>NC_091012.1:72976692-73601692 GCF_041146395.1 Eulemur rufifrons
CAGATGTCTGTGAGGTCTATTTCATATATAAGGTTGTTAATATCATATTTCTTTGTTGATCTATTCAGTACTCTATTCATATTTTAAAAGGGGATCCAGTTTCAATCTTCTGCATGTAGCTATCCAGTTTAAGATTGAAACTGGATCTCCACCTTTCACCTCTTACAAAAATCAATTCATTATGGATAACAGACTTAATCCTACGGCATTAAACCTTAAGAATCCTAGAAGAAAATGTAGGGAAGACTCTTTTAGACATCGGCCTAGGCAAAGAATTTATGAGAAAGACCCCCAAGGCAATCACAGAAGCTACAAAAATAAATAAATGGGACTGATCAAATTAAAAAGCTTTTGCACAGCCAAGGAAACTATAATTAGAACTAATAGACAACCTACAGAATGGGAGAAAATATTTGCTCTCTACACATCTGATAAAGGGCTGATAACAAGAATCTATCTAGAACTCAAAAAAATCAACAAGAAAAAAATCAAACAACCCCATGAATAAATGGGCAAAGGACATGAACAGAAACTTTTCAAAAGAAGACAGAATAATGGCCAGCAAACATATTTAAAAAAATGCTCAACACCTCTAATAATTAGGGAAATGCAAATCAAAGCCACAATGAAATATCACCTAACCCCAGTGAGATTGGTCTTTATCAAAAAATCCCAAATCAACAAATGCTGACAAGGATGTAGAGAGATAGGAACACTCTTACACTGCTGGTGGGACTGCAAATTAGTGCAACCTCTGTGGAAAAGAATTTGGAGATACCTCAAAGAGCTAAAAATAGAAATACCATTTGATCCAGCAATAGCACTATTAGGCATCTACCCAAAAGAACAAAAGTCATTCTATAATAAAGACATCTGCACTCAAATGTTTATGGCAGCACAATTCACTATTGCAAGGATGTGAAAACAACCCGAATGCCCGTCAATCCATGAGTGGATTAATAAAATATGCTATATGTATACAATCGAATACTACTCAATTATAAAAAATGATGGTGATCTAACACCTCTTATATTTTCCTAGATAGAGCTTGAGCCCATCCTCCAAAGTGAGATATCACAAGAATGGAAGAATAGGCACCACATGTATGCTCCATCATATTGGCACTAACTGATCAACACTAAGGTGCTCACACCGTAGTAATACTCTCTGGGGGTTGGGGGTGGGTAAACTTACAATTAATGGACACGGCGAACATTTTAGGGGGGGGAAGAGCAGGCCTCAAATAATGGTTTGGGTGTGGCAAAGTCATAACTTGTAACCAAAATGTTTGTACCCCCATAATATCCTGAAATAAAAAATAAATAAATAAAATTAAATAAAAATAAAAGGAGCATGGATGTCTCCAAATATTTCTGTTTATTTTTCTATCTTTTCCTTCATTTCTGTCAGTGCTTGCTTCATAAATTTTGCTTTATGATTATGTGCATATTATTTATATTTGATGCTCTGTTATGGTGTGCATAGTTTGTTTATAATTAATATTTCTTCCTTATGATTGGCCTTAATCATTATACATTTTCACTCTTTAGTAATATCTTTAGTCTTAGAGTTTATTTTTTCTGATATTAGTATAAACACTGAAGCTTTTTTATTGTTGCTATTTGCATAATATATTACATCTGTTTACATTCAGTCTAGTTGTATCTTTGAATCTAGAGTTCATTTCCTTTAGAAAGCATAAAGTTTGATTTTTATATTTTTAATGCAGTCTGCTAATCTCTGACTTTTGATTCAATTGTTTAATCCATTCACATTTATATTTATTATTTATATTGTTGGATTTAAATCTGCCATTTTCTTTTTGTTTTCTATGTATTTCATGTCTTTTTTGTTTTCCTATTCCTCACTCAGTACTTTCTTTTGAATAGCGAATATTTTTAATGAAGCATTTAAATCTCTTTAATTTTTGCTATGTTTTAAGTAGTTTTTTGATGTTACATCTAGAACTTATTATATATAACTTAACTTATTGGCATCAGCATCAGATTTATATTACCTCAATTTAAGTAAAATACAGAAACATTACTCCTAGGTAGTTCTACTCCCTTTTCCCTACTTTTGTGATATTGTAATGCATATTACATCTATTAATAAGTCCAACAATACACTGTGATAATTATTGCTTTATTATCTATACTCATTTGCTCCCACCCAAATTCTTTGTGCTATTTTGGCAAAGATGTTACAAAAATATTTACTGTATTCAAGAGGAAGCAAGTCATTCTTTCAACAATGTCCTCAGCTAAACGTCTGGTTACATTGCTCACAAGTTCTATCTCCCACACAACACTAGCACACACTTTAGTCAAGTTATTTGACACTTCATAGGAAAAATCACCTTTCAGTTTCCAATAACACGTTTCTCATTTCTGTCTGAAAACCCACCAGAATAATCTCTAATGTCCATATTTCTACCAGTGTTCTGTTCATTATTAATTATGTATTTTCTAAGATGATAGAGGCTATCTCTTTAGCCCTCCTTTTTTCTTTCTGAGCCCTCACGTGAAATGTCTTTAATGTTCATAATTTTGGCATACATGGCAAAACTACCAGCCTCTACCCGATGCCCAGTTCCAAAGCCACATTTGTAGGTACTAGGTAGAGCAGCAGCCACTTCTCAGTGACAAACTCTGTTTTTGTCTGCTTGAGTTGCCATAACAAAATACCACAGACTGAGTAGCTTAAACTACAGAGATTTATTTACTTATAGCTCTGGAGAATGGAAGTTCAAGATCAAGGAGTCAGCAGGGATGGTATTTGATTAGGGCTCTCCCTCTTGAATTGCAGATGGCTGCCTTCTCACTGTGTGCTCACATGGCCTTTTCCTAGGCGATCATGAACTGGAATTTAATCGTTCTTGCCAAATCAATGATAATAACCCCACCTACTTGCTTTTGGCAAATCAAAGACAGGTAAAACCTCTGAGTAATCTCTTCCTACTTAGCTTCATGTCTGCTAAGGAGGCCTTTTCATTGATAGTTTCGAGAATATTTCTTTATGCATTTCATGTCCCCTGCCCACACACATGCCACAAAAAATATATTGTGTAAACAATATTGCAAGTAATGTTTTGAGAAGTCTATTGGTGGTTAAAATAAAAGTTTCAAAATTATATAAATAAAACAATAGTAATTTCTCTCTTTTTTATTCTGTGTGGAGGGATTTTAATCATCAGCTTTATCCATGAATTCACACCTGAAAAATAATTAATTTAGAGGTATAATCTTTTCAGTTAACATTTAGGTTTTTTTAGTGTTTAAAATAAGATCTGCAAGAAATATTTCTTTTTAAATTTATTTTTATTAATATTATTTTAATTGACAAATCATAATTGTATACATTTTATGGGGTACAATGTGATATTTCAATACATGTATACAATGTGGAATGATTAAATCAAGCTGATTAATATGTACATCACTTCATTTACCCAACAATTCTGTGGTGAAACATTTGAAATTTACTCTTAGTTATTTTGAAATATACAATGCATTATTATTGACTATAATCACTCAGCTGTGTGATAAAGAAAATGTGATATATATATATATATATATATATAATGGAATACCATCCAGCCTTAAAAAAGAAATACATTCTGTCATTTAGGACAGCATAGATGAACCTGTAGGATATTTTGCTAAGTGAAATTAGCCAGACACAGAAAAACAAATACCATGTGATTTCACTTATATGTGGAATTAAATAAAATAAAACTCATAGAAACAGAGAGTAGAATGGTGGTTACCAGAGGCTGAGTTGAGAAGGGAAAGGAGTTGCTGGTCAAAGGGTATAAAGTTTCATATAATTTGCAGATGTAAAATCTGGTTATAAAAAGGAAGGAAAAAAATTTCATATACTGTAGTAGTATTTAATCAAGGCTATGTTATGATAAATAATGACCATTTTAATAGTATGAGACATTTTTAAACTATTTTTTACATTCAAAAGAAATTATGTGATTATTTTAATAAAAAGTTATGCTTAATGTATGCATCATTAGTAAATATCGGTAAGAAAAATTTATTTTCACTTTACTCAATTGTATCATGAAAATTATTTATTCATATATTTATCTATTAAACAAATATTATTTGAGTGCTTAATATGGTCAGGCCTAAGTGGTGAAGATATAAAAATGATGCATAAATAAATTATAGACCTAAATGTAAAATGCAAAAAATATAAAACTTCCAGAAAAAATAAAAAAATCTATGTAAAAATAGGTTTTATGATGGATTTTTAGATACAACACCAAAAACATGATCCATGAAAGAAAAAATGGTAGGTCAGAATTCACTAATACTAAAAATATTTGATTTGTGAAAAACATGCTTAGGAGAATGAAAGTCAAGTTCTAGACTAGGAGAAATCATTTGTAAAACATATATCTGATAAAGAATCTGCATAAAGAATGTGAAAAACACTATTAAAAATTTACCAGTAAAAAAAATGAAACAGCCCAATTTTTTAAAAAAATGGAGAAAAGAAGATAAGCATATGAAAAGTTGCTCAACATAATGTACCATGAAGACACGTAAATTAAGGAGCAATAAGATACACATGTCTATTAAAATAGCTAAATTTAAAAATTGCTATTGCTAATAAGGATGTGGAGTACAAAGAACTCCTACCTTTGTTGATGGGAAGGTAAAGTGGTATAGACATTTTGAAAGACAGTTTAGCAGTTTCTTACAGAGCTAAATATAGTCTTATGACATGATCAAAAGATTTTGTCCTAGGTATTTACCCAAATAAGTTAAAAACTTATGTCTTCTTTTCAAAATACACCAAGGGTATTGTGTTTTTCTTAACAAGATATGCTCTCAAGGTAAGCTATTTTACCAAAAATTTTGCATATAAATGTAGATAGCACCTTTATTCAGTCCATAAAAACTGTATGCAGCCAATATGTATTTCATTTTTCAATATGTTAATGAATGAACTGATACATCCAACAATGGAATGTTACTCAATAAAAAAAAAAGACATGAGCTATCAAGTCCCCTCCCCTCCAAGAAAACATGAGTATATTTTAGCAGTAATGCATATTGCTAAGTAAGAGAATCTAGTCTGAAAACAATACATACTGTATGATTCCAATTATCTAACATGTTGGAAAAGTTAAAAATATAGAGATTTTAAAAAGATCAGTGGAGACTTTTAGTGTCTGGGGTAGCAAGTCTGGAGCTTGTAAGTCATCTTTTCAAATCACACAACAAAGAAAAACGCTGAACAAACTGAAAATCAGCAACTCTTTTAGACCCATCAGAGAGTTGAGGTCATAGGACACAACACTTCCCTCAAAATTCTAAGAGACAGATCGATACATAGAATTACAACTTAACTATGCAGAAGACCAAAAGCATAATGCTCCATAGAACTAGTACTGGGATGGGAAAACCTAAACTATAATTTAAAAATTGCTGGAAGCTCATTGTGCACTAGTTTGAGAGTAAAACTTTCCAAGAGGGCCCAGTATTAAGGGAGACTCTACATTTTCCTGAGTTTTACCACCAGGAACTCTACCAGGTTCTTTTTTCAATTAAGACATAAAAATCTCCTTGTGTTTCTGGCAGGGGTTGAGGGGGAGAAATCTTTTTGAAATACACCAAGAGTATTCCGTTTTTCTTAACAAGGTATGTCCTCAAGGAAAACTATTTTACCACAGCCTAACCTAACTAAGGAGCAGTAAATACCCAACTTTAGTCCACACTAAAACTTCTATCTCATTAAGGGGTGGTGGTGGTGGGGGGAACAAAACTAAAAAAAAAAAAAAAAAAAAGAAACACCTCTAAAGATAAGGTTCAGGGGCACAGGATCCCTAAATGTCTGAAACCTAATTATCACTCTATAGAATGTTTCCCCTGCCTAAAAACCTTAAAAACACACCATAATAATAGGAGACTAGAAGTAAAAGAACTGTGCATCTCATATGATATTTAAGAAGTTTATAGAGAAATTCAAAGACAACATGGGAGACAAAAACAGGAACACAAGAGGAAATTTTAGCCTCCAATACTTACAGGTATAGCAAACAGTAAACAGATTAACTCCTAGCCAGAGAAACATAAAACTTCACACTAAAGGCCTATTTACCTCAGTTATTATATATCTAATTAGTACATTATTTCCAGCCTGCTATAAAAAATGCATATTAAAAAACAAAAAGAAAACAAAAAAACAGTTGAAGGGACAGTGCTAGCTCAAAACCAGGATCACATATGGCAGAGATGTTGGAATTATCAGATCAGGAATCTAAAACAATAATAATTAATACTCTAGGGCTACAGTGGAAAAAGTAGACAATGTGAAAAACAGATGGGTAAAGTAAGCATGTAAGCAGAATGATGGAAACTCTAAGAAAGAATAAAAAGAAAATGCTAGAAATAAAAACCATCATCCCAAAGTGAAGCATGCCTTCGAAGGGTTCTGTAGTTGATTGAACATAGCTAAGGAAATAATCATTGAGCTTGATAAAATGTCAACAGAAACTTCTAAACCCAAAAAATAAAGAGAAAAACAAATGAAACAAAAAATAGAACAAAATATTTAAGAACTGTAGGGTAATTGCAAAGAATGTAACATAAGAATAATGGAAATACCAGAATGAGAAGAAACAGTGCACAGAATAGAAGAAATATTCGAAGCAAAAATGGGTAATTATTTGCCAAAATTATTAATAGTCACCAAACTATGGATTCAGGAAGCTCAGAGAACACCAAGAAGAATAAATGCCAAAAAATCTACACCTAGGCATATCATATTCAAATTGCAGAAAATCAAAGACAAAGAAAAGATCTTCAAAGAAGTCAGAAGATGAAATAAATAGATAAATAAATAACTTAATCAAGGAGTAAGGATAAGAATTACATTAAACTTCCCTTCAAAAACTGCACAAGCAAGAAGAGAGTGGAGTGAAATACTTAAAGTGCTAAAAGAAGGCTCATCATGTAGAATTCTGTGCATAGCAAAATTATAATTAAAAAATTGAGAAGAAATAAAAAATATCTTCAACAAAATCTTAGTAAATTTATCACCAGTAGATATGCCTTGTAAGAAATATTAAAAGAAGTTATTCAGAGAGAAATAAAATGATGCAGATCATAACTCATATCCACATAAAGAACATTAGAAAAGGAATACATTAAGGTAAAATAAGATCTTTTGTTTCTCTTATTTTAAATGATCCATCGAGTAACACTCTGTTCAAAATAATAATAGCAACAATGTATTCAATGTCTAAAGTTTATGTATAAATGAAATAAATGACAATAATATTATAAAAAATTGGAAGTAGGAATTAGAAATATTCTGTTATAAGGTACCTTCACTAACTGGGAAGGGGTATAGTATTATTTGAAAGATAGCTTGGATTCTTTTTTTATAGTAAAAAAAATACTTAACATGAAATCTATCCTCTTAAGAAATTCCCAAATGTACACTACAGTATTGTTAACTATATGAACATTGTTTTACAGATCTCTGGAACTTTTTATTGCATGATTGAAACTCTAGCTATTGAACAGCAACTCTCTGTCTCCTCCTCCACTCAAGCCCTGGAAACCTTCATTCTACTTTTTGCTTCTATGAGTTTGATTCCTTTAGATACCTCATATAAGTGGAATAACACCATATTCATCCTTCTGTGACTGGCTTATTTCACTTAGCGTAATGTCGTCAAGATTCATCCACATTATATCGTGGAAGTAGGAGAGGATTCTATATTTTTAAGGTTGACTAATAGTCCATTGTATTATATGTCACATATTCTTTTTTTATTTCAGCATATTACAGGGGTACAAATGTTTAGGTTACATGTATTGCCTTTGTCCCACCCAAGACAGAGCTTCAAGCATGTCCCAGACAGTGCACACCACACCCATTAGGTGTGTATATACCCATCTCGTCCTCTCCCGCCATCTGCCCGACACCAAATGAATGTTACTACTATCTGTGCACTTAAGTGCTGATCAGTTAATACCAATTTGATGATTAGTACATGAGGTGCTTGTTTTCCCATTCTTGTGATACTTCACTTAGTAGAATGGGCTCCAGCTCTATCCAGGATAATACAAGAAGTGCTATATCACCATTGCTTTTTTGTGGCTGAGTAGAACTCCATGATATACATATACCACATTTTATGAATCCACTCATGTGTCTCATTCAATTTCTTTCTGCAATGTTTTGTAGTTTTGTGTATCAGTTTTTGCCTCCTTGGTTAATTTTCTTCCTAGGTATTTTATTCTTTTTAATACTATTGTAAATAGTTTTTTTTTCCTTAATTTTCTTTTCCTGTTGTTCATTGTTAGTGCATAGAAATACAACTAATTTTTGTATGTTCATTTTGTATCCTGCAACTTTACTGAATTTGTTTACTAGTTATAAGAGTTTAGGATGTGTATGTGTGCATGCGCCTGTGTGTGTATGTAATCTTTAGTGTTTTCTACATATAAGATCATGTCATCTATCAACTGAGATAATGTTACTTCTTCCTCTTCTATTTGGATACATATTATTTCCTTTTCTTGCCTAATTGCTCTAGTGATGACTTCCAGAACTATGTTGGTCAGAATTGGTGAGAGTGAGCATCTTATTCTTGTTTGTGATCTTAGAGGAAAACATTACTGCTTTTTACTGTTGAGTGTAATCTTAGTTGTCATCTTTCCATATATGGTTTTGATTATGATGAGGTAATTTCTTCTATCCATTGTTGAGAGTTTTTATCATGAAAAGGTGTTGAATTGAGCCAAATGCTTTTTATTTCATCTATTGAGATGGTTATGTGATTTTGTCTCTTATTTTATTAATGTGTTGTATCCCATCAATGGAAGTGAATAAATTGAACCACCCTTACATCCCAGGGATAAATATCACTTAGCCATGGCATATGTTTCTTTTAATGTGCTATTGAATTCAGTTTGCTAGTATTTTGTTTAGAATTTTTGCATCCATATTTATCAGAGATATTTGTCTGTCATTTGCTTTTCTTGTAGTGTCTCTGTATGGCTTTGGAATCAGAGTAATGCTGGCCACATAAAACAAATGCAGAAGTCTTCCCTCCTTTTACATTTTTTGAATGAGTTTCAGATGGTTCTTTTGTAAATGTTTGGTAGAATTCTCCAGGGAAGCTTATCTTGTCCTGAGATTTTCTTTATTGAAAGGTATTTGAGTATTGATTAACTCTCCTATTCATTTTTGATCTGTTCAGATTTTCTATTTCTTCATGGTTTAGTCCTGGAGGGTTGTGTGTTTCTAGGAATTTATCCATTTCTTCTAGTATATCCAATTTTTCAGTGTATAATCATCTATACTAATCTCTTATAATCCCTCTTGTTTCTGTGGCATCAATTTTATTGTCTCTTTTCATTTCTGATTTTATTTATTTAAATCTTTTCTCTTTTTTCCTTAGTTAATCTAGCTAAAGTTTTGTCAATTTTGTTGATTTAAAAAAAAAATTCCGAATTTTCTTGATTTTTGTTTCTGCTATTTTCCTATTCTCTGTTTCATTCATTTCTACTGTAATCTTTTTATTTTCTTTCTTATAGTAATTTTGGGCTTAGTTTGCTCTTCTTTTTAGTTTCTTGAGGTATAAAGTTAGGTTTGTATCTCTTTTAATGTGCATGTTTATAGCTATGAACTTCTCTCTTAGTGCTGCTTTTTCTGTATCCCATAAGTTTTGGTATGCTATGTTTTTATTTTTGTTTATCTTAACATATTTTCTAATTTGCTTTTTGATTTCTTCTTTGAAGTCCCATGATTGTTCAAGAATGTAAGTTTATTTTCCACATATCTGTGAACTTTTAGTTCTCCTTCTGCTATTGATGTCTTGTTTTATTACATTACATCATGGCCAGAAAAGATACTTGCTATGATTTCAATATTTTTGAATTCTTAAAGTCTTAAGTAAAGACTTAGCACATAACCTAACATATCTTGGAGAATAGTTCATGTGCACTTGAGAAGAATTTGTATTCTGCTGCTATTAGATGAAATGTTCTGTTATGTCTGTTAGGTACAATTGGTCTATAGTGTTTTCAAGTTCCCTGTTGTCTTCTTTATCTTCTGACTGGATGTTCTATCCACTGTCAAAAGTGGGATATTGAAATCTCCTGCTATCTTGTGTTGCTGTCTTTTTCTCCTCAAGTTATGTCAATGTTTGCCTCATATTTATGTGCTCTGATGCTTGATGCATATATAATTGTTACATATTCCTGGTATAGTTACCCTTTTATCATTATATAATGTCCTTCTTTTAATCTTGTAACAGTTTTTGACTTGAAGCATATTTTGTTTTTTATAAGTATGGCCATCCCTGCTCTCTTTTGGTTATTATTTGCATTCAATATTTTTTCCACCTTATCACTTTCAGCCAATGTGTGTCCTTAAATCTAAAGTGAGTCTCTACAGAATATAATATGAATTTTTATCTGTTCAGCCACTCTACATCTTTTGTTTGGGTAATTTATAGCACTTATATTAGAAGTAATTATTCATGGGTAAGGACTACTATTGCTATTTTATTGTTTTCTGTCTGTTTGGTAGCATGTTTTGTCCCTCTGCCTCTCTTGCTATCTTCTTTTGTGTCTCATTTTTCTTAATGACATCTTTTGATTTATGTCTCATTTTCTCTTGTGTATCTTCTGCTGATATTTTCTTTGTGGTTACCATGGGCCTTACGTAAAATACCTTATAGTCATAACAATCTATTTTAAACTGATAGCAATTTAACTTCCATTGTATACAAAAGTTCTACTCTTTTACTTCTTCCCCAAATATTTCATATTTTGATGGCACAAATTATATCTTTCTATATTGTGTATCAATTAACATATTGTTATAGCTATTGTTATTTTTATACTTTTGTCTTTTAATATTTATACCAAAATTAAAAGCAATTTATCTCTATCTATTTTGCTATTGGTCCTACAGAGCAACAAGAAGCCACCCAACTCTCTTTGTTTTCAGTGGCCCTGAGGCATCTAGAATAAAGTGGGTCCTGTGAGTGCTCAGAGATAAGCAAGAGAGAAACCACTTCTCTCCCTCATAGAGCTCCTTTAAAAGCTTTTTCTTGTCAGCACCTAGATTCTAAAGAGACAGAAGATAGACCTTTGGGAAGCCCGTTTGGAAAGTTAGAGCACTGTTCACACAGGCCAGTCTTCTCGTTCTTTCCCCAGCAGGAAGCCAGGAGCTGGCAGTTTGTGTCCTGCTGTGCCTGTTGAAGGGATTATGGTGAGTGAGTGCCACACATTTTCTTGCTGTTTGAAGTAACTGGTGTTGCACTTAATTGGCGTGCAGGAGCCTCTTAACTGGTTTCTGGATTTCTCACAAAGGGAATTGGTTAATGTACTGTTCAGTGAATGTCTTTGTGGAGAAAAAGCAGTTTGAGGCTCCTAATTTGGTCATCTTGCTCATATCACCCCCATTTAAATGTATATTGCAAACACAAGAGCAGCCATTAAAAAGTTTTTAAAATAAGTATACTTGGTATCCCAGGAGAATAGAAAAAAGTAATCATAAAAGTACTCAATTGAAACCATGAAAGTAAGAAAAAACGATGGAAGACAAAAAAAATGTAGTAACTAGAAGACTGTAACATATATGTAGATATAAATTTAACTATATCCATAATCACTTTAAATATTAATAGTCTAAATATACCAATTAAAAGACAAAGACAGTCCCAGTGGATCAAAAAATGAGACACAAATATACATTTTCTAGAAGAAATCCACTTAAAATATAAAGACATATAATGATCAAAAGAAAAGATGGAAAAAGATATGTCATGCTTAGCACAAGTAAAAGGAAAATTGGGGTGACTCAATTTCATGCAAAGCAGACATTATAGCAAGGGAAATTATCAGGGATAAAGAAGGATATTACATAATGACAAAATATTAAATTTTTCAAAAATACAAAACAACCCTTAATGCATATATTTCTAAAAACAGAGGATCAAAATAGATAAGGCAAAACTGATAGAACTTAAAAGATATATAGATGAATCCACTATTATAGCTGGATATTTTAAAAACCCTAGAATAATAATTGACAAATGCATAAGGCAGAATATCAGGAATGACATAGTTCAACAGAACACCACCATCAATCAACTGGATATAATTAACATCTACAGAATACTTCATTGAACAGGAGCAGAATACATATTCATCTTAAGCTCATTTAGAACATTCACCAAGATAGACAACATTCTGGGTCATAAAACAAAACTTAACAAATTTAACATAATAGAAATCATCCAAAATATGCTTTCAAATCATAGTAGAATTAATGTAGAAATTGATAAAAAAGAAAGGCGGGGCTCTTCTTCTCAGAGAAAACACCAAATGGTGGATGATGTCATGTAGTGGGACGGCCCAGAGGCCCCTGGGTTCCTGGAATGGGAAGCCCTGGCAGCTTCCATGGTGGCTTTGGCAGTGGCATCTGGGGCCATGCTGAGACCAAGGAGCTCACAGAAGCAAGGTGCAGGACAAGGAGTGGATGTCCATCACCAAGCTGGTCCACTGGGTGAAGGACATGAAGATCAAGATCTTGAGGAGATCTATCTTTTTCTCCCTGCCCATCAAGGAGTCCAAGATTATTGACTGTTTTCTGGGGTCATCTCTCAAAAATGAGGTTTTTAAGATTATGCCAGCTCAAAAACAGATCCATGCTGGTCAGTGGAGCAGGTTCAAGGCATTTGTTACCATCAGAGACTACAAAGGCCAGTGTAGGTATTAAGTGCTCTTAGAAAGTAGCCACTGCCATCCAAGGGGCCATCATTCTGGCCAAGGTCCCCATTGTTCCCATGCAGAGAGACTACTGGGGGAATAAGATCAGCAAGCCCTACCCTGTCCCTTGCAAGGTGACAGGCCCCTGCAGTTCTGTGCTGGTGGGCTCTATCCCTGCTCCTAGAGGCAGTGGCATTCTCTTGGCCCCTGTGCCCAAGAAACTTCTGTTGGTGGCTGGTATTAATGACTGCTACATCTCAGAGAGAGACTGCACTGTCATCCTAGGCAACTTTTCCAAGACCACCATTGATGCCATCTCTAAGACCTATAGCTATTTGACCTCTGAGCTCTAGAAAGAGACCATATTCACCAAGTCTCCACCCTACCAGGAATTCACTGACCATCTCATCAAGACCCATACCACAGTCTCATGCAGAGGACCCAGGCTCCAGTTGTGGCTACTACATAGGGTTTTCATATAAGGAAAATAAAATGAATTAAGCCTGTTAAAAAGAAGAAAAGGAAATAAAGATGGAAAATCCCCAAATACTCAGAGATTAAACAATACACTTCTAAATAACACATGGCTCAAAGAAAAAGTCTTAAGAGTAATTTAAAAATACTTTGAACAAATTAGAAATGAAAATACAACTTATCAAAATTTGTGTGATGCAGTGAAAGCAGCACTTAGATAAAAATTTATATTACTGAATTCATATTTTAGAAAAGAAGAAAGATCTAGAATCAATGATCTAAGTTTCCACTTTAGGGAACTGGAAAAAAAAAGGAGAACAAA
Source organism: Eulemur rufifrons (assembly GCF_041146395.1). Classification (NCBI taxonomy): domain Eukaryota; kingdom Metazoa; phylum Chordata; class Mammalia; order Primates; family Lemuridae; genus Eulemur; species Eulemur rufifrons. Next base: position 72,990,248 of record NC_091012.1, read on the forward strand.
TTATACCCAAAGCAAGCAGAAGACAAGAAATAATAAAATTAGAGCAGAAATTATTGAAATTAACAACAGGAAATCAATAGAGAAAAAAACAACAAAACAGAAGATTTTTAAAAAAATATTAGTAAAATTGATAAATCTCCAGCCAGGTTAAGTAATTAGAAAAGAAGTAAAAAAGAAAGAAGGCCAGAATACTAATATCAGAAAAGAAAGGGGGGGCACCATTACTTATCACATTACAAAGACGATAAAAGAATACTATGAACAACACTATGTCCAGAAATTTGATGATCAAGATGAAATGGACCAATATTTGAAAGACACAATCTAGCAAAACTCATATGAAGAAATATGGACAATCTGAATGGATATATACCTATTAAATTGAATCAATAATTAATAACCTTTCACAACAGAAAACAGGAGACCCAGATGAGTTCACTGGTGAATTCTACCAAACCTTTAAAGGAAAAAAATGTTACACCAATGATCTACAATATTTGCCAGAAAAATAGAAGCAGAGAGAACCCTTCTTAACTTATTCTAAAAAGCCATTATTACTCTAATACCAAAAGCCAACAAAGGCATTATGAAAAAGAAAAGTTATAGACCATATCTCTCATGAAAAGATGTAAAAGTTCTGAACAAAATGTAAACAAATATTAGAATATTAGAATAAAACAGTTTATAAAATGAATTATATATCACACACAAGTGGGATTTATTCCACATTTGTAAGACTGGTTCAATATTCAAAAATCAATGAATGTAATCCTTCACATCAAAAGGCTAAAGAAGAAAATTCTTATGATCATATCAGTAGAGGCAGAAAAAGCATTTGAAAAAAATCCTACATTTATCCATGATAAAAGCTATCAATAACTAATAATAGAGGGGAAACTTCCACAACTTGAGAAAGATCATCTCCAAAAACCCTACAGCTAACATCATACTTATAGGTGAAAAGCTATAAACTTTCCTATTAAGATCAGGAATAAGGTAAGGACAACCATCTTACCTCTCTTTTACAACACTGCAATGGAAGTCCCAGCTAATGCAATAAAACAAACAGACAGAAAAGGAGTTTGACAGTATATGGATTGGGAAGAAATTAAATTGTCTTTGTTTGCAATTGATATGATTGTCTAAATAGAAAATCCCAAAGGAACTAATAGGTGATTATAGCATAGTTTCAGGATACACATTCAATATATAAAAGTCAATTGCTTTCTTATAAACCACCAATGAATAGTTGGAATTTGAAATTAAAAACACAACACTACATATATTTGCACCTAAAAATGAAATATTTACATATAAGCATAACAACATAAGTACAAGATTTATAAGAGAAAACTTTTTAAAAACACTAATGAAAGAAATCAAAGATCTAAATATATGGAGTGATATTCCATGCACATTGATAAGACAACTCAATATTTTTAAGATGACAGTTCTTCCCAAATTGATCTATAGATAGGTTCCATACAATATCCATCAAAATACCAGCTAGTTACTTTGCACATATTAAAAAAATTAATTCTAAAGTTATATGGAAAGGTCAGAGATTCAGAATAGACAATACAATATTGAAAAAGAAGAATGAAGTTGGAGGACTGACCTTACCTGACTTCAAGTGAAGTACTACTAAGTGAAGTATCACAAGAATGGAAAAACAAGTGCCACATGTACTCACCCTCAAATTGATATTAACTGATCAACACTTATGTGCACATATAATAGTAACATTCATCAGGTGTCGGGCAGGTGGGAGGGGAAGGAGAGGATGGGTATATTCACATCTAATGGGTGCAGTGCACACCATCTGGGGGATGGACACACTTGAAGCTCTGACTCAGGTGAGGCAAAGGCAATATACGTAACCTAAACATTTGTACACCTGTGATATTCTGAAATAACAAAAAGACTTACTATAAAGCTACAGCAATCAAGACAGTGTGGTATTGGTAAAAAAAAAAAAAATAGAAAATAGTTCAGTGGAACAGAGTAGAGGGTCCAGAAATAGATCCGCACAAATCTAATCAACAGAATTTTGACAAAAGAGCAAAGTTAATTCAATGAAGGGGAACAGTCATTTCAACAAATGGTGCTGAAACAACTAGCCATCTACATGCGAAAAAATTAATCATGACACAGGCCTTACACCTTTCATAAAGATTAACTCAACATGGCTCAAAGACTTAAATGTAAAATACAAAACTATAAAACTCCTAGAGATAACACAGGAGAAAATTTAGATAACCTTGGCTTTGTGGATGTACTCTTAATGCCCCAAAGCATTATCCACAAAAGAGAAAGTTGATAAGGAGTTTACTAAAATTAAAATCTTCTGCTCTGTGAAAGAAACTGTAAAATGAATGAAAAGACAAGCCAAAAACTGAGAGAAACTCATTGAAAAACACTTATCAGATAAAAGACTGGTATCCAAAATATACAATCAAACTCTTAAAACTCAACAATAAGAGAAAAAAACAACCCAATTACAAGTGACCATCAAATATGGACAGACACCCCACCAAAGAAGATATATAGATGTTGAATAAGCATGTGAAAAGATGCTCAGCATCATATGTCATTAGGGAATTTCAAATGAAAGCTACAATGAAATGCTACTACACACCTACTAGAATGGCTGAAATCCAAAATATCGATGACACCAAATGCTAGCATGGATGTGAAGTAACAAGAATTCTCATTCACTATTGGAGGAAATGCAAAATGGTAGAGTGTAACATGGTAGTGCCATCTTGGAAGATAGTTTGGCAGTTTCACATAAGCAAACATAATCTTATCATATAATCCAGCAGTTGTCTTCTTTGGCATTTACCCAAATGAAAAACTTAACAGTCACATTAACACTTGTAGCTTTATTTATAATCACCAAAACTTGAAAGCAACCAAGATGTCCTTCAATAAGTAAATAGATAAATCAACTGTGTGACATCCATACATGGGAATATTGTTAAACATTAAAAAGAAATTAGCTGCCAAACCAAGAAAAGCATGGAGGAATATTAGATGCATATTGTTAAGTGAAAGAAGTCAAACTGAAAAGGATACATGATGTATAATTCCTACTATTTGACATTCTGGAAAAGGCAAAACTATACAGACAGTGAAAATACCAGTGTTTTACAGGAGTTCAGGGGGACTGAGGGAGGTAGAGAGGAATAGGTAGAGCACAGGGGATTTTTAGGGCAGTGAAACTATTCTGTATGATACTGTAAGAATAGATATTTGTCATTATGCATTTGTCAAAATCCAAGAATTTACATCATGAAGAGTGAACCTTAACATAAACTATGGACTTTAGCTAATACTAATGTATATATATTGATTTATCAATTGTAATAAATGTGTCACACTAATGCAAGATGGTTTTGTTTGGTTTGTTTTTTCTGCTTTTTTTTTTTTAATAAGAGAAATTTATTATCTTACAGTTCTGTAGGCCAGAAGTCCAAAATAAAAATGTTGATACAGAATGTTCCTTCTGGAGGCTCTCCAGAAGAAACTCTGTGCCTTTTTCTTAGATTATGGTGGTTACCAGCAATTCTTGGCATTCCTTGGCTTATAGAAACATCACTCCGATCTGTGCCTCCATCTTCACATGCCATTCTTCCTTGTGTGTTTTAGTCCTCTCCTCTTCTTGAAGAACATGAGTAATATTGGATTAGATACCACCCTAATCCAGCACTGCTACATCTTAATTTAACTAATTACATCTGTAAAAACCCTATTTCCAATTAAATTCACATTCACAGATACAGGGAGTTAAGACTTCAGCGTATCTCTTTGGGAAACTCAGTACAACCCATAAACCCTACCGTGGTTATCTCTAGCTATGAAGCCCCCATCAGTATACCAGTGAATTATCTAAGCTGTCCAACTACCCTCTGTTCCCCCATTCCTCCTCATATCATTAAAGAAAATTGCACAGGTCAATACCATAATTTTTCCTTACCTTGTGATCTACTGTGATGAAAGAAACAAAAGGAAAAGGTCAAAATCATCACTTTAAGTAAAGAGTAATCATTATTTTTTTTCCCTGAAAGAAGTTTCCCACTGGGCATATCTGCTAACCCAGGATCATCTAAAAGTGCAGGCCTAAGATGTGCACATGTCCTAAGTGGTGGTAATAGATGCTATTTATTATATTCACCCTTTCTTCCTGTCTCCATGCTTTCTACCTATCAAAAAACACAGCACTGTTTAGTGTCTATTCATATCTATATCTACATGTATATCATCTATAACTATCTATATCTATATTTCTATATATATTACACTATAAGAGAGCACTCAAACTTAATGCAAGATGTTAGTAATAGGTCAATAGGGGGTGAGGGAGCATATGACAATTCATTGTATTTTCACTTGTCAAACTGCATAGAAGTTTACAACACAAAGAGTTAACCCTAATGCATTCAAAATTTTAACCATCATATAGGAAGTCAGGGGATCCCAGGATGAAATGCAGTATGAAACAAAACAGTCTAACTGCATTACAAATGTATGAAACACCATCACTGAAGTGGGTGGGGGATGTTTTACTGACCTAAATAATTTTGGAAATGAATGGAATCTGTAAGACTAATGGGAAAAAATAACTGAATATAGGCTGGGCATGGTGGCTCACACCTGTAATCATAGCACTCTGGGAGGCTGAGGCGGGAGGATCGCTTAAGTGCAGGAGTTCAAGACCAGCCTGAGCAAGAGTGAGACCCCATATCTACTAAAAATAGAAAAAAATTATCTGGGCAACTAAAAATAGAACAAGTTAGCTGGGTGTAGCCAGGCGTCTGGTGGTGCACATGTGCAGTTCCAGCTACTCAGGAGGCTGAGGCAGGAGGATTGCTTGAGCCCAGAAGTTTGAGGTTGCTGTGAGCTAGGCTGATGCCATTGCACTCTAGCCCGGGCAACAGATCGAGACTCTATCTAAAAACAAAACAAAACAAAACAAAACAAAAACTTGAATATAACAGTATACTCTACTTGATAAAATTATTTGTCATGGGAATATGGTTTAACAATTCTAATACAATTACACTTATATATTTGAATTGAATGACTAAGTAAATTGATGATGTGATGTTTAATTTATATGTCAACTTGACTAGGATAAGGGGTACTCAGAGAGCTAGTAAAAATTAATTCTGATAATATCTTTGAGGGTGTTTCTGGACGTGGTTAGGATTTGAATTTGTAGACTGAGTAAAGAAGATCTGCCCTCACCAATGTAAGCTGGCATCATCCCTTCTATGAGGGTCCGAATAGACTGAAAAAGTGGAAGAAGGATGAATTGCCTCTCTCCTTGAACTGAGACATCCATCTCCTTCTGCCTTCAGCCATCAGAGTAGCTGATTCTCAGTCCTTCGGATTCTGGGGCTTACACCAGTTTTCAGGCCTTCAGGCTCCGGCTGAATTACGTTACCATCACAAGCCAATCCCCATAATGAACCATTCTGAATGTCTCTCAGCCACTCTCTGTCTCTGTCTCTGTCTCTCTTTATATATATATACACACACACACACACACACACATAGAGAGAGAGTGGCTGATACTAATATATATATATCAGTGCACATATTATATATATTATATGACTAATAATATGCTAATAATATATAATAGTATTTAATAGACTATATTAAATATAATTATGTTACTAGAAATATAGTATATATGACATATATAAACTGATGTACACATATCTATATATATTAGTATCAGCCATTATCTCTCATATATGCATGTATTAGAGATATGGACAGACAGACAGAATTTTAAGTCATTTATGGGGAGCGTGGGCTCAGAATTTGTATCTCTAAATTCTTCCTTTTCTTTCACTACTTTGTCCAGCGAAATTAGGAGCAAACAACCAATGTCATTGTATTTTTTTTTTATTTTTCCAAAACCATTCTAAAGAAACATGTACAGAGTCAGTTGTCTCCTTGATTATAATAAGTGTATACCAAAAAGATACCCAAACCCATAAATATATCACAGCACTATTCACAATAGCAAAGATATTGGAACCAACCTAAGTATCCACCAACTGATGATTGAATAAAGAAAATGTAGCACATATATAAGATGGAATACTATTCAGCCATAAAAAAGAATGAAAGCATGTCTTTTTCAGCAACATGGATGGAACTGGAGAACACTATCTTAAGTGAAACAACTCAGAAGCAGAAAGTCAAATACCACATTTCATCACTTATAAGTGGGAGCTAAATAATTTGTACACAGAGAGAGGAATGATAGGCATTGGACATTAAGAAGGGTGGGAGGGTAGCAGAGGGGTTGGTGATGAGAAATTACATAATGGGTACAATGTACAATATTTGGGTGATGGATACACTAAAAGCTCATGCTTCACCGCTAGGCAATATATCCATGTAACAAAATTGTACTTGTACCTTTTAAATTTATACAAATAATAATAATAAAAACTACCAACTGTAGACCTATAGAATGCCTTAACCTCCATCATGGTATTCCATGTAACACTGCTTATGTCCAATGAACTCATTTCAAAGCAAAAGTGGTGTAGCAATGTGCACATCCTAATGGAATTCACTGGTCTTCTCAAGTTCCCCACTAACCTGATACATCTGGTTTTATAGAACATACAGTGGCCTTTTGAAGATTCAGAAACAGCGCTACCTCATTGGCAATACCTTGTAGGGCTGGGGTTCTCCAGGAGGCTGAATATGCTCTGAATCAGCATTCAACATTTGGTACGGTTTCTCCAATAGCCAGTATTCATGGGTACAGAAATCAAGGGGTACAAATGGGAGTGGCACCATTCACCATTACTCCTAGTGATTCCTGTTCTTGTGATCTCCTACTCTGTTGGCCTAAGGGTCTTTTTTGCAGAGGGAGCAATGCTTATACCAGGAAACACAACAAAGTTTCCATTGAACTGGTAGTTAAGTTTGCTGCCTGGCCAGCTTTTAGATCTTCGTGCCTTTGAGTCAATATGCCAAAAGAAAATTTAAAGTGTCAGCTGGGGTAACTGATTTTAACTACTAAGGGGAAATTGGACTCCTAGTCCACAATGTGGGTAAGAAAGAATATATCTAAAATGTAGGAGTCCCCTTAGAGTATCTCTTAGTATCATCATGCCCTATGATTAAAGTCATTGGAAAACTATAAAAACCCAGTCTGAGGTGCTCACTGGAGGCAAAAGGAATGTAGAATAGATAGTAGAAAAAGGTAGTTATAAATACAAGCTCTGACCTAATGATCAGTTACAGAACCAAGAACTGTAATTGTCATTAGTATTGTTATTTGTTATGAATATGTTTATGTAGTATATATTTGTATATTAAGCAAGGATCTTTGTTTTCTTTCCTTTCTTATCCCCTATAATATGACATATGATGTATTTACTATGTCAGTATTCAAGTGTTATTAATTTTACATCATGGCATTTAAGTTACATCATATCAGGAGAAGGGTAAGTATCACTCAAAGACATTACCTCTTCTTCTGGGGAAGAGATTAATGTGTTTTCAGTTGCATGCATGACATGTGTATCATATTAGGTGGAATTAAGATTTCATTATTGTTTCTATTTGGAAGTTAAGTACAGTTTAAGGATATGTGTATGGGTGCCACATTGACAAGGGATAGACTAATGATGGTTAATTTTTTTTTTTTTTTTCAATTTAATTTTACAGAATCAAAGAGTCTAACAGTATATCTTGTTAGATACAGTATGTCCTCATAATGTATACATTATTTCTTGTACAATGATATGAAATAATATGGGAAATATTCATGATAAATTATTAAGTGAACAGTGCAAGTTAAAAACAATAGTTTCATATTTTTTTCCCCACCCCCCCTTTCCCGAGTCAGCACCTTCAAGTGTAACCACTCCCAAAACGGTGCGCAATGCACTCATTGTGTAGGTATACCCCCCATCCCCTCCCCCACCCCCCACCTCAGTCTGATGTCCAATTGGTGTCATTCCCAGATTTGTATTTAGGTGATGATCAGGGAAACCAATTTTCTGGTGAGTACATGTGGTGCTTGTTTTTCCATTCTTGGGATACTTCACTTAATATAATGGGTTCCAACTCTCTCCAGGAGAACCATAGAGATGTCGTATCTTCATCATTCCTTATAGCTGAGTAATATTCCATGGTATACATATACCACAGTTTACTAATCCAATCATGTATTGATGGGCATTTGGGTTGTTTCCACATCTTTGCTATTGTGAATTGTGCTGCTATAAACATTTGGGTACACGTGCCTTTGTTACAGAATGACCTTTTTTCCTTTGGGTATATGCCCAGTAATGGGATTGCTGGGTCAAATGGCAGGTCTACTTGAATCTGTTTAAGATACCTCCATAATGCTTTCCACAGGGGTTGCACTAGGAGAAATCACAACCGATGCTACAGAGATACAAGATATCATCTATGAATTCTACAAAAATCTTTATGCACACAAACTGGAGAATGTGGAGGAAATGGACAAATTTTTAGAAACACATAGTCTTCCCAGGCTCAACCAGGAAGAAATAGAGTACCTGAACAGACCAATATCAAGAACTGAAATCGAAACAGCAATAAAAAACCTTCCCAAAAAGAAAAGCCCTGGTCCAGATGGGTTCACACCTGAATTTTACCATACATACAAAGAAGAACTGGTGCCCATCCTACATAAACTATTCTCCAATATTGAGAAGGATGGAGTAATGATGGTTAATTTTATGTATCAATTTGACTGGGCTAAGAATTCCCAGCTAGCCAGTAAAACATTATTTATGGGTACGTCTGTGAGAGTGTTTCTGGGAGAGATTAGTATTTAAATTGTTAGTCTGAATAACGTAGATCTACCCTCACTAATGTGGACAGGGATCAACCAATCCATTGGGAGGCTAAATTGAACAAAATGATGGATTCTCTCTCTTCATGAGTTACAACATCCATCTTCTCCAACATCAGAACTTCTGGTTCTTGGGCCTCTAGACTTCAGTATTTGCACAACCATCCTGCCCTAGTTCTCAGCCTTTCAGATTTGGATTATCATTAGCTTTCCTGATTATCCAGCTTGCAGATGGCAAATCATGAGATCACTTGGCCTTCATAATCACATCAGTCAATTCCCATAATAAATCTCTATCTATCTTCTTCTGTATCTGTCTCTCTCTCATTCTCTGTGTGTGTACATATATATATATACATCTTAGTGGTTCTGTTTCTCTGGAGAATTCTCACAAATACAGATAGTATATAATGGGGGCCAGGTTTCTCACTATTGGAATAGGAGGTTAAAGATAACCAAGTGTGGGAGACTAGAATGATACATGTAGTTATGGATTAGAGTTGGAGACATCAGTATGGACTCATGTATAGATTAAGATAGGTACATATTAGTACATTAAGAAATATGTGGATATACATTGCCTTACTCTGTCAGCTTAGAGGGCCTAGATGCAAATACACCCCTTTATAAATGAGGATATCAAACACCCAAATTGTGGTTTCTAATACTACTCTCTAATTAAATTGACAAGGGCTTATTAAAAGTTGCTGATTCTAAGATTGAGTCAGAGAATATATAAGATGACCCTAGAGCATCTTTTAATGCCAGAAAATAAGTACATGATTTTAAAAAAACAGCAATGATGGAAGTATGTCAAAAGAAAATATGAGAAAACTAAAAATGCTATTATACTAACATCCATAGTTGGAATAATTTCAAAACTTAAATAAAGTAGCATTATATTAAACCCAAAGTACGAAATAAATTTCCACAAATCTACACTGATATAAATAAGTGGACTGAAGAAATAAACATGTGGTAGATAAGTAACAAATCATCTTTGTAGAAAAATTACCAATAATTTATGTAGATACTCTATCCTTAAGGAAATGGAACATAAATCCCAACTCTGTAAGTTTGGGCTGAGAATAGTAACTTTCTTCCAAGGAGCACAGTTTGGGGCGGGGGGGTGGGGAAGAGTAACTTTACATTGGAGAAACCTCACAAACACTACCTGAGCCATGTGATCAAGGTCAATGTCAACAGTTCAAAGTCATGTATGCACCCTTGATATGATATGATGAAAATGGCACTTTATCTCTATTATTTTTCTTCAAAAAACCTATAACCCTAGTCTAATTCTGAGGAAAAAATCAAACAAGTTCCAATAGTGGGGCAGTCTACAAAATATGTGACCAATACTCCTCTAAAATTTCAAGATCATAAAGAAACAGCTCAAAAAATAACTCAATGAATGCTATTAAAAACATTAAGAGGAAACTCAGGAGCTAGAAGATAGTTCAGAAGAATATATCCAGAACAAAGCACTGAGAGAAGGTAAAGATGAAAATGCAGTGAGGGAGAAGAAATTAATTGGAGATACAGTGATACATTCTAGGATATATGTAAATTAGAGTCCCAGAAAGATAATAGAGAGATAATAAGTAGAAGCCATATCTGAAGAGGTAAATGCTAACATTATTAATATATTTTATCAAATTATCAATTCAAAACTTTCAATTTTTGAAATTCAAATGTGATAAATATAAAAAATAGTACTTAGGCGCATTATAATAAATAGCTAAAGCAATTTAAAGTGAAAGAAAAGATTTTATGAAAAAATTTTCAGGAAAAAAATGCCTTCAAAATATCAATGATAAGATGTAGAGTTGATTTGTCAATAATGGTATTGAAAGACACAATACAATAAAAGAAATATTCAAAGTGCTAAAAGAACTACCAAACTAGAGTAATAGAATATGCAAAGATGCAATGATATCATTCAAATTTGAAATTTACTTAGAAACATTATTAGACAATAACAAAATATTAGTCACAAAAAGATTTACATTAAAGAAAATACTAAAGAGTTTTCTTCAAAAAAATTAAATTCTCTCAATAGAAGCTTAGAGAGACAGGGTGGAATGAGATGTAGTAATCACAATTAGTAGAAAAATATAGCCTAATAATAAAATAATAATACATAATGGATATATATTTGTGTATGTGTATGTGTGTGTGTACATGTCCAGATGAAACCAGGTGCAATCTTCCAAGAGTCTTCTATAAGTAGTCACAAAGGATGTACTTAATTTCTCCAGCAATGAGTTATAACAACTTGTGTGAAGTGTAATCTACCTAGGAAGCTCACCTGAGCCTAACAGTCCAGGAATTTTAATTAAAGATCTGATATGAAGACTCTCTTTGCCTAGTACATACCAAATTTCACATTCTCACAAGGAAAACAGGTTTTCAGTGTGAACCACACTGTTTAAATTCTTTAAATATAATGGATCACTCTCATTATTTAGAATAAGTTTCATGTTAGTGTAGGGAACTGTTTACCAGTCCATTTTCCAGATGCTAGCCAATGCTCAACCTGACAAGCAATCTTTTTTTTTTTAAGGATAGCAGCCTCAGGCCTATTATGTTAATACTTTCTGTACATTGTTTAAAAGAAGAAAGTTCAAACAATGAATTAACTTAGCAAACCTCTAAAAATGTCAGAAAACTCCCCAGCAAATTAAGCACACATAGAGAAAAAAGAGATGTTAATAGGCACAGAAAAAAATAGCAAACAAACACAGAGGATAAATATAGACAATAGTTAGCTCTTTAAAGAGTAACAAGATCAATATATGTATGCTAGAATGATGAAAAAAGAAGTGTGATAGAACAAGGAAAAATGTTATTAAAAGAGGACATCATTAAAACTTCTATATACATTAAAATATTAGCAGGAATTATGTTGAGCTACTTTATGCCATAAAGTTGGAAACACAAATGCAAGAGTCTAATACTTAGCAAAGGTACCCTAAAAGGATATATAAATTGTGATTAATTCTATAATTTTAAAGACATTAAATTAATAATTAAAAATCTTCCTAAAAAGCAACTTGAGGCCAAGATGGCTTTTTCTTATTATTATCTTAAACCTGGCTTAAAACATAACCAAGATGGCTTTAATAATTAAATGTACCAAACATTAAAGACATAATGTCAGTCTTTCCATAGGATAATCTCACTCATGAAGACAAATGCAAAAATTATAAATAAAATCTTAGCAAAATGAAGTGAGCAATATAGAAAAAGGGTAATGCATGAAAGCTAATTTAGGCTTATTCTAAGAATGAAAACTTCATTTAACAATTGAAAATCAAACTTTGTAGTCTGGGAAAGGTGGCTCATGCCTGTAATCCCAATACTTTGGGAGGCCAAGGCAGGAGGATTACTTTAGGCCAGGAGTTTGAAAACAGCCTGGGTAGCATAGCAAAACCCACTCTCTACAAAAAATAGAGAAATTAACAGGATACCATGGTGCATACGTGTATTTCTCACTACTTGGGAGGCTGAGGTGGGAGGCGACTTGAGGCCAGGAGTTCCAGGATGCAGAAAGCTATGTTTACAAAGAGAAAATTAACATGATTATTTTAACAGATGCAGAAAAAACATTTGATAAAATTCTGCACCCATTTGTGGTGAAAACTTACTTAAACTGAAAAGAGAAGGGAACTTCCTAAATCTAATAATAGAGATTAAAAATTAGCTTACAGCAAATATCACATTTAATGGTGAAATGATGAATAATTTTTCACTGACATAGAGAATGAGACAAAGATGTGTATTACCCCTATTTTTAGCTAATATCATGCTAGAAGAACCATCTATTTTTTAAGGCAAGAATAAAGAAATAAAAATGATCATGCTTTAAAAGGAAGAAATAAAAGTATTATCTGAATATGATATGCTTCTATACATAGAAGATCCAAAAGAATATTCAAATATATTATTGAAATTAAGAAATGAGGTTAATACACTTGTTTATATACATATACTTGTTTATAAACATACTAACATAGATAGATACATAGGTACATAGATAGATAGAGACAGGTAGCCAGGAGGGGACAGAGTGCAGATCCAGTTGTTGGGAGTATGATACAAGGGAAACATCAAATCAAAGTAAAACTCCATGAAAGCAGGTGTAATGGTATCTTTGCTTCCTCAGTGTGGAGCACATAATACATACTAAATAAATCTTCCTTGAATTAATAAATGATGAGCAAATGAGTTATGTAACCATGAGTTTTTATATGTGCCCTCATAAGGGCTGCCTTGGTAGCAGAGCCTGAATTAAAATTAGAAGTAAGGAGTAATGGCTCCAGAGACAAAGATTACAAGACAGTGAAGACAGGGAGTCAGAATGGTCATTTTAGGAGAAAGATTTTAAGTCAACTTGTATCTCTTAGAATGATATTTACATATAAGGATAATGTATTTTATAATTATAATTCTCCATTGTGGACATTAACTGATATTGTTTCTTTATCATAATAATCTATTCAGTTTTGTGCACTGTATGCTTTCAGGTTCATTAATGTAGATTGAAATATAAAGGATCCATCTGAAAGTTTTAGTTCAGTGGCTATATTGACCAATCTAGACTGGCAATTGGATACTGTTTACAGACTCTTGGTTTTGATAGCAAGTAAAAAATAACATTAAAAAGGCTCCCATGTTTTATAAATAAAATATAATTTTTCATATCTTGCACTTAATGTATAGTATCAGTTCAGAGAAGGAACTTAAAATATTAAATAAAGGAAAATTGTTAAATTCAATTAATACTTTTATTCATGAAAATATAAATTTGATCCCTGTGGCATCATGTCCACTCTGAGTTTGAGATTTCATAGGAAAATACAGTCAATATTACCTTAAGGAACATAGTCAACAAGGTAGAAAAAAATCATAGTATTACAATGTTGTTTGTGAGTAATTATGTATCTAAGTAAAGGTCTTTAAATATTTCAAAAATTAGAATTTAAAAAGGATTATGAGTGATAGGATGGCCTGATTAGCAAACTATCTAAGAGAGAAAAATACACTATCTAACAGAAAGTAAGAGGAATAAACTTACAGCACATAATTGCCCCTTTGAAGAGAAAACTCACAGCACAAATGCCCCCTTCGTTTTGTTTGATTAAACACCTGGGGTTCAATTCGTTGTCTTTAAGTCTAACTCTGTTATCTCTAAGAGTTTGTTTTCACAGCCTTGAAGAGCCCTAAGCAGACATAAAGGGTACAAACTCTTCACTCCAGCTCTCACCAGACCAGATTCCAAGGACTCTGACAAAGCCAGCCTCACAGAGGAAAGAAAAAAAAATGGGAAAGCAAACAAAACCACTTCACAGCCACTTTTTTTGTCAGCTGGAAGTCATAACTACTTTTTTCACTCTTCTGTTTGTCCCCATAAAAATTCCGAGTTCAGCACCAACACTTCTTTCTTTCTCTTTTGTCGACCCTTTCCCACCTTTGGGGAGCAAAACAAACTTTCTTTCTTTACATAATGAGTGCAATGCGATGCGCACTGTCTGGGGAATGGACACACTTGAAGCTCTGACTCCAGGGGGTGGGGGGCATGGGCAACATACATAACCTAAAATTTTGTACCCCCATAATATGCTGAAATAAAAAAAGCTATTCTAATCTTTAAGGTAAAATAAACCTTTTACTTCTTTCTATCCTAATCTTTGCGTGAGAATTCTTTCTCAATCCACATGAGTCCTCACCCTAACAATGAGAAATTCTACTTTCCCCTTCCGTTGAGTTATTATTTGACTTTAAGTGGTGCTATCAACTTAATATCACCTGTAATGTATCATCCAAGATAAATTTTTTTTGGCACATGTGGCTCTATTGCATGCAGGGCCTTATATAATTTAAAGTTTTTAAAATGAAATTTATATTTCCAGTTGAAGAGTCACTAAAATCATGCACCACATTTCGTACTAGAAATGATTTCCCTTGCCTAATTTTATTACCAGACCCTTGGGAAAAAGTTGCTGTATTTATTTACTGTTTTCATAAAGAGAGTGTATTTTAAATCACTAACTTAATTTAAAGGTCCTTATGAAATGCCTTTAAAACTACTGCCAGAAATTAGGTTTATTCTCTTTTAGGCCAAATTTAGAACTTTTCATGCTAAGATTTGAGCTAGAAAACAAAAAGAGAAAGGTTACTAAGCAGACGTTGATTAGAAAATTTGGCAGGTTTTTCAGTTTGAATGTAAGCCAAGAGGCCAGCAGCTGTATTCATCCTTGGCTGAGCAAGTCATAGTGGTGGAACACACAAGCTGAGAACTGTGGTTTGTACAACAGGGAGAGAAAGGCAGAATCACAGCTAATTAGAATTCCTGTAGGCTTTATCAGCAGGTCTGCAAAACACAGTAATTAAGCTATGACTGTGAAAACATGTCACTTTGATGTTTTGGAGATGATGCAAACTAACTTAAAATTACCCAATTCAAAAAAAATCACTTAAAATCTTCTTTAAAATGATACATGGAATGTATCTTTGACTTCTGTGATTTCTTTAATTACTGCAATCAAAGCCAAGACTAATTTAATTTCTCAGTAAAGAATATGATGGGTTCACTTAATGGCTTGCTTTGGTCCAGATGTTTTCTGGACCAAAAAGGAGCAGATGGAATGAAATACACTAATATCTTAATATTTTAAAATATCAGGATCTGTCTGCCCATGTGATCGGAAAGGGCAATTGTCATCTTGAAAATAAATTCATATTTAACATACGTGAAAGTCAGAGTCTTTTTTTATTAATAGAATTCAATAAAGTAATATATTCATAAATATTTTAATAATTTTATTTTTAAAGTTTGATCATGAACCAAAAAATGAGAAGAGGCGGAGAAACTCTTCCAAAATATGCCTCCACTTAAGTGCTTTTGTGAGGCTGATGTGATTCACTTCTTATGAGAGAGATGATAGAGTTGACACCCTGTTTTTAACTTATGCCTTTGCAGAGTGGGAAAGACAGCAATGTGACAAAGGCAGAATGATCATGCTTTTATTTATTTAAAAATCGCCATTGTTGGATTAAACTACATATGCCACTGATTTAAACTTCTTTTAAAATAAGTCTTCCATAAATTCACAGGTATGTGTGTGTATGTGTGTGTGCACGCACGCGCGCGCATGCACACATACATGAAACAGGGCAAATAGCAGTTAACAACCCTGTGAGGAAAAAAGAAATAACAAAAGTTTTGGTTAAGGTCAAGTGAAAACTAAGCATTTATTTGTTCTGATTTGTTAAAAGAGTGACAGCTTAGTCTTTGGTTTGAAATGCAAGATATAAATATAAAAATTCAAGTACGTTGTCACTGTTGGAAAGAATAACTCAAGTTAACTGTCAAAATTGAAAACAGGAAGATTTCACCCCATTAATAAATGTTATATACAATTTATCTAGTGTATTAGTGTAGTCTTTGTTTATATGCATAACAACACTCATCATACATATAGTAAAATATGTTTTCTAAATGAATGTCCATTTAAGATTGTTTTAGAACCATCAGTTCACATATGAATTCAGAAAATTAAAATTTAAAAAATGATTTCCAAAATTGACTATCACTGCCTATCAAAGTCATTGAAGCAAAATTAAGCAAGTCTGAATTGCTTTTCAACTTTCCTTAATTTTGAAGTTTTAATTTATTTTTAAACATCGTTTATTACTTTATAGGATTACAAAAGTAAGGCAGTCTCATTAAACAATATCTGGGAAATATGTGGATGTATAAGTACCTATAAACTTATCAACAAATCTTCAGACTATTCCTTACCTTCTCCCTCAGCCCCTCTCTCTCCATGTGCGCTTAATAGAATTAAGATTATTCATATACAGAGTTGTGGTCAATATTTGTACATGACTCATGTGTGTTTGAAAAGAATACATATTCCCTATATTTGGGATATAGAATCATCTCTCTATATTTAAATATATTAGATTGAGCTTATTCTGTTCAAAACAAATATATTCTGAGTAATATTTGTTTTTAATAGTTGTTTTTAAGGAGATTGTGTTAAAATCTCTCACTATAATGATATGTTGTAATTCTATCAATTTTTGCTTTGATTTTTAAGGGCATGCAAGTTTGTGATTGCTTGTTTTCTTAGTGGATTTTTCTTTCACCATAAAGTAATAACTCATTTTTATTTCTGTTAATGATTTTCACCTTTCCTTACATTTTGTCCCATATTAATATTGGAATACCAGCCCTCCTTTGGGAAAGCTTTCCGCCTTTTTCCCCTTTCTACAACACTATTGCATTTTAGATGTGTTTATTGTAAATGCCCTATAGCCGAGTTTTAAAATTCAATCTGAGTCTCTCTGTATTTTGATATGAGTCTACTGTTTATATTTATTATGTTTATTATAATAATGTTTTATATTTTCCTTAAATGTTCTTTGCTTCCTTTCTCTTTCTTACGAACCCCCCGCAATTATTTTCTTGGTACTTATTTGCACATTATATTTCTACTATTTAATTTGTAATTCTCATCTTTCATATTATTGTATATTATTTTACTCCCACCTTGTTTCATCCCTTAACAAAAGAATGTATATATACATATATATACGCATGCCTGTGTGTTTGTTTGTGTAGGTATACTTGTAATCACTATTATTAAGATTCACCAACTTATTTTAGAATTTTCTTTGGTTATCATAGCCTTTTCATCTATCCTTCCCTTCAAGTTTATCTCTCCACTTATTGAAATCCGTTCTTGCAACATTTTTTCACTGAAGTGTGAAAATGTACTTAGTTCACTCTCAATATTGATGATTATTTTATCTCAATAAAAATAAATAAATAAATAAATAAATGTATTTGAGTTAAAAAGAGAGAGAGAGAGAGAGAGAGAGAGAGAGAAACAATGGATGAGAATTTTCCAGACTGGATTATTCACTAAGTCCTGCTCGTTTGACAACAAATGTCAAAGGAACAGATTTAAACCATATATGTGACTTTTTGCAAATGTATACAACAGTGTAACCAGGAATATCCCCTAAAAATACAGAACATTTTAATAACACCAGAAAGTTTCCTCATGTCCCTTTTAGTCAATCTCCACCTACCATAGGAAAGCACTATTCCGATCTCTATCACCATAAATGTTTGCCTCCTCTAACTCCATATAAACAAATTATATAGTATCTGCTGGTTTTTGTCCAGCTTTTTTTGTTCAGCATGTCTGTGAGATTTATCCATGCTGTTGCACATAATAGTAGTTTGTTGTTGTTGCTGTTCTTGTTGTTTTGAGTAGTATTTCATTGTATAAAAATATCAAAATGTATCTCTCCATTCTCCTGTGGATGAGCATTTGGAATGTTTCAAATATTTTGCTATTGTGAATTAAGTTATTTTAAAAAAATGCTTTACAATTTTTTTGGTATGTATGTGATTTTATTTCTATTGGGTAATTTCCTAGAAGTTGAATCTCTGTGTAGGTGTATGTTTTTACTTTATAAGAAATGGCAAAATTATTTTCCCAAAATGGTTCAACCATTTTACATGTCCATGATATGTGAGAGTTCAGAGGCTTCACATCCCCACCCCACCCACAATGGTATGTCATTCTGGTTTTGTTTTGTTTTGTTTTTTAGGGTTTTCTTTTTTTGTTTCTTTGTTTAATTGTTCTGATGGGTGTGTAGTTGCATTTTTTTGTGGACTTAATTTCCATTTTCCTTATGACTAGAGTTGTTGAGTATTCTTTCCTGTGCTTAGTAGGCATTTATATATCACCTGTGCCTTTCAATTATTTTGCCTATTTTTATTGGGTTGTCTTTTTTATTATTATAAGTATTATATAATTGTGAGGCTTTCTCTCTCTCTCTCTCTCTCTCTCCACACACACACACACACACACTCTAAACAAATCTCTTGTTTATGACTTATCTTTTCATTTTTTCACCAGTAACTTTTGATGACTACAATTTTTTAAATTTTCTTTTAATAGTTATTGGGTTTTATGTCCTATTAATGAAACTTTGGCCTACTCCAAGGTAGCAAAACTATGCTCCTATTTATTCCTCTAGAATAGTAATAGATTTAGCTTTTAGGTTTAAGAATAAGATTCCTCTTGAATTATTTTTGTATGTGCTCTAAGGAAAGGCATTAAGTTCACTTTTTTCCAAGTAATTATTAATTTAGTCTATCACAATATTTTAGAAAAGGTATCTTTTCTCCCACTGAATATCCATAATATATAGATATTTTTGCTGAGAAAAATTTAAAAAATGAGAGTAAGTTACCTTAGAAGGTTAACTAGATACAAGATAAGTATACAAACAACAATAAACTATTATAAAATATAGAAAAATAATATGTACAACATAAACAAAAGTATTAAGTACTTAAGAATGTTTAAATAATAAATATGTAGAACTTAATAAAAATAAGGAAAGATGGTTTCATATTCAATCTAATAATTTTATAGGTCATAAACTTTGATACAAACTTTTCATAAAATAATGAAATTTTACTAATATCCACTATTGGTAAATACAGCAATTTGAGGTTAGTTTTTATATATTTTTTGCAACTATAATAATTTTCTGTGTGAACTAATTCTCTTGTATTTACTATGGACAAACATGCCACCTAGAAAATTATAGTATGTGAGTGCATATTATTCTGTGCATTTTATTCATCTTGGATTTTCTATGAGAATTCTTGGGTCAATGAATTCTTTCACATAATAGTTATATGAAATGAAGGAACATGATGGTTCATAATACCAGAACTTTGAAATCATTTTAGAACATAAAATCTTTTCCTAGAAACATGCATTAGAGCTACACAATACACCTAAAGTATACTTAACCATATGTAATTGATTGAATTGTGTCCTCCTCAAATTCATATGCTGAAATCCTAATTCCCAAGGACCTCACAATGTGACCATATTTGGAAATAGGGTCACTTCAGATGTAATTAGTTAAGATTCCATCATTAGGATAGGTCATAATCTTATGATTGTTGCCTTTATAAAAAAAGGAAATTTGGCATATCTAGTAATACTCTAGCAAAAATTGGATATTTAAATAATATAGCAAATTTTTACAAAAATTTAAGAAAGGAAATTTGGGCATAGAGACAAATATAGACACATATAGAGGGAAGATGAAGTAAAGAGATACAGGGAGAAGTTTTGATAACACAAACCAAGAGGCCTAGAACAGATGGTTCCCTCATAGCCTTCAGAGGGAATCAACCAGCCTACACCTTGATTTTAGACTTCTGGCCTCTAGAACTGTGAGACAATAAATTTCTGTTGTATAAGCCACCCAGTTTGTGATATTTTGTTACAGAAGCTCCCAACAAACTGTTACACTATAAATGGCATGTAATTAAAACAATATATGATTTATAGAATACACAATGTTTCAAATTGTTCTCTTCATGGGCAACTGCAAGTGCAGTAAACAAGCGATAATGTTAAGACTACAGGAAAGCAAATTCAATTGCAAGGTCAACAAGAGAATAGGAGATCAGTCAAGAGTAGTAATGGTTTTAATAATGGCCATTCTGATAGGGGTAAGGTGGTATCTCATTGTGGTTTTAATTTGCATTTCCCTGGTGACAGGCACACTAAAAGCCCTGATTTCAGCATTGTTCAATTCATTCATGTAATAAAACCACTTGTACCTCTCTAATATTTTAAAATAAAAAAATAAATTTTAGAAAGAGTAGTAGTGAGAGCTATAGGATTCTAACTCACAGATTGGAATGATACAGGTTCTGAGAGATTCATATCCCAAAGAGAAGGCAAAATGACATCCAGAGAACCTGATATATATGGCTTTAGCTAATGACGCTTTATTTATTTGAGCCTGGCTTACTGATCAATCCTTGGGACTTCTTTTTCACATGATTCTGGCAGTGGTGAAACTCCCCTTGCATAATTTCTATGGCCTGACATTATTCAGCTCCCATTTATTTTCTGGAAGTCCACAGAACTTGTCATTAAGGCAGGACAGAAAAGTTTAATTTCTGAGGTGGTTTACTTGACTTTATTTTGGAAGATGTTGGGATCTCTTTAGTCCTTTCACTCTAAACTGCTTCAGCAGATTCCAAACCTCACTGGTTAATTTTAAAACTTCTTAAAAGGGTCCACATTGCTCTATATAGTTTGGCCCTTGTCTACTTCTTCCCTCATTTTCTGTGTTCCATCCACTCTGGCCTTTCAGTTGCTTTTACTCACTATGCTCCCTCTCAGACAGGGCCTCTCTATCTTCTTTCCCTTTTCATCACTGATTCATATTACATCTCTCAACTAAACTCAATTATCAATTCCTCAGGAAAACATTTCCATGTCTACCTAGTAAGTTCAATTTCATACACTTACTTGATCTCCTGGCTCTATATACCTAGATATAGCTTTTTATTAAAATTTGTAATTATCATCTGTTGGTGATTTTGATCATTTGAATAATGTTTATCTCTTTCACCAGACCATAACAATGTATAATGGCAGAAAACATATCTGCGTCATTCACCATTGTAACCGAGGTGCATATCACAGAGCTTTTTGCATATTAGCAGTCCAAATTTTTTAAAAAAATAAACATATAACCTCCTTTTTGAAAAGTGTGTTCCTTTTGCAATCATATTTAATAGAAATTACAATGATAAGGTCTGCCAATTCTACCAATATCTGGTTGACATTTTTTTACTCATTAAAATCAAGTATCATAGAATCATAACATTTTCAAGCTGAATGTAACCATAGATTCAATTGAGTACAGTGATTTTCTAACTTTATGGACTTAATTCATGAACTGCTGGCTGGAAAGAGTAGTGAGGAAAGGCTGACAAAGTGGAGCTTTGGAATTCGAAGACCCTCCTCCCAAATTCTACTTGCATCTATTTCATAAATTGGAATTTTATTTAATTTTTCTTTTAATAAGAAAGGGGTTTCTAGTGCTAAATGTTTTTTTTAATGCTGATCTATTTCAACTCTCTTCATTTTAATGGTGAGATAACTGAGTTTTAGTGAGGCAAAGTTATATTAATAAAGATACACAACTAGTTAGTATCAGAGCTAAAACTAAAACACAAATAATCTGACTTCTAGCAATTTCAAGCTGGCTACTTTATCCAACAGTGAATATTAATTAATTATTAATATTAATGAATTAATTGCTTAATTCTTAGTTTAACCTAATTATAGTTCTCTAGTTAGCAAGATGAGTTAAGTTGCATGTGAACATGATTAGGTTAAAGGAACTAATTATGACTCCTCATGGTTTCAACCAACTACCAAGACCTATAGACCTATATGTATGGTTCTCAGTTTTGAGATGCATGTTGGTAAAGCAAAAGAAATAAACTTCTGTCTCCAGCAGATCTAGGTGGTTTTGAGTCCCAGTTCTGCCACTTTTACTAGCTTCATAATTTAGGCACAATGCTTAAACGCTCTGAGGTTCATTTTACTCATCTGGAAAATGGGAATTATAATATCATCTTCCAAATGGGGTTGCTTTGAAGATTGAATGAAATATATGAAAGTGCCTAGCATAGTGTTTGGTTCAGAGTTGATTGTCAATATGTTCCCTTTTTACTCCTCCTTTCCTGTCTTCTTTGCATTTTTGTTTACATGAGTTTGCACATCTATGATTTATAAACATATCTATACTTACCAAACCTAAACATGTGTTTTGTCTACATACATGTAATTAGGATCCATATGTAGGGAATTCCATTGAATTACTTTTGTCATTAATATTTCATATTTCACATTCAAGACTTAGACTAATTAGTACTTTCCTCTTCCAACACCTATAATTATTTTAAGCTAACAAGTGAATATCCTTCATAATGCAAATATGAATAGAGTTTTCCTTGTGCATTTGATAATTAGATTTCCTTTCTTTGTGAATGTTTGTGTCAGTTTTATTTTTGTGTTGTGATATTGTGTAACAGTAGATACATATGCTAAAATGAAGAAGCACTGAAGGTAAAGGCAACTTTTTTCGTAATCAGATATTTTATTTTATTCTGAATTCTTGTTCTGCTGCTTCTTTCTATTGGGTTAGACTGCACTGCAAAACTAATCCTAGTGGATGTGTGTGTGTGTGTGTGTGTGTGTAAATACATACATATGTATGTTAGAGTTTTTATATTAGAGCAATACTCTTCACAGAGTTTCTTTTTTCTCCATTTTTATGCTCACCTATCAGCAGGTTTTATCATGCGTCAATTTAATAACTAACATATAATAAAGCTCCCATGTTTAAAAAGAAAGTTTGCAATTCTTACCCTCTGGTGTCATCTATTGGTTAGGCGTTAAAATTACAAATACCGTTTTGTATGAGGTTTCTCAAAAGTACCTGCCTCCTAATTTTTACACTCCTATAGTAATACTCCTTAATTATATTGTTTTAATTAGAGTTGTCTAAATTACTTAGTGATGAATATTTAAGAAGCTGCTCGGGTCTCTAGCCTATGGACAATGATATTATTCAGTCACAAATTGTTGCACTGAGGACGAAATCATATTAAATTATTTCACCAACTGAAACTGCCAAACATTACACAGAATTATCATTTCACTCTTCATCATAAAATAGTAAAATACTATCCAAATTAAGCAATGTATCTTCAAGTATTAGATGAAAGTATGATAAAATATACTTACTTTGAATTTCTGTAGTAGTGCCATTTTACATGTTAAAATATCTCTCTTTTATACATTCCACAATTTAAGTCAAAAGAAACTATTTGAAGTCATAGTGAAAACAAAACTAATAATAAAAAAGAATCACCAATTTCAGGTGTTGAAATTGTTGGTTACAAATACATCAATATATCAATAGTCTCCAGTACAGGAACAACTCATCAGAATAACAAAATCTTTTTAAGAAATGCTTTTTGAAGAGACTGAGTATGTATGATAGATCTGTTTATCATGCTGTTTCCATATTCCTTTTTGTAGGACTTCAAAGAAAAGCTATAGTATATGGAAACTGAAAACGAAAAATTGTTGTTGCAGATGATGTATTTCAGGGAAACCAGATAGATCACTATGTTTGCTATATGGCTCAAGAATTACTAATATTAGTTATCCTTGAATAAAATTCCATTTTCTGCAGTATTTACAATATACTGCTTCATACTTTTATATCCAGTATTCAGAAGTTCCAGGTCTTGTTTTGAAGCCTTAAGACTTTTAAAAATATATCTCTAACCCAACAGATGAATTCAACAAATGATAAGCTCTGGATGAAGGTGAATATAGATACCCAAATCCTTTTTTTTTTTTTTTTTTTTTTTTTTTTTTTGAGGCAGAGTCTCACTCTATTGCCCAGACTAGAGTGCCGTGGCATCAGCCTAGCTCACAGCAACCTCAAACTCCTGGGCTTAAGGGATCCTACTGCCTCAGCCTCCCAAATAGCTGGGACTACAGGCATGTGCCACCATGCCCGGCTAATTTTTTCTATATATATTTTAGTTGGCCAGATAATTTCTTTCTATTTTTAGTAGAGACAGGGTCTCGCTCTTGCTCAGGCTGGTCTCGAACTCCTGAGCTCAAACGATCCACCTGCCTCAGCCTCCCAGAGTGCTAGGATTACAGGCGTGAGCCACCGTGCCCGGTCAGATACCCAAATCTTGTTCTATTATTTTCTTCTACTAATATTATATGATTTCACAGCCACTCTAAAGGAAACTGAAAAATATAATGTAGCTTTTCCATTGCAGAAAGAGTTCTTAGTCATTTTGTTAGGTAGATAGAAAGGGATTTCAGGTCTCCTAGGGATGGAAGTGGGAGCCGTCGAGGTTCACCCTCTGAGGTGAGCTTTCAGAGAGGCTCATGGGAGATCCATATGCATAGTGAAACTCAGGTCATATAACTCTGAACTGTCCAATCAAAGTGTTTCCATGGTGACGTCTGAGTCATGGAGAGGTCCCTATGCGGACACTATAAAATAAGACCCAAACCATAATCAAGCTCTCTTTTACTACAACAGTGGGGCTGGTCATCATCTGTGGTGTACACGTATTGCTCTGTACACCTATATCTTGCTCTTGCTCTATAATCCTATCTTTCTCTCCTCAATAAACCTCATTTTTGTGCTTACCTTGCTTTCGGTGTGTCTGGTCATTCTTCAACCAAGAGTGCATCAAGAACCGACATTTCAGATTGTGACCCCACAATTTCATTCTCACTAAATTCCTTTATTTCAGAGTCAATCATTGCTTACTCCATTTACTTTACTTGTTCCAGAGATAATATATTCTGTTATTAGTTCTAAGAAGCTGATTGTATTAAATATTGCCACTGGTCCCTCAACTAATTAATTTATAGGCAATATTCAATTAACTACAGATTTCTTTGTAGAGAAACAATCACCAGACTGTGGATGAGCTCACTAGGGGACTAGTTTACGTACCTATTCATATTAAAATATAGGGATAAGTCAAATTTGCCCTTCTAATTTTTCTCTTTGGGTTCCTAATGGCTGGTGCTTCAGCTACAGATTTGGTATCTTTCCCTAGAGCAGTATTTATTATGTGAAGTCATTAATTATGCATTGTGCAATATCATTCTGACACCAACTACCTGAAGTTAGGTCAAATTTCACACGTTAAGGACATAGTCCTCCACAAGACTCCTCACACTTTGGATAGCAGCCACAAGCTCCCGGGATCCCAGGTCATCTGAACTTCTCACAAACTGTCCACAAATTTAGGGGTTCCCACTATCAAAGCTTCTGTGTTCTCAGAATGCATCACCCTCCTGGCACATCAATGTGTTTCACCAACCAGGAAACTCACCCAAACTTTAGGTGTCCAGAGTTTTAATGGGGTATTATTAGTTAAGCATGATTGATTAAATCATTGGATATATGATTGAACTCAATCTCCACCCCACTCCCTTTTCTGGAGGTTGGGAGATCAGACTGATATCATTTGGCTCAAAGGCCCAATCCACTAATAAAATGGTTGGTCTTTTCAGCATGGCCAGTCCCCATCCTGCAACTCTCTAGGGGCCCACCATGCATTACCATATTAACATAACTTCAGGTGTGGTCTGAGTGACTTACCATGAATAACAAAGACATTCCTATCACTCAGGAAATTCCAAAGTGTTAGAAGTTCCCTTCTAGGAACCAGGGACAAAAAACAGAGAAATTCTTTCTTATAAAAAAGGTTTCGTTGTCTGTGTTTTCCTTAACATGAGCACAATATAGTATAGTTATGGAAAACTGGTTTTTGAATCCAACATATATGTGTTCTATTTCACTCTTCATCTATAAGCTGGCACTGTGAGATCTGGTATATCCATTTAAGATTTTGCCCAATATCTTCAACTTCAAGATAAAGGACTTGACTTAGTCCAAATGTTATCCAAATTTCTAATTCAAAGTGTACCTGTTCCATGAAACTTTCTTTCCCTTATCAAATCTACTCAAAATTAACTTTTTATTTTTCTCCTCCTCTCTACCTGAGTTCTTTACTTGTACCTCTGATATAATACACATGAAAATTTACCTGCAATTGGATTACTTGCATGTATATTTTCATTCAATAAGTTATAAAATTAGAGAGCTCATACTCCCGATGTGTAGCACAATATTGTGTATATTGTAAGTAGGAAGACAAGGTCTCCAGAGAACATAGAAATTCAACCAACTTGAACAATCAACCTGTTCTACAGCCTTTGTTTACAAGGCCCATGGCTACTCACCTGGCTAAAACTAGCCGCTGACAGACTCTGGCAGCCTATAGATGAACTCAAGTGAACTTTTCTCATCGCCATGCTAAAGTCTCCATTTCTCGCTGAGAGAAGCTATAGCTTCATTACCATAACATGCTACCTGTGTGTGAACATGACAACTAACCACACATGTGTAAGAGAAACTAAGCCCCTACATATGATGACACATCTTTTTCTTTCTCTACTACTCCATAACCACCCACCCCCTGCCACTTTCCCTCAGGCAGACAATGCTTTGGAAAATATTCCCAGTGCTTTCTTCACTTGGTACAAATTTATTAAAACTCCCACTGATCAAGACCTGCAATCTCATTAGCCAGGTGAACGAACATGGATCTTTCAGGTAATAATATTAGAGTTTTTCAATACACCTTTGATGAATGCAGGGTACATTTACTCATCTTGCTTCTCAATGTACAACACTAAAAGTAAGATTACAATTGGAAAAAAACGAATGTCTATACACATTATTCTATTTAAAGAAACATTTAATATTCAAACAATTGATAAATTTTAAAAATAATTGTTTTACTCAAAACCAATTACTTTTGTTTTATCATGTAAGTGGACATAGGCCCAGATAAAGGAAACATGGTGTCCACTGGGATAAATAGATGATCACATTATAGACTCAATAGGTAGATGAAATATTTAAAGAAACAGAATTAGAGCAAGGAAAATATTATTTTATAAAAACAACACAAATTTTCACAAAATATATAAAAAGATTAAAAATGTAGTATCAAAACAAGACTTGAATAATTGACTAAGGTTGATGTCGTATAGGGGAAATGTAGGTTATGGGTCTGAACAGAGTACTGGGAGTGGCTGTTGTTTCCTTCTTCCAGGAAATATCTCTTGAAAATCTTTCTCAGGATTTTCCCTGATCTTTCCTATGAGCACCTGTTGTGATTGCTGGAGAAAAAACTTGCAAGAGAGTATGAATCTTTCTATTTCTGCAGCCACCAGGGGCTTCACGCTCTCAGGCATACTAGACCACTCAGCATTTAGCAATTAATCAAAACTTTTCTAGCTAAATCTCATTGGCTTCTAGAGCCTCCGTCCAAGGTATGCAAATATTAATGGCTTGTTTCTCTTTGTAGGCACCTGTCTCTCTCCAGATTTGGGGATATTTCATTGCCCTGCAATTTCAGTTCTCTTATTGGGTAGGTTCAAGAAAAATTATTAATTTGAAGAATGTCCATATTTTTTTCATGTTATAATTCTGGGAGTGACATTATTTCCAGCTCTGTACATCTCCAGGCTGAAACATAAGTGATAGAATATTTTAATTTCCCAGATTTAAAAATTATGAAAAGCAATTTGGAACAAAATTTATCAGTGCTGTGGAATGTCATATGAGTTTACATATTGATTTCTGGGAATGAACATTGTCACACAGAGAACTTGGTCCAAGGTACAGATGGGGCAAGATGCAACTTTGTTTTAAGGGTGACGATTATGGATGTTCAATGTTGATTTGGATACATTTTGAAGGAAGGGAAATATATATTTCTATTTGAAGTCAAATTAGTGATTGTCAATAGTACATCTGAAGTTATTCTTGACAAAGTTGATGGGCATATAAGCAAAATGCAAGATGAATGTATCTTGGTCTAGAGCAAAGGCCAACAAATTCTGGCCTGTGGGCCAAATCCAGGTATGTTTTTGGCACAACTTTTTAACTAAGAATATTTTTTACATTTTTAAGGAGTAGTCAAAAAAAGAAAAAGAATAATATGTGACAGTAAATGTATGTGGCTAGCAAAAATTAAAGACTAAAGTATTTACTTAATCTGTCCCTTTGTAGAAAAACTGTGACAATCATATAGATAGATAGATAGATAGATCCCACATCTGAACTTTCACCCAAGGGTAAAATGGAACAGCTCCAAATGGAAGAATTATCACAATTTGGCACTCAGGAAAATTCATAGTATGATATATTATTTGGGAAATGAAAATAAAATTATAATTGAAAAAAACTAATGAATCACAAGGTCTTCAAACCTCAGGATGTTTCTCTTCATACTCACTAACATTCATTCAAAAAGTATTTATTGGGCACCTGCTATGCCAGATACTTATATTTATTAAGAATGCAACTGTGAAGAAGAAATAAAAAAACAAAAATCCCTATCCTCATGGAGTTTTCATTCTACTGAAAAAAATAGAGGAACAAATAAACAAGTAAAATATATATTATGCTGGATGGTGATTGGGGGTTTTAAGGGGGAAAACTCAAAACAGGACAAGAAGTTCAGGCTTATCAGGGGTGAAGAGGTTCAGTTTTAAACAAGGTATTCAGAGAGGATCTTATGAGAGAATAACATTTAGGTAAAGATTCGAATTGTGTGATGCAGTGATACATGCAGATATATGGAGGAAAACTATTCCAGGCAACAAGAACATAAGTAGAAATTAACATTGGGAGTATGTTTGGTGTGTTCCAAGAACAGGGAGAAGGTCAGTATGCAGAGAGACAATTGAAAGAGAGTTGAGTAGTATGAGATGAGATAAGAGAAGTATTATGTAAGCCATTACAGGGTGTTTAAGAAGTTTGGGTTTTACTCTAAGGGAACAATGAAGGTGTTGGGGAGCTTTGATTATTTTTCAACGAATCAAATGTGGGTTGTAAGAGATAGAGAAGAGTCAACAATGTCTCTAAGGTCTTTGGCATAAACACCTTAAATGCAGAATAATGTGAGAGGAGCATGTTTATGTAGGTAAAACCTATAGTTTGTTTCTGTAAATAAAAATTTGGAGAAACCTGTTAGATACCTAACTAGGCAGTTATATATATAAGTCTCCAGTTCCAGGTACAACCTTGGGGTAGAGATATAAATTTGGGAATCATTAGGATATAAATGATATTTAGAACTTTGTGGTTGGAGAAAAATACAAAGGAAATAGGAGATTGAGTATTTCAGCTTAGAGTATTGAGAGGCAAACAGAGTATCGCTCCCACTCTTACAAGATGAAAGAAGGGGAGAAGGAGAAGGAGTGGAAGGAAGATGAGCAGTACAAGGAAGAAAGGGGGAACAGGAGAAGGAGCAGAAGGAGAAAGAGAAGTAAGAAGAGAGAAAAAGCCAGACAATCCACAAATTCACAACATATCTTGAACCCATAATAAAGCTGAGGGCACAAGAAACTAACCTGAAATTTGTGAAAAGGCAGAAGTATTTATTTACCTGGAACAAATGCTTCCAGATACTCTTAAAAAGAATTCAGCTATTTATTCTAATGAATTGCTAAAGGGTGAGTATAGACCAGAGAGAAAATACAGAGCTTCTGCATGTACAAGGAGAATTTGCACCAACTTACATGCTCTTCTTCACTGACCTTACTAGGTGTTCACAAACAAGAATAGGAAAAGGGTCCTCAATAATTATCTCTCTTGGTGCAAGCCTGAGAAAGGGGTATAGCAACTGCCATTGGAAAGGCACAAAGCCTCACCTGCATTCTTCTCCTTTATTTTTCCTATGGAATAGAATCTTTAAGCTATCAGAGAAGGACAGTGAAGTCTATATCCTTTAAGGAAAAGTGAAAACAGTTTGCAGTTGGGGGAAAGGAACATTAAAAATCAAAATAAAACAAAAATAAACAAACAATTAAAAACCTCGACTCCTGGGCAAAGGGCAAAAAATATGTGCTGGGCCCAAACCTATAGCTTGGAAAAGGGAAAGATCACTGAAAAGCTACACTTCCAAGACCAGGGACACAGTGCCTGTCTAAGACTAAGGTTTAATAAGAAACAATAGAATCCCTCCTCCCGTACCTATATTACCAGGCTGACAAAGTAGCATCACTCTACTACTTGGAGGAGGACAAGAGTATGGAGAGAAAAAGAGATCCTCCCTGCGGCACAGTGGAAAAACAAAGACATGAAGCTGAGGGTGGAGTGGATATTAAGAAAAATTCTCTGGAAAACTAGCCACTACACTAAACACAAGGTAACACTAAAAATTTTGAAGACTGTGGCACAATGAGAGTAAAGATGGCAACAAAAAAACCCAAACTAAGTTCAACTGCTGACTAGATTGATTTAAGGCTCCATACTAAAGTCCTAGAAGAAGGTAAAGGGTGCCCACATCCAAGCATATAATATATTTACCTCAGTCACAACTTTTCTGCATGTGATGCCCAGTTTTCAAAAACACCACCAAAAAAAACTGAGACATATAAAAAAAGCAAACAAAACAAAGCATTGTCAAGAGTAAAATCAATGAATAGAATGTGATTCATAAATGCCACAGTTGTTGGAACTATCAAACGTGAAATGTAAATAACTAATTATTAATAATATCCTATAGGTTTTATTGGAAAAGTTTGACAGCATGCATTATCAGATGGGTAATTTCAGCAGAGAGACTGAAACTATAAGAAATAATCAAATGGAAATGCTTGAAATGAAAGACATAGTAACAGAGATGAACAATGTATTGAATGGGAATTTAGAGTAGAATTAACACAGCCAAAGAAGAAATCAGGGGACTTGAAGATAAATGAATAAAAATGATTAAAATTAAGATGAAGAGAAAAATGAGAGGGAAAAAAAACAGATCATTGAAGAGCTATGGCATAATATTAAATATCTAAAATATATATAATTGGAATCTCAGAAACAGAAGGGAAAAAGAATGCCACATAAAAATATTTAAAGAAATAATGATTGAGAGTTTTTCAAGATGATAGACATCAAAAAACAGATTCATTAAACTTAGAGAACACATACACACACACACACACCCCCTCATATTTAAACTGATGAAAATCAATGTCAAAAAGAAAATCTTTAAGATAAAAAAATACACATTACATACAAAAAAACCTAAAAGAATAAGAACAGACTTCTCATCAAAAATTATGTAAACCACAAGGCCATATAGTGATAGTTTTCAAGTGCTGAAAAGAAGGGAAAAAAAAAGTTAACCCAGAATTCTATACTTGGTGAAAATATTTTTCCCAAATAAAGAAAAATAAAGATTTTATCAGGTTAAATAAACTGTGAGAATTCATTTTCAGTGTACCTGCACTATGAGTAATATTAAAGTAATGTTATAGAAACTTATTCAGACAGAAGTAATATGATAATAGTTAAAAACTAGGATCTACCTAGAGAAATGAACAGTTCCAGAAATAGAATAAATAAAAGAAAATGTATATTTTTTTATTCTTTTCAATTACTCTAAAAAATAACTTTGTATAAAAGCAGGGGCTGGTAAATGTTGTCTCTTAGGCCAAATCACACTTCTACCTGTTTTTGTAAAATATCACACACAAATGAAATAAAATACAAGGGGTTCTTGTAATTTTGTAAGTTTCATTGGAACACAAGTCATGCCTATTTATTCAAGCATTATCTACAACTGCTTTTATGCTAAAATGGCAAAGTTGAATTGTTGTGACAGAGACCACGTAACCTGCAAAGCATAAAATATTTACTATCTGGTATGGTATGGGAAATATTTACCCAGTGCTAGTCTAAGACAAAAAATAATTTGAATGTATTTTGTGCTTATAGCATATGCAAATTAATATATGCAATGGTTATGGTTGTACAACTCTGTGAGTATACTAAAAACCACTAAGTGTACACTTTAAAAGTATGAAATTTATGATATGTAACTATATCCTAATAAAGCCATTATAAAATTAATATGTATAACATTAATAAGCACAAATTTGCAAGGGCAGAATTGGGAGTATACTATTTTATGGTTTTTATACTACATGTAAAGCAGTATATTAGTTGAAATTAGAATCTACATAATTAGAAAAGAATAATGTAAACACTAGGGCCATGGACATTTTGGTTAGATAATTCTTTGTTAAGATAGATAGAAAATGGTATACCATGCAAACACTAACCAAACACTACCAAATGACACTTCAAAACAAATAGATCAATGAGAGAGTGAGAAGAAAATGAAAACAAAAAGATGAGGAATAACTATCAAAAAAAGATTTAGCATAAAGAATCTTGATAGAAGAGAAAAACAAGGAGAGCCATTCATTGCTCTGGAAGAAGCCAAGTGAAGGAATTGTTTCATGTTTGCCGATTATTGCTGATAGATCAAATGGGATATTTACTGAGAAGTAAACATTAGATTTAGCCACAAAAAGGTTGCCAGGATGAGACAAAATTTTAGTGGAATTATATGGGCAAAAGTCTAATTGACCTAGGCTTAAGACAAAATAGATGGAGATAAATTCAAGAGTATGACTAGAGTATAATCTTTTTAAAAAATATTTATTGAATAAAAAGAAGAGGAGTGGGGTTAAGTAAGATGGCTAAATGGAATCAAGGGATATCTTTTAAATGGGAAAATAGTAGCCATTTTTATGCTGTTGAGAATGATCCAATAGAGAATGAAAAATGGATGCAAGAGAGGAAGCAATGGCTGGGATGATACTCCTGAGTAGGGAAACAGTGTGGTACCTAATGCTCAAGTGGAACAATTGGTCTTAACCAGAATCATGAAAAGTTCTTTCATAGTAACCGTAGGGAATAAAGAGTAAGTGGGGAATAATGCTGGATAGAAGTGATGAAGGCTTCTGGAAACAGTTTCTTGACTGCTTTTATTTTATTTTCTCAGTGAAATTTAAAGTAAAATTAACAGCTGAGATTGAAGATAAGGAAGGAGTGTTGGATTTAACTAGGGTTCTAGGGTGGAAGTCTTATGAAGGGAATTCAAAGATGAGAGAGAGAGACTGAGAGAGAGGGAGGGAGAAAGAGAAAGAGAGAGAGAGAGAGAGATGCGTCAACTATACATAAGGGAAGAATTATAATGATTCACAACTGAATTTCACCTGGATCAAGACAGCAATGAAAGTATGATGGATGGCAAAATGGTAGTAAGATCAATGTACTGCAATGTCTGAGGACTGTTGGAATATGGATAAAAATTGAAGGAAGCTAAAAGCATAGGAAGAGGTAGTTGGATAATGGAATACATGAAGTAGAGATGAAGAATAGGGGAGAGTTTTTGTTAATCACAGAATCTAGGCGGGGCATGATTGCATAGGTTGAGATAGATTGGAGGAGATGACTGGAGAAATAAAATTAAAGTTCAGGTTATTGGCTATAGTATTACTTAATTTTTGAAATCTCTAAGAACTATGGCAGGAGTAATTTAATATAATATTGGGTAGACCATGGAAGAGTCAAGGGTTTACATCTCCAAGAAATGAGGCAGAAGGAATTAAGGAATACTAAATAATTGCAACATGATCTTACAAGATGTTTTAAATGTTCCTCATCAGAACCTTGACTTTGGTACATCAGAGTACACTGAAATGCGATGAAAACAAGAGAAATTGTTTTTCTTTTCCTTAGATATCCAAGTGGCAATAAATTTAAATTAAGCAGAAATAATTAATATACTGGGAAATAGATATGTGTACTTAGTTTAAAAATAAGTGAAACTTTTTTTAAGCAGTGAAAAAAAATGCAACTGACTGTTACAGTTATACCTAGTGAAGAAAATGTCACATTTGGAAGAAGGGATTGATGATATGCTATATATATTTTAAATGGTTTGGTATGGGGAAATTATGATAATAATAGCACACATTCTTATTCTTCTACTTTTATTATAACCTAATAACAAGATAATGGGAAGGAAAAATAAACTGAGAAGTAAAAGATGAGGAAATAGTGAATGAGTAAGCAGTATTAATCAGAGAAAAATATTGTTGTTCTACAGGAGCTTAAAGTATCAGGGCTAGTTAGTAAAATTTAAATATGTGAAGTCAGGGATTTCAGAGAACTGTGTCCATGTCACCAAGAACTTATAGAGATATAAATCAGGAAACAAAATTGTAAATTAATATTCCTTTGAGCATAATAGTGAGGTGATAGAAGAATAAATGGAGCACATGATCTAACTGAATCAAAATTGTGCATGGCCCACACCCAGTAGTACTTTCAACTTCAGGTTTTCTCGCCAGGTAAATACTATTACAATGAAAAATATCACACACAAATGAAATAAAATACAAGGAGTTCTCATTTAGCACAGTAGTGTGGGACTGTAAAAATGATCATGCAAGCTGAAACTGGAAACCAATCTTAACAATTAATGAGAAAAAGTAATCACAATTGTTCTATGATCTTTAAAAATTTTGTCAAACGTTAAAAACTCTTTTAATTTTAGGTATAAATGTATAGGGGATTGAAAAAAGAGGAAAAGCAGTATTTATTATGTAATGTAAAACATTTGACACGTTTTCTTTGTAAGAAAACTTATCAAGCATAGTTTGAACAATGGTTGCCTTCTAAATATATAATAAAACTTACAACAGAGTAAGGAAATTTTCTATGCCTGGGCAAAATTGTTCTCCCTCTTTCTAAGTTTCTATCAGTTTCCAACAGTAATTTTTACCTTTTATCCATTTTACCATTGTGCTTTCATTGTCATGAAATATTACTGAGAAGTCCTTTAATGTGAAGTGTTTCTTTTTTCCAGTGTCATTTTCTGTGGGATATCCTCATTCTTTTCATTGCACACACTTTTCTCATTAATATCAGTAAGTTTGCCTTTACTAAGTTCCTCTGGCTGCATACATAGTATCTTTACTTGAACATTAGTAGTGTCAGCATTCTCATGATCAGCTGTTTCTTTTATAACTCCACGTGACTTTTATTTGAATCTCACAGTTATTTGCACTGGGT
Organism: Eulemur rufifrons; assembly: GCF_041146395.1. NCBI lineage: Eukaryota > Metazoa > Chordata > Mammalia > Primates > Lemuridae > Eulemur > Eulemur rufifrons. Next base: position 73,025,541 of record NC_091012.1, read on the forward strand.
GGTAAACGTTTATGCCACACTGCATGAATATTATTCCTGTTGCTTCCTTCCATGATGCTTAAATGTTTTCAATCCAATGTTTTGTGTCATATTTTTGTTCAAAAATTCATCTAAAGAAATTGCATGATAGCCAATTATAGCATCAATAGCCTGTCAGAAAGTCTACTTTAGATAATAGGCTTTACATTTTCAAATAACTCTTTGGTAATTTGTCTGGATTTATAAAGTTTCATTTTGTGGTTATGTTAGTCTGCTAGGGCTGTCATAACCAAACAGGACAGATTGGGTGGGTTAAATGACAAAACTTTATTTCCCACAGTTCTGGAGGCTGGAGGTCTAAGATCAAGATGTCAGTTGATTTTGTTTCTCCTGAAGGTTCTCACCTTGTCTTGCAGATGACCACCTTCTTGCTGTGTTCTCACATGGCCTTTCCTCTATGTACATATACTCCATGTATCTCTTTTTCTTCTTATAAAAACACTAGTCTGAATGGATTAGGGACCCACCCCTCTGAATTTACTCAACCTTAATTACCTCCTTAAAAACCCTATCTCCAAATATGGTCACGTTGGGTGTTAAGGTTTTAATAAACAGAGAGTGTGGGGACACAATTCAATCCATAACATTCCACCCTCTGCCTCCCCCCAAATTTATGTCCTTATCGCATGATAAGACACATAACACTCCCAAAATTATTAACCCATTCCAACATCAAATCCAAGTCAACGTCTCATCTAAATATCATTGAGAGCAGGAATGGGTGCAATCCAAGGTATAATTTATCCTGAGACAAAATTCCTTTCCAATATCGAACCTGAAAAATCAAGCAAGTTAAGTGTTTCTAAATTACAATGTTGACAAAGGCATAGGATAGACTTTCCCATTCCAAAAGGAAGAAGTAAGAAAATAGAAAGAATTGACAGGTCACAAGCAAGTCCTAACCCTAGCAAGGTAAATTCCATTAAATCTCAAGGTTCAAGAATAATCCTTTTTGGCTCAATGCTCTGCCCTTCAGGCCCACTGAAATAGCAGAGTCACAGACTCAATCCAGCACAGCTCAGCCCTCTCAGCCATGTGTAGCAGCCCTGTCTCCCATGCTCTAGGCAGTAGCACTGCCCATTTGGCTCCGAGGAACAGCAATCTGGCTATTGAAACTGAGGAGGAGATAGCCTTGCCCCTCAGGCCTTTTGTGCTGTGGGCCTGTGGTGAGGGTGGCATCCCTGATGATGTCTGGATTATCTTAAGGATTATTCTCTGATTTTCTTGATGGATAATTTATATTTTCTACCAAATAGCTCTACTGTCTCATTCTATAGAATCCTTTCCCTTTTACTCCAAACTGGAAATATTTCTGCTATTGTAATCCCATAATCTCTTTATGAAGTGACGTACAGCCACACCCTTGGTATAAAATCCAGAACACATTTTCTCATTTTTTTGCAAATGTATACACTGAGAATTGTTCAAATCTTCAAGTTCTGGTTCCTTTTTGCTGAACAATTCCTTCAATTTTTCTCTCTCTTCTCACAGTTTACTAAAAGCAGTAAGGTAAAACAAAGCCACACTTTTAAGACTTTGCTTAAAAGTCGCCTCACCTAAATATCCAAGTTCATAACTTTTAACTTCTATTTTTCACACAAAAAGAACACAATTCAGCCAAGTTCTTTACCACTTTATAACAAGGATTGCCTTTTTTCTAGTCTTCAATAATGTGTTTCTCATTTCCACCTGGGACATCACCAGAATCACCTTCAATGTCCATATTCCTACCAATAATCTCTTAATGTGATCTAGGCTTTTTCTATAATAGTGCATGCTCAAAACTCTTAAATGCTCTACCCATTACCCAATTCCAAAGCTACTTTGACATTTTTAGGAATTTGTTTCAGTAGCACCACACTTCTGATACTAAAATCTGTATTAGTCTACTAGGGTTGTCATAACAAAATACCACAGATTGGGTGGCTTATACAACAAAAATTAATTTCTCATGGTTCTGGAGGCTGGAAGTCCAAAATCAATGTGTCAGTATGATTAGTTTCTCCTGAGGCCTTTCTCCTTGGCTTGTTGATGGCTGCCTTCTCACTGTGTCCTCACATACCTTTCATCAGCATACTTACACTCTTGGGATCTCTTATTTTTATAAGGGCATGAATTCTGTTGAATTAGGTTCCAAGCCTTTTGAATTCATTTAACCTTTAATTACCTCCTTAAAGCTCTATCTTCACACATATTTGCACTGATGGGTAGGAATTCAACCTATGAATTTGGGGGCTGGATGAGCCAAAATTCAGTTCATAACAATTTATATACCAATTCATTTGCTGCTGTGGACAATAATTTGGCTATATGATTAGGGTCTTAAATGGAATACAATTGAAAAATTAGTGACAAGTCTAGAGAAAAGGCATATGGATAGACTTCTCTGAATGGGAGAAAAAGCATGAAGATACTTGTGACCCATGTAAATGTGCACCAAAGGGTGACATCAGCAGAGGAAGATTTTAATAATCAAGGGGACAGTACGATTCATCCTGTAGATACTAGTTGGTCTTTTTGTTCCACATTCCTGTCATTGCTCAATAAGTTAGTGAACAAAATGGCTGTAAGGACAGAGATGGAGGTTTTGCATAGGCTCAGCAACATGAATTTCCACTTACCAAGGTCAACCTGGCCAGAGCCATTGCTGAGTACCCAACTGGCCAGCAGCAAAGACCAATACTGAGTCTCTGATATGACATCATTATTCAAGGTAATAAGTCAGCTAGCTACTAGGTGTCAGGTTGATTACATTGGATTGCTTCCATTAGGAAGGGCAGTATTTTTCTTACTGGAATAGACACTTCACTCTGCATATAGATTTGCCTTCTATGCAGACAATGTTTCTGCCAAAACTATCATCCTTAGACTTACAGAAATGCCTCATCCACCATCATGATATTCACACAGCAATGCTTTGACAAAGGAACTAACTTCACAGCCAAAGAAAGGTAGAAATGAGCCATACTCATGGAATTCATTGTTCTTAGCATGTTTCCCCACTATTGCAAAGCAGCTAGCTTCATAGAATGGAGGAATGGCCTGACTCAGTTACAGCGTCAACTAGGTACAATAACTTTCAAGGGTGGGACAAGGTTCTCCAGGAAGCTGTGTATGCTCTGAATCAGCATCTAATATATACTGGGTGCTTCTCCCATAGCCAGGACTTACATATCTAGAAATCAGGAGTGGAAATGGGAGTAACATTACTCACCATTACTTTTAGTGACCAACTAGAAACATTTTTGCTTCCTGTTCCCATGACCTTACATTCTGCTGGACTAGGGGTCTTTTTCACTGAGAGAGCAGTGTTTCTACCAGGAGACAAAACAATGATTCCATTGAACTAGAAGTTAAGTATGCTACCTGGCTATTTGTACTCTTCATGCCACTGAATCAATAGGCAAAGAAGGGATTTACTCTGCTGACTGAGATGATGAATTCTGACTACCAAGAGAAAACTGGACTGCTATTCCACAATGAATGTAAGAAAGAGTATGTCTGAAATACAAGAGATCCCTTAGGGCATCACATAGTATCACCATACCCTGTAATTAAAGTAAATGGAAAACCACAATAATCTAATTCAGACAGGAGTAACAGCTAAGGTGCTTGCTGATGGTAAAGGAAGTACAGACTGGGTAGTGGAAGAAAGTAGTTATAAGTAGTAAAACTGATCACGTGAACAGTCACAGAAATGAGAGCTGTTATTGTCATGGGTATTTCCTCCTTATTTTATTACAGATATGCTTATTTGTGTGTTTATGTATTACATAATGTCTTTATTTTCTTCCCTGTATTATCTCCTTATCATGTATTGACCTTATATCATACTATTTAAGATATGGGATATCAAGGAGGAGAGTAAACATCATCCAACAACTTTACATTCTATTCTGGGGAAAGGGTTAGTGCATTTTTGGTTGCATGCAAGATAATTGTATCATATTGGGTGGATATAAGACCTTGTTATTGTCTTTATTGGGAGATTAAGTATGATTTAAGGAGATGTATATGGATATTGATAAGGGGTAGACTTATTGATGGTTAATTTTATGTGCCAACTAGGAAAGTGGCTTTGGATGATGTTAACATTTTTTTTATTTGAAAATATTAAGCGAGTATAAGTGTTTTTGGTACTTAGATACATTGTATAATGCCAAAGTCAGGGCTTTTAGTGTGCCTATCACCAGAATAGTGTTTATTGTACCTAATAGGCAAGTTTTTATCCCTCACCCCCCTATCCTCTCCTCTTCTTGATTTCCAATGTCCTTTATATCTCTTTGTGCCTATCACTTAGCTCCCACTTATTAATGAAAACAGGTGGTGTTTGTTTTCCCATTCCCGAGATACTTCACTTAAGATAATGCTCTCCAGTCCCATCAAAGTTGCTGCAAAAAACATTATTTCATTCCTTCTTACAGCTGAGTAGTACTCATGGCAAATATACACCACATATTCTTTACCCACTCATGTATTGATGGGCACTTAGGTTGATTCCACATCTTTGCAATTGTGAATTGCCTGTGATAAATAAATACTCAAGTGCAGGTGTCTTTTTGATAAAACTCCTTCTTTTCCTTTAAGTAGCTACTCAGTAGTGGGATTGCTAGATTGAATGCCAAGTCTACCCTTGTTTCTTTGAGGAATTTCCATACTGTTTTCCATAGAGGATGTACTAATTTGCAGCACCACCAACAGTATAGAAGTGTTCCTTTCTCTCTGTACCCATGCCATCATCTATTATTTTTTTGTCTATTTACTAATGGCCATTCTGATGCAGTAAATTGATACTTCATTGTGGTTTTAATTTCCATGTCCCTGATAATTAGTGATGTTGAGCATTTTTTCATACCCTTGTTGGCCATTTGTCTATCTTCTTTTGAAAATCTTCTGTTCATGTCTTTTGGCCACTTTTTGATGTGGTTTTGTTTTTGTTTTTTTTTTCCATACTGATTTGTTTGAGTTCTTTGTCGATTCTGGATATCAGTCCTTTATCAGATACATAGTTTTTGAATATTTTCTCCCATTCTGTGGATTGTCTGTTTACTCTGTAGATTATTTACTTTGTTGTGCATAAGCTTTTTAATTTAATTAAGTATTATTTATTTATTTTGGGGGATGCTATATTTGCCTTTGGGGTCTTAGTCATAAATTCTTTGCCTAGGCCAACATCTAGAAGAGTTTTTCTACATTTTCTTCTAGAATTTTTTTTTCTTTTTTAAAGTTTTATTTCAGGATATTACATGGGTAAACACATTTTGTTTACATAATTTGCTTTTGTACAATTTGAGTCAAAGTTATAAGTGTGCCGTGCCCTTCACCCACATAGTGTACATTGTACCCATTAGGTGTGAATTTACCCATCTCCTCCTCCCCCCTTCCAACTACTTGATTTCCATTGAGTTTTACTTCCATATGTGTACATAAGTGTTGATCAATTAGTTCCAATTTAGTATTAAGTACATGTGGTGTTTATTTTTCCATTCCTACATCAATAGAGCAAATACACAACCTACAGAATGGGAGAAAATATTTGCATGCTATACATCTGGTAAAGGGCTGATAACAAGAATCTACAAAGAACTCAAGCAAATCAGCAAAATCAAAAACAAAAACAAAAACAAAAAAATCAAACAACCCCATTAAAAAGTGGAGAAAAGACATGAACAGAAACTTTTCAAATGAAGATAGACTAATGGCCAATCAACACATGAAAAAATGATCAACATCTCTAATCATCAGGCATACAAATCAAAACCACAATGAGATATCACCTAATTCCATTGAGAATGGCTCTTATTAAAAAGTCCCCAAACAATAAATGTTGGCATCAATGCAGAGAGAAAGGAACACTTACACACTTGTGAAGTTGTATACAACCTAGGATTTTTCGTTCAGTTAGTGTAAGGAAAGCTATGGCAAGTAAAATAGGGATAATTAGGAGAAGATTAGCTATAAACATAAGTGTTAATAAGAGTAGTTGAACCTGTGATTATAAAGTTCTAAGTTTTATGCAATTGCTGGGCTCTGCCACCTTAACAAGCCCTGATCTCGGGCAGGGAGTGAAGTAATGTATTTGATTAAGTTTATTTGATCTATTAGATTAAGAGCACTCTATTGAGTTGGCTGTTTCTCTTGTCCTTTCGTACTGGGAGAAATATTGAATAGATAGAAACCAACCTGGATTACTCTGGTCTGAATTTAGATTGCGTAGGACTTTAACCGTTGAACAAATGGACCGTTAATAGCAGTTATACATTGGGGTGTCCTGATCCAACATCGAGGTCGTAAACCGTATTGTCCACATGGACTCTATAATAGGATTGTGCTGTTTGTTCCATTGATCAAATTAGCTTGGGTCGATTGATGATAGGAGTTGCTTTGACTGGTATGGTCTAGGCTGAAATCATTTGGAGGTTATGTTGTGCTCCGAGGTCACCCCAACCGAAATTTTTAACCCAGGGTTAATAAGTATTTATGCCTAGTTATTAGTTTTTTTGTATATTTATTTGGGCTAATAAATTTAAGCCTCACAGGGTCTTCTGGTCTTATTATGGTATCCCTGCCTCTTCACAGGGAGGTCAATTTCACTGATTGAGAGCAGGAGACAGTTGAACTCTTGTGTGGCCTTTCATTCCAGTCCTTAATTAAAGAACAAGTGATTATGCTACCTTTGCACGGTCGGGATACCGTGGCTGTTGAACATGTGTCACTGGGCAGGCAGTGCTTCTAATACTAGTCATGCTAGAGGTGATGTTTTTGATAAACAGGTGGGGTTAGTTTTTGCCGAGTTCCTTTTACTCTTTTTAATCTTTCCTTAATGCACACCTGTGTTGGGTTAACAGTTATTTGGGGTAAAGACTTGTAGGGTATGTTTTGCTTTATCTTATTGTTAATTACCAGTGGGCATCCAATTTGGCATAAGCTTGTGCTGGGAGAATTGAAATCCTTGTTACTTATATTAACAGTAGTGCTTCTATTGAATAATAGATTAGTCCAGTTGATTGGTGGGAGGTTGATATAGAGTTTAGAATTAAGAGATACAATATGTTGAGCTTGAATGCTTTCTTAAATTGGTGGCTGCTTTTAGGCCAACTATGTGAATTAAGTTTTTTACTCTATACTAAAGGTTGTAGCCTATTCTAAAGAGCTGTCCCTCTTTAGAGTAACATTTAATTTTACATTGGGTTTTAGATCACTTTGGGTTAAAAGTTGAACTAAAATTCTTTCCTGGACAACCAGCTGTCACCAGGCTTGGTAGGCTTTTCACCTCTACTCACAGATTTTCTCACTATTTTGCCACATAGATGAGTGTGTTCTTGTATGACTATTTGTGAGTAGCTCATCTGGTTTCGGGTTCCTTGGCTAAAATTCTTTTTGTCAAATTATTCTGGTTAAGTCATTATGCAAAAGGCACAAGGGGTGAGCTTTGCTTTTATATACTTTAAAATATTCTTTCATCTTTCCCTTGTGGTACTTTCTATAGCACCAAGTGAAATTTCTATCTCCTATACTGCTATTATTTTATGGCAAATTCTTTGGTTTAAGATTTTTGGGGATGATTATTTGTGGGGAAGGTTGGGCTAGTTTTAGTTTCAAAGTGGTCACATGTGAAGTCCTCCAGGTGTAGGCCGGGTGCTTTAAAGTTAAGCTACACTTTGAACACTCCAAGCACACTTTCCAGTATGCTTACCTTGTTACGACTTGTCTCCTCTTATGATTTAAGTGTGTTGTAATTAATAAATTGATAATTAGAAAGTTGAGGAGGGTGACAGGCGGTGTGTGCATGCTTCATGGCCCTATTCAGTTAAGCTCTCTATTCTTAATTTACTGCTAAATCTTCCTTTGGCCTTTATTTCATACAGGTTACTGTTAGAGTACTGTTCTGCTATTAGAAAATGTAGCCCATTTCTTTCCCCCTCATAGACTACACCTTGACCTAACTTTTTATGTCGAATGTTTATGCTTACTTTGGGGCCTTGATAGGGTTTGCTGGGGATGGCGGTATATAGATTGAATTAGCAAGAAGTGGTGAGGTTTATCGGGGTTTACCGATTATAGAATAGGCTCCTCTAGAGGGATATAAAGCACTGCCAAGTCCTTTGAGTTTTAAGCTGTTGCTTGTAGTACTCTGGCGAGTAGTTTTGTTTATTAACTGCTTAAGTTTACGGCTAAGCATTGAGGGGTATCGAATCTCAGTTTAAGCCTTAGCTGTCGTGTTTTCAGAATATTAAAGTCACTTTTGTAGGTTATTTTTATTTTGGCTGGAGCGTTTTACAACTTAGATAAAATTTAACTTTATTTGTAGAACTCTTAAACACACTTTACGCTGGGTTATATTAGTTTGGGTTAATAGTATGACCGCGGTTGCTGGCACAAAATTTACCAACCCTAGATATCAGTATAGCTTAGTCAAACTTTCATTTAAGTTTTATCACTGCTGTGTCTCGTGGGGGTGTGGTTTAGCAAGGCGTGGTTTGCTGCCGATTGGCGTGCTTGATGCTTGCTCCTTTCAATTGAAGAGATCTAGAGGGCATTCTCACTGCAGTGCGGTTACTTGCATGTGTAATCTTACTGATAAATAATAAAAAGGCTAGGACCAAACCTGTGCATTTATGGGGTATGTTAACACGTCTAGGCATTTTCAGTGCCTTGCTTTAGTGATTTAAGCTACATTAAGTCTCATGCTTGGCTGTGAAAAAGCGTTGGGTGTAATGTCAGTATTGAGGCCTTATTTTTTGGAACCCTACAAATAAAAGGATTTGTTTCAGCCTAAAAAGCCTAAAATTTGCTCTAAAATGGCTGTTTTTAAAATGGACTTAATTGAGAGTTTGGCTGAAAGCCATTTCTATTTGAACTTATAATTAAATTTGAGAATAGCTCCTTAGGTAAAGAAGGGATTCGAAGTATTACACTAGTAATTACTGGAATTTAAGGTTTTTGCGTGGGGTATTTTTCCCAATAGGCCCGTCACAGTTAAGATAGACCTGTAAGCATAAATAAAATTCTAGTTAAGTAAGCAGTGTGGGAAGCTCTTGTTTTTAGGGTTTGGCAGGAGCGAATGTACCAAAACCTGTATAAATCTAGAACGGGGGTGGATGGGGGGTTTGCATAAGGTAATTTGGGTATTAAATGTACATGTATGTGTGCATGTATGTGTACAAGTATGTATACATGTACATGCACATGCATGTATGTGTATGCATGTCATCTAAAATGATTTATGTACTTCAAGCATGAATTAAATAGCCACCTTGCAATAATTATGAGAGTAAAGAATGTACACGTTAAGTCCAGCTACAATCAACGCACCGGGTGCGGGCCGGTGTAGGCCATGGTGAGTCCAAGCATCCCCAAATATTAAAAAATACCAACTGCCTGACAGCACAGTTATATCCAGTCAGGCGCTGATTAGCCACTAATCCATCGGGATGTCTTATTTAAGAGAAACGAGTGAGCGGTTATATTTAGGATGGCCCTGAAGTAAGAACCAGATGCCAGATATAGTTTCATGTTCCTCACCCCAAGTGAAATGGGCCCAGGGTGAGAAGAGGAGCATTATGTGGGCAGGTTGCTGGTTTCTCGAGGATAGAAGTTTTACTACGAATTAATGGAGGTGATATGCGTGTTAACAAGGACTGTCGAACATGATATGTGCTAATATCCGATCAATACAGAAATGTACTATGGGAGGAGAGAAGATGGCAGAGTGGAGGTGACCTCCTGGATTGTGCTCCCGGAGAGGAAGGCATGGATCTCGGTCTGCCACAATACTAGAGGATCGCTCCCCCGCAAGAACAGTGGTGTGAATCGACAGAGAATCAGCGTGGGACACAGAGAGCAAGAAAAGAGTGAGGTGAACAGGAAATAAGATCGCGAAAATCTGGAGAGTGCCAGAGGGACAATAGAGAGTGGAATGCAGGACGGCTGTACCGCCTCACCATTGAGTGACATGGGATCAGCCCCACAGGAAAGCGGCTTGTTTCCCCACTGACCTCCACACCCACTCAATTGGGGATCTACCTGAAGTCAGTGCAGAATCACCATGGGAGACATGGGGGCTCTGCAGAGAGGAAACATTAGTGGGAGGCATTTTGGACCCTGGAGTTCTGTGCCCAGACTGCGTCTGGCGGGGGAGGGTTTGATCTAGGCTGCAGCGACAGGCAGCTAGGAGACTCCGAACTGTCTTACTTGGCGGGTTTCTAGCCTGGAGACTGTGGGTGGCTGGGCTCCCTCAATCTCCGGCTCCTCCAGCCACTGCCAGACCCTGAAAATTCACCCCCAGCGCCAGAGATCTGCGGATGGGCAGCCGCCATTGGCGGGGTCCACAGCCTAGCCGCTGTGGAGTATTTGGGTACCGGGAGGCTCCCTGGGCATCTCCCTCCCCTAGTCCGTGGACCCCCACTAGGAGCTCCACCTTTGGGTGAACACTGAGTGCTTCCCCAGTCACAAGAGAGTGGAGGGTGGACCTTAAAGACATTGGGGCGGAGGAGAACATCATCCACGGGAGCTGCAGCAGCTGGGGCACTGGGCGAACGTGGTCCCTCCCCCTAGCCACTGTCTTTCTTGTGGAGAGAGGCAGAAACCACCTCTGGAGAGGAAGAGACAAGAAAAAGACGCTTTCCATCTGCAACCAGTACAGGCCAGTGACTTAACTCATCAAATCGGTTTTAGTTTAATTCTCTGGGGCTGGACCCAACAGGAGCAAAATCCTAAACAACACATAACAGGCTCCCCCTAGTGACAAAGGAAGCAACTCACCTAGGCTGCTACACAGCCTAAGAACAGCATGCACAGCATGCCTCTATCCAGATTAAAGCTGAAAGAAGGGATCTAACGATTGATCCAGATGGGAAGGGCTCAGCGAAAGAACTCTGGGAGTATAAACTGAAATCTTGCCTCCAAAGAGGAATGCCAGCTCTCTACCAATTGACACAAACCAGATTCAAAATAGCAACATGTCACAGGAAGAATTTCAAACATGGATCATAAATAAGCTCAATATTATGCAAGAAAAAATGGATAACCAACACAAAGAAACCATAAAAAAAAATTCAGGAATTGGAAGAAAAATTCACTAAAGAAATCAAAAGACTGAAGAAAAATCAAACTGAACTCCTGGAAATGAAGAATTTATTCAGGGAGCTACAAAACACATTGGAAAGTCTCAAGAACAGGGTAGATCAAACAGAAGAAAGAATCTCAGAGATCGAAGGTAACACTTTCCAATTAAATAAGTCAATCACAGAGATAGAGCAAAGAAATAAGAGAAAAGACCAGAGTCTACAAGAAATGTGGGATTATGTGAAGAAGCCTAATGTGAGAATTATGGGCATTCCTGAGGGTGAAGAAGACAATAAGCAAGGGTTGGATAAACTATTTGAAGATATAATTGAGGAAAATTTCCCAGGCTTTGCCAAATCTCTAGATATACAGGTTCAAGAAGCTCAAAGAACCCCTGGGAGATTCATACCAAATAGGAAGACACCACATCATGCAGTCATCAGACTGACCAAAATATCCACTAAAGAGGCCCTTCTTTGAGCTCTAAGGAGAAAGAAACAAGTAACATACAAAGGAAAGCCAGTCTGAATTACGACAAATTTCTCAATTGAAACTTTACAAGCCAAAGGGATTGGGGCCCCATTCTGACTCTTCTGAAACAGAATAATGCCCAGCCTAGAATCTTGTACCCAGCTAAGTTTTATATATGAAGGAGAAATTAAGACATTCTCAGATAAACAAAAACTCAGAGAATTCACCAAGACAAGAGCAGCTCTCCAAGAAGTACTCAGAGTTACACACGGACCAGCACAAGAAAGACCCACGAATGTAAAACTACTCAAGAGATAAAGATCAAAACCCAGTTATCACAATGGCTCAGAGAAAACATAACAATGAAATACCACCCAACAAGATGCACAAAAATCTGTCTCACTTATCAGTTCTCTCATTAAATGTGAATGGCTTGAATTCCCAACTCAAGAGACATAGACTGGCCCAATGGATAAAAAAACACAAGCCAAGTATCTGCTGTCTTCAGGAAACTCATCTAACCTGCAAGGATGCATTTAGACTGAAAATAAAAGGGTGGAAATCAATATTTCAAGCAAATGGAAGCCAAAAGAAAGCTGGCGTGGTGGTTTTAATCTCCGATAACTTAGTTTTTAAATCAACAAAAGTAATGAAAGACAAAGATGGTTACTATATACTGGTGAAGGGTAAAATTCAACAAGAAGACATAACTATACTTAATATATATGCACTCAACTTAGGTGCACCCAGATTCATAAAGCAAACCCTACTTGATCTGAACCAAATGATAGATAACAATACTATAACAGCCGGAGACTTTAACACGCCTCTGATAGTACAGGACAGATCCTCCAAACAGAAAATAAACAAAGAAATAATGGACTTAAATAGAATGCTAGAACAAATGGGCCTGACTGACATCTACAGGATATTCTACCCAAAATTCACTGAATATACTTTCTTCTCATCAGCTCATGGGACATTCTCTAAGATTGACCATACCCTAGAACATAAAGCATGTCTTAAAAAATTAAAAAAAAATAGAAATTATACCATGCATCTTCTCAGATCACAGCAGAATAAAAGTAATAATGAACTCTAACAGAAATTCTCATTCCTACTCAAAGCCAGTGAAGCTAAACAACCTGCTCCTGAACGATTATTTTATAAATGAAGAAATCAAGATGGAAATCAAAAGATTCTTTGAATTAAATGAGAAAGGAGACACAACTTCTCAAAATCTGTGGGACACAGCTAAAGCAGTCCTGAGAGGAAAATTTATTTCCATAAATGCCTATATAAAAAAGACAGAAAACTTACAAATAGACAACCTAATGAATAGACTCATAGAGCTGGAGAAAGAAGAACAGACCGACCCCAAACTCAGCAGAAGGCTAGAAATTATTAAGATCAAATCAGAACTAAATGAAAAAGACAACAAAAAAACCATAAGGGAGATTAATAAAACTAAAAGTTGGTCCTTTGAAAAGATAAACAAAATAGACACACCTCTGACTAGACTAATCAAGAGCAGAAAAGAAAAATCTCTAATAACCTACACCAGGAACGTGAAAGGAGAAATCATGACCTATGCCACAGAGATACAGAATATCATCTATGAATTCTACAAAAATCTTTATGCACACAAACTTGAAAATGTGGAAGAAATGGACAAATTTTTAGAAACACACAGCCTTCCCAGGCTCAACCAGGAAGAAATAGAATTCCTGAATAGACCAATATCTATATCTGAAATTGAAACAGCAATAAAAAGCTTCCCAGAAAGAAAAGCCCTGGACCAGATGGGTTCACACCCGAATTTTACCACACCTACAAAGGAGAACTGGTGCCCATCCTACATAAACTATTCTCCAACATCAAGAAGGATGGAATTCTCCCCAACACATTTTACCAAGCCAACATAACTTTGATACCAAAACCAGGAAAGGATGAAACAAAAAAAGAAAATTACAGACCAATATCTCTTTGAATATAGATGCAAAAATTCTCAATAAAATCTTAGCAAATCAAATCCAAGTGCTTATCGAAAAAAAAAATAATCCATCACGACCAAGTGGGCTTCATCCCAGAGATGCAGGGATGGTTTAACATGCGCAAATCTATAAATGTAACTCACCACATAAATAGAAGCAAAAACAAAGACCATATGATCCTCTCAATAGATACAGAAAAAGCATTTGACAAAATTCAACACCCTTTTATGATAAGAACGCTTAACAAAATAGGGATAGACAGGGCCTACCTAAAAATGATACAAGCCATATATGACAAACCCACAGCCAACATCATACTGAATGGGGAAAAACTGAAATTATTCCGAATTCGAACTGGAACCAGGCAAGGCTGCCCACTGTCCCCATTACTTTTCAACATAATATTGGAAGTCCTTGCTAGAGCTATTAGGCAACAGAGCAGAAACAAGGGAGTCCAAACAGGAAAAGAAGATATCAAACTCTCACTCTTTGCTGATTATATGATGTTATATCTGGAAAACTGCAAGGATTCAACCAAGAGACTCCTGGAATTGATCAATGAATTCAGTAAAGTCTCAGGAAACAAAATCAATACACACAAATCAGAGGTATTCATATATGCCAATAACAGTCAAACAGAGAACCAAATTAAGGACTCAGTACCCTTCAAAATAGCAACAAAGAAAATAAAATACCTAGGAATATATTTAACTAAGGAGATAAAGGACCTCTATAAGGAGAACTACAAAACACTGAGGAAGGAAATCGCAGAGAATGTAAATAGGTGGAAAACCATACCGTGCTCATGGATGGAAAGAATCAACATTGTTAAAATGTCTATGCTGCCCAAAGTGATCTACAGATTCAATGCAATCCCTAGTAAATTACCAACATCATTTTTCACAGATATAGAAAAAATAATTTTACGCTTTGTATGGAACCAGAGAAGATCCCATTTAGCTAAAGCAATCTTAAGCAACAAAAACAAAATGGGAGGTATTAACTTGCCAGACTTCAAACTATACTACAAGGCTGTGGTTCTTAAAACTGCTTGGTATTGTCACAAGTGCAGGGACACAGACCAGTGGAACAGAACAGAAAATTCAAATATAAAGCCATCCTCATATAGTCATCTAATTTTTGACAAAGCATACAAAAAATACTCTGGGGAAAACATTCCTTATTTAATAAATGGTGCTGGGAAAACTGGATAGCCACATGTAGAAGACTGAAACAGGACCCACAGCTTTCACCTCTCACAAAAATCAAATCACGGTGGATAACAGACTTAAACCTTAGGTTGGAAACTATTAGAATTCTAGAAGAAATTGTAGGAAAGACTCTTACAGACTTGGCCTAGGCAAAAAATTTATGAAGAAGACCCCTAAGGCAATCACAACAACAAAAAAATAAATAAATGGGACCTGATCAAATTAAAAAGCTTCTGCACAGCCAAAGAAACAGTTATAAGAGTAAACAGACAACCTACAGAATGGGAAAAAATTTTCTCATACTACACATCAGATAAAGGACTGATAACAAGAATCTATTTAGAACTCAGGAAAATCAGTAAGAAAAAATCGAACAACCCTATCAAAAAGTGGGCAAAGGACATGAATAGAAATTTTTCAAAAGAAGATATAAGAATGACTAACAAGCATATGAAAAAATGTTCAACATCTTTAATCATCAGGGAAATGCAAATCAAAACCACAATGAGATATCACTTAACTCCAGGGAGAATGTCCTTTATCAAAAAGTCCCCAAACAATACATGTTGGCATGGATGCGGAGACACAGGAACACTCATACACTGCTGATGGGACTGTAAACTAGTGCAACCCCTGTGGAAAGCAATATGCGAATACCTTAAACAGATTGAAGTAGACCTACCATTCGATCCAGCAATCCCATTATTGGGCATCTACCCAGAAGAACAAAAGTCATTCTATAAAAAAAGACACCTTTACCCCAATGTTTATGGCAGCACAATTCACAATTGCAAGGATATGGAAACAACCCAAATGCCCATCAGTTCATGAATGGATTAGTAAAATGTGATATATATATATACCATGGAGTATTACTCAGCTATAAGAATTAATGGTGATATGGCATCTCTTTTGTTCTCCTGGAGAGAGTTGGAACCCATTCTATTAAGTGAAGTATCCCAAGAATGGAAAAATAAGCACCACATGTACTCACCAGCAAATTTGTTTCCCTGATCATCACTTAAGTGCACATTTGGGAATAACACCAATTGGGTATCGGACTGAGGTGGGGGGTGGGGGAGAGGATGGGTGTATACCTACATGATGAGTGCCATGTGCACTGTCTGGGGAATAGACACGCTTGAATTTAGACTCGGGGGGATGGGCGGATCATGTGCAATATATATAACCTGAACTTTTGTACCTCCATAATAAGTTGAAATAAAGAAAAAAATGAAATGTGCATGATATGAATAATATGTACTTGCTTATATGCATGTCGACTAGAATTGTATGTATGATTATACATATATGTCCTATGTACAATTAAACATATATAGTACTGATACATGTTAATGAAGGGGGCACATAATGCACAGTGTACATAGAGCAGGGTCATTTAGACCCGTATCTATGTTATGCTGTAGTATAATGTATAATGTTAGTACTGACATGATAGTTGGAGGTGATCATTCTGCACTGAAAGGGGCAAGGAATAATTTAAGTAGAATTTCAGCTTTGGGTGCTGAAGGAGGGGCTGGTGCTTCTTCCTTGAGATGTCCTGGGGAGAGGGGTTCTCCGTTTCTGGTTTACAAGACCAGGGTATTAGATATACTACAAAGACTCTTCATTTGAGTATTTTATTCTCAATTAAGCTTACTGTTGGCATAATACCAAGGATGAGCGAGAAGTGTAAGATAGATGCTGCTTGTCCGATGGTGATGAAGGGATGTTCGACGGGTTGGCCTCCAATTCATGTAAGAGTGAACAGGTCAGCTACTAAGATTCAGAATAGATACTGGCTAAGAGATCGGAATATTATGCTTCGTTGTTTGGCCATTTGAAGTATGGGAATGATGGCCAGGATTAGAATAGAGAAGACCAAGGCTAGTACCCCTCCTAGTTTGTTGGGGATAGATTGTAAGATAGCATCGGGGAATAGTAAGTATCATTCTGGTTTAATATGGGCTGGGGTACTAAGCGGGTTAGCTGGCATATAATTATCGGGGTCTCCTAGTAGGTTGGGGGAGAAAAGTACTAGGATTATAACTAGGGGTATGAGAAGCAGAAGTCCTAATACATCTTTAATTGTGTAGTAAGGGTGAAATGGAATTTTGTCAAAGTCTGATGGGGTGCCTAGTGGGCAATTGGATCCTGTTTCGTGGAGGAAAAGGAGGTGGACCATTACTAGGGCTGCAATAATGAAAAAAGGTAAAATGAAGTGGATGATGTCTATAAATGAGAGAAAATGGTGTTTGCCTGTAAGCAGACTCTCACATATAATCAGCTAAAGATAGAGCATTTCTTTAAATCAGATAAATGTGCAATGAACAAATTTAAATTTCCTAAACAATACTGCTTGTAGTGTTCTACAAGCTTCTAATTACTATAGAATACATATTTATGAGAATTAGAGGCTCTAGACAGCAAAAATAATTTCTTTTAGATAAAAGAAATTATTAGATAATTTCTCTCTAGATAAAATATCACCCTCAAATTATGTCTGTCTTCCTTTTTACTGGAACATAATAGGGTAGGATGGAGAGAGTTGATTAAATTTCCATCATTTTTCACCTTTAAAAATTCAAAAATTGTAAGGATTTGAACAATCATTTTGAAACATCTATATTTTAAAACTATATTTTCTTCTAATTCTTAGTACTAAAAGTAGCTTAATTTCATTAATCTGGGATGTGGTAATTTTTTAAATGAAATTATTGTACAAGTAGATGCTGGATAACCTGAGTTATTGGGTGATTTTGTAAGACGAGTAATAGACACTATTCGAGGCAAATATCCCAGCTGTACTTTTTGGCTGTGGGAGTTTGTCTTTTCCTATTGTTCTATCCTTCTATGTTATTTGTGAGCTTATTGTTTACTTGGTTTTAATTTGTAGGCCAGGATTCTGACAATTTTACTTATTGCTCCTCTGTTTCTAATAAAAATTCTGTTACACTTTTACATGAGCAGAAAATTTATTACACTACTTATTACTAGATTAGCACTTCAACTCTAGTCTGAATGTATATACAATTTTAAAATAAGATGGGACAATCTTTAGAAAAGGAATTATTTTCTTTTTGTGACCCAGAAACTCATTTTTCTTAATTGTTTTTGATGTTTTTTCCCATTGCAGCTCCACTTTACATTTTCAGAGAATCAAAATCATTAACTAGTTCTCTTTAAAATGGATGTAAATTCTGTAAGATGACTTCCCTATAATTATTTCTGTCACCTGAAGAAAAGGTATATTGTTCAGAGTGTCACGAATCATTAAGAAAAATAGTTTATGCATAGCTTATTTTACCAGGAGAAATGCATCTTTTATAAATAACTCCCTGCAGAAATTGAGTAAATTTCATTGTTAACTTTTCAGGTCTAAATTGGCAATAACAGGCTTAAGTGCTGTGTGCAATAAGCAAAAACGTCAGTGAGAAAAGCGAACTTTCTGAAAAAAAAAAATGACATATTAAATTTAAATTTAAAACTACCAGGATGTCATGGTGCCAGCTGGGAAATTGGATAAAAAATGAATTCAAGCAATTTTTGTGATTGCTTTTTTTAATTTTACTGTGTTCACTTGCCTGTTTGCTTGTTATATTTTGTTTTGTTTTGATCCAGATCAATAAAATCAAAGGGCAAAATGACATTAAAAGACATGTGGTAAAAATAAATTAATGATCATTTACTAGGCTTCTTAAAGATTTTCTATATGTAAATTATCTACATTTAAATTATAAGAGATTGTCATACATTGATCATATTTCATGAAATAATTTTTAAAATTATCTGCTAATAATTTATTTTTCTTTTCATACAGTTTTACTTTTAAGCTTCTTAAAAGTATTAGATCTTAGAATTAGTAAAAGTTTATTGCTCATTACTTTAAAAAAATTCTATCTTGTCATGAAACTAAATGATTATTGAATTGACTTTCCACTCCTATTGCAATCTGATAATTCTAATCCTAACTAAATTCGATTAGGCCTGTTACTTGAGAAGCACTTCCTGATGAACGTGTCAAATGGTCCAAGTCTTTCCCAGTTGAAATAAAGGTTGGCATTGCAACTTAGCATTGGACCGAAGAAAATAAGTGCATAAATCTTAAATTCAGCTGATTAAAAAAATGAGTACATTCACAACTTCATTACCTACCAGAAAAATTTCCTTAGTCTTAGTAGGTTCATTACCTAAACACTGGTGCTCGAAAAATTTGGGGGGTTTTTCAAACACCAATTTTTCAAAAGGACTCAAGCTGCCCACAAACATCAAAATATTTCCTTGTCACTCATTTTTTTCCTTTCTCTACATTCATTGTCAATGGGAGGGAAGAGAGAAGTAGTCACATTGTAAGTGTCTCAGCTAACATGCCTTCAAAAAACTTTAGAGGTTTTTACTTGTTAGTTCATTTCACGTCCTTTGAATTTCAGGCTTTGATGTCAATCTTCTGAGAAAGATGATAAAATTTCAAGATTGCACATACTAATTCTTACATGTCACATGTCTATTTTCAATTTAGATTTCAAACATTAATTCTCCCTTTTTTCTTGATGTTGCCATTTTATTTTATTTTATTTTATTTTTTTGGTCTCATAAAAAAAGAAATTCATACATTCAGTAATTGTTTATTAGTTTTTTATGTTGATTCTCCTTGAAAG
Source organism: Eulemur rufifrons (assembly GCF_041146395.1). Lineage (NCBI taxonomy): Eukaryota > Metazoa > Chordata > Mammalia > Primates > Lemuridae > Eulemur > Eulemur rufifrons. Next base: position 73,044,981 of record NC_091012.1, read on the forward strand.
ACTAATCAAGGAGTGTGCTTATTTTCTTCATTATGATGTTTTCAAACACTTGTGCATAGAAATAACATAGTATCTCTTTAAACTTATTTTAGATGTGATCTCATTGGCTTCATCCCTTCCACAGCTAAATTGAACAAACCATATCTGAATCTATTGATTGTTTTACTGAGGTAGAATTACTTCAGTTACTCAAAGTAACCTGGTTAATACCAACAGTTGCTTTGGTTATTATATTATGGAAAATATGAAAAGAGTGAATTTACTTATTCTAAATAAACAAAAAAAAATTAATAACTTAAGACAGCAGAATTTTTAATTTGGTAGTTCACACCTGTAAGTATAACAGGATAAGTGATTTCTCTGAAATACTAATATACAACCATAAACCTCCAATTTTAGGCAACAAAATGTTTGACAGAAGTATGTGAAAGGAAGCATCTGCTCTATCATTTCACTCTCCATACTTAACAATACATCTGCAATAGATTCTGTATTTAAAACAAATTACAAACTTTGAGATACTGTGGCAGCAGTAACCAAAGGTTTTTTTGCAAATTTGTAACAGTATCGTGTAACTCTCCCAGTGGTCACAGTCATGAGAAAAGAATACTGTGGAACAGGTAAAAGGGATCGGCTAAACTTCAATTTTAATAGAAAACAATCCAATTCACAGGTCATTCCTTGTTTTTTAATGGAGAGCTTCATTAGGGTCCAGGTAAATTGAATATGATTCAAACCTACCATATGGTTATTTGTAGTTTGTGTAAACTTTTTCATAATTACTTCCATAATGAATTATACATGGTTTTGCAAATTTAAATGTTTCTGTGATGAATTTTGGATCAAGTGGAGGAGATATGGTGAAAGCATACTGATTGTACGTACGTGCTTTGGTTCTTCCATTCAAATTAAAAATATGTTTCCTTTGTATGTCTGGCTTACATGGTTTGTAATACTAAAAAATTAGCATTTATATTATGTTTTAAATTTTATACTGAAATTACATATATTATCCAAGTTAATTCTCACTAAAGCTCTGTGAGGTAGGAGTTAAGAGTTATAATACATAGGGCATTTACTATGGCTAGAAACAGTACTAGGCATGACACAGATAAATAAAACATAGGTGCCACACATCTGCATGACAATGAGGACTCAAATTTGCACCGAAACACTCCAAAGCATAGTGCATGAAAACAGAGCATGGAAAAAGATGGGTCTAGCTTTAGGGACTAGTTTTGCCACTCACTGGCTGTATTAGTTTTAGCAAATTAGTTCTCTGAAGCACAGATTCTTTATGTGTATAATGAGGATAATGATAGTACCTACTTCATAGAGTTCTTCTGAGGATTAAATATGCTATATTGTATTAGGTGCTTAGCATAATACTTGATATATTTTAAGTACTTAATATATTTCAGGTACTATTTGTATTTCTTCCATGCTATTTTTTAACTTAAAGTATTTAAACTTTTGAGGAAAAAAATATATAAACATTACTAATATATGTAAAATATAGGTTTCACTTCACTTATATTTCCATTAAAACTGATACTTTTTCTCCAAAGGCATTGTTTTTCTTTTGTAATAAAAATTATAACTTTGCTTTCACTACATTAATCTAGGACTATAAAATCCCAAATCCCAAAAAAGAGTTTTTTTAAGTTACATATCTTAATTTATCTTCAGACACATCTTTTATATCACATTCTGTAACAACTAAATGTTTATTCATCTGTCTCCTTTCACCATCAATTTTAGTAGTATTATAGTTGGAATTCAACAAAATATTAGTAAGATCTGTGTTTTATAATCCTGTTTTCTGAAATGGATTGAGATTAAGTCTAAAATTTCAATTTATACAATAATTTAATCTTAAATATTGTCTTCCATTTGAATGACCATGAATATAAACATGCATGTTTTCCTCCTTTTTTAATGTATGACTGGGTATTCCAAACCAAATTTGAAATCAATATAAATATCTATAACATCTTGCATGTAAATTATACCTGAATAAAGTTGATTTTCCAAAACATTATGGTGCCAAATAAATATGCTATGATGCTTAAAATAACCAAATATAGTATGTCCAATTCTGTGATGTGTATATTAACATAGTCTGTGGCCATCTTTTCTGAATCTTTAAAGTCTTCAGTTATCTCCCAAAGAGATATGACATAATTCAAGGGAAATTTGTGGAGAAATGTCAATAGGTCTTTCCCTTTTTAAAATTATTTAAACATGAACGTATTTGTGAACACCAAATCACCATACTATCCAACTTTACTTTGTTTTGTACTCTTTCATTTTTTTGGTGGGATATCTAAATAAGAAACTTACAGACATAGTTTGATAGAAAATCTGTGGAAAATCAGATCATTTATAATTTTTTTCATTATAAAATTGATACATTTTTTCATTATGAGTTTGAAATTATCAAAATATTCTATAGGAAACAAGTTCCTCAAGATCATGTGAGAATGTAAAAAATATTCAACAATTTGTGCAAAAGATAAGTATATAAGCCATTTGTTAAATTTTAATCCCCCAAAAGAATTCTTTGTGGTGAGAAATTGGTTTAACAAGTCTTAAAACAAGAGAAATTTCATCTTACTTTTAAATATCTATACAGAGACACATAAATATAATAGAAAGATATACCTACAACCTATATATTTACCTACTGATCTATATCTGTATTGTTAATGAAAAAAAAAGTCAAACTCTGTAAAATAATTTTAAAGAGATTTACTCTGAGCCAAATTTGAGGACCATGACCCAGAGTCACGCCCAAGAAGCCTTGAGCAAGTGGACTCCCTGTGGCTGGGTTACAGTTTGGTTTTGTTTTTCCATAATGTCATTTTGAACCAAAACAAAGCTGAATAAGAGCAAAATAACTCATAGCAATAAGAAAAGTATTTTGAAGATGGTATAAGATATTTACATTGATTTCAAATTTGGTTTGGAACACTCAGTCATACATTAAAAAGGAGGAAAATGTGCATGTTTATATTCATGGTCAAATGGAAGATAATATTTAAGATTAAATTATTGTATAAATTGAAATTTTAGACTTAATCCCAATCCATTTCAGAAAACAGGATTAGAAAACACAGACTTTACTAATATTTTTTACATTCTCACATGATCTTGAGGAACATGTTTCCTATAGAATATTTTGATAATTTCAAACTCATAATGAAAAAATGTATCAATTTTATAATGAAAAAAATTATAAATGATCTGATTTTCCACAGATTTTCTATCAACCTATGTCTGTAAGTTTCTTATTTAGATATCCCACCAAAAAATGAAAAAGTACAAAACAAAATAAAGTTGGATGGTATGGTGATTTGGTGTTCACAAATACGTTCATGTTTAAACAATTTTAAAAAGGGAAAGGCCTATTGACATTTCTCCACAAATTTCCCTTGAATTATGTCATATCTCTTTGGGAGATAACTGAAGACTTTAAAGATTCAGAAAAGATGGCCACAGACTATGTTAATATACACATCACAGAATTGGACATACTGTATTTGGTTATTTCAAGCATCATAGCATATGCAAGAAAATACAGCAACTTTACATGCAGAGTTCTATATGTCAATTATTATTTTGAAGTCTATATTTTGAGCCAGTTACTAGAAAAAACAATTCTTTTAAAATTGTAATCTATATTGTGAATACCTATATATGTGTACAGTATCAAGAATAATAAATTGAACACATATTTAACCACTACTGTGCTAATGTTCAGGTTAATACATAGAACATTAACATTAATGTTAGAACATTTTCAACTACCTTTGACATCCTGTTACTGTACGTTCATTCCTAACTACATTCCTCTTCCCTTTGTCCCTAGAGATAAATACTATATTGAATTTCAAGGGGATCATTTTTAGTTATGGCATCTATGTATATACCTTTTAATAATATACTGTATTGTTCTGGAACTTTGTTTAGATAGAATTATATCATATAAATTATTTTCCAATTTCATTCTATTATAGCACTCAATACATGTTATATCTGACAGATTCATCTATAATCATATGAATAATTTTAGCTCATTGATTTTTACTGGTATGTGGATTTCATCATGTGAATATATTAATACTACAGGCTGAGCACGGTGGCTCACGCCTATAATCCTAGCACGCTGGGAGGCCGAGGAGGGAGGATTGGTCAAGGTCAAGAGTTCCAGACCAGCCTGAGCAAGAGTGAGACCCCGCCTCTACTAAAAAAAGAAATAAATTAACCGGACAACTAAAAATATATAGAAAAAATTAGCCGGGCATGATGATGCATGCCTGTAGTCCCAGTTACTCGGAAGGCTGAGGCAGGAGGATTGCTTTAGCCCAGGAGTTTGAGTTTGCTGTGAGCTAGGCTGACACCATGGCACGCTAGCCCCCAGCAACAGAGGGAGACTCTGTCTTCAAGAAACAATACTACAATTTATATTTCTATGCATCATTGATGGATGTACATTTGGATTGTTTCTAATTAAGAACAGTAGGGCAGTTTTGCTGTTAACATCCTTCTATAGGTCTTCTGGTTCACATATACTATTTTCTCTAGGATATACAGCTGGGAGTAGAGTTGCTGGGTTCTTAGAAAAGCATATGCTCCGTCTTATTAAGTGAATCCAAACCATTTTCTAAAATGGCTGTAGAAAATTACTGTCCCATTAATGGTAGATAAAAATTTCTGTTACTTTGTATCTTTTCCAACCCTTGGAATAGTCATGCTTTTAAATTTTTGATAATCTGCTGGGTGTGAAATGGTACCTCACCACTACTTAATTGTTCTTTGCATTTATCTGAGAAACAATTGAGTTAAGCATCTTTTACATATTTATTAGATATTCATAGTTCCATTTTGTAAAATCCTTCTTCAGGTTTTTAGCCCATAGTGCTATTGAGCTATTCATCTTTATTTTTATTGGTTTTTAGTTCTTTTTAAATTCTAGATACTGATTCTTTGTTCATTACATGTATTACAAATAGTTTTCTCAGTTTATGGCTTATCTTTTCATTACATTAATGTGTTTTATACTGAACAGAATAAGATAGCAGAACTTACACTACTATATATCAAACTGATTATAAAGTTATTTTATTTAATAAATATAGTATTAGAGCCAGGGATGGGTGAATTGACTAGTAATACAGAATTATGAGCTGAAACAGAAGTTTATAACTTTTGTATAGTAGAATTTATCCGGATTATTCTTTATAATCTGTGCTTTCTGTGTGCTTAAGAAATTCCTCTGTACTTTGAATTAATGGAAATACTGTGGCATATTCATTTACAAGAGCTTTATAATTTTGTCCTTTCTTTTCCTGATCTTCCTAGAATTGTTTTTATGTATTTGGTAAGAAATAGGAATCCAAATTTCCATTTTAAAAATTAACATAACAAATTCTTCTTTTATAATTATTGAAAAGTCTGTTATATACCTGAGACACTAATGTATAATAATGCCTCTCATATGGTGAATATTCATATATAACTGGATTTGTTTCTGAGCTCATTATTCTCTGCCACTAGTCAATTTGCCTGTCCATGGCTCTAATACTATATTGTTAAATTAAATATAATAGCTTTATAATTAGCTTTATATATGCTCCTGCTAGTCACACCAGCTAGTTCTATACTCTCTTGACTCTTGTTGAGTTTTTAACTTTCCACATATAATTTAATTGCCGGGATTCTAATTGGAAATGCATTGTATCTCTCTATATGTTTAGTTAGTGACATTTCCACAATCCTGAGTCTTCTTATAATGCATAATATAGTATAACTTTCCTTTTATTTGAGTTTTCTTTAGTTTAACATAGTTTTATAATTTTATCAAAAATATCTGGTACAGCTTTAGAATACTTAGAATTATTCTAAGCATTCCATATATTACTACATTATATTTTGAAAAAATATGAAATCTACACAAAATTTGAAAGAATAGTACGATGAACACCCATATTCATCTATTGTGAGAATAAAAATATTGATTGATCTATTACTACTAAGTTGCCACATTTGCTTTATCTTTTATGTATCTATAATTTTGTTGAACTATTTGTAAATAAGATGCAGACATCATGATACTTCACCCATAATTAAATTATCGGGTTTCCCAAAACAAAGGGATACTCATTTTGGTTTTTTTTCTTAACTAGGGCATTAAGTTCATTTATATTTCATGTAATTAGTGAAGTAATTGTATTCACATCTGATATCATATTTGTGCTTTCTCATTTCTCCTTATTTATTTGTTATTTTTTGCTCTCTTTTTACTCTACTTTATGATTATTTTTATCATATTTTGTTCAATCTATTATGTATAAATTATGAATTTCTTATCATCTTAGTGTTTACTTCAGAAGTTTTAAAATGCATACTGAATTTAGCAGCATCTCAACATCTGTATCTTTACATCTGCTATAAATGTAAAATAATCATATACTTTAAACAAATTCAACTCCCTTTAGAATTATATGCTATTCTTTAAAAATCCATCTTTCAAAACCTCATAAAATACTGCTATTGCTGTTGTAAACCATGATGTCTTAATGGGCCTGGATATTCTGGATTCTCTTCGAAACAAATAAATCTTTTGCTTTTTAATGGACCTGGATTATAAATAATTAGGTTAAACATTGTCTAATGTATAGTTCTCTTTTATTAAAATATTAATTGATTTATTAAGAATATAACAAATGTCTCTAAAACCACATCTCAACCCAAAACTTTATTAAAAAATAACTTAATAATATACTTTTCCCATATGCTATCTCTCTGCTTTCCTCCTAGAGCAGCCATCCCCAACCTTTTTGGCACCAGGGACAGGTTTCATGGAAGACAATTTTTCCACAGACTGGGGTAGAGGGGATGGTTTCAGGATGATTCAAGCACATTACATATATTGTGCACTTTATTTCTGTTATTATTACATTGTAATATATAATTAATTATACAACTCACCATAATGCAGAATTAGTGGGAGCCCTGAGCGTGTTTTCCTGCAACTGGATGGTCCTACCTGGGGGTGATGGGAGACAGTGACACCTGAATTATGTTGCTTATGTCCAGTCAACTCCATAATATTGTTTTGGTTGCTGTCCCTGCAGAAAGTCTGCTTCACAAAGACAGGATGTTGAAAATGGAAGCAGGCTTTTCGGTGCTTTTGTGGTAATGTCAGGATATTCTGCCTTGACTTTAATCTAGAACATAGGGAGATTTGAAGTTGTCTCAAACATACTTTTAAGGCCACCATCATTTGTGATCTCAAGCAGTTAATACTCTCCTAGCACAGACAAAGCCAATTCACCTTGCTTATTCACAAATGGGTTGCAGATCCATTCCTGTTGTCCCATATTAGACAAAGTGGGCTTGGAGAATGTAAATCACCTGTTGCAATGAATCTGTAATTTAAGTAGGACTCTTGGTATTCTCTTTTAAATGCAGCTTTCATTTTGCAGGCAGTCTTAGAGTCTTCTGCTGTCTCATCATTGGGTTTTTTCCCCTTTTCAAAGAGGTTCTCCAGCAACATTTGTTTTTTACCCATTTTTGCTAGGGTTAGCTTGCGGGCTTAACAAAACCGTGACCGAGGCAAGTGTGCAGTGCAGAAAAAAGACATGGATGAAAGTGGTAAATAAAATAATGGGTGGTTCATGTGCTCAATAAAATAAGTATCAAATTCTGACTTAAAGCCTGCTACCAGATGCAGCTTAATTATCACTTGCCCCTCACTGATAGGGTTTTGATATGAGTCTGCAAGCAATTGATTCATTGTGGTCTCTGTGCAGTCAAACCTCTCGGCTAATGATAATCTGTATTTGCAGCCACTCCCCAGTACTAAGCATCTCCACCTCATATCATCAGGCATTAGATTCTCATAAAGAGTGCGCAACCTAGATCCCTCATGTGCACAGTTCACATAGATTCTCCTATGAGAATCTAATGTCAGCACTGATCTGACAGGAGACAGAGCTCTGGCAGTGATGTGAGTGATGGGGAGTAGCTGTAAATACAGATGAAGCTTTGCTTGCTTGCCTGCTGCCCACTTCCTGCTTTGTGGCCTGGTTCCTAATAGGCCAAGGACTGGCATTGGTCCACAGCGTGGGGATTGGGGACTGCAGTCCTAGAGAGATTATATCTATTTTGAAATCTGCTATTTTTTTAAAAAAAAAGTCCAAATTATCATTTAGTTATAATTGCTTTTAAATTTTATGAGAATCATGTTGTAGTTAACTTTCTGGGACTGGCTTTTTCTTTCAATTTTGTATCTATTCATATGCAATATTGAAAGAAACTATAATTCATTCAATGTCACCAATGTGTAACCTTACACTGTGTGAATACGCCACAATTTTTAAAAATTTCAGAATATTTCAGGGGTACACATTTTTTGGTTACATAATTTTTATCAATTCTATAGATGAGCGTTTGTGTTTTTTATAGTTGCCTCATTTTGCCATTTGTATGTTTTTGTAACTGAGGTTAAGCTCATAACGCTTGCCACAGGACATCCAAGAAATTGAGAGACAAGGTGTGTTGGGGCAAGAAAAGCGAGTTTTATTCGTATAGCTAGCAAATTGAGAAGATGGTGGACTAGTGTCCTAAAGAACCATCTTAAGTTAGTGTAAACTTTAGGCTCCTTTTTATCTTAAGGGAAGGGGAAAGCGGGGCATTGGGTTGCAAGAGGTAACTGAGGACCACAGACATTTGAGTGTCAGTGAGAGTATGAGGAGGTTGTGAAACTTCCTTGACCTTGGTCAGTTAACTTTGGAGGATGAAGGTCACAAAGTTCCCACAAATTTTTAACATAGCGTTGTTACTTGTGTGTATACTTTTCTTATTTCCCAGCGACTTAGTTTTGGGAAAGGGGCAGTTATTATCTTTCTCCTAGTCTATGTTTGGAGCCAAGTAGAAACTTTTAAACAAAAGGATATTACTACAGGGGATCAGAAACAAAATGCAGCTAGTTATGTTAAGCCTCCTTTACACTGTTAGATTTTCATTGACATTAAAAAATGTGCTAGTATAAATGGTTTCACACATATTTGCTAATGTTTCAGTTGGGTGTATACCTAGAAGGGCAATAACTAGATTGCAGATTATATTTAGCTTTAGTAAATTGTATTAAACTGCTTTACAAGGTGATTTATATCTTGATTCAACAATGTTTAAGAGATCCTATTGAGACAGAAACATCATGGTCGGGATAAAAGTACTTACTGCCAGAGTTATTGACAAAAAATAAGGCCTGGGAGTGACGTCAACAAAATGGTGAACTGGGAAACTGCAAACACTCCATCTCCCAACAGAAATATCAAAAAACAACAAGAAACTGGCTAAAGCAACCTTATAGGTGATCTGAAAAACAGACAAAAATGTATAACAAGCAGGCAAACACCAAATTAAGAAAAAGATGCATTCAAAATAGTAGGCATTTTATGATATTTTTAGTTACACTTACCTCACCCTCTTACTGGTGCAGCATGGTCTTGGCCTGGAAAAGGGGGCAGCCCAGTTCACAATTTCCACCCTAAAACCATAGGTAGCAGACAAGACCTTATATTCTTCATTGTGTACACATAAGTATTGATCAATTAGTTCCAATTTAGTATTGAGTACATGTAGTGTTTCTTTTTCCATTCTTGTAATACTTCACTAAGAAGAATAAGAAAAAGAGACCTTATATACAATGTTCTAATCTATGTGGTTTCTACTTGAAGAATTAGTCTGTTTTACCTAACTCAGCTCAGACTGAAAAGTAGCTTCTACTGGCTGTGAATGCTACAGGTAGTATAAACACAGAGATGCCTAGGGTAAGAGAGTATAAGCAGAGACATACAATAGACCATCAAAAGCACCAAGAAGAAGTTACGGTGTTGCATGCAGGCCTAAATTCATGTACTTCTTGCATATAAATTACGTTCGGACTGTACTAACATCCCCAAGAGTCTTAACCCATTCCAGCATCAGTTTCAAGTCCCAAGTCTCATGTAAATATCATGTAAATTAAGTATAAATGAGATTCAAGGTATGATTCATCCTGAAATAAAAATTCTGTCCAGCTGTGAGCCTGTGAAACCATAGAAGTTATGTGCTTCCAAAATACAATGTCAGGATAGATACAGGATAGACATTCCCATTCTAAAAGGAGAAATTAGAAAAAAAGAGAAAATGGTGAATCTCAAGAAATCTCAAAACTTAGCAAGGCAAATTTTGTTAGATCTGAATGCTCAAATATTGGAATTTGATAGTATTTTCAAAAGACACAACAGTGAATGTTGAAATCCTGAAAGGTAAAAATCCCCAAAGTATAATTCTGAAAAAAGTAATAAAAAATTCTTTAAAAGATATTCATTTACATTTTGAAAAGGGGATTTATTTGAGAAATATATATAAACACAGTACAACACTTTGCAAGCCACTTTACATGATGATAGGCCATAATAACATGCACAATTTTGCAAGCATAGACACTCAGGTGTACTAATGTCAGTCACACAAGTATATCAGTAATGAGCAGATAAACCATATTTGTAAAGAAATAGGTCAAAAAAGGAAATGAACAAATTCATATAACTATGGTGGGTAATTGTGTTCCCTAGGCTTTATAACTGTAGTCATCTGAAATACTGTGATGAAGAATCTAAGCCTTTTGATAAGCTCTATCAAGAGCTGCAATGGGAGCCAGGCTCAGTGGTGTGTGCTGTAGTCCCAGCTAATCAGGAAGCTGAGGTGGGAGGAGGATCCCTTGAGTCCAGGAGTTTGAGCTAGCCTGGGCAACATGGTAAAACTCCATCTTTTTAAAAAGCCAGGATCTGAAGAAATTTTATTTTTCACAAATATATATATATACATATATATATATATAGAGAGAGAGAGAGAGAGAGAGAGAGACAGAGGACATCTTTTCATTTATTGATGAAATTTCAACATTTTTATGTACACACAGTACTTACAAAGTCTCAACCTCTTGGTTATGCACTTTTGTGGAGTCAAATTTGCAATAAATGCATACAACAAATTAGAATTCTAAAAATCTTTACACAATTTATACCTCCAGCATTGGAAATGATGGAAAGATAAAATACATAGCACAGTGAATTGTAAAAAATAATTCTGACAATTTAAAATAGTGGGAAGAAAACTAAAAAGAAAAAATTTAAAACTAAAAAGAAAATTTGACATATGAAAATGTGTATTACAGGTAGAGATTATGGGTAATTGCACAAAGGTAGTCCATAAGAATTTGCTGATTCTCACAATCATTAACTGTATTTTTGAAGTCTTGCATCACAATGAATGGCTGCTTTTGTTTTTCTTTTAGGACGTGGCTCTCCTTGGAGAATATGTTCACATTTATTTTTTATGTGGTGCTGCTCTTTTCAAAATTCTTTTTTGATTTGATATACTCAACATGAGCATTCCCTTTTAAATTTTCCTTTCTTCTGTGCCATCCTTCTGTGTTTTTTTGAATACGTGGAAATCTATTACAGACAATAAATCTAGATACAGACCACAATTTGGCAGAAAAAATGCTGGTGATTGAACAGCAACACTTTTGTGTGTCTTCTTATCCTGCTATACACATAATTATTTTTGAAACACTCCATAACTTTGCTGTCTTCCTCAGGCAAATGTGGCCTTAATTCATTAAAAGCTCCAGGAATGTTCTCAGTTGGAAGGAATGCCAATGCAGGAAAAGGATTCATTTTCAAACTGAAGTTTTTATTGTTGTTGTATCATGTGGCCAATCCACTCATCTGAATTTTCCACCAAACACATTGGGCTTAATGGAAAAAAAAATATTGGTAACACCTTGAAATTCACTTTTGGAAGCCTTGATCACACCTAATTCCAAATCTGTCATGGTTTGGGGATTCAATTTAAATCCATTTTCTTCTGCAAAGTCCACCAAATCTTCAAATACATGTTTATAAAGTGCTTCACTTTTTCCAATAATATAACAATAATGTTATATTATTGTGTATAATAATTGTGTATTATACACAAACAATACACAATAATTTGTGTATTATTACTCATTAATACACAAATGAGTAAATAAATTCTAGAATTGTTGGATCCAACAGGATCATGAATTGTATATAGTTGATTAAAAAACAGTGGGGACACTTTTGAAAGTGCCATCTGTTAGCCAAAGTAAAGCATGTGCTAATAGTTTTTCTGTTAGATTTCATGGTAAATATCAGAAGTCTATCATTTTTGACAGTCAAATCCCTAAAGAAGAATATTTCACATTTAATGTGCATCGTAACACTGGAAGGAACCTCAATATCAGCAAGTGTCTTTAGTTCAGGAGGTCACTGAGTGTGTTTAATTCTTTTTATTCTCTGATGAAGGGCATTTTTGAAGGCAAACATATCACTATGTGTGAAGAAGCATAATTTGTACATGATTGAATAATTTGGCAGGGGAGATTTCTTGTATTTTTATATGCATTTTCACTTCTATGATCTTTGAAACACTCACTACACTTGCATTTGGAGAGTGGTTATGGTCTACAAATTTTGTAAGTATATGCTGTCTATTTGAAAGTCTGATTATTGCTTGGCTAGCATAATTAAGTGATTTTCTGCTTTCACAGCACCAATAATAATTAGCTTTTAAATTTTTATCTTTCACCATCAAGTAACCTCATACACTTAACTTATAACACTCTTTTGCAAGAGAAAAATTTCACAGATCTCTTCAATTGTGTTGTAAGAAATACACTAAGAAGAAATTATATTTGGCTTCCCCAATAGCAAATCTGTGTCAGGGCTCTCCAGAGACACAGAAACAATAGGATATTTATATAGATACATGAGATAGGAGTTCTGAGGACAATTGGCTCATGCAATTATGGTGGCTGAGAAGTCCCACAACAGGATTCTGAAAGCTGGAGACTATCAGATACCAGTAGCATGGCTGAGGCCAAAAGCCTCAGGACCCAGCAGGGTTGGGGGTACTGGTGTCAGTACTGGAGCCCAGTGGCCAGCGAGCCTGAAGTTTTTATATCCAAGGAAGCAGAAGAAAAATCTGTCCCAGCCCCAAAAGAGACCAAGATTTGCCTTCTACATTTGTCCTTTCCAGGATCCTGGCCAATTGGATGATGCCCAATCAACACTGAGGGAAGATCTTTCCCACCTAATTCACTTAGACTCACACACTAATCTCTTCTTGAAACATCCTCACAGACACACCAAATTAGTGCTTTATCAGATTTCCAGGTATTTCTTAATCCAGTCAAGTTGCCACCTAAAATTAAGTCTACAAATCTACCCCTTGTCAACTTGGCACCCATACACATCTCATTAAACCATACATAATTTTCAAATAAACACAATAACAAGGTGATAGTTTCACTTAACAATATGTAACTATCCTTTGATTGTGGTTTTTGGGATTTTAAACTTTATGGATTTTAGACTTTAGGGATTTTGATCTTTTGGGATTTCAACATTCAAGATTATGGCATTTGGTATTATGATACAAACCCTCAAGAATTATCCTTTTTGGCTGGATGCTCTGCCCCCTGGGCCCATTGGAGTGGCAGTGTCACTTCCATGGCCCTAAGCAGGAGCTTTGCTCTATTGGTTCTGCATCATGGACCCACCTCCTTGACTTCTTGGTGCATCCTCACTCCCTTAGCTCTACAGGGTGGCCTTTCTCTTGAGGAACTGGGTGTCAGGATCCTGGCCTGCTGAAGCTGAGAAGGTGTCTTCACCCTCTGAAACCAAGGAGGAAACAGCCTGTGGTGCCTGTGTGCTCTCGGCCTATGGTGGGAGTGAAAGCTCTGATGATTTATGAATTGTCTTCAAGGTCATTGTTCTCTTTTCCTGAAGGATAATGCATGTTCTCAGGTGGATAACTCTATTGTTCTATCTTGTAAATACCAGAAGTCCAACAGCCTTCATTCATTCCATTTTGCTTCCATTTTGCTTTCTATGACACCTTTACCTTAAATTGACAGTATCTTTGCTGGTATAATCTTATATCTATTACTGGCTTCTGCTGAGACTGCTGACTAAAATGATGAGTAATCTCTTAATGGAGTGATTGTCTAGCTATACCTTTGGTGTTTTTTTCTGGAACACACTTTCTTATTTTTTTTTTGAAATGTGCATAGGCTGAGAATTTTCCAAATCTTCAAATTCTGGGTTTTGTTTTGTTTGTTTTGGGGGTTTTTGTAGCTAAATAATTCTTTAAATTTACTTCTCTCTTCACATTTACTATAATAGGTAAGGAGAAGCCAGGCTACACCTTCAACACTTTGCTTAAAAATCTCCTCAGTTAAATTCCAATCTCCTCACACACAAGTTACAACTTCCACAGAGACTAAAACACAATTCAGCTAAGTTCTTTGCCACTTTATAACAAGTATTAGCTTTCCTCTAGTTTCCAATAGCATGTTACTCTATTTCCATCTGTTACATCACCACAAATGCTTTCAATATTCATACTTATACCAACATTCTTTTCATGATGATATGTGCATTATCTAAGATGATAGGAAGTTTTTCTATAGTTCTTCTCTTTTCTTTCTGAGTCCTCACCAGAACTGCCTTTAACATGAATATTTCTGCTAACAGTCCCTTCAAAGCAATCTAGGCTTCTTCTATCATGCATCTCAAAATTCTTCCAGCCTTTACCCATTACCCAGTTTCAAAGTCATTTACACATTTTTAGATATTTGTTGCAACAGCATCTTACTTCACAGTACCAAAATCTGTATTAGTCTTTTTGGACTTTCCTAGCAAAATACTGTATACCAGGTCACTCAAACAACAGAAATTTATTTTCTCACAGTTCTGGGGGATAGAAGTTCAAAACTGAGGTGCCAGTAGGATTGGTTTCTGATAAGACCTCTCTTTCTGGCTTGCAGATGGCTGCCTTCTCATTGTTTCCTCACATGAGAGAGAAAGAGAGAAAGAGAAAGAGTTCTGGTGACTCTTCCTGTTATGAGGACACCAATCCTATTGAATTATGACCCCACCCTTATGACCTCATTTAACCTTAATTACCTCCTAAAGACCCTACCTCCAAATACAGTGTTCTCCAAATATTGGGGGCTAGGGCTTTAACATATAAATAAATAAATATAAAAAATAAATATTGAGGGCTAGAGCTTTAACATAAATTTCAGGGGCACAAAATTCAGTAGTTTATTACACTTATTTATGCACTTTTCTATATATACACTTAAGTAAATGCTTAAAAGTAAACAAATAAACAGCTCATTTCAGTGTGAATAAGAGATTTGAGGGGAAACAGGAATTAATGTAGACACAGAGCAGGTGGTTTCCCAGGCCCAGGTAAGAAATGATGGAAGGTTAAGACTTGTGTTGGTGGCAGAGAAAGAAAAGTGGACATATTTGAGTGATATTTAAGAAATAAAAATGTCAAGGCATAATAATCAACTTGATATAAGAGAAGAATAACAATGTGTTAAGAATTACTTCTCAGTTTCTTGCATAAAAATCGTACACGTGTAGTTATGCTATTCATACAACCCCACAAAAGGATGAGGCTTAGAGACAAGCATCATGAATTTGGCTTTGTACGTAGTAAGTATGTGGTGTCTTAAAGCCTCCAATGGGATACAAAGATCTAGATTCAGAAAAATGCTCTGCATTGTTCACATAAATTTAGCAGTTTTCTGCCTACTGTCATAATTGAAGTTTTGGTCATGAATGATATTGATCATGAAAAGAGTAAAAGATAAGAAGACAATCAGTTCTAGGAATAAACCTTGAATAGTTTAATACTCAATGGCTTTTCAGAGATGAATAAGATTTCAAAAAAGGCCAAAGAATTGGCAAAAGGAAAAAAAATACTAATATGTTATATGAAGGGAAAAAGAGTTACTAATATTTAGTGTTGTTGAGAGACCAGATACAATATTTCAATTTAGCCAAATTATAGTATTAGATTCAGTGTCTATACCCATGTAGATTGTGAGTAAGGGTTTAGCTTCTGGATTCAGTCAGACTAGGTTGAAATTCTGATTCCAATCTTGCTAGCTGTGTGACTTTGAGCAAGTCACTTTACCTCTCTGAGATCCTCATCTACAAAAGCTAGTTATAAATAATTAAAAGAGATAAACTATAAGAGAAATTTTGTACAAGTTAAAATGCAAGGTATTTAATAAATATTAGTTATCAGTATCCTTTAATAGGCTATGCCATTTTAAATACCTTTGTAGAACTACAAATTTCAAAGACAATATAAGGTAATGATTAGGAACATGGTCTTTGTCATTAGAATGGCCTCATTTCAAATCTCAGATCTGCTATTTATGACCTCTGTGACATTATACATGTTGTTTAATTTCTCTGTGCCTGAGTGTTCTCATAAATGGTGCCTACTATTACACAAATATTAATATTAATAGTATTTCTTAAAATGGCATTTTAAAAATACTTAGATCATATGTGGATAATTAAAGAGTTGATGCTCTGTACTATTTAGTGCTATATCACACTGAAGAAATGTCAGGATTTTTAATTATCTAATTTATATTTTTATCCCTGTGGATAATTTGAAATCTGAGAAGTATCATATCATTATTATGTATTAGGCTCTATCTATCTCTATATAGATTTAAAATTACTTCAACATTAGGCCATAAGATGGCAATGTTTCCCTTTCAGATACATTATAAAAGTTAGTTATGGAGAAAAGTCAAAATTTAAACTTACTTTGTATACTGTAGACTATTTGTTTATAAATTCTGCTTTATATAGCTTAAATTAGACATACTAATCCTATAGTGGAGTTACTAATTAGATAATTAATAAAATAATTAGTAAATTATTTCTTATATTGCTGGTAATTCTCAGCATGGACTTAGTAACTGTATATTTTGGCATCCAACAAGGACTGTTTTGAGAATTATCAAGATTTTGTGGTGCTGCAAAGATATACTGTATATATAGAGATAAGAGAATCACAGAGTTACCAAAGGGACTAAACTCTTTCTTCCTTAAATTAAAAAAAAAGGGAGGCTATTAATTATATAGTCTTTCTAAAGATTTACAAGCATGACCTACAGAATCTCATTCATCTTCACTATGATAGATGTGGATATTTTGATAATTATCTATACAGAAGAAAAGGAATAGACCACCTTGAGTCAATAAACAATTCAAGGATTTAATCTGTATGCATGCTTGACTTGTGCTCTCATTCAGCAGGAAAGGGCATTAATAAATAATCCGCTAACCCTCATACCCCTGCACCAGGTAAGAGTAGGTCTCCGACAATTGTTATGAATTCCTATGGACACTCAATCGTAAAACACACTAATATAGTGTAAGTACATTTTTAGGTTTCATTTTTCCTAAAAATAACCCCTGTGGTACTTTTTCAGTATACTTAGATCCTTTGAAATTATTGAATGCATACTTTACTTTTTTGATCTACAACTGTCACATAAAAGAATAAAAGATACCGTGTAAATTTTAAAGTAAGTGGGTAGGACAATAATTTGAGATAGTTATTTATGTTTATTTGTTCCTCCAGGGATTTCCTCCCCAACAATTACTCACACAAATTTAAGTGAGGCTACATTGCCTTAGGGAAAATATGTGGTTGGGTGGGAAAAAAAGTCATCAGTTAGAGGAGAGAGAGAGTCAAGAGCATAGGCGAAGTGTCTTGGTAAGAAAGTTAAAGGTAGGTTGTTTTTACCTAAATTAAAAAGTGTTTTCCATCTGAAATACAGAAAAAAAAAAAACCCAGAAAGATTACAGGACTGTTTGTAGTTTAGATGCAGCAGGAACCAAAACTTAATAATATCCTAGCATCAGGCCTGGGATGCTGCTAGACCTCAGAAATAAATTGGTGCAATGGTAATAAGTTTGTTTGATATTTTATAAGTTCTTGGAACTGAGGCACAGCCTGGATATAAGGTAAGGGGAAAAGAAAACCCCAAGAATAACTAAAATTAAAAATGTATCTGCTTAGTTGAATTGGTGTTCAACATCAGAAAGAAGGTTTTATTATGTGGTACTTCTGGCATATTTGATCTTGTAGACTGAAATTTACTCACATTATAATAATATACAACATTAATTATGAAGAATTCTACACAGGAAAAAAAATATCAAGAAAATCTTTGGAGGGAGCTTCGGATATCTACATTTTAACAGGTACACCTGCATTCATTTTAATGTTTGGGAGACACTGGTACGGTTTGTTTATTCTGGATTTTGAACTTTTTGATGCTAAATCTCCTACCACTATATAGTTTAGTTATCAGGAAATCAAGTTCAAAGTTTGAGCTTATTACTAAATTGATTAAAGAAAGAAGATATATTCTAAACTTTTTCCTCAATATAGTCTCTAAACTTTAGATAATGGAGACTCTACTCAACCTCATCTTTTTGCAAGATACTATAGTATATTTGATAGACTATCAATCGTTCAGTTTCCAATATCTTTCTTTCAAATCATTTTCCTCATAGGAGTGTGAAACTGGTTTATTTCTCACTATTATTATTACTAAATTACCAGTAAAAGTTTAAGCAGTAATTTTTTCCTTGAAAGTCACCCATCAAAGAAGTAGACATATTAAAAATTGCTCCACTTACTTGAATTTACAAATATAACACAGTTAACCTCAATTCTTATATTATATATATGAAACAATTTATTTAAGAAGTAGCTGTTCTATAACATAGTTTATCCAACATGGAATTCAGTCAAGCAGATGATAAAAATCATTATTTGTCTCTTTTTCCTCTCTAAAATCTTTATTAATAGGATAAAAAGATTTGTGTGCCTAATCTTGGGTGTAGACATTTTGGTGTAAATATTTGTATTGTTTGGTCCTTTTCCTCCCAGAAATAGTCTTTTCCTTTTTCTTTGACTTTCTGTGTTGTTATGTCACAAAGAGGGGTACCATAGGGTAGAAGATAGCCCTAAAACTCCTGTAAGCCTATTATTCAAGACAGCACTGCAGACTGGTCAGTTTTTTGTTCTGACCAGACAGACTGGCATCTATTTAATTAAACTTTGCTTTGGGACTTCAAAATAAAAAATGGATGAGGTTTTCCTCATATCTTGTTTTGTGTACTTGAAAGCTTGATTTGTTAACAGGTGGGAGCACTTTCTCTTGGTCTCCATCATTTGGGGGGGCATGATTTTTGGGTCACATCTAATGACCAGTTTGAAAATGACTGGAAACCTGAGAAACATAAGATTTTAAGCAGCTCCTTCTTTGTTCTGAATATGCCAAGCTCTCAGAAAAGATTTTTCTGAATAAGTCCCATCCATAAGCGATTTTTGTCTTTTTAATCCATGTTGCCTGGTTAGTCCTGGGAAAGTCCCCTCCCAGGAGGGCCTACCCAGTGTCACAGATTAATAGATCTGTAACTGTTAGCACCTCATAAATTTGTGGAATACTACAGGAATGATGCACATAAACACCTACCCTAACCATCTGTGGCAACAAGAGTCTTTTGCTATCTTAGATAATTCCTGAGAGTAAATTTTTGGGGGATCATTAAGACTGCCTCTTCTACACTTTCTCTAGGAACACCTCTTGCTTATATGGTGGAAACATATTCTAAACTTGGAAAATTACCTACTGTGCTTTCCATGAAGAGGCTTATTAGAAATTGAGTTGCTATTGGAATAAGTACACCACTGGAAATTTTAATCATCAGTGGCCAATATATGGATCTTTTAAATTAGAAAAAACCCTAAGTTAAAAATAAAAGATTTTGTAGATCTTTCATTCTAAATAATTGCCTTATTTGGATTTATGGGAGAATCAAATAGATTATTAAGTATGAAATGTCTGATTTCCTTAAATACTAAGCTTGACAGTTTGAGATCCCTGACATTTCACTTTGATACTTCGTATTTTAATTTTATTGTGAAGGTACATCCTCAGTCTTTCAAAAGTACGTTTTGGCTTGTGATTATCTTTCAAATTTTTTTTAGAGCAATTTTTGCGAAACCACAAGTAAAAAGTTTGTGTTATTTTCGAATATGAGTTTTGTCATGGAACAAAAGCAGCGTAGACAGTTCAAAATATCAATGAAGTGTTTGGGAAGGATGTGACTAATGAACACAAAGTAGGTCGATGGTTTGAGAAGCTCCATTCTGGTGATTTTAGTCTTGAAAATGAGCCACATGGGCGACCTGAGACCAAGGTGGATAATAATGAGCTGAAAAGCTGTAGTGGAAGAGAATCCATCTCAACCTATGTGTAAATTATTAGCAAGGTTTGATGTTACTATTCCACCAATATTTGACCATTTGAAACAAATGGGCAAGGTAAAGAAGCTGGACAGATGCGTTTCACATGAAATAAGCATCAGAAGAGAAATTGTCTCAGAGCTTGCCTTCTTTGCTATCAGGACATAAAGGCAAACCATTCTACACTGTATTGTTACAAGTCATGAAAAATGGATTCTTTTTGACAATTACAAGCATTTGGCACAATGGTTGGATAAAGGTGAAGTGCCGAAACACAGTCCAAAACTGAATATTCATCAAAAAAAGCTAATGGTGTCTGTTTGGTGGTCCAGCACTGGTGTTAGCCACTACAGCTTCATGAAACATGGTCACTCAATTACAGTGGGTGTCTACTGCAACCAATTGGATGAAATGATGAGAATGCTTGTGATTAAGTAGCCGAGATTGGTCCGTAGAGACAGGCTAATCCTCTTGCAAGACCACATGTTGCAAAAAACACTGCTCAAACTACAGCAGCCGTACTTGAAAATTCACTGTAATTTACTGTATTCACCAGACCTTGCACCAACTGACTAGTCTTCTTCCAGGCTTTGGACCACTTTTTGCAAGGAAAAATATTCAATTCTCAACGAGTTGTGGAAAACGCCTTACATGATTTCATCACCACTCTCCAGTCTTCTTTGCTGCTGGCATAAACAAGCTACTGTTACAATGGCAAAACTGTGTCGATAGTTTGGGTGCATACTTTGATTAATGGCAATGCTTCTTGTTTGTGATACAATAAACTGCACTTTTAATTCAAAATAGGACATTTCATATTTAATGACCTATAACAGGAAGACACATAGTGCCATAGCTAGACTTGGAAATTCTCTTAACAAAATTAAAGTGCAAAAAGCTGATGTAAAACAAAGTAAAAATTCTTTGTATACTCAGAATACCTGCTTTGGATTCCCTGTGGGATTTACAGAAAAAGGCACTCCACGCTGTAGCCTAGTGATTAGGATTCTGTGCTTTCACTGCTGTGGTCCAGGTTTGATTTTTGGTCAGGAAACCAGTCCCTGCAGATGTTAAGTCTTTTAACTCAGCAGAAGAAACATTGATTTTGAAAAATTGGTTTGATATTTGTATGACTCTTGGCTTTTTGGTGCACCTGTTTGTTATTGATACTTTTCCTTTCCATGGGCAGCTTTTGATTTCCTGTCTTCTTCCATCAGTGGGACACATGGCACTTTTGACCTTTTGTATGTAGACAGTCAGTTGAGGTCCTAATAAGA
Source organism: Eulemur rufifrons (assembly GCF_041146395.1). Taxonomy (NCBI): domain Eukaryota; kingdom Metazoa; phylum Chordata; class Mammalia; order Primates; family Lemuridae; genus Eulemur; species Eulemur rufifrons. The sequence continues at coordinate 73,066,493 of NC_091012.1, forward strand.
GAACATAGCTGGACAGAAACATGAACTATACTTCACTTGGGGCTGGTAAAACTCTCATTTCTTTGTGCTATCTTTGTGGTGGTTCTGGATCTTGTGAGAACTGATTTGTACCTCTTTGGAGATGCCTCATGCATCCTTGGTTAAGACATAACCTTGGTTAAAACTTATTGCTTTTGTTGAGTCACTTGGAAAGGTATCTTTATTTTAAAGAACAAAAAGAAAGAAAAAAGTTCAAAAGCCAGTAATATTGGCCATTTGTCCCAGTTAAAATCTGATAATAAGAGATTTTTAAAAGTTTTTTTTAAAGAACCCTTTAGTCAAAAGTCAGTTTAATTAAAAGCAGATATTCAGGATATATATGTATATATTATGTGTATATATTAAATGTAAAGCATCATTGGTCTTTTGGAAAGTGTAAACTCTCCTCAAATTGGCTTTTCTAAGGCTTGTTATTCCATTTGTTTCTACTTCTCCTTTTTTGCCATCTTTTATACCACATAAAGAAATCTAGAAAAGACTTGTAGTAATTCTGATACCTCTTGAGGAACACACAAAAAATAAATCACAGAATCCTTTTTGGGGTCTTCTGTTTTCCTTGCAGAGATTCAGTTGTCATGGGATGTTCCTCTCAGGTCTAAAGCTCTGCTCTCTTTTGCATTGTGTTACCTGATCTCTGGCTTTGGGGGGTACCAGGGGACACTACAGTACTTTGTACTACGAGAGAACATTTAACCTTTGTGTGTGAGATGGCTGGTGGGTCACTGGCAAGGGTTACAGTTTTGGAGGTGGCTGATAGTGGTTCTTTGTGGTGAATTTTTATTATGGCAGGGGGAATCTTCCTTTCTTTGCACATTTAGATAAGAAAGGGTTGGTTTGAACATTTGGAGGTTATGGAAACACACATTACTGAGGGATAAGACTCCTTTGGTGGATGAGCTAATCACAGAGCAGGATAATTGGCATTGAATCACCCACTTGCCTCAAGATAATTTCCATGTAGTGAGATTTACTGTGGAAGTATTGTGTGGCTCAGTACCATGGTGTATTCCCCTTTTGGAGGGCATGGGATTCGGTGTAAATAGGATCCTTGATTTCTGGAGATCTAGACGTTTTGACCTCCAGCTATGCCTAGTTTTCACATGTTTAAACCTTAGGCACTAAAAACTGCAAATTCTTTGTTGGCCCTAATCATTTATGCACTCCACCCTGAGCTCAGTTATCCAGTCATAAAATGGAGACTAAATTAGAAGCTACCTACCTAAATGAGATTGGTCTCCTTTTAAAATCCTATGGTAAATTCTTATGATTTTGTGTTACCTTGGCATCCATCTTTAATTTTTCTCTAACACAGCCAAAATTCCTTCTTAAAAAAACTTGAATTCTGTCTATGTGCTTTGGAATGTAAATTTACCACCCTGTTTTCTCTAAAACTCAGTAAGAGCTTCTGCCATATGGGACAGAAAAACTTTAACTTGTTCCATTTACAGAGGCCCAGTTTGATCCAACTGTTCTTCTAAACTAGTGAATTTTACCTATTTCATGACTAAAGTTTTAAATTAAAGTTATAACATCTTTATTTGTGTCTATATTTTTATGCATACATGAATTCATGTTTATATTTGTACATTATCTACATAGTGCCAAATTGACTTATAAATAAATGAGTACTTATACATTAACTAGCCCAAGTGCTTTTCAAGTTCATATAACTTTAGTAATCTTTCTAAGTGAGGATAGCTTTGAAGTTGTTGGCAAAATAAAATGAGAATGTCTTTAGAATAGTCGCTATTCAATTGAATTTTAGATATTTTTGGTTGGCCCTACTGGTCAGAAAAATTAATACTGTCTTGGCTAGATGTTTTAAGGTTCTAAAACTGTTCCTTCTGTGATATTTTTGACCCTTGCTTAATTTGTCTGCAAGGTTATATCTTTGGTTTTGAGACTTTATATTCTGGGGTCTAGACAAGAGGCCATGATAAGACCTGGAGACATATGTGTGTCCACAGGACCTGGGCCATCAGGGACAGGGCAGTGCCAAGCCCAGTATGTCCTCCCTGGCCCACCTGTGCCTCCTGGCCATGCAGGGAATGGTCAGATCCTCCAAGCATTATCTTCACAGCTCTCTCTTCTGTCCTGGGCTCTGCCCCTGGTACATATCAAGTAAAATTGCTTATTTGCTTGTTTTTTCCACCATAAGTTAAGGTTATTAATAGTTATTATTGTAATTAATATATATGACTAAAACTATTATAGATAAGAAAAACAATTCTGTGTGAAAAGTGTATTTAAAAAGTAGGATGTGTTTTTGGTGAGGAAAGCTGTAAGAAAGACATTGTTGTTAAAAAATAAGTAATTTTATACTTTGAACTAAGTGATAAAGGAGACACGAGTTATCAAAATCTGTGGGACGCAGCTAAAGTAGTCCTGAGAGAAAAATTTATATACATAAATGCCTACATCCAAAAGACAGAAAGATCCCAAATCAACAACCTATTGAATCATCTCAAAGAACTGGAAAAGGATAAGCAAACCACTCCCAAACCCAGCACAAGAAAAGAAATAACAAAGGTAAGAGTAGAACTAAATGAAATCAATAAACAAAAAACTATGCAAAAGATTATTAAAACAAAAAGTTGGTTCTTTTTGAAAAAATAAACAATAGACATGCCTCTTCCTAGATTAACCAGAAGCAGAAAAGAAATGACTCTAATAAGCTCAGTCAGGAATGAAAAAGGAGAAATTATAACTGATACCATAGAAATAAAAAATATCATCTATGAATACTACAAAAACCTCTATGCACATAAACTTGAAAACAAGGAGGAGATAGACAAATACTTGGAAACAGGCAACATTGCTAAGCTCAATCAGGAAGAAATAGAATTCCTTAACAGACCAATATCAAATACCGAAATGAAAGCAGCAATAAAAAATGTTCCTAAAAAAAAGTCCCAGACCAGATGGTTTTACAACCGAATTTTACAAGACCTACAAAGAAGAACTGGTGCCTATCCTGCAGAAATTATTCCACAACATCGAGAAGGAAGGAATCCTCTCCAACACATTTTATGAAGCCAACATCACCCTGATACCAAAACCAGGAAAGGACTCAACAAAAAAAGAACACTACAGACCAATATCCCTTATGAATATAGTTGCAAAAAGTCTGAATAAAATCCTTATAAACCAAATTCAGGTGCTTACCAAAAAAATAATCCATCACAACCAAGTGGGCTTCACCCCAGAGATGCAGGGATAGTTCAACATACACAAATCTATAAATGTAATTCACCACATAAATAGAAGCAAAAACAAAGACCAAATGATCTTCTCAATAGACACAGAAAAAGCATTCAACAAAATTCAGCACCTTTTATGATTAGAATATTTAACAAAATAGGCATAGACAGGACTTCTCTCAAAGTGATAACAGCCATATATGGCAAACCCACAGCCAACATCATACTGAATAGGGAAAAATTGAAAGCATTCTGCTTAGAACTAGAACCAGACAAGGTTTCCCTCTATCACCTCTTACACTCAACATAGTGTTGGAAGTCCTAGCCAGAGGAATCAGACAAGAGAAGAAAATCAAGGGAATCCAAATGGGGACAGAAGAGGTCAAACTATCACTTTTTGCTGACAATATGATCTTATATCTAGAAAACCCCAAAGATTCTGTGATGAGATTATTGAAATTGATAAACAAATTCAGCAAAGTCTCAGTTATAGAATCAGTGTACACAAATCAGTAGAATTCCTATATGCCAACAACACTCAAACTGAGAACCAAAATAAGGACTCAATACCCTTCACAATAGCAACAGAGAAAATAAAATACCTAGGAATATATTTAACTAAGGAGGTGAAAGACCTCTACAGGGAGAACTATGAAACACTGAGGAAGGAAACAGCAGAGGACGTAAACAGGTGGAAAACCATACCATGCTCATGGATCAGCAGAATCAACATTGTGAAAATGTATATACTTCCCAAAGTGATCTACAGATTCAATGCAATCTGTATTAAAATACCAACATCATTTTCCACAAATTTAGATAAAATAATTCTATGCTTTGTATGGAACCAGAGAAGACCCCATATGGCAAAAGCAATCTTAAGCAAAAAGAACAAATTGGGAAGCATCAATATACCAGACTTCAAGCTATACTATAAGGCTATGTTATAAAACAGAATGGTACTGGCACAAGAACAGAGATATAGACCAACGGAACAGAACTCATAACCCTGATATTAAACTATCCTCATATAGTCATCTGATCTTTGACAAAGCAGACAAAAACATACAATGGGGAAAAAATCATTATTCAATAAATGGTGCTGGGAAAATTGGACAGCCACATGTAGAAGACTGAAACAGGATCTGCACCTCTCACCTCTCACAAAAATCAACTCATGATAGATAACGGACTTAAACCTAAGGCATGAAACTAAGAATTCTAGATGAAAAAGTTGAAAAAACTCTTACAGATATCAGCCTAGGGAAAGAATTTATACAGAAGACCCTAAAGGCAATCACAGCAACAACAAAAATAAATAAATGGGACCTGATCAAATTAGGAAGCTTCTGCACAGTGAAGGAAACTATCATGATCGCGAACAACCCACAGAATGGGAGAAAATATTTGCGTGCTGCACATCTGATAAAGGGCTAAATTTTAACCTCCTGTCAGATATATAGTTTGTAAATATTTCCTCTCATTATGGATGTTGTCTTTTCACTCTGTTTCCTTTCCCGTTCCAAAGGATTTAGTTTGTTATAATCCAATATGTCTATTCTTTTTCTTATATTGCCTGTGCTTTTGAGGCTTTTAAAAATTGTGCCTAGCCTAAGGTCATAATTTGTTCCCCGATGTTTTGTTCCTGTAGTTTCACAGTTATGGCTTTTACATTAAAATCTTTAATCCATTTTAAGGTTATTTTTGTATATGTAAAAGATGGGGCTTTAGTCTCATTTTTCTGCATTAAGAAATCTGATTTTCTCAGCACCATTTATTGAAGAGACTGTGTTTTTTCCAATGTATATTCCTGGCACCTTTATTGAAAATCAGTTGGCTGTAGATGCTTGAATTTATTTCTTGGCTCTTTTTGTGTTCCATTGTTCTACATGTCTGTTTTTATGCCAGTACCATGCTATTTTGGTTACTGTACCTTTTTAGCATATTTTTAAATCAGGTAGTGTGATGCTTTCAGTTTTGATCTTTTTGCTCAGGATCGTTTTGACTATTCAAGATCATTTGTGGTTCTATATGATTTTTTTATTTCTGTGAAGAATGTCATTGATATTTTGATAGGGATTGCATTAGGTCTATATATCACTCTGGGTAGTATGGATATTTTAATAATATTAAATCTTCCAATCCATGAACACAAAGTATCTTTTAATTTATTTGTGTCATCTTCAATTTTTTAATCAAAATTTTATAGGTTTCAATGCAGAAATCTTTTAACTTCTTGGTTAAGTTTATTCCTAGGTATCTTTATCTATTATAAATAGAATATTTTTCTTGATTTCTTTTTTAGGACATTCATTGAGTGTATAGAAATGCTACTGATTTTGGATGTTGATATTGTATCTTGCAAATTTACTTAATTTTTTATTAGTCCTAAATGTTCTTTTGTGAAATATTTGGGAATTTTTTAAATATATAAGATCATGTTATTTACAAACAAGAATAATTTGACTTCTTCCTTTCAAATTTGGATACCTTTTATTAATTTCTCTAGCCTAATTACTCTGACTAGGACTGCTAGTACTATGCTGAATATAAGTGGTGAAAGTGGGCATCCTTGTCTTGTTCCTGATCATAGAGAAAATTCTTTCAGCCTTTCCCCATTTAATGTAATGTTAGCTATGAGTTTGTCACATGTGGCCTTTATTGTGTTGAGGTACATACCTTCTATACCTAGTTTGTTAACAGTTTTTATTAATATTATGAAAAGATGTTAAATTTTGTCAAATGCTTTTTCTGCCTTTATTGAAATAATGATAGTTTTTGTTTCATTCTTTTTTCTGTTAATGTGGTATATCATATTTGTTGATTTGCATCTGTGAAGCAATCCTTGTATACCTGGGATGAATCACACTTGATCATAGTCAATGATATTTTTAACATGCTGTTGAATTCAGTTTGCTGATATCTTGTAGAGAATTTTTAAATCTATGTTCATGGAGGATATTGGCCTGTTGTTTTCTTTTACTGTTGTGTCTTTGTCTGGTTTTTGAATCAGGGTTGTGCTGGCCTCATAAAATCAGTTTGGAAGTAATTCCTCCCTCTTCAATTCTCTGGAATAGTTTGAGGAGAATTGGCATTAATTCTTTTTTAAAAGCCTGATAAAATTCAGCAGTGAAACCATCGGATCCTGGACTTTTCTTTAAGGGAAGACTTTTTATTACTGATTTAATTTGCTCAATTTTATTGGTCTGTTCAGATTTTCTATTTCCTTATAATTTATTCTTTGCTGGATGTATGTGTCCAGAAATTTATCCATTTATTTTATGTTGTCAAATTTGTTGGCCTATAGTATAATAGTCTCTTAAAATCCTTTGTATTTCTATGGTATAACATGTAATGTCTCCTTTTTCATCTCTGATTTTGAGTATTCTCTCTTTGTTTTGCTTTCGTTAGTCTAGGTACAAGAAAAATTTTTTTCATTTTGTTTATCTTTCAAAAAACTAAGTATTTTTTTGATCTTTTGAATTTATTTTATTCATTTCTGCTCTGAGCTTTATGTTTTCTCTTTGGATTAATTTTGGGTTTAATTGTTTATTGCTCTTCAAGTTCCTTAAGGTATGTTGTATGTTAGAAATAATTCTCCTTTTTTATGTAGCATTTATTGCTATGCACTTCTCTCTTACAGCTGTATTTGCTGTGTCACATAGGTTTTGGAATAATGTCTTCCATTCTTGTTTGTCTCAAGGAAATTTTTAACTTCCTTTTTAATTTCTTCATTGACCTATTTGTTGTTTAGAAATGTATTTGTTAATGTCCATGTATTTGTAAAGTTTTGGAAGTTTTTCTTGTTAATTTCTAGTTTTATACCATTGTAGTAAGAGGCAAGGGTCCAATTTCATTCTTCTTCATGTAAATATCCAGTTTTCCCAAGACCGTTTATTGAAGAGACTATCCTTCTCCTGTTGTGTGTTCCTGGTACCCTTTTCAAATATTAGTTGACCATAAATGAATAAATTTAGCTTTCAGATTACTATTCAGTTCCATTCATTTGTATGTAGGGTTTTTCTTATACTAGTACGATCTTGTTTTAATTACTATGGTTTTATAATATATTTTAAAGTCAAAAAGTATGGGAAAAATATTTGCTCTCTACACATCTGATAAATGGCTGATAACAAGAATCTATCTAGAACTTAAAAAAATCAACAAGAAAAAATCAAAACAACTCCATCAATAAATGCGCAAAGGAAATGAACAGAAACTTTTCAAAAGAAGACAGAATAATGGCCAGTAAACATATAAAAAAATGCTCAACATCTCTAATCATTAGAGAAATGCAAATCAAAACCACCTAACCCCAGTGAGATTGGCCTGTATCAAAAAATCCCCAAACAACAAATGCTGGCGAGGATGTGGAGAGATGGGAACACTCTTACATTGCTGGTGGGACTGCAAATTGGTGCAACCTCTGTGGAAAAGAATTTGGAGATACCTCAAAGAGCTAAAAATAGAAATACTATTCCATCCAGCAATAGCACTATTAGGCGTGTACCCAGAAGAGCAAAAGACATTCTATAATAACGACATCTGCACCTGAATGTTTATGGCAGCACAATTCACTATTGCAATGATATGGAAACAACCCAAGTGCCCGTCAATTAATGAGTCAATTATTAAAATTTGGCATATGTATACAATGGAATATTACTCAATTATAAGAAATGACAGTGATCTAGCACCTCTTATATTTTCTTGGATTGAGCTTGAGCCCATTATCCACAATGAGGTATCACAAGATCGGAGGAATAGCCTCCACATGTACTCGCCATCAAATTGACACTAACTGATCAACACTATGGTGCTCACACGGTAGTAATATTCTCCAGGGATTAGGGGGTTTGGGGAGGTAAACTCACAACTAATGGACATGGTGAGCATTGTAGAGGGGAAGGACATGCCTCTAAACCTTGCTTGGATGAGGCAAAGACATAAAATGTAACCAGAAGATATTTGCACTTCTGTGTTTATTGCAGCATGATTCGCAATGGCTAAAATGTGGAATCAGTTTAAGCGTTTATCAAGGGATGAATGAATAAAGAAGATGTGGTATATATACATAATGGAATATTATTTAGCCATGAAAAAGTAGGAAATTTTGTCATTTGCAGAAACATGGATGGAACTGGAGGACATTATTTTAAGTGAAATAAACCAGGTACAGAAAGACAAATATTGCATTTTCACACTCGTATATGGGACCTAAAAAAAATTGATCTCATGGAGGTAGTGAATAGAATGGTGGCTACTAGAGGTTGGTAAGGGTGGTAGGAAGGGGTAATGAAGAGGTGTTGGTTAATGGGTAATAGTGTTAAATAGAAGGAAAAAGTTCTAGTGTTCAATAGTGCAATAAGGCAACTATAGTTAACAGTAATTTATTATATTTCAAAATAGCTAGAAGTCTTCAAATGTTCCCAACATAAAGCAATGATAAATGTTTCATGTGAATTATGTCCTAATTACCCTGATTTTATCATTATATGTTATATGCTTGTATCATAACATAACATGTACTCCATGAATATATACAATTATTATGTATCAATAAAAAATTTAAAAAAAATAAGACACCTCCAGCTTTGATCTTTCTTGAGATTGCTTTAGCTATTCTGGGTCTTTTGTGGTTCCATACGAATTCCAGCATTTTTTTTTCTATTTCTGTGAAAAACATTTTTGGAATTTTGGTAGAGATTACATTGAATTGGTTGGCCACTTTGGGTAGTGTGAGCATTTTAAAAATAGTAACCTTTCATCCATGAACACAGGATATCCTTCCATTTACTTATGTTTTCTGCAATTTCTTTCATCAATATTTTATAATTTTCTGTGTATTGACCTTTTACCTCCTTGGTTAAATTTATTCTTAATTTTATTTATAATGCTTTTGTAATTAAGATGGTTTTCTTAATTTCTTTTTCAGATATATTGTTTTTAGTGTGTAGAAACACAACTGATTCTTGAACAATAATTTTGTATTCTGCACTTATACTGAATTTGTTTTTCAATTATAACAGGTTTTTGTGATGTTTTTAGAGTTCTCTCTCTATAAGATCATGTCATATTCAAACAGAAACAATTTTGCTTCTTCCTTTCATATTTGAATGCCTTTCCTTTTTCTTTCCTAATTGTCCTGTGTAGGACTTCCAGTACTATGCTAAATAGAAGTGTTGGGAGTGGACGTACTTGTTTTGTTCATAATCTTAGAGAAAAATCTTTCTGCTTTTCTACATTGAGTATGATGCTGTGGCCTTGTCATATATGGCCTTTATTATGTGGAGGTGCATTCCTTCTATACTAAAAACATTGAGAGTTTATCATGAAAAGATATTGACTTTATAAAGAGATTTTTTTCTCATATATTAAGAGTACTGTATGACTTTTATCATTTATTCTGTTAATGTGGTGTTCACATTTATTGATTTACATATGTTGAACACTCCTTGCATCCTAGAAATAAATCCTGCTTGGTCATGCTGTACGATCCCTTTAATGTGCTTTTGAATTTAGTTTGATAGTGTTTTGTTGATGATATCTGCATCTATTTTCATCAAGGATATAGGCCTGTCATTTTCATTTCTTGTAGTTTCCTTGTCTGGTTTTGGTGTCAGAGTAATTATAGCCTTCTAAAATTAGTTTAAAAGTGTTCCATCTTTTTCAATTTTTAGAAGAGTTTAGGAAGTAGTAGCATTATTTCTTCTATAAATGTTTACTAGAATTTACCAGTAAAACCAACTGGTACTTGGCTTTGCCTTGCTGGAAGATCTTTGTTTATTTATTTAGTCTCCTTACTTATTTTGTGTGGAAAATAGTTTAGAGTGTTGAACATCCATATTAAGAAAAAAGAATCCTCTCAAATAAACAATCTAACTTTACATTTCAAGGAACTAGAGAAAGAAGACAAACTAGCCCAAAAATAGAAAAAGGAAAGAAATAATAAAGATTAGAGAATAAATTCATTAAATAGGGACTAGAAGAACAATAGAAAAAATCAACAAAAATAAGACTTGGTTTTTTGAAAAGAAAACAAAATTAGCAAACCTTTAGCTAAACTAAAAAAAATAGAGAAGACTCAAATAAACAAAATCAGAAATGAAAGATCAGACATTAAAACTGATACCACAGGAATACTAAGAAACATGAGAGACTACTATGAGCCAACAAGTTGGATAACTAAGAAAGAAACTCATCAATTCCTATAAGCACACAGCCTACCAAGGTTGAATCAATAATCATCAAGCTGAGAATAGTATAATTATTCCAATTAAAAGAAAGAGATTGTCAGACTTGATCAAATAACACAAAGATTCAGATAGGTTAAAATTAAAGTGATGGAGAGTGATATATCATGGGAACGCTAATAAAATGAAATCTGGAGTACCTACATTAATTTCAGTCAAAGTGGACTTCAGAATAAGGAAAGTTACCGGGATAGAAAGAGGCATTAAATAATGATAAAGGGGTTAATTCTCAAAGAAGACATACCAATCATTTTAGTGTATGCTCTTAACAACAAAGTATTAAAATACATAAGGTAAAAACTGATAGAACTGCAGGGTTAAATAGACAAATCTTATAATATTGGTATACTAGTTTGCTAGAGCTGTTAAAATATTAAAGACTGAGTGGCTCAAATGACAGAAATTTATTTTTTCACAGCTCTGTAGGCCAGTAGTACAAGATCAAGGGTTTGCTTCTGGTGAGGTCTCTCTTTCTGGCTTACAGATAGCCACCATTTTGCTGTGTTTTCAAATGGCATTTTCTATGTATGTACATACATATCCCTGGTGTCTTTTCCTCTTCTCATAAGGACACCAGTCATATTAGTCAGTGTTTTCCAGAGAAGCAGAACCAATTGGAGATATATATATATATATATATATATATATATGATTTATTATAAGATATTGGCTTACACAGTTATGGAGGCTGAAAATTCCCATAATCTATGGTCCATGGAGACCCAGGAAAGCTGTAGTTCAAAGACCTGATGGCCTAAGAGCCAAGGGTGTAGATTCCAGTCTAGGTCTAAAGGCCTGAAAATTAAAATCTCCAGGGTAGGAGAGTATCGATGCTCCACTTTATCTGTCAGGCAGAGAGCTAATTCAATCTTCTGCTGCCTTTTTGTTCCATTCATTCCCTCAACAGATTGAATCATGCCCACTCACACTGTGCAGAGCCCTTTGTTTTACTCAGTCCATCAATTAAAATGCTAATTTCTTCCTGAAACATCCTTACGGACACACCAAAAAATAATCTTTAATCTGCTATTTAAGAATTCCATAGGCCAGTCAAGATGGCACATAAAATTAACCATCACATCAGTCATATTGGATTGAGGCCCAATTACATGACCTTATTTAACCTTAATTACCTCTTTAAAGGCCCTATCTCCAAATATAGTCACATTTTAATGTATACTGGGTAATAGGACATCAACATATGAATTTTGGAGGGACACAATTTACTCCATAACAATTGGAGGCTTCTATCAGTAATTGACAGATTTATTAGGCAAAAACCTGCAAGATCTAGTTGAACTGAACAGCCTTATCAATCAACTGGACACAATTGACATTTATAGGATTCTTTATCCAACAATAGCAAAAAAGCACATTTATCTCAAGCTCACATGGAACATTCAGCAAGATAGACCACATTCTGGATTATAAATTACACCAGGTACACAAGACTCATTGAACATTTAAAAATCAGCCAATTATAGTCAACTGATCTTTGACAAAGGATAAAAGGTAATTCAATACAGTAAGCATAGTCTTTTCAACAAATGGTACCAGAACAACTGAATTTCCTTATGAAATAAAATGAATCTACACACAGAATTTATACCTTTTACAAAAACTAAATCAAAAGTGATCATAGTCTTAAATATAAAACATAAATTTATAACACTTCTTAATGAAAACATAGGAGAAAATCTAGGTGGTGTTGGGTTTGCTGATAAATTTTTAGACACAGTACCAAAAGCATGATCCCCAAAAGGAAATATTAATAAGTTGGGCTTTATTAAAATTGAAAACATCTCTCTCCTGTGAAAGAAAATGTTGAAAAATTTAAAATACAAGTCATAGACTGTGAGGAAAGTTTTGCAAAAAATATATCTGATGAAGGGCTCATGTCTTATTATACAACAAACTCTTAAAACTCAATATGTCAGCAAGCAAACCAATTAAAAATGAGCAAAAGATCTGAAAAGACACTTCACCAAGAAGACATACAGAAAGAGGTATAAGCATATGAAAAGAGTCTCAACATCATTTGTTGTTAGAGAATTACAAATTAACAGTACAATGAGATGTCAGTACATAAATATTAGAATGGCTAATATTTATAAAACTAATAACACCAATCCCTGGTGAGAATATGGAAAAACAGAGATTCTCATTCATTGGTGGTGGGAATCAAAATGATACAGCCACTTTGGAAGCTATTTTTAGTTTCTTATTAACACAATTTTACTATACCATCTAGCTATTATAATCCTAGGTATTTACCCAATTGTTTTGAGAATTTATGTCCACAGAAAAACCTGCAAGTAATTATTTGTAACAACTTTATTCATAATTGCCCAGAACTGGAAACAATAAAGATGTCCATCAATAGATGAATGAACAAATAAGCTCTGTTACATTAATACAATGGAATGTTATTCAGAGATAAAAAATAAATTAATTATCAAGCCACAAAATGATATGAAGAAAATTTAAATGTGCAATGCAAACTAAATGAAGCCAGTGCGAAAGACCACATAATCTAAGATTCCAAATATATGAAATTCTGGAAATGACAAAGCTATAGATATGGTAAAAAGATCAGTGGTTTCTAGAAGTTTAGTGAAGGGTTAAAAAGGTCAAACGAGGGAATTTTTAGGATTACAAAATTAGTCTTTGACGCGGTAATGATGTATACATGGCATTATGCATTTGTCAAACCCATTGAACCTTACAGCATAAAAAGTGAACTTTAATGCCTGTAAACTGTTCAGAATATACAAGGATGAGATGAAGAATGTGAGAAAACAATAACTGAATTATAAATGTATGAAACATTCTCATAGTAGAGGGTTGGGGAAAAGGTGCTGACCTAAGTAATTTTAGAAATGAATATAGTAAGACTAAAGACCCAGAAACTGTATATAGTCACCCTACTCTGATTGATAAAACTGTTCCCCATGAGGGTATGGGTTAACTAATACTGCTATACATGTATACGGAATTGAAGCGTGGATGGCAAACAATGGGAACTGGGTTTCTCACTGTTGGAATAATAGATTTCAAATAAGGAAGCACAGAAGGCTAGAATGGTCCGTATGGTAATGCATTAGTGTAGGAGTCATCAGTATCAACTCACATATTGTTTAATATAGGCAACAGATGAGATATACATATATACACACACACATGTATAAACATGTGTGTTAGTATACATTTGTATACTATATACACGCACACATTTGTATAATACAAGGGTTAGTATACAAATGTATATATCTCTTTACTTTTTCAGTTGAGAGGGTCTTGAAGCAAGGACTCTACAAGTCTCTGTAATTTGAGCAGCATTGTTTGTGCAACATGTGGTCAAGTGTTGTCTTGCAAGAGGATTGGCCTGTCTCTATTGACCAATCTTGACTGCTTCGTAGCAAGCATCCTCATCGTTTCGTCTGGTTGGTTGTAGTAGCCACCTGCTATAATTGATTGACTAGGTTTTATGAAGCTATAGAGGATAATACAAGTGCTGGAACACCAAACAGACACTGTTAGCTTTTTTTGATGAATATTTGCTTTTGGACTGTGTTTCAGCACTTTATCTTTATCCAGTCATTGTGTCAAACACTTGTGATTGTGAAAGAGAATCCATTTTTCATCACATGTAACAATATGGTGTAGAAATGGTTCACCTTTATGTTGTGACAACAAGGAAAGGCAAGCTTTGAGACGACTTTTCTTTTGATGTTTGTTTAATTTATGTAGTGCCCATCTATCCAGCTTCTTTGCCTTGTCAATTTGTTTTAAATGTTCTAATATTGTTGTAATATTAATGTCAAATCTTGTTATTAACTTATGCCTAGGTTGAAATGACTTTACTTCCACTACTGTTTTTACTTTATCATGATCCACCTTGGTCTCAGGTTGTCCACGTGGCTCATTTTTAAGATTGAAATTACTAGAACAGAACATTTTAAAATCATCAATGTATTAGCCACATCCTTTTCAAACACTTTGTTGATATTTTGAGTTGTCTATGTTGTATTGGTTTTATGATGGAATTCATATTTGAAAATAATACAAATTTTTGACTTATCTGTGGTTGTACAAAAATTGTTCTAAAAAATTTGAAAGATAATCACAAGTCAAACGTGTGTCTGAAAGAATCAGGATGCACCTTTATAATAAAAATAAAACAAGAAGTGTCAAAGTGAAATGTCACAGATTTTAACTGTCAAATTTAGTACTTAAGGAAATTAGACATTTCATACTTAATAACATAAATATATAAATGGCCAATAAGTACTTAAAATGCTCAGCATCATTATTTATCAGAAAACTGAAAACCACAATGAGATTCAGACAAACATCTCATAAACATTTAGAGTAGGTCTAATCATAATCACAAATAACTGTCCAAATATTCTTCAAGCGGTGATTGGATAGACACACTATGGTATATCCATACAATAGAATACTATTCAATAATATAAATTAATAAACTAATTGGTACATGCAAAACCATCGATGATTCTCAAAACATTTTCCTAAATGAAAAAGCCAGTCTCACAAAGTAACATGCCATATGATTTGATTTATTTGTAATTATTAATAAGATAAAATTATAGCTATGGAGAATAGATCAGTAGTTGTCATGGGTTGGGAGTAGGGAGAGGATAGAACTATGAAGGAATAGTATAACAAAAATTTTTGAGAATGAAGAAACTGTTCTATTTCCTGATACAGTGGTGGCTACCCAAATCTATACATGTGTTATAATTTATAGAACTGTATATAGAAAAATGTCAATTTCACTGTTTGACATTTTAGAAAACAGAATTTTAAAAACGATGAGAAAACACTAAATTCCCACTAAAAAATATAAACAGAATTAAAAATACCAAATGTAAGTGAAAATGTAAAGGAAATGTAACTCTCGTACATTGCACATGGGAACGTAAAAGAAGTGTATAATCTTGGTTAGTTCGTTATTTATTTATTTATTTATTTATTTTTGAGACAGAGTCTCGCTCTGTTTCCCGGGCTAGAGTGAGTGCCGTGGCGTCAGCCTAGCTCACAACAACCTCAAACTCCTGGGCTTAAGTGATCCTACTGCCTTAGCCTCCCGAGTAGCTGGGACTACAGGCATGCGCCACCATGCCCGGCTAATTTTTTCTGTATATATATTTTAGTTGGCCAGATAATTTCTTTCTATTTTTAGTAGAGACGGGGGTCTCGCTCTTGCTCAGGCTGGTCTCGAACTCCTGACCTCAAGCGATCCACCTGCCTTGGCCTCCCAGAGTGCTAGGATTACAGGTGTGAGCGCCCGGCCAGTCCGTTAGTTTTTTAAACAGTTAAAATGCACACACTTATAGCCAGAAAGTTCTACTGTAGTTATTTATACAGAAGGAATGAAAACATATGTCTTCAAAAGGACTTTGACATGAATATCAACATTATATTCTTTCATAATTGCCACAAACTAGAAAAAACAAAAATATCCATCTATAGGTGATAGCACTGTTGCATATTATTATCATGGAATATCACTCACTAATAAAAATTGATTCTTATTGATACAATAACACTGATGAATCTTAAAAACATTGTGAGTAGTGAAAGTGGTGAGTTGTGAAACATATGTCGTATGATAACATTCACATAAAGTCCTCAAACAGGCACAACTAAGCTATTGTGACAGAAATCAACTCCCTGGTTGCCTGGGGAGAAAGAAATGGACTTCACAAAGCACAAGGGAGCTTTCTGGTGTTATTAAAATGTTCTTATCTTGGTGTGGTGATTCTTAGTTGTATCAAATTGTCAAAATTTTCAGAACTATGCACTTTGAAATTGTGGTCATAATTGTATACAATACAGACCTCAATAAAAAATTGATTTAAAATGATCAATTTAGGGTATAATATGAGAAAATAAAATCCAAATTTAACTCAGATGACATTCCTCACCTATCATATCAGCAAAAGATCAACAACATGATCCAGCAGTGAAGCTACAGGGAAATGAGAAATCTCAGATATTGGCTGGTGGGAATACAAAATATTACAATCAATATTATGGAGAATTAGATAGTATTTAACTAAATTACATATGGATTTGTCCTTTAATTCAACAATCTCACTTCTAGAAATGTAGTCCAAGATACATTGATAAAATATCAAAAACAATATTCTATTCCTTGCAGCAGTATTTGTAACAGTAAAAATATGGAGTTAAGACAAAGCTACATCAATAGGGACTGACTGAATAAATGATGGTGCATTCATATAATTGTATATTATACAACTGTAAAATGAAATGAACAATATCTTTTTATACTGTGATATAGTGACCTTAAGTATATATTATTGAGTAAAAAAAGGAAGGTGAAGAAACTTTGTATAATATGCTACTGTGATGGTTAGTTGTATGGATCAATGTGACTAGGTCATGAGGTGCTCCTATATTTGGTTAAACATTATTTTGGGTGTCTGTGAAGGTGTGTCTGGATGAGGTTAAGAATTTAGTTGGTAGGCTGAATATGGCAGATTGACCTCCCCGCTGTGGGTGAGCCTTATCCAATCCTTTGAAGGCCTGAATAGAACAAAAGATTGAGAAAGAGAGAATTCACTCTTTTCCTGACAGTCTTCAAGCTGGGATATCGGTCTTCTTTTGCCTTTGGACTCAGACTGGAACTTACATTACTGGCAGTCCTGGTTCTCAGGTCTTTGGACTACAGATCTTAGGGCTGTTTCCTTATAATCTCTCTCTTGAGATTGATATAATTTTTGTTTCCTTTTAAAAGGCAAAAGAGTTTCAAATACCTATAAACGCTGCTTCTGAGACAAAGCACAGAGAGAGCTGTTGAAGATATCAGGTATAGACACTGACAAAGGGAATTTCTTGAAGTAGTATGATGGGACAGAATCCAGAGCAGAGGTAGGGAGACAAGTCTTACACACTTGGAAGGACATGTTCCAAGTACTAAATAGATGGATAGATAGATAGATAGAAAGATAGATATATCTCTCTCTATATAGAGAGAGTATATGTGTGTATATATATATATATATATATATATATTTATATGTTTCTTGGTTCTGTTTCTTGAAGAACTTTGACTAATACAGCTACTTTATGATGCTTTTCTATCATTTACATACATATATGTCTATATGCATATATTTATACATCTATATGACATATACATATGTATATACATATATACAA
The DNA here is from genome assembly GCF_041146395.1 of Eulemur rufifrons. Taxonomy (NCBI): domain Eukaryota; kingdom Metazoa; phylum Chordata; class Mammalia; order Primates; family Lemuridae; genus Eulemur; species Eulemur rufifrons. The sequence continues at coordinate 73,084,197 of NC_091012.1, forward strand.
ACACACATATGTACTTATATACATATATATGTTTATTTATGCTTACAGTTGAATACAAACACATTATATGTAGCATATATATTTGCTTATATTAAAACAATTGAGAGAGGTAGCAAACTATAAAGAAACAATTTCTTGAGGGCAGAGAGTAAAGACAGTGGGGAAGACAGAGATATAAACTAGACTTTTCTGAATATATCTTGCTTTGTACATTTTACTTTGGAACTGTTAGAAAAATTATAAAACAAGCTTTAAGAAGAATGTCTTTAAAAATAGGAATTTGTAACAAATAAATTTAACTGTTATAGCAGCTTACTGGTGTAACTCCCTATAGAGGAAATAAGTCAATTGACTTTAAGACAATTTGATTCTACATACCTGTATATCCCTAGGAGAAAGAACTGCACAAAAAAAGCCTCTAACTTTGGTTAGCAATTTTTTTCTTGGTGATTTTGTTGGTATTGTAATTCTGAAATTGTTGTATGTGTATTGTAGATTAAAACAAATAAAAATTATTTTGAAGTGTTTCGTTACGGGGATTTTCAAGATAGGAGAAAAAAAGAGAAACACAAAAAAGAGGAGTGAGGTTAAGTTACAATAGGCATTAATAATTTCATTCAAATTTTTAGTATGAACAGACACACTCACAAACCCAAACACACACACACACACACACATATATATATATGTACACAGTAAGTCTTCACTTAACATAGGTGATAGCTTCTTGGGAACTGCCACTTTAAGTGCAACAAGGTATAACAGAACCAATGTTATCATAGACTAAATCAAATAAACAAGGGTTAAGTTCCTACTGCATTTTCTGTTCACAAAAACATTACCAAACTTCTAAATAAAGATCCAAAACACTTCTAATATTAAACATTGAAATAAATGTGAGCTACACATACATTTAAGAAAGTTTAATAAAAACGTGTAAGATCATTATTGATCACCCAATTTTTGGTGGATCAGTGAGTGGCAGTGGTCCCATCATAACGGTGGTGGGTTAAATCAAAAAATAAATGTCAGTAAAATGAAAATTGTAAGGAGCACCTTCCGTCATCACAAAGTTCAAAATCAAACAATAACATATATGGTGGGCTCACTGAGTGCTTTTATCCCATATCATTTAGTTTTGTGCATTTATTTGATTATCATATACTTTGGGGTTTTTATTTTATAATAATTTACATTCATTCATTCATTTTCCAACCTGCTTACTCCAGTTCTGGGTTGCAGGTGGCAAAGCCCATCACAGTGGCACAGGGCACAAGGCAGGAACCAGTCCTGGACAGGATGCCATTCTATTTCAGGACACACTCACCACCCCCCCCACACACACACACACTCACACTGGGACAATTTAGACTTGCCAACCAATCTAAAGTGCACATCTCTGGAAAGTGAGAGGAAACCAGAGTACCCAGAGAAAACACACAGGCGTGAGAAGACCTTGGAAACTGCACACAAACAGTAACCCCCTACACTGAGAATTGGCTTTTTTTTTTTTTTTTTTTTTGTCGTCAATGTAATAAATGGAACAATAATGATTGAACTGTTATTCAAGGACCTGCGGGCTCTCTCTCTGTGTGTATTTAGTAACATTTGCTTTTATATTCTGTTCATTTAAAAATCATCTAAACTAGGCTTAGTTATCATTTTTATTGATGCTCAGATTGTTCCACCTTTGGTCAAAGTCCGAGACACTGCAAGGTGTCTCAGTAATATAAGATAGATGTTTGTATAAATTGTATGACAAGATGTTCCAGGTTTATCTTGTACATTTCCTCCCTAAAACATGAAATCATTCACTTCTCTAAGTAATCATATTTCTTTAAGTGGGAAATGGTATTTTGAGATCAGCATTTGGAAGATATCGGGTAACCAATTCAATATTTTGAAAATCACTTAATAAAGGGAAAAATAAAATATTCCCACCTTTCTGTGTGACTTTAGGCAAAATATTTAAGATACTTTTTCATCTGTAAAATGGGTTTGCATTTTTTGTGATACTGTGAAATATATATTTGGTCTTCAATCCTGTTTCCTGGCATAAACTCCTAAAATCCTCAGAAACTCCAAAGTGATGTTTCTTTTTATGCTAATGATTGAATGATGGCTGGAAGCCCCTAGGTAGCTTTAGGATGGGGGCTGGTCACCTAAAAGGCCAAGGCAGGATTAGAGAGTTAGAACTTTCAGCCCCATTTCCCAACCTCCGGGGAGGTGAGAGGAGCTGAAGGTTAAGTTTATAACCAATGGCCGATGGTTTAACCAATCATGTCTACATAATGAAGTCTCCATAAAAACCTAAAAGGACAGAGTTTGTAGAGCTTCCAGATAGCTGGAGGGTGGCACCCTAGGGATGGCATGGAAGCTCCTTGACTCTTCCCCTACATGTTGCCATATGCATTTCTTCATCTGTATCCTTTGTAATATACTTTGTAATGTCAACTGAAGAATGATGAGATTCATAAATTAGGAAACGAGAGCTATATTTCTCGTAATGTGTTGCAGCTTACAGGCTGGTCATCTTATAGGCTGGGAAACAATAGCCTCAGGCAGAAGCCAAGAGCACGTACTTATTGGGAATGATATGGGAGCAGGAATTTATGATGAACCAGGTGGCCAAATACAATATTTAATAAGGTATAGGAGGTGTCATGAATCTTTATGAAAGAAGAAAGGTGTATGCACAATTGAACTTCATGCCCCTTTATAGGTTGCATGTACAAAAAATGGTGGCATTAGCATGATCTAAGGGTGGAGTTTTCAGCACTCTGATGTCAAGGTGAAGCGGAGGACACAACCACCATTTGTGCATCCTCCCTAGACTGGCCAGAACCACTCCCCTTATCAGGAAGAAATGCTGGTCAGTTGTAGTGCTGAAACTGCAAAAAGTGAGGAGCAGCATTAGGCAGTTGATCAGCAGTGGAGCAAGTCTTTTAAGAAACGCTGGTTCTGTTTAATTCTTATGGAAGAAAGTCTAATAGTAGTTAATGAGGGAGAGGATATAATGAAGTGTGTCTGATCTCTTGTCCAGTAATGGCTGGGAGCTCTTTTTTAAGGTTTCTCTGGAGTCTTCTTGGCCAAGAAAGGGTCCGTTAAATCAGTGAAGAAGTTTAGGATTTTATTTTAGTTCACATTAATAAACCAACAAATGTAAGTTTCCCTGAATTCTGTGAGTCGCTCTAGTAAATTAATCAAATCTAAAGAGCAGTCTGTAGGAACTCAAACTTGAAATGGGGGCAGTCCTCTGGGACTGAGCCCTCAACCTGTGATATCTAAGGCTATCTCCTGGATCATAATTAAATTAAAGTATAGGACATCCAGCTGGTGTTTCCTGCTTGGTGTGTGAGGAAAAAAAACCCACACATTTTGTCAGAGAAGTCTTCTGTGTTGACTGTTGTTGTTGACTGAGAAAATAGGATAAAGCACTTTCAGTTTTGGGGTCTTTTTCCACCGACTCACATTTAAAGAGTCATTTTGAAGATCAGGTATGTGTACCATAGTGACTAATATACAGTAGTCACTCAACAAGCATGAGACAAAATTTAAAATTTTTATGAGAAACAAACTACTACAGAGTATTGAGTATTCATAAATATTTTTGTATTTTTGGCCTGATTTTTCCTTTATTTCTCATGAGAATAATGACAAATTTTCTAATTACACTCAATTCTAATACATACAGACCTAGATAGAGCCCAAGTACCCTAAATATGTTCAACAAAAACCTCAGATAATATTTGTATCCTGCAGATGGTTATCTGTCATATTACATTTATTAATTTTATTTTAAATGTACTGATCATTCATAAATTACTAATGATTCTAATTTAGCATTAAAAACTTATAAAAATCCTGTCTCAAAAATCCTTTATTACTACTACTTATCTTGTTTATATGATTTATTACACAGTACTGCTATGAGTAATCATAGTGTATTTTAGGACACATACATAAAAATGTAATTCTGTGTTACTTATTCTATACTATGCATATAAAAAAGTAATTCTGTGTTACTCATTTCTATTACTTAATAGAATAAAAAGCTAATTTATTTAAAATATTGTAATGACTTTTGATCCTATATATCATAAATTTTAATCTAGAGTTTAATTAAAATTTCAAAAATATATTTCATTATATAATAAATGTAGGTATAATTGAAGGTTGTGAGAATGATTATTTAATTTTTATCATTTTGTAATTGATTTAGGTTATAATTTACTACTTTCTTTTTTTTATTAAAAACAGATCACAAGCAAAGTTTTCATGATCATGTTTATTTTAGAGGTATAGTCTACTCATAAAAATATGAGTAGCTTTCAGTAGAAATAGTATATTTAAGAGAACAATGACAAAAGAGACTAATATATTTTATCATAAACTTGGTCTAAAAATGTGTTTATAAATGTCATTAAACCTTTTAACTGTCTAATTAGAATTTAAATTCCAATACAAAATACTAATTTCACCCTATTCCTAAAACCACTGCTACTACATAGCTTTCTGTAGTGATTGCCTACCCATCAAAAATGATGTGAGGCTTGTTTAGTTGATAAATAGACTCCTAGAGAGGTCACAACTTATAAGTGTTTAGAACAATTTATCCTGTTGAGAAGTCACTGTTTTAAAAGCAGACAAATGAAGTATCTAATATTGGTTTTACCAATTTTATCATAAATACATCCTTAGTTTTTACGTTGGAACATATTTTTTTCAAATTCACTAGTAAAATATATCTTTTCAAAACTGAGTTACATTTGTCTTTTTAAGAATACAATTGTCTTTTAAAAGTATTATTCTTGTTGACTATTAAAAGGCAGATACATGTACTCACCATCAAATTGGTTTTAACTGATCAACACTTAAGTGCACATACAGTAATAACATTAATTCATCGGCTGTCGGGCAGGTGGGAGGGGGGAGAAGGGGATGGGAATATTTACACCTAATGGATGCGGTGCACACCGTCTGGGGGATGGACACACTTGAAGCTCTGACTCGGGTGGGGCAAGGGCAATATACATAACCTAAACATTTGTACCCCCGTAATATGCTGAAACAAAAAAGAAAATAAAAAGGCAGATATTGTTCATTGGTTGGAAGAAATTAGAAGTTAGATACTACAGCATAATTGGTCTAGCCTAACAGATAAATTTTTAATTCAACAGCAGCACCATAATCCTCGAGAACAATATTTGATGGTAGTTTCCTTGTAGGGTTCCACAGCTTCCAGAATATTATTCTATTGCTCTTGTTTCTTCTTCCAACAAGATTAAACATCTTTTTCTATTTAATTACCGAATGGATAGGATTTTTTCCCTTTCTGTTTCTTTTTCAGGTTTTTCTGAAACCAGAAAATAAATAGATCATTTCAGCTAATTTATATTTATTGAATGTCTACCATAAGCCAGGCATTGCTCTAGTCTACAAAATTTGACAGTTTAGGCCCACCTTGACGAAGTAGCTCATAAAATTTAAGATGAAGTAATTGGCATGTATAGTAGGTTATCTTATCAAAACTAGAAAAATAACTTTTATCTTATTAATTATTTAATATTAGATTCTGTAGTGTAATACCTCTAGCTTGGTTCAGATGCAGAAATATTTAGGTATAGGAGGAAGAGAAATAAATTTCATCTCTCTAAGTAAATATTTCTGGAATGTGGCTAGGAAAATGTTCAGGTAATGTTAACATTAGCATAGGTAGAACTGTTTGCAGATTTCTGTGTAGTTAATATGTTAACATTCACTTTATTCCACTGTTATGCTTCTTCTTCTACCATTATCAATTTATAATGCCAGGATTATAGTTTTTAATTTAAAAATAAATTTAAATATTCAAAATGTATCATCTATGATTCATCAAGTGAACAAGATATTTGAATACATTTCCAGTTAAATACACATTCAGTTTTATGAAGAGGGTATGAGTATTTTAGCTTAAGCTGTGGCATGACTTCAGAGTTATCAGATTCACTCAGATTCCTACTCATGTTTAAGCACATTCAATGGGGTATAATTTTGAAGAGCATAGAAACCACTGTTGAAGAATAACTGGAACTGAATAATAAAGCAGTAAAAATAAGTTTTATTTAATACCTATTGCAATAGGAACAAAGTGTCCTCAATTCTAAATACAACAAAGAAAAGTGTGATTTACCACTAAGGGGCATGATGAGGGTCAGTGGATGAAAATTTAGTAAGAGAAAACATCAAGAGCAAGGGCAGATCCTGGCAGAACTGACTTCACAGGATTCCTGCTGAAGGTACGACAGGGTTATGAGATGTCACCTGGGAAATGGTGGAGCATGAAGAATCTGATCAGATATCAAGGTGATCAGGAATTCTCTCTGTTAAAATAATTAATTAATAGGCCATTAGGCTGAGAGAGCTCCAGCTTGAGTCCTATGTAACCAAACTAAAACTGAACTCATTGTAAACAGTAAAACAAAACTTAAGCTTAACCAATCAGAAACCACTTTGTCTTGCCTCCGCAAACATCTTATAAACATTTTCCTCTTTGTAGCCTCTCAGTGGTGCCCTGAACGACTTGTAGTCTGGCATGTCCAATTCATGAATCACTGTTTGCTCAAACTCTTTAAAATGTTAATGTGCCTAAGTTTATCTTTTAACATCTCTAAACTGACTTAGCAGAATTCTTGCTAAAAATGTGTTATGCAGGTCTGGCAAGGATGGAGCCTAGTCAAGAGGAGGGTTCAGAGGAGCATGACTAAACGTTGGTTAAAGAGAAAGTCTTTTTTTTTTTTTAAAGACCTTGGTTTGTTTAATATATATATATATATATATATATATATATATATATATATTTTATTTCAGCATATTATGAAGGTACAAAAGTTTATGTTGTGTATATTGCCCTTGTCCCACAACACCCCCCCCCCCCGAGTCAGAGCTTCAAGCATGTCCATCCCCTAGACGGTGCGCATCGCACTCATTACATATGCATAAACCCATCCCCTCCCCCTCTACATCTGCCCGACACCCGATTAATGTTATTCCTAAATGTGCTCTTAGGTGATGATCAATGAAACCAATTTGATGGTGAGTACATGTGGTGCTTATTTTTCCATTCTTGGGATACTTCACTTAGTAGAATGGGTTCCAGCTCTATCCAGGATAATACAAGAGGTGTTAGATCACCATTATTTCTTATAGCTGCGTAGTACTCCATGGTATACATATAACACCTTTTATTAATCCACTCACGTATTGATGGGCACTTGGGCTGTTCCCACATCTTTGCAATTGTGAATTGTGCTGCAATAAATATTTGGGTGCAGATGTCTTTGTTATAGAATGTCTTTTGTTCTGTTTAGGTAGATGCCCAATAATGGGACTGCTGGATCAAATGGTAGGTCTACTTGTATCTGTTTAAGGTATCTCAATATTGCTTTCCACAGAGGTTGCACTAGTTTGCAGTCCCACCAGCAGTGTATGGATGTTCCTGTCTCTCCGCATCCATGCCAACATTTATTGTTATGGGACTTTTTGATAAAGGCCATTCTCACTGGAGTTAAGTGATATCTCATTGTGGTTTTGATTTGCATTTCCCTGATGATTAGAGATGTTGAGCATTTTTTCATATGTTTCTTGGCCATACTTCTGTCTTCTTTTGAAAAATTTCTATTCGTGTCCTTTGCCCACTTTTTGATAGGGTTGTTTGATTTTTTTCTTGATGATTTTCCTGAGTTCTAAATAGATTCTAGTTATCAGTCCTTTATCAGATGTGTAGCTTGCAAAAATTTTTTCCCATTCTGTAGGTTGTCTGTTTACTCTAGTGACTGTTTCTTTGGCTATGCAGAAGCTTTTTAATTTAATCAGGTCCCATTTATTTATTTTTGTTGTTGCTGTGATTGCCTTAGGGGACTTCTTCATAAATTCTTTGCCTAGGCCAATGTCTACAAGAGTATTTCCCTCATTTTCTTCTAGGATTCTAATAGTTTCACACCTTAGGTTTATCTCTCTTATCCACCGTGATTTGATCTTTGTGAGAGGTGAAAGGTGTGGGTCCTGTTTTAGTCTTCTACATGTGGCTATCCAGTTTTCCCAGCACCATTTATTGAATAAGGGTTCTTTTCCCCAGAGTATGTTTTTTTCTGCTTTGTCAAAGATTAGATGGCTCTATGAGGATGGTTTTATATCTAGATTCTCAGTTCTGTTCCACTGGTCTGTGTCCCTGTTCTTGTGCCAATACCAAGCTGTTCTAATAACCACAGCCTTGTAGTATAGTTTGAAGTCTTATAAATTAATACCTCCCATTTTATTCTTATTGCCTAAAATTGCTTTTGCTAAACAAGGTCTTCTCTGGTTCCATACAATGCATAAAATTATTTCTTCTATATCTGTGAAAAATGATGTTGGTAATTTAATAGGGATTGCATTGAATCTGTAGATAACTGTGGGTAGTATAGACATTTTAACAAGGTTGATTCTGCCAACCCAGGAGCATGGTATGGTTTTCCACCTGTTTACATGCTCTGCAATTTCCTTCCTCAGTGTTTCATAGTTCTCCCTGTAGAGATCTTTTACCTCCTTAGTTAAATATATTCCTAGGTACTTTATTTTCTTTGTTGTTATTGTGAAGGGTATTGAGTCCTTAATTTGATTCTCAGTTTAACTGTTATTGTCACATATGAATGCCTCTGATTTATGTGTATTGGTTTTGTAACCTGAGACTTTACTGAATTCATTTATTAATTCCAGGAGTAAGAGAAAGTCTTTATCACCACTTAGGTTTGAATTCCAGTCCTTTCTGTCTCCAAATTATTTGGGAGAATCTTGATAAATACTCTTAACCTCCATCTGACATAAGAATAAATGTGATACAATGATTGTGACCACAGTCGCAGGAGAAAAATGACATGGAATTAAACGCCAGCTCCTTCATTTCCTATTTGTAAGCATTTTTCCACATAACAAGCTCTTGATAAATGTGGCGGGCAACTATTATAATTATTATTATTGCCTATAGGAGTGGTGTATCATCACAATTTATTCTAGGGTAGCTGGAAGCAGAATAGGAGAGCAATTAAGAGTTCAGAATCTGGAGTCAAAAATCCTCAGGAAGAATCTCAGCTGTATAACTTCCTAGTTGTGTGTGATCTTAGTAAGTGAATTGAACACTATGAATGTTATTTTCCTGAACCACAAAATGGAAAAATAAACAGCATTTAACTCAGAGAGAGGTTGTGAGAACCAAGTGAGATCATGTATACAAAGTACTTAGCAAATTATATGGCTCATGGTATATTCTATAAAAATTATTATTGAGATTATCATTATTAATATAATGCTATTCTATTTTTCTCTAAGCCTGCATAGGGCTAACTCATGAAACAAAAGAGGCTCCTCTTTTGTGGAGCAGAGAAGAAACTGAAAATATTTCCTTTGCACACAGTAGGCCCTCCATCAATGTTCATTTGTTTGTTTATTTTTTCATGAGCTGACTGCCTTATGTCACAAAGATATTGCTGCAAATGATTCCTGTAAGGCTGCATTATTAATTATGATTAGATTTCTGCTCGTCACTTCTCACTTAACAAAGGAAAAGCAGCATGAAACTTTATGCTGTTCCTTTTCTTTTTTTAATCTGGTTATTTTGCTCTGTTAGTAGCAATCTTCAATTCATTCATGGGATTATAAACTCAACTATCAACACAGCTTTCTATTTTCATTCAGTCATAAGCATTGAAGAAGAAAGGAAACATTTAAAAACTATCACTTGAGAAGGTATTTGATGTAAACAATCTTTTCCTACAAATGTCATTTTAAATGTGTTCAATAGAAGAAGAGTCACTATTATTAATAGTAAACAATCTTACAATGTTGGGTACCTATATTTGAATATTTCAGGGAGAGTTAGAATTAATAATTTCACTTCACATTGAAATTACATATGAACTATGAACTTTTTGTGTTACTAATTGTTCTCTGGTGAGATTTGTGTTAGGTTACTACAATTCTAAAACATTTGAGAAAAACTTAAATATCCCTGTTTCATTTTGAGTTCTGGAAAGATTTATCATAAATTGGCCAAATTTTTATATAAGAAAAGGCATAAATATAGACTAGTGCCTAGTGAATATAAGATGTATTTGTTGTCTCATTTGCATTTATAATATGCATAGCATATAATTCTGAACCAAAAAAAAGAAAATTTCAGAACTGTTTTTATTTTCCTAACAGTCAATTTTATACTGAGATGAACTTGAGGATTGTTTTCCTTTAAAATACTCTTTCACTTCTTATGTTCCTTCTCAAGCCCAAGGAAAAGAAAATAGAGTGTCACAAAATAAGATAACGATCTTCCTAGACTATTTAGACTATAGATCTTCTCTCATTTTTCCCATCAGAAATCAGATTTTTTATTTTTTTCTCTTTTAATATTTTATTTATTTATTTCAGAATATTGCAGGGGTACAAATGTTTTGGTTACATGTCTTGCTTTTGTACAGTTTGAGTCAATGTTAAAAGTGTGCCCATCACCCAGATAGTGAGCACTGTACCTGTTAGGTATGGATTTATCCAACCCATCCCTCCCCTACCTGCTTGATTTCTTTTGAGTTTTACTTCCATATGTGCATATAAGTGTTGGTCAATTAGTTCCAGTTTAATAGTGAGTACGTGTGGTGTTTGTTATTCCATTCTTGTAATACTTCACTTAGAAGAATGGTCTCCAGTTCCATTCAGATTGTTACAAAAGTTATTAATTTACCCTTTTTTAATGGTTGAGTAATACTTCATGGTGTACATATACCACATTTTATTAATCCACTCATATATTGATGGGCACTTGGGTTGATTCCACATCTTTGCAATTGTGAATTGTGCTTCAATAAACGTTCTAGTGCAAGTGGGTTTTTGTTTGTTTGTTTGTTTTGTTTTTTATGAAATGACTTTTTTTTTCCTTTGGGTAAATGCCCAATAGTGGGATTGCTGGATCAAAGGTGGTAGGTCTACTTTTAGTTCCCCAACCTATCTCCATACTGCTTTCTATGGAGGTTGTACTGGTTTGAAGTCCAATTGTCAGTGTATAAGTGTTCCTTTCTCTCTGCATTCATGCCAGCATTTGTTGTTTTGGGACTGTTTTATAAAAGCCATTCTCACTGGAATTAAGTGATATCTCATTGTGGTTTTGACTTGCATTTCCCTGATGATTAGAGATGTTGGGCATTGTTTCATATGTTTATTGGCCATTAGTCTATCTTCCTTTGAAAAGTTTCTGTTCATGTCCTTTGCCCACTTTTTAATGGGATTGTTTGATTTTTATTTTTTATTGCTGTTGTGCTTGAGTTCTTTACAGATTCTGGTTATTAGCCCTTCATTGGATGTATAAATTAGAATTTTTAAAAAATATTTTAAAGTATTGTTGAAATCTCTGCATTTCTGAAAACTTAGTGATGTTTTCAGAAAATAAGAGTAATCTGAAATACATTTCTACAGTTAGGAGGCAGTAAAGACCATCAAATTAATGCCCCAATGGAATGATATTACCAAGGAGGGTTTACACATCATTTTGAGTCATAAGTGTAGCGGGAAGAAAAATAATTTTTTCCTCAACCTTCCTAGGTTCTTAGGTAGAATAGACCCTTATAACAAAAAACAGATTAACAAGAGAAAAACAAACAGAAGTTTATTAACATGTATATTTCATATATATGTTGGAGACACTCAGAAAATGAATAGCTCTCAAAGAGGTGACTTTGAATTCAGCTTATGTAGCATCTTCAAGAAAGAGCAGTAAATTTTTAGAGAAATGACAAGGCAAAGGAAAAAGACTTCATGTCCCTGGGGGAGGCAATTTGGAGAAAGACAAATAATGGCAGATAGAGACTTGTTAATAAAGCTTATTCATGTAGATTTTTCTAGTACTATCTCCAGACCAATAAAGGTACAAAGTTATCTTCAATTGTTAGCCCTTGTTCTTTCTGGCAAAAGGGATGGATAGGATATCTTTGTCTTTGTAAATATATGTCCTCATTTTAGGAAAATAGAGGTGAGAACAGTGCTTTATTACATTTGTTTCTTCTTAATTGCCTTCAACTCAATAGTCCTTCATAGTTTAGGGTGGCATGTTTTGGTTTCCCACAAGAGCATTTCCCATGGCTTTGAACGAAGCCTTATTAAAATTAATGGGATCAGTTCTAGGGTTGTCCTACAGGAAAATTAAAGAGTGTTTAGTATGAAGGAGTATGACGAAATTCTTCTTGTTGCTGGCATTATTAGATAAAATTTCCTATTACATTAGGGAAATGTAAATGAGATAACACTACACACCTATTAGAATGACTAAAATTAAAAAAAAAATTCTTACTTTATTAGTTTTCTAGGGCTGCCATAATAAAATACCACAGACTGGGTGACTTAAACAACAGACATTTATTGTTTCACAGTTTGGGAAGCTCGAAGTCCAAGATCAAAATGACAGTAGGTTTTATTTAATATGTGACTTCATTCTTTGGCTTGCAGACGGCCACCTTCTTGTGTCCTCACATGGCCTTTTCTCTGTGCACACATATTCCTGGGAGGATGTGAAGAAACCTGAACTCTGATATTCCGGAGTTTTGAAATATATATTCCAAATACCTATATTACCGGTAGGTATGTAACATGGTACAACCACTTTTAAAAGCAGTTTGTAATTATCTTAAAAAGTTAAACATGCATCTACTGTATGAGCCAGCCATTTAGGAAATTAAAACATATATCTATGCAAAGACATATATACAAATATTTATAGCAGCTTTATTTGTAATAGTTCCAAACTGGAAACAATCCAAATGTCTACCAACAATTGAATAAATAAATAAATTGTAATATACCAATACAATGAAATACTATTCAATATTAACTACTGATTATTGAACATATACAACATTGAATACATACAACTTGGAGGGTGGGAGAAATGGGGAGTTGTTCAGTGTATATAATGTTTCAGTTATGCAAGATGAATAAATTCTAGAGTCTTTCTATACAAAATGGTGACTACAATTAACAGTATAGTACTGTGCCGTTCAAAATTTGTTGAGGTAGATCTCATGCTAAGTGTTCTTATCACAAATAAAAACAAAGACATAAGGAAACTTTGGGAGGTGTTGGATATATCTATTACTTTGATTATAATGATGATGCCACAGGTGCTTGCAAATGTTTGAACTCATCAAATTGTGCACATTAAATATGTGCAGTTTTTAAAAATATTAATTTACCTCAATAAAGCTGTTAAAAATATAGGATATTAATCCCAAAACAGAGAACTTCAAAAGAATTATCATAGGAAAATCACTCTAATCCATGGTCTGACATAGTACAATGAATGGATAACAAGTTAATTGAAAAGATATGAACATAGATGGGTGGAATGACACACACCTGTAGTCCCAGATACTTGGCAGGCTGAGGTGGGAGGATCACTTGATCCCAGGAGATTGAGGCCAGCCTGGGTGACAGAGTGAGACCTTACATTTTTTAAAAAAGAATATGCATACTTACATACAAAGTGCTTGTGAACACTGATGAATGCCAAATAAATATAAAATTACACAAAATAAAAATTAATGTATAATAATGAAAAGCAAATTAATGATTAGGGGAGAGAGGAGAAAGTAATGTGGGGGAGAGATAACAAAGGGGCAGAAGGAAACTTTTGGGGGTGGTGGATATGGTCATTACCTTGATTGTGGTGACACTTTTACAGGTATATCCATGTATTAAATTTCACCAAATTGTACATTTTAATTATGTCATTACTAAATATCAATTATGCCTCAATAATGTTTTTTCTTTTACTTATTTAATTTATTTATTCTTAGAGATGGGGTCTTGCTATGTTGCCCAGGTTGGTCTCAAATTCTTGAGTTCAAGTGAGCCTCCCACCTCAGCCTTCGGAGTAGCTGGGATTACAGGCATGACCCACTGTACCAGGTTCTTTGTTTTATTTTTTAAAATACTTAAGTGTCACATCTACCAAATGCAATGTTTTGTCCTTGTTTAGATATTGATTTTAACAAGCCAGTCTTAAAAAGGCATTTTTGAGATAATCAAGAAAATTAAATATGATAAAGATGATAATATTAAGGAATTATTTTTAGCTTTTTCTGGCAAAATAGTATAGTAGTTATATTTTTAAAGTCTTTAAAAGAAGTAAATATTAAAGTATTTAATGAATAACGTATACGATTCCTGGGATTTGCATTAACTTCTACAGTTCCTCCTCCAGTAAGACTTGGTAGGGTCACTGCGCATGCGTGAAGATGGCGGGCCTGGCGTCCTGAGAGCAGAGGGTCGCTATGTTTCCAGCCCCTCTGCGTTGGGAGCTCTTGGGCTGTGGGGTAGCTCCGCCAAGCAGGCCGCGAACCCGCTTAGTGCTGGGACCCGAAATCGGCGTGTTGGGGAAAGCGCTCGAGCCGGGCGAGAGAAGGCGGGAGAGCTTGTGGACTGCGAGGGGCGCAGGCTGCCTGGCTGGGCATCAGGAATCAGTAGCAGCCGGTGACGAAATCGCCCAGCCTTCTGGAAAGCCCAGCAGAGGAAACGGAGCGCCGCCGGTGCCAGGACCCCATCAACGCGGAGAGCCTGCAGCCATCAAAAGTAAGGATTAATTTAGAAGATGATGTACAATATGTGTCCACGAGCAAAGCTCAAAAAGTGAAGAAATCTGGTTTTGATGTATCACTGGTTTTATTAACTAGAAAATTTATCGATCTTGTCAAATCTGCTCCTGATGGTATTCTTGACTTAAACAAGTTTGCGGCAGAACTGGGAATACGCAAACGAAGAGTATATGATATCACCAATGTCTTAGATGGAATTGACCTCATTGAAAAAAATCCAAGAACTATATTCGGTGGACAGGATCTGATCTTGACAATTTGGGATCAGAATCCCAACAAAAGAAGCCACAGGAGGAACTTTCTGTCTTATCAGCAATGGAAGATGATTTGGATGAGTTAATTAAGGATTGTGGTGAGCAGTTGTTTGAGCTAACAGATGACAAAGAAAATAAAAGGCTAGCATATGTTACATATGACGATATTGATAGCATTGAGGCCTTCCATGAGCAGACGGTTATGGCAGTTAAAGCTCCAGAAGAAACCAAAGTGTATATTCCAGATCCCGGTGAAGATTCTGCCACATTACATATAAGGAGCACCAAAGGACCTGTTGATGTCTACGTGTGTCAGTTGGTAGAGGATCAGACAGGTCACAAAAGTTCTGAAGGTGTCACTTCTTCATCTGAGAGCAGACATCCAGAACGCCCTGAGGAAGAAGAAAATCCTCAGCAAAATGATGAATTGCTTGAAATGAGCAACTGATAGTATTTAAGAATGCATGTATTGAGTTTTTGGGGGGAACATCCTACATGGGTGGATTATGCATCAGTCTGACTTTCAGAGCAATAGCTCATCCCTGCGATGTTCTCCTCTGTCAGCAGCAGCATTAATGCAGGTAGTATCTTTGAGTAGTTCACTACTTAGACAACTATGGTTTCCACATTTGAAAATAACTTTTTATAATTATTCACTGCTTTTTGTCAGTGAAATGGACATCTTGACACCTGAAATAACTTCATCACAAAGAGTATTATAAAAACAGATGGTCAGGCCTGAGATGGGCAGTTTTTCATGAACTCTACCCTTTCCTTCAAGGATTATATATCACAAAATAAATTGCCTTACACTGGTCATGTTTGAAGTTAACTGTTGTACATTGGATAGGTGTACTCATGAATCTAAATGTGATGTCTTTGTATACATATCTTTGTAATGTTTAGAGTACTTATGATATATGTCTAAGTGACACTTTTCACTGTGGCACAGCCAAAATAATGAATATATGGAAAGTGATGGAAAAATTCTCTAACTTCCTGGGTATCTATAACTTATTAGAATCCTCTGAATGAGGCTTAGAGAAGAGTTTTTCCAAACTTCTACATGTAGGAGTATCATAAATGTGCTATACATTTACATTCATGGATTTAATTAAAGCATTTTAATATGGTTCTCAATGCTCAAATTGGTGTTGGATACATCTTGATTTCCAGCTGTCCACAGAGTTGTGTGTCCCAGCAGATTGATTGGTGGCATGCCCCAAGGCTCTGGGGGCAAGTACAGAAATGCCATCAGATAATAGTGTACTTCATTGTGAGACATGAATTCAGTCATGGTGAAAATTGGTAACTATTTTAAGGTTTTTGCAAGCAGATTTTTGTAATGTTTCTGTATGCAGCCTTGCTTTTTAATCAGAGGGATTTTACTTACCACAGATTGTACCCTTCCCTTTTTCTAGCTCTCGTCCCACTTACCTAGCTATTTCTACCTCATTGTGTAAGTCATTTACCACTCTGTGCCTCAGTTTACTCTGTAGTTTACCATTAGACTGTGAGCTCCTTGAGGGACTCTCTTACTTATTGTTACATCCCACCACCTTGCACCATGCCTGGTCCAGAAAAGTGCTTAATAAATGTTTGAACAAATCAGTGAGCGCATGAGTGAATTGTAAAATTAGACTAATAATACCTGCCTTGTCTATTATGCATGATTCTTGTACTACTTGAATTCATATTTTAAACATCTTTGCTTTTAAAGAAAGATGTGAAGCAACTTGAAATTCAGACCATGTATAAAGGGATTTAAACTAGGAATTCAAAATCAAAATATTAAAAAATACTGCTGAGGCCAGGCACATTGGCTCATGCCTGTAATCCTAGCACTCTGGGAGGCCGAAGCAGGAGGATCACTCGAGGTCAGGAGTTTGAGACTAACCTGAGCAAGAGCAAGACCCCATCTCTCCTAAAAATAGAAAGAAATTAGCTGGACAACTAAAAATATATAGAAAAAAAATAGCCAGACATGGTGACGCATGCCTGTAGTCCCAGCTACTCGGGAGGCTGAGGCAGAAGCATTGATTAAGCCCAGGAGTTTGAGGTTGCTGTGAGCTAGGCTGACGCCATGGCACTCTAGCCTGGGCAACAGAGCGAGACTCTCCCTCCAAAAAAAAAAAAAAATACTGCTGGGTGTTTAGCATTCACATACCTCTGAGCTCCAGTGGCCGGTGCCAGTCCCATCCTTCTGTGGAGCGGCTTCTCCTGCAGCAGTCCCTGCTGGCTTATTTATCTATGCCTGAGGGCTGATGACAGTGCTGACAGTGCTCCTCTCTGAATGGTGAGCCTCAAGGCTTTTCTTTACTCCCTCTGTTTTATTCAAAAAGTTATTTGAAAATAGCCAAAGGAAACCTACACGGGACACTCTTTATCATTGTTGGACTGGTTAGTGATATGGTGTGACAAAATAGGGAATACAGGAGAAAGAGCAAATGTAGAGTAAAAATCAATTACATTTTGGACATGCTTGATGAAAGAGAATTTAGACAGGTAAGTATGTATACATAGGCCAGGTGCTCAAAGGAAAGATCTGAACTCTGTGTAGTAGATTTGGATGTTGTCAGTTTATATGTGATGCTTTAAACCGTGAGAATAGGTGAAGTCATCTAATGAGAGTATAGCAGAAGGAGAGGCCCAAGAACATCTATATTTAATCTATATTTAAGGAGAAATACAGAAGAATAAGCCTTTTCTGAAAAGGAATAATAATAGGGAAAATACTAAAGAAGTTAGTGTCCCAAAAACCAACAAAGGCTTTGCCAAAGATGATAGCATCATTTCTGAGCAGCAGCAGTTCCTTGTGAAATGTGACAAATGTTCTACTTTACATACTTTTCTGAAGATAAAATGAGATCATGTAAGCAAAATCCTTTGTAAATTGTAGATGTGTTATATAAATTAAGTATCTCTCAAGTCACTCCAAAAAAAAAAAAAAAAAAAAAAGAATTGGTAGGGGTGTTAGATGAAACAAGAATGGCAAAAGTTTATAGTTGTTGATGCTAGGTGATATATATATATATATATATATATATATGGGTTAGTTACACCAGTCTCTCTTTCACATATGTTTGAAAATTTCCATAATAAGAAATGAAATATATAACTTCTTACACATTCTCATTCTCAAAATGACTCAACATACAATTGCTAGGTGTTAATATTTTTTGTATTAAATTACAAATCACATTCCATGCCTTCATGATTAAAGTTTAAAGAGATGGATTCTGTAAACACTTGTTTATTTATACCTGACATGCAAGTTAAAACTGTGAAGGTTTGTGTGCTTTACATAGACATCATCAATATAGCACAATAAAATAATTGAAAATAAGTATAAAAGATGAGTTAAATGGAAATAAGTCTGTGAAAGTTACTTAAAATGAATCCTAAACTCTTTTTGATGAACAAAATACATTTCATGTAGTCTTACATGTTTGCTAGATATATAATATATATGGATATAAACTTTCTAAAAGTCAACACAGATGGGAAATATATTTGAAAATTTCTGTATTAATAAAGCTGTATGCAGATACTTCCTGTGAATCTTCTTAGAGGAGATATTGTATCAGCATGCATATAAAGAACATATTTAAAACATTAATAGGTTTCAGATGTTTTTTTACTTGCCCCTGCTGTATGTTGATGGCATTACATGAACTTATAATTCATCAGCAAAAGACTACTTTCAGTCCTATTATATAGGGAAGATGTGGGGAAATTTTTCACTAGAGTTTTAGTACCATCTTGAGGCAAGAAGCATATCTTTTGTTTTTAGAACTTTTTATTTTGAAATGACTGTAGATTTACAAGAAGTTGCAAAGGACAGTACTGAAAATCCCATATACTCTCACTCAGTTTCTCCCATTGCTTGCATTTTATGTAGCCAGAGTATAATCTCAAAAACAGGAAGTTGACATTGGTATAAAGTGTGTATATATTATGTTGTCTTTATCAGATGTGTAAATTCATGTAACTATCCCAGCAACTAAAATACAGAACTATTCCATCATCACAAAGATATTGCTCATGCTACTTCCTTTATAGTCATACTTTCATCCCCCCATCTCTAACCCCTCATGGTCACTAATCTGTTCTTTATCTCTATAATTTTGTGATTTCAAGATTGTTATATAAATAAAATCACACAGTACATTATCTTTTGAGGTTGAATTTTTTCATTCAGGGTAATTCTTTTAAGGTCCATCCAAGTTGTTGCTTGAATCAATAGCTCATTCCTTTTTATTGTGAATGTTTCAATATTTGTTTTTATCACTTTCTTTCTATTTAGAGAGCTTCCATTAAATATTCCTTTAGAGTCAGTCTACTGCTGATAACATACTCTCTTAATTCTCCTTCATCTGAAAATGTCTTTATTTCCCCATTATTCCTGAAGGACATTTATGCTGGGTATAGAATTCTAGTTGATAGTTAATTCCTTTCAGCACTTGAGAATGATGTCACTTCCTTCTGGCCTCTATGGTGTATGATGAGAAATCAATTTTATTTGAACTATTTTATCTTACATAGGTAAGGTATTGTTTCTCTCTTGCTAGGGTCAAGATTTTTCTGTTGTTAGTTGTTGTTTTTAGAAATTTGACTATGATATGTCTAGTTGTGGCTTTCTCTGGATTTATCCTGTTTGGTGTTTGCTAACCTTCTTGAATCTGTAGGTTTGTGTCTTTTTTTCCCCAATTTGGTATGTTGTCAGTTACTCAGTCTAATACTTTTTAAGTCATATTCTTTTTCTCTTTTATTTCCAGGATTCCAATAGCATCAATATTAGATTTTTTTTTTTATTTTTATTTTTATTTTTTGTTTGTTTTTCAGCTCATCAAGGGGGTACAAAAGATCAGGCTATATACATTGCCCATGCCTCCCCATCCCCCCGAGTCTGAGCTTTAGTTGTGTCCATTTCCTAGACAATGCACATCACTCTCATCATGTAGGTGTGCACTCCTCCCCTCCCCCCACCCCATCCCCCCCAGAGAGAACTTCAATCGTGTCCATTCCCCCGGCAGTGCGCATCGCACTCATCAAGTAGGTATACACCCATCCCTTCCACCCAGCCCCGACCTCTGTCCAATACCCAATTGGTGTGAATCCCAAATGTGCTCTCAGGGAAACCAGTTTGCTGGTGAGTACATGTGGTGCTTGTTTTTCCATTCTTGGGATACTTCACTTAATAGAATGGGTTCCAGCTCACTCCAGGAGAACCAAAGAGATGCCATATCGCCATCATTTCTAATAGCTGAGTAATATTCCATGGTATACATATACCACATTTTGCTAATCCATTCATGAATCGATGGGCATTTGGGTTGTTTCCACATTTTTGCGATTGTGAATTGTGCTGCTATAAACATTCGGGTGTAGGTGTCTTTTTTATAGAATGACTTTTGTTCTTCTGGGTAGATGCCCAGTAATGGGATTGCTGGATCGAATGGTAGGTCTACTTGAATCTGTTTAAGGTATCTCCACATTGCTTTCCACAGGGGCTGCACTAGTTTACAGTCCCACCAGCAGTGTATGAGAGTACCTGTCTCTCCACACCCACGCCAACATGTATAGTTTTGGGACTTTTTGATAAAGGCCGTTCTCACTGGAGTTAAGTGATATCTCATTGTGGTTTTGATTTGCATTTCCCTGATGAGCAGAATCAAGGGAGTCCAAATAGGGACAGAAGAGATCAAACTCTCACTCTTTGCTGATGATATGATGTTATATCTAGAAAACCCCAAGATTTCAACCAAGAGACTCCTGGAATTGATTAATGAATTCAGCAAAGTCTCAGGATACAAAATCAATACACACAAATCAGAAGCATTCATATACGCCAATAACAGTCAAACGGAGAACCAAATTAAGGACTCAATACCCTTCAAAATAGCAACAAAGAAAATAAAATATCTAGGAATATATCTAACTAAGGAAGTAAAGGACCTCTATAGGGAGAACTATGAAACTCTGAGGAAGGAAATCGCAGAACATGTAAATAGGTGGAAAACCATACCATGCTCATGGATCGGTAGAATCAACATTGTTAAAATGTCTATACTGCCCAAAGTTATCTACAGATTCAATGCAATCCCTATTAAATTACCAACATCTTTTTTCACAGACATAGAAAAAATAATTTTACGCTTTGTATGGAACCAGAGAAGACCCCGTTTAGCAAAAGCAATATTAAACAACAAAAACAAAATGGGAGGTATTAATTTGCCAGACTTCAAACTTTACTACAAGGCTGTGGTTCTAAAAACAGCCTGGTACTGGCACAAGTGCCGAGACACAGACCAGTGGAACAGAACAGAAAATCCAAATATAAAACCATCCTCATATAGCCATCTAATCTTTGACAAAGCAGAAAAAAACATATTCTGGGGAAAAGATTCCTTATTTAATAAATGGTGCTGGGAAAACTGGATATCCACATGTAGAAGACTAAAACAGGCCACACAGCTCTCACCCCTCACAAAAATCAAATCACGGTGGTTAACAGACTTAAACCTTAGGTCAGAAACTATTAGAATTCTAGAAGAAAACGTAGGTAAGACTCTTACAGACATTGGCCTAGGCAAAGAATTTATGAGGAAGACCCCTAAGGCAATCACAGCAGCAACAAAAATAAATAAATGGGACCTGATCAAATTAAAAAGCTTCTGCACAGCCAAAGAAACAGTCACAAGAGTAAATAGACAACCTACAGAATGGGAAAAAATTTTCGCATACTACACATCAGATAAAGGACTGATAACAAGAATCTATTTAGAACTCAGGAAAATCAGTAAGAAAAAATCGAACAACCCTATCAAAAAGTGGGCAAAGGACATGAATAGAAATTTTTCAAAAGAAGATATAAAAATGGCTAACAAACATAGATATTTTTTATAGTCTCACCCATCTCTGATTTTGTGGGGGTTTTGGGGTTTTCTTGTTGCTCTTGTTGTTTTATTGTTTCCTGTCTATTTTCTCTCTCTTGTTCAGATAGATAGGATAATTTCTATTGTTCTATCTTCAAGTCCACTGATTTTTTTCTCTGTCCCTTCCATTGAGCTGTAGAGTTCATCCATTGAGTTTTTTAGTTTGTTTTTTGTATTTTCAAGTTTCATTTCTTTAATAACTTCTATTCCTTTGTTGACACTATTTTTTATTTGTTTCAAGTATGTTCATAATTGGTCATTGAAGCATTTATATTCTGCTATTTTAAAATCCTTATCAGATAATTCTAACATTTCTGTCATCTTGATGTTGGTGTCTAACCTGCAAAGATGCATTTAGACTGAAAATAAAAGGATGGAAATTGATATTTCAAGCAAATGGTAGCCAAAAGAAAGCTGGTGTGGCAGTCTTAATTTCCAATAACTTAGCTTTCAAACCAACAAAAGTAATAAAAGACAAAGATGGTTACTATACACTGGTTAAAGGCAAAATTCAACAAGAAGACATGACTATACTCAATATATATGCACCCAACCTAGGTGCACCCAGATTCATAAAGCAAACCCTACTTGATCTGAACCAAATGATAGATAACAATACTGTAATAGCTGGAGACTTTAACACCCCACTGACAGTACAGGACAGATCCTCTAAACAGAAAATAAACAAAGACATAATGGACTTAAATAGAGTGCTAGAACAAATGGGCATGACTGACATCTACAGGACATTCTACCCAAAGTCCACAGAATATACATTCTTCTCATCAGCTCACGGGACATTATTCTCTAAGATTGACCATATCCTAGGACATAAGGCATGCCTTAAAAAATTTTAAAAAATAGAAATTATACCATGTATCTTCTCAGATCACAGTGGAACAAAAGTAACAATGAACCCTAACAGAAACCCTCATTCCTACTCAAAGTCATGGAAGCTAAACAACTTTCTCCTGAACAATTATTCTATAAAGGAAGAAATCAAGACGGAAATCAAAAGTTTCTTTGAATTAAATGACAATGGAGATACAACTTATCAAAATCTATGGGACACAGCTAAAGCAGTCCTGAGAAGAAAATTCATATCCATAAATGCCTATATCAAAAAGACAGAAAACTTGCAAATAGACAACCTAATGAATAGACTCAAAGAGCTGGAGAAAGAAGAAAAGAATGACCCCAAACCTAGCAGAAGGCAAGAAATTACTAAGATCAAATCAGAATTAAATGAAAAGGACAACAGAGAAACTATAAGGGAAATTAATAAAAGAAAAAGTTGGTTCTTTGAAAAGATAAAATAGACATACCTCTGGCTAGACTAACCAAGAGCACAAAAGTAAAATCTCTAATAACTTCCATTAGGAACATGAAAAGAGAAATCACAACCGATGCCACAGAGATACAAGATATCATCTATGAATTCTACAAAAATCTTTATGTACACAAACTGGAGAATGTGGAGGAAATGGACAAATTTTTAGAAACACATAGCCTTCTCAGGCTCAACCAGGAAGAAATAGAGTACCTGAATAGAGCAATATCAAGAACTGAAATTGAAACAGCAATAAAAAACCTTCCCAAAAAGAAAAGCCCTGGTCCAGATGGGTTCACACCTGAATTTTACCACACTTACAAAGAAGAACTGGTGCCCATCCTACATAAACTATTCTCCAATATTGAGAAGGATGGAATTCTCCCCAACACGTTCTACCAAGCCAATATAACATTGATACCAAAACCAGGAAAGGATGCAACAAAAATAGAGAACTACAGACCAATTTCTCTCATGAATATAGACGCAAAAATTCTCAATAAAATACTAGCAAATCAAATCCAAGTACTTATCAAAAAAATAATCCACCACGACCAAGTAGGCTTCATCCCAGAGATGCACGGGTGGTTCAACACACGTAAATCTATAAATGTAATTCACCACATAAATAGAAGCAAAAACAAAAACCAGATGATCCTCTCAATAGGGGCAGAAAAAGCATTTGACAAAATTCAACACCCTTTTATGATAAGAACGCTATTTATTGTCTTTTCTCATTCAAGTTGAAATTTTCTTAACTATTGGTATGAGTGATTTTTTAAAATTTGAAACCTGGGACATTCGGTATTATGTTATAAGACTCTGGATCTTGAGATGCCTGCGGGCCCACCAGCCCAGAGCGGGGCTTCTCGGCCCTGTGGGCCAGGCTCGCATGAAGAGGTGTTAGGGCACACGGGGTCTACATCCTCCGTGGACCCGTGGCAGGTGTTGCCGCCTCTGGGGTGGCGGGAAGTCCCCTCAGCCCAGCGCCTCACTCCTCAGGGTGGGCACCAAGAGTGTCTGGGGACCCCTGTCCCAGACCATGGCGGCCCTGTGAAGGCTCCGGGTGAATCAATGGGCTGCTGATGGTTGGGAGCCAGGTGCCTGCGGGGCCGTCATAGGGCCTGGAGGTCCGGTGCTTCCCAGGGAGTATTTCCCACTTTAATGGCCTCAGGGGCCCCGAGGGGGGAGGGGCGGTGGCTTTTGCCTTGGTGTCAATGAGCCCCCTAACCTGTGAAGACTGGATTCGTGAAGTTGGAGGCACAGGAAGGAGTCAAGACTGAGAACAACAATCATATTAATTTGAAGGCGTGGGACAAGATGGTTCTGTGGTACAGTTTAAAATTAAGAGGCATACACCACTTAGTAAACTAATGAAAGCCTATCTTGAACGACAGGGTTTGTCAATGAGGCAGATCAGATTCCGATTTGATGGGCAGCCAATCAATGAAACAGATACACCTGCACAGTTGGAAATGGAGGACAAAGATACAATTGATGTGTTCCAACAGCAGACAGGAGGTGTCTACTAAAAAGGGAACCAGCTACTATACTCCAGAACTCTGTTGTTACGGACCAAGATTACATTCTCAATTAGAAAGCTGCAATGTGGTTCCACCACATCCTGATTACTACAGTATAGTTTTCTCTATTCTTTCATTTTCCCCTTCCACATTCCTTTATTGTACATAAAGTAACTGGTGTATGTGCACAAGCATGTTGCATTTTTTTAAACTAAATGGCCAATGGTATGTTTTGATTGACATCGAGTGGAGATGGGTTGGGGAAAAATACTGGTGCTGTGAAAAAAACCCCTTTCTCCATTAGTGGCATGTTCATTCAGCTCTTATCTTTATAGTCCAGTAAGTTATTTTGCTCTCATAGTTTTAACAAAAAACAACAGCATAAAAATCCTTGCATACCTTGTTCAATTGGAGAATTTTAATGTTTTTCATTTATCATTGTAAAACCAAGGACAATTTTATAACTTTTTTGTATGTAGCTGTTACATGTAGGGCAATCTGTCTTTAAGTAGGGATAAATTACTCTAAAAAGAAAATGAATCCTAGATAGTTTTCCCTTCAAGTCAAGCGTCTTGTTTTTTAAATAAACTTCTTGTTTAAAAAAAAAAGACTCTGCCGGGCGTGGTGGCTCATGCCTGTAATCCTAGCACTCTGGGAGGCCGAGGCGGGTGGATCGCTTGAGGTCAGGAGTTCAAGACCAGCCTGAGCAAGAGCGAGACCCTGTCTCTACTAAAAATAGAAAGAAATTACACGGCCAACTAAAAATCTATATAGAAAAAATTAGCCGGGCATGGTGGCTCATGCCTGTAGTCCCAGCTACTCGGGAGGCTGAGGCAGTAGGATTGCTTAAGCCCAGGAGTTTGAGGTTGCTGTGAGCTAGGCTGATGCCACGGCACTCATTCTAGCCAGGGCAACAAAGCGACACTCTGTCTCAAAAAAAAAAAAAAAAAAAAAAAAAAAAAAGACTCTGGATCTTATTTAGATATAATGTCCTCTGGCTGTCCTCCTATCATCACCCCAGGAGAAGAAGGGGAATGTTGCCTAGTTACTTCCAGATTTGGGAAGGAGGGGAAGTTCAGGTTCTCTAGTCATACTCTCTTAACACCAGAAAGGAGGAAGAGATCTTGATTATTGCTGAGTGGGGGTGAGAGCTCCAGCTTCCCAGTGGACCTCCACTGATACAATTTTGGTTCAGAGAAACAGGAGTGCTTCTTTACTACCTCCACATGTCCTTCACTAATATCCCTGAGGGGTGGTTGGTTACTGCTGGGTGCTTGGGAAATTCTGATGCTCCACTAGGCCTTCTTTGACATGACTCAGCCAAGAGTGAAAGGGGCAGCTAATATAATAACTATGAGCAGGGATGAACATCATAACTCCCTACTCAGCATTCTCTGAGACATCCCCAGGTGGAGGGATTGGGACACCTTGTTATATAGCCCAGTGAGGGTAGAATTCTAGGCCCTCCATTCATTCTTTGCTTATGTGGGTGTGAGTGTGGCTATAGTTTTTTCTGTGGTGTTTACAAAGAGTAGAACAGTTATTGTTCAGAAGTTCTCTATCTTGCTAGGGTGCCCCTTTCCCTGCCCTTTTGCTAGAGAATAAGAGGCTTTGGTTAGAGATTTTTTATTTTGATAGTCTGTGGCTGATGGTGTTTCTGTGTTACTGGTTTCTCCAGCACCAAGACTAAGGTTTATGAGAAAAAAAAAAAACCAGAGAAATCACCACTGTGTCATTATTTACGTCCCAAAGTTCCTAGTTTGTCTATCTTCTTCTTTCCACCTTTCATCATCATCTTATGTTTGTTTATATCTAATGTCCAGGAGTTTTAGTTGTACTTAGTGGAAGGAATAAAAAAAAGCTTTTCTACTCCATATCCCTGGGATCAGAGGTGTGAAGATAACCTTTTTATACTCCCATCTCAGTCAGTAATTGGCCAAGATCTTCTGGAAGAAGAGAAATGTATATATCCTTCAGGTGCAGGTGGTTCCTATTTAGGCAAGGGCTAGTCTCCAGAGCAGATGCCAGTCTTTTAACAGTGAATAGCATCTGATGGATGGCTGCACCAGCTGGCAAAAAAGGATCTGAGTGGGGTATCAATAGCATGCACTGAATCATCTGTTATTTCTTTTATTCATCCCATACAAGTGATTCTACCCCCTCAAAATCTACCAACCTTAACCATTTTCTCAGTCCCCAGTGCTATCACCTATTCCACACTACTCCCATCTCTCACCTAGAATATAGCAACAGCTTCCTAATCCCTAACATTGGCTGCAATCTCAAACTCCTTGGGCTCGAGCTATCCTCCTGCCTCAGCCTCCCAAGTAGCTGAGACTGCAGATGCACACCACCAGGCTGGGCTAATTTTTCTATTTTTTATAGTTAGGGGTCTTACTCTTGCACAGGCTGGTCTTGAACTCCTGGCCTCAAAGAATCCTCCTGCCTTGGCCTCCGATAGTGCTAGGATCACAGGTGTGAGCCACTGCGTCCGGTCCCTGATTTGAAAATATTTTCTCCAAATCTTTGAGTTGCCTTTTCACTCTCGTGGTAGCTCCCTTTTATACACAAAAGTTTTTATAATTAATGAAGTATAATTTATCTATTTTTCTTTGGTGCTTTCAGTGCCATATCCAAGAAATCACTTCCAAATCCAATGTCATGAAGCTGTCCCTCTATGTTTTCTTCTAAGAATTTATAGTTTTAACTCTTACATTTAGGTTTTTCATCCATTGTAAGTTAATTTCTCCATATGTTATAAGATGACAGAGGGTGCAGCTTTATTTTTTTATGCATGTGAATATCTAGTTTTCCAAGTCCCCCTTTTCAAAAAGATTGTCCTTTCCTCACTGAATGGTCTCGACACTCTTCTCAAAAATCAATTATACTACTATTCACAATAGCCAAGATATAGGGAAAAATCAAATGTCCATGGACAGATGAATAAAGAAAATTTGGTATATACATACAATGGAATATTATTAGCCTTAAAAATGAAGTCCTACTCAGCTGTAAGCACAATGCTACTCTTCAAGACAAGGGGAAAAAAACCTGAAGAGATCATCAGTGCTGCCACTCCTACCACAGGCTCAGGGTGAACAGGCCTTTGGGGGAGGGAAGTAGCTGTCTCCACTTCAATTACAAAGTGCAAGACCAACACCCAGCAGAGTCATGGGGTTGGGGCCAACCCATCCCAACAGAGACCCATAGCATGGATGGGGCCACCACAGAGATCAACAGCTTAGACAGTTCCCCACCAATCTATGTGAATGACATTGCCACCTCAGAGCATCCAGAAAGCAGAACTCTTACCACAGAGGGTTGGTAAGGAAGAGCATTGAGCCAAAGAGAATTATCCTTGAGCCTCAATATCTCATGGTGTTTGCCTTACTAGGTTTTGGACTTGTTTGGGACCTGTCACCTCTCCCTTGTTTCCTATTTCTCCTTTTTGGAATGGGAATATTTATCCAATGCCTGTCCTATCATTGTATTTTGGAAGCACATAACTTGTTTGGTTTCAAAGCTGGAGAGGAATATTGCCTCAAGAAGAATCATACCTCAGATTTTACCCATATCTGATTTAGATGAGATTTAGATGAGATTTTGGATTTTAGACTTGAGTTGATGCTGGAATGAGTTAAGACTTCGGGGGCTGTTGAGAAAGAATGAATGTATTTTGTATGTGAGAAGGGTATGAATTTAGGAAGGGCAAGAGGTGGAATACAATGAAATGAATATTTGTGGCACCCCAAAACTCATATGTTGAAATCCTAAATCCTAATGTTATGGCATCGTCTCAGCCTTTGGGGGACAATTACATTATGAGGCTGGAGTCCTTGTGAATGGAATTATTTCCTTTATAAAAGGAACATCACAGAGCTCTCTCTAGTCCTCTTTCTGCCATGTGAAGATACAATAAGGAGTTGGCTGTCTGCCACCCAAAAGATTGTCCTCACCAGAACCCAAATATGCTGGCATCCTGATCTGGAACTTCCAGACTTCAGAACTATGGGAAATAAATTCATTTGTTTATAAGAAAGTTTATGATGCTTTTTTGTAGAAACCCAAACTGATCAAGACATGTGGTCTTGATCACAATGGATTATATACAATGGAATATAATTCAGCCTTAAAAAGGAAATATTGATACAAGATACAACATGGAATAACCTTAAAACATTATGCTACGTGAAATAAGTCAGATACAAAAAGGCAAATATTGTATGATTTTATGTATATGACATATTTATAACAGTCCAACTTAGAGAAATGGGAAGTAGAATAATGGCAACTAGGGGATTGGAGGAGGGAAGAATGGGGATGTATTATTTAATGGATAGAATTTTAGTTTATAATGATGAAAAAGTTCTGTGATGTATAGTGGTGATGATTACACAATAGGAATATATTTAATGTCACTGAATTATACATTTAAAAATATCAAAGTGGTATATATTATGTTTCATATATTTTACCATAATAGAAATAGTTTTAAAAAGCTTCAACTGATAAAACTAACCTATAGTAAAAACAAAAACAAAGAATCAGCAGAGGAGTTTCCTGGAGTAGGGAGATTGACTGGGATGAAGCATGAGGCAAATTTGAGGATTGCTGGAAACACTCCATTTTGTGATAGGCTGGTGAAAAATTTATCAAACGTTTTGTGTCATTATACATTTGTTAAAACTCATGGAAGGTAAGGACAGGAAAAATGAACTTAATGTAAATTATGGACTTTAGTTCATAACAGCATATCAGTATTGTTTTATCAGTTGTAACAAATGAACCACACTAATGCAAGATGTTAATATAGGGGAAACTGTGGAAGGAGGAGGGCATATGGAAACTCTCTTTACATTCTGCTCAAGTTTTTATAAACTTAAACCTGCTCTAAAAAACATTAAGTCTATTAATTAAAAAAATAAATGTTGACCCTTGAAATAAAGGTAAATATAATGTAAAACAAACAAAAAATTTTTAAATGGTATTATTGATATCTGTGCATTTCATCATAGGTAAATGTTACCTAAACAAATAAATAAATATTGAATTATGTTAATAATATGACTGCTAAAGTGGTTGGGGGAGGAGTGCACTGATACTTGTAACTTACTTTGAAACTCTTAAAAAATAGCATGAACTGATGGATAGAGAGGGATGGAGAGACAAAGAAACATGTGATAAAGAAAAAAGGGTTAAATGTCAATTGGGGAATCTAGGTGTAAGTATTCATTGTACATTTTTTCAACTCTTCTGTATTTTTAAGTATTTTCATAATAAAATTATGAGGGGGAATCAATTCAAAAAGAGCAGTTCAGTTTGTATAGAAAGGTACTTGAATACTGAAGATGATTATATTATAGTTAAAAGACTAACAGTACCTTATTTAAAGACTTAATATAAAGTTAAAGCAATTAAGGCAATGTGCTATTGACAAAATGATAGAAAAAATATCAATGAAACAGAATAAAGACCCCAGAAAGAGATCCACACATATTTAGTCAATGATCTTTGACAAAGGGCTAAGAGCAATTCGACAGAAAAAGGATGAATAGTCTTTTTAACAAATGGTGCTGGGACAAGCAAACAGCCATGTGCAAAAATAAAAAAAAAATCCTTTCTTAAAAATTAACTCAAATGGATTATAGACCTAAATGTAAAATGCAAATCTATATAACTTCTAGAAGATAATATAGGAGAAAATCTAGGTGACCTTGGGTTTAGCAATACATTTTTAAATGTAATACCAAAAGCATGATCCCTGAAAGAAAAATTTGATCAAGTTGGGTTTCATGAAAACAAACAAATAAAAATCATGGCTCTGGTATGAACAATGGTAAAATAAAGAAATGACAAGACAACTGGGAGAAAATATTTATAAAGCATATATCTGATAAATTGCTTGTCTCTAAATACAATACTAACTCTTAAAACTCAACAATAATTAAAGAAAACCCCAAATAAAACATGGGAAAAAGATCTGAAAACACTTCAGAATATAATATGTGACAAACAAATATAGAAAAGATGCTCAACGTCTTATGTGGTCAGGGAATTACAAATTAAAACAAAAATGAGATATCACTACACAACTTTTAGATTGACAAAACAACGAAAGCAGCAACAAACTGACAATACCAAAAGCTGGTGAGGATTCATTGCTGGCAGGAATTAAAAATGGCTCTGCCACTTGGGAAGACATTAGGCAGTTTCTTACAAAACTAAATATAATCTTACTTTACAATTCAGCAATTGCACTCCTAAGTATTTACACAACTGTTTTGAAAATTCATGCTACATCAAAACTTGCAAGCAAATGTTATAGCAGTTTTATTCAAAACTGCCAAAAACCCGGAAGCAACTAATATGTCCTTCAATAAGTGAATGAATAAACCAACTGTGTTACATTCATACAATGAAACATTACTCAGTAATAAAAGAAATGGAGGAGAAAAAAGATGGCGGAATAGTGGTGACCTCCTGGATTCGTGCTCCCGGAGAGGAAGGCATGGATCTCGGACTGCCACAAGGCTAGAGGTTCGCTCCCCCGCAAGAACGGCGGTGTGAATCTACAGAGAATCAGCGTGGGACACAGAGAGCAAGAAAAGACTGAGGTGATCGGGAAATAAATCACGAAAATCTGGAGAGTGTGGGACGGTCAATAGAGAGGGGAGCGCTGGACTGCTGTGCCCACCTCACCAGAGAGTGGAGTGGGTTCAGCCCCACAGGAAAGCAGCTTGTTCCCCCTCTGACCTCCACACCCACTCAGTTGGGGATCTGCCTGAAGTCGGTGCAGAATTGCCACGGGAGACGTGGGGCTCTGCGGAGAGGAAACATTAGCGGGAGGCATTTTGGACCCTGCAGCGCTGTGCGCGGCACTCGAAAGACTGCAGAGACAGGCGCCTAGCAGACGCCGAACTATCTCCTATACGCGGGCAGCTGGGCTGCCTCGGTCTGACTCTAGCAAATGCCGAACTGTCTCGTATAGGCGGGTGGCTGGATTCTCTCGGTCCCCGGCTCCTCTGGCCTCTGCCGGACCCTGAGCATTCAACCCCAGTGACAGTGATCTGCAGATGGGTGGCCGCCATTGTCGGGGTCCACAGCCTAAATGCTGCGGAGCGATTGGGTACCGTGCGGCTCCCTGGGCGGCTCCCTCCCCTAGTCCGTGGACCCCCACTAGGAGCTCCACATTTGTGTGAACACTGAGTGCTTCCCCAGTCTCAAGAGAGTGGAGTG
Source organism: Eulemur rufifrons (assembly GCF_041146395.1). Lineage (NCBI taxonomy): Eukaryota > Metazoa > Chordata > Mammalia > Primates > Lemuridae > Eulemur > Eulemur rufifrons. The sequence goes on from NC_091012.1 coordinate 73,116,123, forward strand.
TGGACCTTGCAGACATTGGGTGGGGCAGACCATCGCCCACGGGAACTGCAGTGGCTGGGGCGCTGGGCGAACGAGGGTGCAGCCCCCCTCCCCCTATCCACTGTCTTTCTTACAGAGAGAGACGGAAACCACCTCGGGAGAGGAAGAGGAGCAGCACCCCCCCAGCGGAGGTAGCAAAATCTTGAACAACACGTGAAGGGCTCCTCCTAGTGACAGAGGAGGCAGCTTAACTGGCACGCACGGCATGCCCCTACCCAGACTAAAGCTGAAAGAAGGGATCTTAAGGATTCATCCAGATGGGAAGGGCTCAGCGAAAGAACTCTGGAAGTATAAAGAATCAAGCTGAAACTTTGCCCTCAAAGAGGATTACTAGTTCTCCACCAACTGACACAAACCAGATTCTAAATAGCAACATGTCACAGGAAGAAATTCAAACATGGATCATAAATAAGCTGAACATTATGCAAGAAAAAATGGATAACCAACACAAAAAAACCACAAAAAAGATCCAGGACTTGGAAGAAAAATTCACCAAATAAATTGAAATATTGAAGAAAAATCAAACTGAACTCCTGGAAATGAAAAATTTATTCAGGGAGCTACAAAACACAGTGGAAAGTCTCAAGAGCAGGGTAGATCAAACAGAAGAAAGAATCTCAGAGATCGAAGATAACACTTTCCAATTAAATAAGTCAGTCACAGAGATAGAGCAAAGAAACAAGAGAAAAGACCAGAGTCTACAAGAAATGTGGGATTATGTGAAGAAGCCTAACGTGAGAGTTATCGACATTCCTGAGGATGAAGAAGACAATAAGCAAGGGTTGGATAAACTATTTGAAGATATAATAGAGGACAATTTCCCAGGCCTTGCCAAATCTCTAGATATACAGGTTCAAGAAGCTCAAAGAACCCCTGGGAGATTCATACCAAATAGGAAGACACCACATCATGTAGTTATCAGACTGAGCAAAATATTCACTAAAGAGGCCCTTCTTCAGGCTGCAAGGAGAAATAAACAAGTAACATACAAAGGAAAGTCCATCCAAATCATGCCAGATTTATCAACTGAAACCTTACAAGCAAGAAGAGATTGGGGCCCCATTCTCACTCTTCTGAAACAGAATAATGCCCAGCCTAGAATCCTGTACCCAGATAAGCTCAGATTTATATATGAAGGTGAAATTAAGACATTCTCAGATAAACAAAAACTCAAAGAATTCACCAAGACAAGACCAGCTCTCCAAGAAGTACTCAAAACAGAGTTACACATGGTCCAGCACAAGAAAGACCCACGAATGTAAAACTAATCAATAGATAAAGATAAAAACCAGTTATCATAATGGCTCAAGAGAGAAAACAGATCAATGAAATTCAACCCAACATGAGGAACAGAAATCTGTCTCACTTATCAGTTCTCTCATTAAATGTGAATGGATTGAATTCCCCACTCAAGAGACATAGACTGGCCCAATGGATAAAAACAATATAAGCCAAGTATCTGCTGTCTTCTGGAAATTCATCTAACCTGCAAGGATGCATTTAGACTGAAAATAAAAGGGTGGAAATTGATATTTCAAGCAAATGGTAGCCAAAAGAAAGCTGGTGTGGCAGTCTTAATTTCCAATAACTTAGCTTTCAAACCAACAAAAGTAATGAAAGACAAAGACGGTTACTATATACTGATGAAGGGTACAATTCAACAAGAAGACATAACTATACTTAATATATATACACCCTACCTAGGTGAAACCAGATTCATAAAGCAAACCCTACTTGATCTGAACCAAATGATAGATAACAACACTTTAGTAGCTGGAGATTTTAACACGCCACTTACAGTACAGGACAGATCCTCCAAACAAAAAATAAACAAAGAAATAATGGACTTAAATAGAATGCTAGAACAAATGGGCCTGACTGATATCTACAGTACATTCTAACCCAAAACCACTGAATATACTTTCTTTTCATCAGCTCATGGGATATTCTCCAAGATTGACTATATCCTAGGACATAAAGCATGTCTTAAAAAAATTAAAAATATAGAAATTATACCATGAATATTCTCAGATCACAGTGGAATAAAATTAACAATGAACCCTAACAGAAATCCTCATTTCTACTCAACGTCATGGAAGCTAAATAACCTTCTCCTGAACAATCATTTTATAAATGAAGAAATCAAGTCAGAAATCAAAAGATTCTTTGAATTAAATGAGAAAGGAGATACAACTTATCAAAATCTGTGGGACACAGCTAAAGCAGTCCTGAGAGGAAAATTTATTTCCGTAAATGCCTATACCAAAAAGACAGAAAACTTACAAATAGACAATCTAATGAATAGACTCAAAGAGCTGGAGAAGGAAGAACAGACCGACCTCAAACCCAGCAGAAGGAGAGAAATTATTAAGATTAAATCGGAACTAAATGAAAAGGACAACAATCAAACCATAAGGGAGATTAATAAAACAAGAAGTTGGTTCTTTGAAAAAATAAACAAAATTGACACACCTCTGGCTAGACTAACCAAGAGCAGAAAAGAAAAAACTCTTACAACCTCCATCAGGAACATGAAAGGAGAAATCATGACCTATGCCACAGAGATACACGATATCATCTATGAATTCTACAAAAATCTTTATGTACACAAACTGGAAAATGTGAAGAAAATGGACAAATTTTTTAGAAACACATAGCTTTCTCAGGCTCAACCAGGAAGAAATAGAATTCCTGAATAGGCCGATATCTAAATCTGAAATCAAAACAGCAATAAAAAACCTTCCCAAAAAGAAAAGCCCTGGTCCAGATGGGTTCACACCTGAATTTTACCATACCTAAAAAGAAGAACTGGTGCCCATCCTACATAAACTATTCTCCAATATAGAGAAGGATGGAATTCTCCCCAACACTTTTTACCAAGCCGACATAATCCTGATACCAAAATCAGGAAAGGATGCAACTAAAACAGAGAAATACAGACCAATTTCTCTTATGAATATAGATGCAAAAATTCTCGATAAAATTCTAGCAAATCGAATCCAAGTGCTTATCCAAAAAAATAATCCATCACGACCAAGTGGGCTTCATCCCAGAGATGCAGGGATGGTTTAATATATGTAAATCTATAAATGTAATTCACCACATAAATAGAAGCAAAAATAAAGATCATATGATCCTCTCAATAGATGCAGAAAAAGCATTTGACAAAATTCAACACCCTTTTATGACAAGAACACTTAACAAAATAGGCATAGACAGGGCCTATCTAAAAATGATACAAGCCCTATATGGCAAACCCACAGCCAACATTATACTGAATGGGGAAAAACTGAAAGCATTCCCACTTCGAACTGGAAACAGACAAGGCTGCCCATTGTCCCCATTACTTTTCAACATAGTATTGGAAGTCCTTGCAAGAGCTATCAGGCAAGAGAGCAGAATCAAGGGAGTCCAAATAGGGACAGAAGAGATCAAACTCTCACTCTTTGCTGATGATATGATGTTATATCTAGAAAACCCCAAGGTTTCAACCAAGAGACTCCTGGAATTGATCAAAGAATTCAGTAAAGTCTCAGGATACAAAATCAATACACACAAATCAGAGGCATTTATATATGCCAATAACAGTCAAATGGAGAACCAATTTAAGGACTCAATACCCTTCAAAATAGCAACAAAGAAAATAAAATACCTAGGAATATATTTAACTAAGGGGGTAAAGGACCTCTATAGGGAGAACTACGAAACACTGAGGAAGGAAATTGCAGAACATGTAAATAGGTGGAAAACCATACCATACGCAAGGATCGGTACAATCAACATTGTTAAAATGTCTATACTGCCCAAAGTTATCTACAGATTCAATGCAATCCCTATTAAATTACCAACATCATTTTTCACAGATATAGAAAAATAATTATACACTTTCTATGGAATCAGAGAAGACCCCGTTTAGCAAAAGCAATCTTAATCAACAAAAACAAAATGGGAGGTATTACTTTGCTAGACTTCAAACTATACTACAAGGCTATGGTTCTTAAAACTGCCTGGTATTGGCTCAAGTGCAGGGACACAGACCAGTGGAACAGAACAGAAAATCCAAATATAACACCATCCTCATATAGCCATCTAATCTTTGACAAAGCAGACAAAAACATACTCTGGGGAAAAGATTCCTTATTTAATAAATGGTGCTGGGAAAACTGGATAGCCACATGTAGAAGACTAAAACAGGACCCACAGCTTTCACCTCTCACAAAAATCAAATCACGGTGATTAACAGACTTAAACCTTAGGTCGGAAACTATTAGAATTCTAGAAGAAAACGTAGGAAAGACTCTTACAGACGTTGGCCTAGGCAAAGAATTTATGAAGCAGACCCCTAAGGCAATCACAACAACAACAAAAATAAATAAATGGGGCTTGATCAAATTTAAAAGCTTCTGCACAGCCAAAGAAACAGTCATGAGATTAAACAGACAACCTACAGAATGGGAAAAAGTTTTTGCATCCTACACATCCGATAAAGGACTGATAACTAGAATCTATTTAGAACTCAGGAAAATCAGTAAGAAAAAATCGAACAACCCTATCAAAAAGTGGGCAAAGGACATGAATAGAAATTTTTCAAAAGAAGATATAAAAATGGCTAACAAACATATGAAAAAGTGTTCAACATCTCTAATCATCAGGGAAATGCAAATCAAAACCACAATGAGATATCACTTAACTCCAGTGAGAATGGCCTTTATCAAAAAGTCCCAAAACTATACATGTTGGCGTGGATGTGGAGAGACAGGTGCACTCATACTCTGCTGGTGGGACTGTAAACTAGTGCAACCCCTGTGGAAAGCAATGTGGAGATACCTTAAACAGATTCAAGTAGACCTATCATTCAATCCAGCAATCCCATTATTGGGCATCTACCCAGAAGAACAAAAGTCATTCTATAAAAAAGACACTTTCACCCGAATGTTTATAGCAGCACAATTCACAATCGCAAAGATGTGAAACAACCCAAATGCCCATCAATTCATGAATGGATTAGCAAAATGTGGTATATGTATACCATGGAATATTACTCAGCTATTAGAAATAATGGCGATATGGCATCTCTGTGGTTCTCCTGGAGAGAGTTGGAACCCATTCTATTAAGTGAAGTATCCCAAGAATGGAAAAACAAGCACCACATGTACTCACCAGCAAACTGGTTTCCCTGAGTGCACATTTGGGAATAACACCAATTGGGTATCGGACAGAGGTCGGGGCTGGGTGGAAGGGATGGGTGTATACCTACTTGATGAGTGAGATGCGCACTGCCTGGGGAATGGATATGTTTGATGTTCTGACTGGGGGGCATAGGGTGGGGGGAGGGGATGCATGCACACCTACATGATGAGTCCGATATGCACTGTCTAGGGAATGGACACAATTGAAGCTCAGACTCGGGGGGATGGGGAGGCAGGGCAATATATATAGCCTGAACTTTTGTACCCCCATAATGAGCTGAGAAACAAAATAAAAAAAAAAGAAAACCTAAAAAAAAAAAATAAATGAGCTATCAAGCCACAAATATACATGGATGAATCTTAAATGCATATTGCAAAGCAAGAGAAGTTAGTCTGAGTAGGATGGATATGGTGTAATTCCAACTATATGACATTATAGAAAATGAAAAACTATAGAGATGGTAAAAAGATTAGTGTTTGCAAGGGATTTAGGGTGGGAGGAAGGTTAAATATACAAGAGGATTTTTTTATAGCAGTGATCCACTCTGCATGATAATTTAATGTGGATATATGATAACATACATTTGTCAAAACTCATGAAACTTTATGGTAACAAGAGTAAACTTTATTGCCTGCTATTTTAAGAAAATTTTATAAGAGGTTGGAGGATCACAAGATAAAGTGCAGAATGAGATAAAACAATCTAACTGCATTATAAATGTATCAAACATCTTCAGTATAGTTGGAGGCAAAAATGGTGCTTCCTTAACTTTAGAAAATGAGGCTGGTCTTTAAGGCTAGAGGCAAAATAAAGTGCACATAATTACTGAACTTTACTTGATAAAATTGTTTCCTAGGGAGGTATGGGTTAACAATCCTAACACTCCTCCCCTTGCTCATATGTAACCTCCCAACCAACAATGACACACGAGGCAGGTATTAGACAAGTTCAACATGCAATAATGGAATAAGTTGAAATATTTCTCAATTATATATTATTTCATTAACTTTCTGCAATAGGTAATCATAATTTGACTTTTTAAGGTTAAGATGAGGTATTGAATTAGTATAAAAATTTCCAGAATCTAACAATAAAAATTATTATTTTGAGTGTTTACCCTTGGTTAGTAGCTTTGCTAAATATTAATAATAATTTTATATTACCTCATTTATTTCCAGAGTAATATTGAAAAATGTTTAGCAATATTCATATCTTACAGATAAGGAACTGGAGCTTTGACTATTGTTCTTAAACTTGAAGAATGGGTCTGAGTTTTGCTGGCAGATATGAATGGAAGAAGAATTACAGGCAGAACAAATAGTGCAATGGCAATGAGTCATAAGTAGGCATTTCTTGTAAGGGAAATTCCACATAGTTTATTTTTGCTAGTTAGTAGAGTATGAGTGATGGAAGAGAAGAAAATGAGGTCCGCTGTGCAGGCAAAGACCAGAAGGGCTATGCATAACATGTGAAGGAGATTTTATCTTTATCCAATGAAAAATCTTAGAAGAAACTGAAGCAAGGGAGTTGCAACATAATATTTGTCTCTTAAATATACGGGCATATCTCAAAGATATTATGAGTTCAGTTCCAGACCGCTGCAATAAAGCAAATATCTCAATAAAGTAAGTCACATGAATTTTTTTGTTTCCCTGTGCATATAAAAGTTATGTTTACACTATACTGTAGTCTATTAAATGTGCAATTATGTCTAAGAAAAAAATGTGCCTGCGTTAATTTAAAAAAATACTTCATTGCTAAAAATGGTAATGATCACCTGAGCCTTCAGTGAGTTGTAATCTTTTCACTGGTAGAGGGTCTTGCCTTGATGTTGATGGCTGCTGACTGATCAGGGTGGTAGTTACTGAAGGTTGGGGTGTCTGTGGCAATTTCTTAAAATAAGACAATAATGAAGTCAACCCTTCCTTTCAAAAAATATTTTCTGTGTAGCATACAATGCTGTTTGGTAGCATTTTACCCACAGATTTCTTTCAAAAATGGAGTCAATCCTCTTAAACCCTGCTTTTCCTTTACCAACTATGTTTGTAATATTCCAAATCCTTTGTTGTCATTTCAACAGTGTTCACAGCATCTTTACCAGGTGCAGACTCTATCTGAAGAAATCACTTTCTTTGTTCATCATTAAGAAGTAACTCCTCATCCGTTCAACTTTTATCATGAGATTGTAGTAGTTCAGTTGCATCTTATTCTAGTTCTCTTGCTGTTTCCATTATATCTGCAGTGACTTCCTCCACTGAAGTTTTGAACCCTCAAAGTCATACATGAGGGTTGGAATCAACTTCTTCCAAATTCCTGTTAATATTCTAACCTCCTCTCATGAATCATAAATGTTCTTAATGGCATCTAGAATGGTAAATTGTTTCCAGAAGGTTTTCAACTTACCATCAGAAGAATCATGATCTATAATAGCTATAGCGTTATAAAAGGTATTCTTAAATAATAAGACTTGAAAGTTGAAGTCACTCCTAGATCTATGGGCTGCAGAATGGATATTGTGTTAGCAGGCATGAAAACAATAATAATCTCCTGTATACCTACATTAGAGCTCTTGGGTAACCAGGTGCATAGTCAATGAGCCATAATTCCAATAAAGGAATCCTTTTTTTTGGACCAGTAGGTCTCAACAGTGGGTTTAAAATTTCTGGCAAAACGTCCTGTAAACAAATGTTCTGTCATCTAGGCTTTGTTGTTCCATTTATAGAACACAGGGAAAGTAGATTTAGCATAATTTTAAGGGCCCTAGGATTTTCAGAATGGTAAAAGAGCATTGACTTCTTCACCAAGCTTAATCATTTCTAGCTTTTGATCTAAAATGAGAGACATGCAACTCTTCTTTCACTTGAACAGTTAGAGGACACTGTTGGGTTGTTACTGTAATTGGGCTAATTTTAAAATAGCTGTATTTCATGGAGTAGGGAGGCCTGGGGCAAGGGAGAGAGAGGGGAATGGCCAGTTGGTGGAGGAATTAGAACACACACAACATTATTAATTTCACTATCCTATATGGGTGCAGTTTATGACTTCCAAACCAATTATAATTGTCACATAAAATATCACTGATCACAGATCACCATAATAGATATAATAATGAAAATAACATTTAAAATATTATGAAAATTACCAAAATGTGATACAGAGACACAAAGTGAGCACATGCTGTTGGAAAAACAGTACTGATAACAGGGTTGTCACAAACACAGTATCTGTGAAGTGCAATAAAAGCAAAGTGCAATAAAATGAGGTATATCTGTAGCATCAGTGTTCACATTATCTACTGACAGAATATAAATGCATAATAGCAGAAATGGTCACAGGTACAAATTTTGGTGATAAATCTACATGGCTGTTTATGTAGAAGGAAACTGGAAGCAGGGGTCACCAACATATTTTGATAATCTACATATATATCATATACATTGGGCATACAGATTGGTGGGATGAATGTTTTCTGTTGAATGTAGATTTATTTATTATATAGTTTTTAAATGTCAGTTGCTTTCTATGAAAATACCTAAAGGCCAGGAGTTGTAGTTCTGCCTATTACTTTCGTTAGCCAGGAGCAAAACAAATTTAGCTGGTATGGATTTTGAACACCTGACATTTGAATTATCTTATCTGAATCATCTGTTAATAAGTCTTTGGTCTAACCACTCTGTGGTCCAGTTATTGTGGTTAACTAAATTATTAGCTGCTATTAGATGACTATATAATGTAATGTAATAACTGATAACTACTAACTCACCTAAAAATGGTTTACCAGGTTACTTCTAAAGTTTGGGTTTACATTTTGTAAATTCGGGTCAGGTGGTATGTACATTACTTGTGAAGTAGAATTTATAATTAACATAAATGAATGGATTAATTTTCTTGAACTTGTTTGCTTATGTTTATAAGCACAGTACTCCTAATTTTACTCCAATTACCTAACACAAAAGAATAGAGGACCTATGGTGCTATATAAAATTTTATATCTGTTCCTACTTGGTGCAATTTTCAAAATGTTAAGTGTTTATTAAACAATTTCATAAAATATTATTTCAGTGAATAATAAAAGCAGCCATTTTCTTTCTTGTTTTCTATTCTTAAAAAGCATTGATATTTTTTGGCTAGGCATGGCAGCTCACCCCTGTAATCCCAGCACTTTTGGAGGCCACAGTGGGAGGATTGCTTGAGGCCAGGAGTTAGAGGCCAGCCTGGGCAATATAGCAAGATCCCATCTCTACAAAAAATAGAAATTAGCCTCCCATGGTGATGTTTGCCTGTAGTCCCAGCTACTCTGAAGGCTGAGGTAGGAGGATCATTTGAAGTTGAAGTTAGCTATGAGGATACCACTGTACTCTAGCCTAGACAACAGAATGAGACCCTGTATTAAAAAAAAAAAAAAGCTTTGCTATTTTTAATCAGAATCTGTTATTGCAAGTTACTTGCATGTTTTCCTTATAGATTGCTTATCTCCCATTATCATTATTACCAGCTAACAATTTAATGGCACTTGCTGTGGAAATGGATCAGTTCTAAGTAAGTGTGATTAGTAAACAAAAATACTTCAAAATCTGATTAGAATGGAAGGAAAATGATTCTGAAGACTGCTGCTCAATGTCTTCCAGTTAAGTGTCCCAGCTAATGTCAAATGAAATGTGCTGGAAATGTTTCTTTCTGAATGGAAAGTAGCATCAGTTATATTAGTCACTGATAGTCATGAAAATTCATCTGGAAGATATTTTGTATTTTAAAAGAAAACAAACAGTTCCTGACATTTTCAGAGCACCAACTGCTTAATTTTACAAAAATAATATTTACTTTTTAGGAAATTAATTTAAATATTATCCACAAACTCACCACTTAGAGATAACTTATTGATATGTATATATTCTTTTTCCTTTTTCCTATGAATAGATATATGTTTTATAAAGTGAGATTATAATATACATTGTTTGCAGAAGTATTCACTTAACATCACGTGTACATTTTCACATGTTATTAAATATCTTACCTCATTTTTGAATGGCTGCTTGGTTGCCCATTGCATAGCTGTACGTAAATTTATTCATTTTCTTTTTTTACACATTTAAGTTTCTGCTAATTTTTTTGTATTATAAACATTACAGTGAATATCCTTGATAACAGAGCCATGATGAATTCAGTGTTATAAATTCCTAGAATTGGACTGATCAGTTGAGAAGAGATATGTGGTTTTAAAATTATACACACACACACATGCACACATACACATGCAACCAATAGCCAAATCTTCAGGGAGGTTGTAAAAATTTTCATTCTCTTCAAGTGATAAGAATGTCTAATTCCTCACTTTCTTCACATTGCTATTGCTAAGCTTTAACATTCTCCTTAATCTTTTTATTTTTTTAGTAGGCTTTATTTTTATTTTTTAATTTCAGAATATTATGGGAGTACAAACATTTTGGTTACATATAATGCCTTTTCCTCACTGAAGCCAGACCTACACGTGTGCCCTCCTGATGTTTTAAAATTTTCAATATTTTAATTTTTTTTGGTTATCTGTGAGTTGTTCATTTTTGTGTATTGATTGACCATTGTTTTCTCTTTTATGAGGTATCAGTTAATACCTCTTGCCCATTTTTGTACTGAAAAACTCATATTTTAGTTCTTTCTCATGGAGAAGTTTAACCTGGAATTCATTTTTATATCTGCCACATAGCAGAAACAATCTTTTCTCAATTTTTTGACAAGTAAACTTTAATATTCACCTAAGATGTTTACCTTAGTGCATAGGGAACTAAAGATGTCACGTTAATATGGATGTTTAAATAATATAAAATATGAAAGGCAGAGTTTATTAAAATGTCATGTTAGTGGATATACAATATGGCTAATATCCTCCACTGCTTTTAAAATATCTTCCTACAATAACCCATCAACACTTTTAAATGACTGATATTATGCAATTGACTCAATTTAAACTTCTCTAATCCAAGCAGGAATCTATAATGTTTGCTGGTACAGTCCTGTAATAGGACTTTCACTATTGTTGCAAAATTAACCCTAGAGTTATTTTACTTTGTTCCTCCAAAAATAATACTTATCGCTTCAGTACAAATTCTGTAGTCATTGTGCCAAGCAAAACAACAAAAAGAATGAGGAAATTTCGATTTACAAAAAGTTTACTGAAATGCAAGTTTTTCCAGGATGATATTGCTAACTTCTGTAACTTAGTCCTGATTATTTTAGCTTAATAAAGTAATTAGCATCTTTTTGATGATGGTTCTTTATAAAAAAAAAAGCCCTAAATGATTTAAAAGGGATAGAAATTTGTGAAAATGTTTGCATATGTTAGTGCATTGCATGCTCTTTAATAGGATAGGTTTTTGACAAACATTGCTGAATTATTGGATAAAAGGTGCATGCACTTTTTATTTCAGTTGTATTACCATAATGGCTGACTCTGTAATGGTGCAAAGCATACCCTTCCTGCAAAACTGTAAGGACGAAGTCTACCAGGTAATAGTACTTGCTTTTGAGATATTAATAATACTGAAAACAGGAACACTGTTGTTGATAAAGATACCTGTAGAACCAAGGATGTAATTCAATAGTTATATGTGCTGATATTTTCAGTACGCAGTTTGATAAGAAACCAAAAATGGTTCCCAGGGTGCTCATTAACAAATTGCCTATGGTTTTTTCACAAAAGATAGATTCTAAAGGCAAAAAGACTACTAGAGAGTAAAAGTGTCTGCCCAATCAACTATTATAATTAATAAAAGAGCTATGGTGCCTCTTTTAAACAAGTGACATTCTCTGTTGCAGATATCCTTATATCCTATATATCTCCTATCTGCCATATATGCTCAATGTTAAAATGCAGCTTCTGGAGGGGAAGATGGGGGAGGAGTGACAAAGGGGGTTGAGGGATGAGAAATTTCTTAATGAGTACAATGTACACTATTTGGGCAGTGATTTCACTAAAAGCCCAGAATTCACTACTAAGCAATATATCTATGTAACAAAACTGCACGTGTACTCCTTAATTTCATAATATAAAATTTAAAACTGCAGCTTCCTTCAAAACTCAGAAGGTAGTCAGGATTCCATATAAAAATCAACTGGATTCACCATGCAGAGGGAGGCACCCATTACCCTAGTGCTGTTTTGCTCTAGTCAATGAAAATATTTACATATAACATGAAACACTGCATTTGAATTGAAAGTGTGTTTGATGTTGCCATTTTGAGAGGAGTTACCCCTTGATTTAATGGTATTCATGAATTTGGGTTTACAGATATAAATTCTAAACAAATTGGTTTTTGAAAAAAATGTATTTCATATGCAATCTCTCTAGTTCTTTTAAAGATATGAGGTGGATGTGACAAAGAAACATTAAGGTGGGCCATTGAGCTCCAGGTCCTTATGTCCACACCCTAATATAACCCCTTGTTTGTGAATAGAACCTGTGACTTTAGTTTAAGAAATAGAATATGGTGAGATGATGGTATGTCATGCCTGTAATTGCATTACGTTTTACAAGACTGTATTGCCAGCAGACTTGCTCTTTTTCTCTATGTTGCTGAAGAAGCAAGCTGCAATGAATTCTGCAATTGCAAGGAAATGACATTTTACAATTAAGGGGTAGCTTGGAAGCGGTTCTTTCCCCAGTCAAAGCTCTAATGAGGACTCCACACCAGCTGATGCCTTGATTTCAGCCTTATGAGACCCTAAGAGACCGCCCAGCTAAGCCATGTCCAAGTGACTATACAGTGTGAGATGATAATTGTGTGTGTGTTTTTTAAGCCTCCAAGTTTATGGTAATTTGTTACACAGAATAGAAAACTAATACAGTGTCTGGTGCTTATTAGGCAGCATATATTAAATATACAGATGGCTTTGCCAAATAATGGAATGTTTTGGAGAAGAAAGGTATTATGGCTGAGAGTGCTTTCTAAAAGTAATTGTTTTCCTATGACAAATTATTTTTTCCTGATTGATAACCTAAACAGTTCAATTGACAGAAGTTCTTTATTTTCTTATCTGCAGAGCAAGAAAACAAAGTTTTTTTAAATATCTAGCTAAGGGATTATTTAAACTACTTAAACTTATTATGATAAATGTTGTCTTTCGGGGATCATTATACCCATACAATGTATTTCAAATGATTCTTCTTAACAATTTAAAAGTAAATTCCAGTGATTTATTCTAAGAATCATGCAGTATTTTAAATTATAAATAAATGTAGGACACAGATGCTTGTATATATTTTTCAAAATTACATAGAGTTGAGTTTTAAGGATATCCAAGTCCCATGCTTCATGAACATAAAAGAAACCCCCAAAGAAAAGCAAACTATACTCTGTAAAAGTGTAAAATAATGATTTGACTGTTAGTAGCTTTTTAAAACACACTGTACATTCAATTGCATGTTGTCATAATTTAAAAATATTTTCAGAGACACTGTATGAGCCACGTAAGAAATATACATTTTTTACTCAAAGCTTATTTTTAATCAGAGGTGGTGTTATCCAGCTTGATCTTCTCTATTCTTATTCTTTCTCTATTTCTATTTTTCCTTCTTTATTCCTATTCCCTACATCCTGTTACAAAAAATATATGTAATCTCAGAAGGAAAACATTATGAATGAAAGAATGTGTCATGGTGTTTGAAGACAATTTCAAGAGAAAGGTTTCTAAAATATTGCCAATATCATTGAAATAGTTGTATCAGTAAGAACACATTACTTATAAGTAATGTATATGTTTCATGTGTTTTAACTTTAAACTTATAGTTCACTAAGTTGCTCGCATTATTATCTCACTTAATCTTTCAGCATCTACGTGAAGTAGTTTCTAGTATTATACCATTAAACAGATGAGGAAAATGAAGCTTACTTAGAGTGATCACATGACTTTCCTAAAGTTTCCCTACAAATAAACCAGATCTGATTGAAATGCTGGTGTTCAAAATTCATTTACAGAGTTTTTTCCACAATACCACAGCCACCTTTAAATTTGTTTCACTATAATTGGTCAAATTATGATAAGTGGAAAGTCCTTTGGTTTCAGTCTCACTTGGATTTGAATCTTAGCTAGGCCATTTAGTGGCTGTGTGACTTTGAGCAATAGTAATAACGGCAATAGCAACAATAACAATAACAATATTTGTGGAGTTCTGCCAGACACTGCTCTACATGCTTTGCATATGTTAACTCATTTAGTCTCTACAACAAATATATAAAATAGCCTATATTTTTATTATTTCCGTTTTAAAAAGGAGAAACTGAAGCAGAGAGGAGTTAAGTAACTTGCCCACAGTGATAAAGCCAATAAATGATGGAACAGAAATTGGACTTTGGTCTAACACCAAAACCTATCATAATTGAACACAGCATTATACTTTACTACTGTGACCCTTAATTATTTCAACTCTAAAATTGGGATGATGATTCCCCATAAACTATTTGAGGATAGGGGCTGTATCTTCATTATCTCTGATAAATTCTCAGGACTTGGCACATAGTAAATATTCAGTAACTGTTATCTCCTTTCATCTCAAACATTAAGTTTTTACTGACTCTAACAGCAGCAGAATAAATGATTTGGGAAATCTTGACAGGTTCATGTATTCCAAAGTATCTTTTTCACCTAATTGTCATAATGACATCCATCCTCCCTGTAAATCTGGAATTTTCTTCAAATCTGATGTTGTTTGTCCATGAGCCACAGTCTGGTAGTGAGATATTAAACTGCAATGATAGATATTTTCTTTGAACAATGATACTAATTTTACTTTATCATAAGACAATAATAAATATGGCCCTTCAAGGAGGAGAGAGGTAGAGGACAGGGAAGCTTCAAGAGGGTGTAGGCAGCATGTCCTGAGGCTCTGGGGCAGAAAGCTTAGGCTCCAGATGCTAGGAATCTGATAGCAGATATATTGCCTTAGAGAGAAATCTGAAGATGAAGTGAGATGTCATAATGGTGACTCTGATCAATACTAAATTCAACTTGCTTCTTTTTCCAGTTAACAATTTCCATTTTTCTTCCTAGGAGAGATTTGCTTGGTGAGTAGGATGTCAACAAGGTATTCTGCACTGCCAGAGATGAGCATAGTGCTTTAGAAATCCCCACATGAAAAAGCACTTCTTTCCTTTTCCTTCCTTTATTTATTTATTTATTTAGGGTTGCTCTCAGACAAAAAGCAATCTTCTTTCTACTGGATTCTTTTGTGGAACCTTGATAAGAGCTCCATAAAAGATTTGATTAAAGAATTCCCTTGGAGATGCCTTTATAAGTATTGTAAAAATGGGAGGCTATCGAAAATTCTCTATACAGACATTTCATTTACCATAAAACCACCCTGTGAAATCAGTATGACAAAAATGCATTCCTATCACGTTTTCAGAGAACACTTAATTTATATTAATTCTTCCTCCTAAAGATTAAACATGAAATTGATAGGTGGCTTGAAATCTTTGCTCCTTGAAAAACAAACGATATCAATAATATCATCTCTTTTTTAAATAAAATAGCACTCATGATTTACAACCAATTGTAGTGAGATAGTCCTTTCCCTAATGCTAAAGAAGTAATTTAATGTTGCAAGAGACTTAGATATACTATATCTCAAATGCACAAGCACTATCCCAAACTCAGTAAAGAGATGTATAAAACTATGGTAAATGCAGAGTATAGTTTCTGCTGGTGAAATGTAAGGTAAAAACATGTTCAGAATGTAGGTAGATAAAGATAGATGATAGATGATATAAATATAGGTGTGTGTGTCCATATATATATATATATATATTCTGTTTAAATAGGTATGCTAAATATAGTTTTATATTAAAGATAAAGAAGCCTTTGTCGCTACCATTTTTGCAATAGCTTTTTGAAAATTTCGAAGTGAAAAAAAAGAGCGATATAATTCATAATCACCTTTAGATGGAGCTGTTTCTCTTTAGAAATCATTGCACAGCCATATTTTATTTGTTAAGAAAAATAAGAATAGCTTAAATAATGCTGTAAAGCAGTAATTGATTTTTTAAAACATTAATTCTTAGCACAGCTAAAAGAGAAAATAATAAAAACCCACTTAAAACCTGCTCAAGTTCTCACCAGACTCTAAAGAAACTTAATCTAAATTGAAACCAAGTCACAATGCTGTTTGGTACATACACAAGACAGTTTCAGGGAAGATTTTATAGAATAAATGGTAGAAAGTACTGTAAGAGTGCTGTAGTTGTCATCGGGAAGTTAATAAAATTATCTGTTGTAATTTCTTAGTTTGAAAAAGCACTCGAGGGGAAGCAAGTGCCATGATTTTAAAGACACAAAAACAAATCTCCAAGTGATCATTTTTTAAAGGCATAAGCATACATTTGGGGCATAACATGATCATTGGCAACCTGATTATTAGATGAGGCAGACAAAACTTTTAATTAAATGAGAAAAATTGTCAGAAAAATGTGGGCAAATTCTGAGCAGTTATCTAAAGGTTTAAGCCTGGTTGTGTATTAATTCTCTCGGGTCTTTTTGGAAAGACTGACATTCTGAAAGAGGCTATATTGAGGAAGAATATTAAATATTTCTTTGAGTCCCTGCTTTACAAATGGGGAAAGAGACACCTAAAATGAAGTATTATAGTAGTTTGTGCTTGAGAATTTTTTTCTATGGAAAATAAAAATGTTTTCCAAGCAAAGTGCAATAAAAATTCCTTAAAAAGTATTCAATCTCTTTCTTTTTCCCACAATATAAAATGGACATGCATGCATGCACAAGTATACACATGTATGCACATGAGGGTCAGGAAAGAACTATTGAATAATGTTGAGCAATATGACCTGACTTCTGTTTAGAAGAAAACCCTGGTGGTACTGTATAGATCAACTGGACTGATATTGTTCTAAATGAAATGTCATAAATGTCTGATTTAGGGAATAGTGACAGAGAATGAACAAAAAGGAAAGAGAGGTATAAGAGGCATTACTGAGGTAGGAATTGTCATGCATACACTGAGCTAGTAGTTGATCATCTGTAAATAGAATTAATAATGACAAAAATAAGTAGTATATCATTATTGTTTGAGAAAAGTAATATATCAAAGGAAGAATACATTGCAGAAAAAAAATTTGAAGAAAATAGTTCTATATTAATAATGTAAAGGGCTGAAAACAAACAGAATAGTCTTATATTATGCTTTGTTTATTATAGGCTTCTATCACAATTCAATAAAACTAGAACCAAACAAGCTATTTCTGTGGCATTCATAGTTAAAGCTGAAACAAAAAGCATTTGAATTTAACATGGAGAAGATTTCTTATTCAATGACTCCTCGGCGTTGTGACTGAAAGGAAGTTAACAAGCTTTAAGTAATCATTTGGCTATTTCTATGTGTATCGTATCTCTTTAGCAACCTACTCCTTTATATATGTACAAATATGTAAGAGTAAAATCATCTGATTCTAATGAATATTGAACTTTATATACTAATACCTTCTCATTTTAAATGCTCTCCATTTTGCCTTTTTTCTAAATCTGCTTTTAAAATAGGGATCTATCATTGTTGACTTATATAGCTGAGAATTAAATTATAACAACTCAATTTAAAGATATTCATATAGTGATAGTCATATATCATCAAATACTATTTCATGGTAAGACATAAGTTTTATTTTAAACATTACTGAGTAATTAGTTCTGTTGAATTTGTATTGTAAAATATATACATTTTATAATTTTAAGGTTTTCTTCATACAAATCTTAGTCTTTAGTCATATGATATTAAATTATCCAGATAATGGGTAAAATAAAAATCAGTGCTCTGTATGCCATGTATACATCTTGCTAGCTGCTATGAGAATATTAGGATGTAATTACACCCATGAGAAAAGGTGTGCTCAAATAATCCTGCTTCTCTTGAAGATTCCTGAACATGCATACAGAAATGTGGCATAAAGCCCAATAAGAAATAAGGTCAATTTTCATTCTTATCCAGAGTATTCCTCCATATCACCCATCACTCACTCCAGTCCAGTTTGGGCTTAAGATTGTAAAAGGAATTCTTTTCTACTTACTGCTAAGCCTAAATCTAAAGCTTGGACTCTGCTATTATCTGGCTAACCATATTATGTAGAGACACAAAGCAATAATGTGTACACTTAGGTAGACATAGGAAGAAAGAGATTGATTGATTGATTATTGATCCTCTAGACAGAAATATCTGCCTGGGTTTGTTTGAATACAACAACTCTGCCCATTTGTAAACACAGTCCAACAGTGGTCCAACTAAATGTGTATTCTTTCCTCTTGAGGAGCAGCACAAATTTTCTTTTCTTTTCGATAAACAATAATCTGGTAAAAATATAAATATAGCATCTGGGTTTTTGACTGGATATTTACAACTGTCACTAAAGTGTTTTTGTACCTTAGAAAGAAAAGCAGAAAGGCTAAAGTTTCATCATCAGGTTTGGGAGATGGAAGATGACAGGGAACAGTTATAACAGAGCCTGTTATTTGGGAAAACATATGCTAATCAATAACAATTGATTACAAAAAATAACTCAATTAAATTACAAATAAATTTCAAATACAATTTATACATCTTAAGAAAGCCTAAGTTTGCTCCTATGAAAAGATGTACCACACACCATATGTCATCAGGAAAATACTAATTAAAACAACCATGAGGTACCACTACATACCTATCAGAAACTCTAAAAACAGCAAATGGTGATGAGGATATGGAGAAACATGAACTGCTTCTAGTGGGAATGCAAAATGGTATAGCCACTTTGGAAGACAGTTTGGCAGTTTCTGATAAAAGTAAACATGCCCTTATATGATACAGCAATTGCAATTTTGGATACTTACTCAAAGGAGTTGACAACTAGGTCGACACAGAAACCTGCACATGGATGTTTATATAGCTTTATTTATAATTATCAAAACTTGGAAGCAACTAAGATGTCTATCAGTAGACAAGAATCTGTGATACATCCAAACGATGGAATATTATTCAGGTCTAGGAAGAAATGATCTATCCAGCCAAGAAAAGACATGGAGGAAACTAAATGCAAGAAGCCAATCTGAAAAGGCCACACACCCTGTGATTCCAATTATATGACAAACTATGGAGACAGTAAAAAGATCCATGTTTACCAAGGGTTAGAGAGGAATGAGGGATAAATAGGCAGAGAACAGAGGTTTTTCAGAGCAGTGGAAATACTCTGTATGACACTATAATAGTGAATCTATGTCATTAATACATTTGTCCAAACCCATAAAATGTACACCACCAACAATGACACTTAATGTAAACGATGGACTCTGTGTGATAATGATGTGTCGATGTAAATTCATCAGTTGCAATAATTGAGTCCTCTGCTGGGAGATGTTGATAATAGGGAAGGCTTTGCATGTGTGAGGCCAAGGGTTATATGGGGAATTTCCGTACTTTCCTCTCAATTATACAGTAAAGCCAAAACTGCTCTAAGAAAAGTCTTAAAAACAAACAAAAAAGCTATTTCATTAGGAGTTTCAAAGAAAACAAAATCAGTGCTCTGTGAAGAAAGCATCCAAGAATTTTAAAGTCAGCATAATAATATTTATTTTTGAAAGTTGTTTGGGTTTCTTATTTTTATTTTAGTAAAACTGTTTCTTTGATTTTGGTCAAAACAAATAAAAGTTATAAGTGATGGAAGCAAAGCATATACCCTATTTACTTGTCCTAGGTGGTAGATTATTCAGCATTTTTAATGTTCATGATGGTAGTAAAACATGATTCTTTCCTTCTATGTGAATTAAATAGATTTGTCACTGTTACAGAAAATAATTTCTTCCCATTTCAATGAGAAAAGCACCTGCCATTTGATGCGGGGATCCAAGATAAAAAAATTTGAAACATGCACATAAATATAAATTGTCTCGATTTCTTTCACACACTGTCTGGTCCTAATTTTCCATGACTGTAACCTGAAAAACAGAAGGATTCACCACTACCTAAAGACCTTATATGTTTTTCAAATTTTTATATTACATGAAATAAAATTATTGTCTTTCAAAAAGTAACTGATGACTTTTCAGGTTTTTGTCTTATTTATCCCATTTGTTTAAAATTGCCAATTATCTAATCAGATGCATTTTATAACACAGCAACAAAAAAAAACACAAACATACACATACATGGTTTTTTACCATGTGAAAAAATGTGTTTGAATAGGCAATTGCTTAAATTATGATATATTTATATAAAGGAATAATAATCCAAAACTAAGAAAGATACTAGAAGAGTAGAATTCTTCTCATAGAAAAGCATTAAGCAATAAAATATAGCCCATATAACAAAAGTATATATAAATAAATGAAAGAAAAATAGTCTGAAAAAATATATGTTGACATTTTAACAGTGAGTTTCTTAGAGTTATGAAATCTGAGGGTTTTTTTTTATTTTCTCCCTAATGAATAAATGCATTTTCTATTTTTCTCTATTTAATATGCATTATGTCTGTAATAAAAATAGCTGTATTGTTAAATAAAACTTTAAAAAAATAAGAAATTAGATTCTATTGCACATCTTGATTCATTCTAATAGCATCATGGTGTTGTTTACCAATTAAACTTGCAACGTCTAGTTGCATTAGATCATTGAGTTAGTTAGAAGATGAATGTGTAAGCTGCAAATAAACTCTATATAGGCAATATTTGCCTTACTGTTAGGGAGCTGCTAATGGAATATTATTTCAGGAATTATTATAAAATCTACACAACCACCCCCCACACACACACTTAATACAAAGAAAAATGTCTTTACGCATATCTTTTCCAGTCTGCCAATCTAAACAGAAAGTATTTAATTAGAAATATCTCTAAAATGTAAATGGATACCCTTTAATAGACAACCTACAGAATGGTAGAAAATATTCACAAGCTATAGATCTGATAAAGGGCTAGTAACCAAAATCTACAAAGAATTCAAGCAAATTAACAAGGAAAAAAAACACCTTATTAAAAAGTGGGCAAATGACATGAACAAAAGCTTTCCAAAAGAAGATAGACAAATGGCCAATAAACATATGAAAAAGTGCTCATTGCCACTAATATCAGAAAAATGCAAATTAAAATCACAATGAGATATCACATTACCCCAGTTAGAATGGCTTTTCTTAAAAAGTCCAAAAACAATAGATGCTGGTGTGGATGCAGAGAGAAAGCAACACTTACATGCTGTTGGTGAGACTGCAAATTAGGAAAACCTCTATGGAAAACAGTATGGAGATTCCTCAAAAAACTAAAAGTAGACCTACCTACCATTCAATCCAGCAATCCCACTACTGGGTATTCACCCAAAGGAAAAGAAGTCATTTTATCAAAAACAAACCTGCACATGAATGTTTATTGCAGCACAATTCACTATTGCAAAGATGTGGAATCAACCTAAGTGCCCATCAATTCAATAGTGGATTAACCAAATGTTGTATATGTATACTATGGAATATTACTCATCCGTGAAGAAGGATGAATTAATGCCTTTTCCAACAATTTGGATAAAACTGGAGACCATTTGCCTAAGTAAAGTATCTAAAGAATGGAAAAAATACTGCATACACTCACTATTAAATGGGAACCAAGTGATGGGCACACATGTGCACAGAAACTCAGTGGATATCAAGTAGAGGGCAGGCAGGAGGAGGGGATGGGTGAAAACCTACCTAATGGGTACAATGAACACTATCTGGTAGATTGGCACACTTATAGCCCTGACTCAAGCATTACAAACTTAATCCATGTAACGAAAAACATTTGTACCCCTATGGTATTTTGAAATTTAAAAAAATGTAAATGGCTATTATTAGATCTTTTCCTCATGCAGATGGAGGGCCACCAGCTGCCTGAAGTGCATTATTGGCCCCTGAAAAACATGTGCAATGGGTGCCCAAATATTAAATAGCAGTGCCTACTAAAATCCTGCTATTACTACTTCTATAACTACTACTATTACTATTGAAACTACCAGTTACTATTGCTACCACCCATAATAATAATGGCTATAAGTTGTCATGTGTCTTGCATGTACAAAGCACTTAAAATAAATTATCCCATTCAATTATAATGATCCTATAAATTATCCATATCATTATTCTCATTTCACATTGGGGAGCTCAGAAGAGTTAAACGACTTCTTCTAGGTAACACAGCAAATACACTGTGTAGCTTATACTTGAACCCAGGTTCAGCTTAAAATAAAGCCACAGCTTTTTTCAATTTGGAACATTGCCTCTTATAAAGTTGTCTTTTATTCCCAAGGCCAAAACTGCATATGATTTTCATAAAAATCCCTTTTTGAAATTAATTTTTATACCTTTATGGGGTCTAATGTAGAACTTCTTTGGGTATGCTAAGGTATCATCAATGACTACCTGGTTCTCTGTCATCATTTTATTGCCTCCGAACTATTTCCCACTGTATAGTATGGTATTTATAAATACATACATGTATTTATTTATAGTAAACACTTTTGAGTGACTACACATCATGCATTTTGTACTCTGTATTGCATATCATGCTAGATGGAGAAGCAAGAGCACCAAGCTTAAAGTGGACTTGAGCTGTAAATAAAGTACAGCTTTAATTAGTGTCAAGAAGGAAAAACTCTACTCTCTTATGTTTTGTAACTGGAGGCCTGTGAATAAAACTGACAAAAGAGATCAATGTGAGAAAAAGGATTATATGCATGCACACAGAAGGCAACAAAAGGAGTAGCTGGCTAATTAAATTACTTAAGTTAGAGGCTTATATACCTAACTTAGTAGAAAAAGGGAGGGGGAAGGAAAAGTTCTTCTGAGAAGAACACAGGTTTCTTTAAGCATGAAAAATGGCTTTTGGGGAGAACAAATGAGAGAGAAGTTTGTTATAATGCTTGTCTATACATGTATGAGTGGTCTTTCCATATTCTTCAGGGTTACAAAACTGTCCAGAGGCCAGGGACGGTGGCTCATGCCTGTAATCCCAGTGCTTTGGGAGGCCAAGGTGGGGGATAGCTTGAGGCCAGGAGTTCAATACCAGCCTGGGAAACCTACAAAAAATTTAAAAAATATTAGCCGGGAATGGTGGCATATGCCTGTAGTCATAGCGACTTGGGAGGCTGAAGTGGGAGGATTACTTGAGCCCAGGAGTTCGAGGTTACAGTGTGCTGTTATGATCAGGACACTTCACTCCAGCCCAGGTGGCAGAGCAAGACCCCGTTTCAAAAACAAAACAAAACAAAACAAAACACAACACAACACAAAACTCTTTCCAGAGAGCGTTTTATGGTAGGTCTATCCTTGTTCTTCCTCCTGGGAGTAGATCATCTCGAAAGAGAAAATTTATGGCAGCCTCATTTTCCAAAAGTTGCTGTTTTTATCCTATAAGGGAAGTTCCAAAAGGGCTTCTTTTTGCATGTGTTGCATCTCAAATGTCTTCTTCTTCAAATAATCTTCGTACCAAATCTGGGGTTCTGTGTGGGTATGAACATTAGTATTAGATGCTATTGGGATATAAAAAATATCAATTATAGATTCTGATTTCAAGAAACTTATAGTCTATTTCTTTAATTTAGTAAACAAAATGTATATCACTTACAGTGTCAGACAATTTTATGATTACAATTTAATTATAAATGATTTTTACAAATTTCAATATTTTATAAAAATAATTTAATTATAAAAATTAAAAAATTAATGCAACAACTTTGCATTTGGTAGCATGTCAATTCCCCATAGTAACCCTCTACTGGAGGTACTCTTAGTATCTGTAGTTGACAAATAAGGATGCTTTTTGTTCATAAAATGAAAAGTAATTTGGTCATAATCACATAGGAGTGGCAGGGAGTTGCTCAGCAAAAGAGAAAATAAAACAAGCAAATGAAATGTAGACTGCTCTAAGAGAAAAAGAAAGGGCATGTATAATATAATTACATTTTGTGTTTTGTAAATTATATATATGTAAATAAATAAAATTGAATATCATCAAAAATTTTCAAGAGGACATTATATCAATGTTTTGTTGCAGCCTGACAAATTGCAACACATGTAGTTAAAACAACATGCATTTGTTTATTATCCTGCAGTTTTGTTGGATCAGAAGTGGTGAAATGGCTTAGCTGAGTCCTCTGATCAGGGTGTCACAAGGCTGCAATTAGGTGTCAGCCAGGCTATATTTCTGGAGGTCCGGGTTCCTCTAAACTCCCTCATATTGGTGTATGTATTCAGTTTCTTTGAGTTGTATTGGATCCCTATTTTCTTACTGGCTGTCAGCTGAGGGCTGCTCTCTTCATCTACAGGTGCTCACAGGTCTTTTTACAACATAATAGATAACTTCTTTAAAGCTGGCAGGAGAGTCTCTTATTCTAGTCTGCTAAGACAGAGTCATGTATTATGTACATTTTCTCTTTCTGATCTCATAGGAATACCACATTTCCCACTTTCTTTTGAATTTAAATTGGAGGGATATGACTAGTTCTTGACAAAGGATTGTGGGTAAAAATACTGTACTTCATTTTGAGGAATGGTCCTTTAAACCACTTGAGAAACTACTGTCTCAATCTTTTCCTCAAATTTCTAAGGCTAAAAGATAATGGATGAGAGAGTAGAATCAAATATGAAAATAGAATATAATCTTAAATCTTCCCTGGGAAAGAGACCCCTAGAATAACTGCCGTACCTGCAATGACAACTTATGTGAATTATAAATAAACTTTTATTTGTTAATGTCCTGAAATTTTTTAATTACTTATTACAACTGCTAAAAGTAATTACTCTAATACAAAAATTGGAATCTTAAATTGAGGTGCTTCTAAATTATGTGTCATTGTCTCGGTGTTCAGGCAGTGGGAATTATGGAAATTGATATCTGATGCTAGAAACATGGTGATCATATTGTATCATGGCAGAACATTCTGTAAAACTTTCACCTGGTTTAGCAATTCAGGCTTATAAAGTGCTTAATGAACGTATAGCTCTAGGCTAAGTGTTTGGAAAGAATCAGAACATTAGCCTCTTAGCTATTATTAGACCATTAGGTATTACTGGCTGCATTTAACAATGTTTTATTAGGAAATTATCTTGGGAATGAATAGAAAGCTTTGCAAGCAGAAATAAAAGAAAACAGAAACTTCAGAAATGTGGAGTTTGCAAAGATAGGAAATGCAACTGAGAGATGGGATTTTAAAAAGCATCTAAAACTAAGAATGGCAGAGAGTAGGGAACATCAAGGATTTGTCCCTCCACTAAAGCATCAATTAAACTGTCAAAGACTCTCAGAATTATATTTTTGGAACTCTGGCATCTAATCAGACATCTAGAATTAAAAAAAAAAACTTACAGCACTCAGGGGAGTGCTTAATGAAAAAGAAGCTGCTAAATGTTAGTAAGAGTGTGTTGTGGCATTTTTGTTTACCCACCTACTATCTTCCATTCTCCATCTCAGAGGCAGCCATGGGGATGGTAACTCATGTTTCCAGTGTAGCTTGATGGTACTAGAGGGGGAATGTAAGCCTTATTCTCAAAGAATTGTAAACCTGCATTTCTATCTGTCTGGCATCTCCCTGGGGAATCAGCTAAGTGGCTTGCCTTTGTTTTGCACCCCTCCAAATTCTCTGAAGTCTGGAGTGGCATTCTGGGCAGGATATGTTGAAAGCATTTAAAGGCTTATACTAGCATAAACTGGGGCAAGAGACATGAAATAGGACAGACAACAGACAGGACAGAAATCAAGAAAGAAAGCTAAAGACAAGAAGAAAACATTGAAAGCAAAAAAAGACAAGCAACTCATTATATACAAGGGATCTTCAACAAGATTAAAAGCCAGTTTCTTATCACAACCAAAGGAAGCCAGAAGGCAGTGGGATAATATATTTTAAATGCTAAAAGAAAAAAAATCATTTCATTCAAGAATTTTATGTTAAGCAAAATTATCTCCTTTAAAAATAAAGGAAAAATTGAGATTTCCAAATAAACTTGAGGGAGTTCCTCTCTAGTAGACTTGATCTACAAGAAATGTTAAGGCAAGTCATTCAGACTGAAATGAAAGAATGTTAGACAGATCCTGGAAGCATATAAAAAAATAAATAACTCCAGTAAAGGTAACTACCTAGGTAAATATTAGAGCAAGTATTATAGTATTTTTGGTATGTAGTTCTTCTTTCTTTCCTGTCTGTTAAAAAGTATGACAAACAATATTTAGCTATTATAATGGGCACACAATACATAAATATGCAATTTGTGATAATAATAACATAAAGTAGGAGGGACAGAACTGTATTAAAGCAAAGTATATACTATTTAATATAAAATATAAATTCAAGTGAGTTTATTATAAATTTAATATGACAGTAGTAATCCCCATCAAGAAAATAAAAATATAGAAAAAACAAAATAAGAGAATAAAAAAAGTAAATGGAAAAAAAATCAATCAAATATCAGACATAAAAAGGTGGTATTTGAGGAACTGAAGAGCAAAAAATATAGAAAAACATATATAAACCAAATAGAAAAATGTCAAAAGTCTATTTCTTTCAATAACTGATTTAAATGTAAATGCAATAAATTTAAGCACTAGAAAACAGAGACTGGAAGAATTTATTAAAAGGCATGATCCAATGATATGCTGTCTACTGACCCATTTTAGGAAAAAAAACACAAATAGGTTGAAAATAAAAGAATTTTAAAAACTTCTTTATTCCATGTAAGAGTAATCAAAATATACTTGGCTTGGGTAAATTTTAAAAGATTGAAATCAAACTAATTATTTGACCACATGGAAGGAAGGTAGAAATCAATAATAAATATGTAAAAATTAAACAACATATTCTTTAAAATGTATAGATAAATGAAAATAGATACATATATCCCAAAACTAATAGGATGTAGTGAAAGCAGTGCTCATAGATAGAGAAATTCATAGCAGTAAATGATTACATTAAAAAGAATAAAATATCTCAAACCAGTAATCTACACTTGAAAGAACTGTATAAAAAAAGAGCAAACTAACACCAAGCTGGAATTGGTAAGGAAATAATAAAGATAACAGAAAACACTAGAGGAAATTAACAAGATCAAAAGTTGTTTCTTGTAAAAGAGGAACAAACTTGACAAATCATTAAATAAACTGACTAAGAAAGAGAGAAGATTCAAACTAGTAAAATCAGGAATGAAAAAGAGACATTAATACTGGCCTTAAAGGAATAAAGGAGTCTCACCACTTTCAGGGACCAAAAAAAAAAAAAAAGAATAAAGGAGAATATTATGAATAAATGTAAGCCTGCAAATTACATCAAACAACTGAAATGGATAATTCATAGAAATACAAATAAATATAAATTTAAATTTATAGAACTCTATGAACATGAAAATGGTATTCATTAAAAAATACCCACATCTTTCTCTCTAATATCAGGAAGAAAAAAGAATGCTCACTTTTACCACTGTTATTCAATACTGTACTGAAAGTCCTTGCCAGAGCAATCAGGCAAGACAGGGAAATAAAAGGCATATAAATTGGAAAGGAAGAAGGAAAACTATTTTTTTTTACTTGCAGATGATATAATCTTATATATAGAATAGACTAAAGTATCCACAAAGAAACTGTTAGTTGCAAAATGCAAAATCAACATGCAAAGATCAGATGAACAGTTGACTTTTGAACAACACAGGTTTGAACTCTGTGGGTCCACTATATACAGATGTTTTTCAACTGAATGGGTATCAAAAATACAGTATGTAGAGGATGTAAAACCCATATATGCAGAGGGTCGATTTTTTGTATATGCAGGTTCTTTTGACCGTAGGACTTGAATATGCATGGATTTTCATATATGTGGGGAGTCCTGAAACCAATTCCCCATGTATACTGAGGGATAGCTGTATTTCTATACAATATCAGTGAGCAAATGAATCAAAGACTAAAATGTAAAACCTGAAACCATAAAACTCCTATAATAACGCCTAGCAGATATGCTTCCTGACATTGGTTTGGCAATCATTTCTTGGGTATGACACCAAAAGCACAAGTAGATAATTGGGACCACATAAAGCTAAAAAGATTATGCAGATCAAAGTAAACACTCAACTGAGTAAAATGGCAAACTGCAAAATGGGAGAAAATATTTGCAAATCATATATCTAAAAAAAGGTTTATCTCTAAAATATATGTGAAACTCCTACAACTCAATAGTAAAAAATAAATTAAAAATCTAAACAAACAAAATCCCTAATAACCTTATTAAAAACGGACTTAAAACTAGAATAGACATTTGTCCAAAGAAGACATACAAACAGACAAGTAAATAAAACAATGTTCAACATAACTAATCATCAGATAAATGCAAATTAAAACCACAGTGAGATATCATTTCACACTTGGCACAATGACTATTATTAAAATAAAAGATAACAAGTGTGAGTAAAGTAGAGAAATTGGAATCCTTGTACAATCTTAGTTGGGATGTAAAATGGTGAAGTTGTTATGGAAAACAGTATGGAAATTTCTCAAAAAAATAAAAATAGAACTTCCATATGATCTGGCAATCCCACTTCTGGGTATACATCCAAAAGAATTGAAATCAGGATCTCAAAGAGAACATCTGCACTCCCACATTCTTTGGAGCATTATTCACAATAACGGAGATACGGAAACAACCCAAAAGCTCATTAGTAGATAAATGGATAAGGAAAATGTGGTATATATACAAGCATGCATATATATGTAAAATATATACACGTGTGTGTGTGTGTGTACACAATAAAATTTTATTTAGCCTTAAAAAAGAAGGAAATCCTGTCATATATGACTACATGGATGAACATGGAGGATATCATATTAAGCAAAACCAGCCACACACAGAAGGACAAATACTGCATGATCCCAGTTATGTGAGGCATTTAAAACAGTCAAACTCATAAAAACAGAGAGTAAAATGGTGGTGACTAGGTATTGGGGGGAATGGGGAAATAAGGACTGTTGTGCAATTTGTGTAATGTTTCAAATTAAATCAGAGAATAATGAAATAAGGAACAGAAAACAATAGGAAAAAAAATCAGAGAAACCATAACTGGTTCTTGAGATCAACCAAATTGAAAATTTTTTAGCAAGATTGACCAAGAAAAAGAGAGAATGCTCAAAGTACTAAAATTATAAATGAGAGACATTATTATAGACCACAAAGAAATAAAATTTATTTTAAGGGACAACTATAAGTAATTTTATTCCAAAAAATTAGATAATTTAGATGTAGTAAGCAAATGTTTGCAAAGACACACATTGCTGAAACTAATGTAAAAAAATATAAAATCTTAACTGATGTATAACACATAAAAATATTGAATTATTAATCAAAAAAGTCTTCCTGCCAAAAAGTCCCATGGAACCAGATGGCTTCACTGGTGAATACTAAAAATAAAGAAAAAAGAAAAAGTACAAAAGTGTTAATAACAATTTTCACAATATCATCCAAAAATAGGAAGGAATACTTGTCAACCCATTCTATGAGGCTAGTATTAAACTGAAACCAATACCAGACAAGGACTTCACAAGAAAACTACAAGCCATTGTTCGTCATGAACGTGGATAAAAAAATTTGCAAGAAACATAAACAAATATGTAAGTTGAAAATCACATTAAATGGATTATATCCTCTGACAACTGGGCTAGGAATGCAAGATTGCCTAAAATTGGCTAAAGTTATATACCATATTAATGTAATAAAGGGGAAAATCCTACATGATCTCTCAATATAGGCAGAAGAAAGCATTTGACAAAACTTGGCATCATTTACTGAATAAGGATTCTTTTCCCCAGTGTATGTTTTTGTCTGCGTTGTCAAAAATCATATGGCTATATGGGGATGGTTTTATATCTGAGTTTGTAGTCCATTGGTCAATGTCTCTGTTCTTGTACAATGGATACAGCTGGAGTCCATTTTAATAAGTGAAGTATCACAAGAATGGAAAAACAAGCACCACATGTATTCACCATAAAAACGGTATTAACTGATCAACACTTATGTGCACCTATAGCAGTAACATTCGTCAGGTGTCAGGCAGGTGGGAGGGGGCAGGAGGGTATATTCACACCTAATGAGTGTGGTGTGCACCATCTGGGGGATGGAATGCTTGGAGCTCTGATTCAGGTGGGGCAAAGGCAATATATGTAACCTAAACATTTGTACCCCTGTAATATGCTGAAATTAAATAAATAAATAAATAAATAATGTAGGAACAAGAAGAAAATATCCACTCTCACAACTTCTATTCAGCATTGCACTGCAGGTTCTAGGCAGTATATTTAGGTAAGAAAATAAGAAAAGTTCTCCAGATTATAAAAGAAGAGGTAAAACTCTCTCTCTTTGCCGATGTTATGATCTTGTATATAAATAACCCTAAGCTATACACACAACAAAATATCAGAGCTAATAATTTGTTCATCAAGATTTCAAAATATAAGATCAATAGATAATAACCGCTTATCATTTTATATACTAGTAATAAACAATCCAGAAATAAAATTAAAATAATTCCATTTATAATAGAATTAAAAAGAATAAAATACTTTCAAATAAATTTAACCAAAGCATGCAAGACTTGTACTCTGAAAGCTACAAAAGAGTGTTGAAAGAAATTAAAGACCTAAATAAGAAACTGAAAGATATCTTGTATTCATGAATGAGAAGACTGAATATTGTTAAAAATAGCAATACTTCCCAGGTTGATCAACGAATTCAATGTGATCCATTTCAAAATTCTAGCAGAATTTTTTGCATAAATTAACAAGCTGAACTTAAAATTAATATGAAAATGCAAAGGACACAGAATAGCCACAACAATATTGAAAAATAGGAAAAAGTTGAAAGACTCACATTCCTTATTTCAAAACTTACTGAAAAGCTACAATAATCAAGACTATTTAGTACTGGCATAAGCATTGACACATAGGTCAAGGTAATAGAACTTGAAATCTAAATATTAGCCCACACATCTATAGCCAATTTTTTTTTTTTTGTGACAGAGTCTCGCTTTGTTGCCCAGGCTAGAGTGAGTGCCGTGATGTCAGCCTAGCTCACAGCAACCTCAAACTCCTGGGTTTAAACGATCCTACTGCTTCAGCCTCCCGAGTAGCTGGGACTACAGGCATGCACCACCATGCCCGGCTAATTTTTTCTACATATATATTTTAGTTGGCCAGATAATTTCTTTCTATTTTTAGTAGAGATGGGGTCTCGCTCTTGCTCAGGCTGGTCTCAAACTCCTGAGCTCAAACAATCCACCCGCCTCAGCCTCCCAGAGTGCTAGGATTACAGGTGTGAGCCACTGCGCCTGGCCCGTCAATTGGTTTTTGATAAAGTCTCCAAGATGCAATGAGTAAGAGATCTTTTCAACAAATGGTGCTGGAACAACTGTATATTCCCATGAATTGGTATGAATTTGAACCTCTGCCTATTACCTTATACAAAAATCAAATAAAAATTTATGAAATAACTAAATTTATGAGCTAAATCTCTTAGAAGAAACAAAGATGTACATCTGCATGACCATGGATAAAGCAACAGTTTCTTAGACATGACACCTAGGGCATACTCAGCAAAAGAAAACAGAAAAATTGAACATCACTAAAATTAAAAAAATAAATATGCTTCAAAGGTCACTGTTATTAGTCATGGTTCTCTAGAGAAACAGAACAAATAGAATATTTATGTATGTATGTATTGAAAGAAATCAGTTCATGTGATTATGGAAACCAGCAAATCCAAAGATCTGAAAGGTGAATTGGTGAGCTGGAGATGTAGGAAAGCTAATACTGTATTCTAGTCTGATGGTTGGCAGTCTCAGAACCCAGGAAGAGCTGATGTTTTAGATTGAGTCCAAAAACAGGAAAAAATCAGTATACCAGTTCAAACGACATCAGGTAGGAAGGATTGTCCCTTACTTGGGGGAGGGTCCAACCTTTTTGTTTTATTCAAGCCTTTAACTGATTGGATGAAGCCCACTCACATTGGAGAGGACCATCTGCTTTATACCAATTTAAGTGTTAATATTATCCAATAACATTCTCACAGAAACACCAGGAATAATGCTTGACTAAATATTTGGGCAATCCACACTCCAGTCAAGTTGACACATAAAGCTACCTGTCACAGACACTATTAAGGAAGTGATAATTCAACTTATAAAATGGAAAAAAGAATCTTTTCTGTCATATATCTGATAGTCTCTTATCCTTAATATATAAAGAATTTTTACATTTAAATAATAAAAAGACAGCCAAATTAAACATGGGCATTTGTTTTGAATACACATTTCTTTGAAAATGATGTGCGCATTTCAGTAAGAATCTGGAAAGATACTTGGCATTCTTAGTCATTAGGGAAATGCAAATGAAAACGACAATGAGATAACACTTCACATTCAAGAGGATGGCTATGATAGGAACAATGGGCAATAACAAATGTTGGCAAGTATTTAATTGGCATCTTCATACATTGCTGGTGAGAATGTAAAATGACACAATCACTTTGGAAAAAATCTTGACAGTTTTTCAAAAAAGTTTAACGTAGAGTTATCATAGGACCCAGTGATCCTACTCCTAGGTATATATATTGGAGAATTAAAAACATATGTTATGGTGGTAAATTTTAAATGTGTATTATTTAATGATTCACAGATCAATTAAAATTAAATAAACTCAAAAAGCATACATTTACATAAAAATTTGTATATGAATGTTCATAGTAGCATTATTTATAATAGCCAAAAAGTGAACAAAAACCCTAATGTCTATTAATTGATGAACAGATAAATAAAATGTGCTATATCCGTACAATGGAATATTATTCCGGCATAAAAATGAAGTAAAGTCATACACTGC
Source organism: Eulemur rufifrons (assembly GCF_041146395.1). Lineage (NCBI taxonomy): Eukaryota > Metazoa > Chordata > Mammalia > Primates > Lemuridae > Eulemur > Eulemur rufifrons. The sequence goes on from NC_091012.1 coordinate 73,149,237, forward strand.
GATGATGGACTGCATATAGGACAGTGGTCCCATAGACTGTAATGAAACTAAACAAATCTTTTCACCTGGAGACGTTGCAATGTCATAGCACAACACATTACTTTTTCTAGGTTTAGATGTGTTTAGAAACACAAATACTTACCATTGTGTTACAGTTGCCTACAGTATTCAGTATAGTAATATGCTGTACAGGTTTGTAGCCTAGGAACAATAAGCTATATCATATGGCCTAGGTGGGTAGTAGGCTGTATCATTTAGGCTTGTGTAGTTAGACTTTATGGTGTTCACACAAGGGCAAAATTGCCTAATGATGTATTTTTGTTGTTGTTTGTAAATCACTTTATTAAACTTCTTTTATTTTATTTTATTGTTTTTATTTTTATTTCAGCATATTGTGGGGATACAAAAGTTTAGGTTATGTATATTGCCCTTTCCCCCCTACCCCCCCCGAGTCAGAGCTTCAAACGTGTCCATCCCCTAGACAGTGTGCATCATACTCATTATGTGTGTATATACCCATCCCCTCCCCCACCTACATCTGCCCAACACCCAATTAATGTTATTCCTAAATGTGCTCTTAGGTGATGATCAGTGAAACCAATTTGATGGTGAGTATATGTGGTGCTTATTTTTCCATTCTTGGGATACTTCACTTAGTAGAATGGGTTACAACTCTTTCCAGGAAAATACAAGAGGTGCTATAGCACCATTGTTTCTTAAAGCTGAGTAGTACTCCATGGTATACATATACCACATTTTGGTAATCCACTCATGTATTGATGGACACTTGGGTTGTTTCCACATCTTCGCAATTGTACTATACTACAAGGCTGTGGTTATTAAAACAGCTTGGTATTGCACAAGAACAGGGACACAGACCAGTGGAACGGAATCAAGAATCTAGATATAAAACCATCCTCATATAGCTATCTAATCTTTGACAAAGCAGACAAAAACATACTTTGGGGAAAAGAATCCTTATTCAATAAATGGTGCTGGGAAAACTGGACAGCCACACGCAGAAGATTGAAACAGGACCCACACCTTTCACCTCTCGCAAAAATCAAATCACAGTGGATAACAGACTTAAACCTTAGGAGTGAAACTATTAGAATTCTAGAAGAAAATGTGGGAAAGACTCTTATAGACATTGTCCTAGGCAAAGAATTTATGAAGAAGACCTCAATGGCAATCACAGCAACAACAAAAATAAATAAATGGGACCTGATCAAATTAAAAAGCTTCTACACAGCCAAGGAAACTATCACTAGAGAAAACAAACAATCTATAGTATGGGAGAAAATATTCACATGTTACACATCCGGTAAAGGACTGATAACTAGAATCTATATAGAATTCAGGAAAATCAGCAAGAAAAAAATCAAACAACCTTATCAAAAAGTGGGCAAAGGACATGAACAGCAACTTTTCAAAAGAAGACAGACTAATGGCCAACAAACATATGAAAAAATGCTCAACATCTCTAATCATCAGGGAAATGCAAATCAAAACCACAATGAGATATCACTTAACTTCAGTGAGAATGGCCTTTACCAAAAAGTTCCATAACAACAAATGTTGGCATGGATGCAGAGAGACAGGAACACTCATACACTCCTGGTGGGACTGCAAACTAGTGCGACCCCTGTGGAAAGCAATATGGAGATACCTTAAACAGATACAAGTAGACCTACCATTCGATCCAGCAATCCCATTAGTGGGCATCTACCCAAAAGAACAAAAGACATTCTATGACAAAGATATCTGCACCCAAATGTTTATAGCAGCCTAATGATGTATTTCTCAGAACTTATTCCTATTGTTAAGTGATGCATGTTTTTATTAATATGTGCTACAACATGGGTGAACCTTGAAAACATTTTGCTAAGTGAAAGAAGGCAGACACAGAAAACCATGTCTTGCAGGATTCCATTTATATTAAACGTCTGGAATAGGCATAAAGATAGAAAGCAGATTAGTGGTTGTCAGAGCCTGGGGGAAGTAAACAATAGAGAGTGGCTGCTAATGGGAATGGAGTTTTTTCTTTTTCTTTTTTGGAGGGGGTTGTGGGTGGTGATGAAAATGTTCTTGAATAAAATGGTTGTTATGGTTTCACATCCTTCCGAATAAAGAAAAAAATAAGTTATACACCTTAAAGTGATAAATTTTGTACAATGTGAATTATATCTCAATAAAAAATGGGCAAAATATTTCAATGAACATTTCACCAAAGAAAATATTCAAATGACTATCAAGCACAGCTAAAGATGTTCAAACTAACAAATTGCCTCTTATGGAATTGCAAGTTATAACAAACAATGAGATAGTACCTCTCATCCTTTAGAATTGTTATAATAAAAAAATTGAGGCAATTAAAAGTGTAGATGTGGATGTGGAAAAATAAATGTTATGCTGCATGGCTGTTTAGCATGTAAAATAAAATTCCAGCACTCTAAAATAGAGTTTGGCAGTTAGCTTTTTATAAAATTAAACATAAGTCTACTACAAGACCCAATAATTTACTCCTACATATCTACCCAATTAAAGTGAAAACATATATCCCAACAATAAGTTGTACATGTATGTTGATAACAACATTAATTATACTAGCTAAAAAAGTGCATATAATCAAAAAGTCCATGAACGGATGAATGGTTAAATAAAAATGCAGTGCCTCTATACAATGGAATACTAATCCACAATAAGAAGGAAGAGAATAATGACAAATACATGGTGTTAAGTGAAAGAAGTTAGATGCAAAGATTAAACATTATATAATTCCATTTTTTATGAAATTTGTAGAAGAGGCAAATCTATAGAGACACTAAGATATAGTAGATCAATAGTTGCCCAGGGCTGGTTGTGTAAATCGGAATTGGCTGCAAATGGTCACAAAGGATCTTTTTTGGGTGATGGAAATCTTTTAAAACTGGTTTATGTTTATGGTTGTACAACTTTGCAAAGTTGCTAAAAATCATTTAACTGTACACTGTTAAGATGAATTTTATGGTGTGTGGTTTATACTTAAATAAAGCTTTTTTTAAAGGAAAAAAATAATTCTGGACAAACAACTATTTTTCTTCCTTCACTTTAAAGGTATCATTAGTTTCTTCTTGTTTGCATGAGAAGTCCACTGTAATTCTTACCCTCCTTGTCCCTGTGTTTGTAACGTGTCTTTCTGTGCCCTCTGGTTACTGTCAATATTTTCTATTTTTCATTTGTTTTCATCAGTTTAAACATTATATCCCCAGATTGATTATTGTTTTTATTTTATTTATCCTGGTTGGTAGCCTCTGAGCTCCTCTAATATGCAGTTTGGTATCTGTCACTGATTTTGTTAAATTCTTGGCCATTATTTCTTCAAATATTTCTTCTATTTCTTTATCTCTCTTTCTTCTTGGATTCAAATTATGCATATAGTAGACTATTTGACATTGTCCCACAGATTTGTGGATATACTGTTTTATTCCACACTCTTTCTTTTTCACCCTTCAGTTTGAATAATTTTTATTGACTTACCAAGCTCAATAAATCTTTCGTTGGCTGTTTTAAGTCTACTGAGGAATACACTGAAAGAAATTTTCAACTTTCTTTATTTGCTTAAAATTATCTATGCAATTTTACATATTGTTTATCTTATCTATTAGAATTTTTAACATTGTTATTTTAAATTCCCCGATAGTTCAAACATCTTTGTTATATTTGAGACTGGTTTGGGGTATTGTTTTGTCTCTACAAAATGTTTTTTTCTTGTCTTTTTGTATACTTCATAGATTTTTGTTAGAAGCTGACAGTGATAAGATATTAGATAACTAGAGAAGCACCTTTTATGCTTAAAGATGAGCATTTTTGTTCTGCTAGGCCCTGCCTTTAGTGTGGTGATTTGTGATATTTTAGTCAGGACTTGCACTGGATTTCAGGTTTGTAGCTTCCATGGCTACCTTGTATGTGCCATTTTTTTAATAGTGATATTTCATGTTTAGGGTATGACTTGGTAGAACAGAGATTATTTTATCATTTTCTGCCCTACTATTGGCTTTGGGGGGGCTTTCTTGTAGCTGCACCTGAAAATATTTTTCTCTTAAAGCTCTGTCAGCTGTATTCAGTTGCTATTTTTACCCAATTTTTATTAATCAAGTGGTGGTGGGGCATGGAATGATGGGGTATTTTCTCACACGTTCTTATTATGCATCAGTTTTAGGCTAGTATTGCATACCTGAATTTCAGGGTTTTGTCCTTCAAAAGTCCTCCTTCCCCTCCTTCAGCTGTAGTACTGAGCCTAATATGTTGTTTTAAAAGGACGGTTTTATTATTACTCAGATATGATGAGGTCAATAGTTCAGTACACAATTGCCATTGAAAAGATAGCTTGTTATACACACAGATTGCAAGAGAAGGGTGTGTGCCATACCACAAGGGAGGACACATGTGTTAAAAGGCAGGAGAGACAGAAACTGCAGGCAAGAGTCTATATTGTGGTTTTCATGAAAAGGAATGGGTGAGGCAAGATTCCATGGGATCTACAGTTTAGGAGGCGGCTGTTCCTGTTTGTCTGGTACCTGGCCATGAAGTAATTAAGGTAGGGGCATAGTGGCCTGAATTGTGAGAGGCCTATAAAAAGGCAGTCGATGGTATGGGCTCTGGATGAATTAATTTGCTTAGAAAGGTGCACTCACAGGCCGGTCCTTTGCTATCTCAAGGAATTAGCTAACACTGAGAAGGGCCATCCCTCCCTGCTCAGCAAGGCCCCAGATGTATCATAATACATATTTTATTTTACAAAAGGTTAAAACACACAGTTTATGCACTTCCCCCAGGAACAGAGGGGTGTGTGTGCATGTGTGTGTGTGTGTGTGTTTCGAATCCCCTTTTTCCCAGTTGGAATTGGTTCCCACCAGTGTCCTAATGTGACAGTTTTTATTGCTCTTCTCTCTGCGGATTAATGCTTTTTTATATACAAGGGAGATAGGAGACATGGATCTTGGCAGAGGTTCAGCAGGGGCTGCTCCGCCTCTTCCCCAGAAAGCACCACAATGTAAACTTTCACAGGATCTTCCCTGATCTTTTCTATGAATGACTTGTAGGAATCCTGGAGGAAAAGCCTACAAGAGGGTATAATTGCTGCTTTATCTGAAGCCTTCATAGGCTTTACACATCCACAGTAGCACACAAGTGGTCTTTAGCTAATCATTACAAATGTTTATCCAAATCTTCCTGGCTTCTGTGGTATGTGGTGGTGCCTGCCTCAGGTAAGAAAATGCTCAGGTCTTTTTTCTCTCTATAGGGACCTCTTTCTGTAGATTGTGGGTTAGCTGTTTCCTTTGCAAACTCGGTTTTCTAAAGACTTCAAGAAAAATCATAAACTTACAGTTTGCAGATTTTTTCTAGTTCTCTCTTCATCTGTGAGTTGAAAGTAGAAGTATTTTGGAAGGCTTTTAACTACAAATTTAATTTATTTTATAAATATAGTGCTATTCAGTTTATCTCTTTCTTCTTGAGTTGCCTTGTTAGTTTGTGTCTTTCAAATAATTTTCCTATTTCATGTAAGTTGTCAGTTTTAGCAGAAATTTATTCATCATATGATCTCATATATTTAATATACCTAGAATCTATAGGGGTACCATTTCTCTTACTAATACAAGTAAATTATGACATGTGTATTTTTTTCTGATCTGTCTTGTTTGATCAAATTTATTGATATTCTTATACACAGATTTTTGTTTTATTTATTTTTATATTACTTTTCTGTTTTCAATTGTATTGGTTTCCATAATGATGCATATCATTTCCTTTCTTCTATTTACTTTGTGTTTAATTTGTACTATTCTTTCTTGTTTAAGGTCAAAGCTCCACCTATTTTTGATTTTTAAATTTTTATCTTTCAGCTGAGTGACGTAAATATTTAAAATCCCATCATTGATAAATCCTACCATTATAATCATATTTTCAACTTGCTCAGGTATTTTTTCATTTTACAGCATAGAATTCCTCAAAATTCTGTCCAAATTTATCTGGCAACTTTCTTTTTTGCAGTGATTTCAAAGCCAATTAGATCAGTTTGATAATTCAACCTTGGTGGGTAAATATTTTTTCTGTTTTGGGATTTTTATGAGATTCTTTTTTAATTCTTGATATTTGAGAAATATAGCATATTAGCACAACTACATGACTATGTTTTACTTAGAAAGAAAAATTGGTGTTTTTGCAAGAATATTGTTGAAAATGGCCTTCTCTTTGAATATGAAATGTTATTTCAGTATATTGTTTATTAGGGAAATATTTTTACCTTGGGCTTTAGCAAAAAAAAATGTTTTTCAGAATAGAGGTGTTTGAATGAATTTATATGTGATTTCCAAAGACTAAATGTTGTCATTTTTGGTTAGTCTGTAAATTTCACTAACTCTCTCTTTGGATTATTTCCTCATTCCCTTTATTTCCACTGCCATATTGCTAGACACTCACATTCTGCATCTTGCTATTTCAGTTTGGCACCTTACTTCAATCAAGGAAAACTATTTGCTATATTTTAAGTACAACTGTGAACTGAATGTATTTCAAGGAGGATGTGCAATCATATTTGCAAAATTTGATTGACATCATGCATAACTGCTTTCAGTGTTATCATTTTTGGAATGCCTTTCATTATCAAACCTATTCTGTCTAATGTTAAACACTAATTTATGTATATTCCAGGAAACAGCTAGCTTTATTTCAGAACCCAATTTGATACTCTTTGTCAATCATATATTTTACCACTCTATCACTTCTGAAAGCTCAAAGGAGTGCAAAACAATGCTTTATGTTTTTCTCCTTAGCTGCTGAATTTGGTAGGAAGAGTTTTCTCTTGAGGATAAGTTCTGGTTAGGAATTTCTTCTAATGAATATAAAAGACATATTAATTCATTTTAATTAGATAAGCATTCAGTGCTGTATATAAATTAGATAAGCTTGACAAAATGATAAATTCTTTCTGTGAGGAGTTAAAATGATCTTGATATGAATGAACAACTTCCTTCTCTGCTATTTTATTTTTCCTATCTAAGTAACCTGTAGTGTCATCATTGCTATGTGTGTAATTGTCACTTCCAGCTATCACACATAAAAAATAAAATCATCATTTAATCTCAAATCAAGATCACTAAAAGAACTGGAAATATGTATTATGCAGCTGAATATTAAATAGGATTTAATTTTTTTTTGTAAAATGTGCTAGTCTTGGATTTTACATTTCTAGTATCAGCTTTCATTTTATAAACATTTATTTTTTTCAGGGGAAATTCTGCATCCACTAATATTTAGGTGTTAAAGTCCATTCACAAACTTCATTCTGGTATACTTTGAGGAAGAGCAGTTATCTGACTAAATGATCAGAGGTATGTTCTTCCAAGTGTGTATTGAATTAGAGGATATATCATAAAACAGTGAGAAAGAAAATTGTGAAATACAAGAAAATATACTAAAGTAAAAATTAGAGTAATATGTGGGAAATTATAAGACAATGTCTTAAAAAATTGGGAAACTAAAAAATATGAAATATGAGCAAAAAACTTGTTGAGAAAGTATGTATTAGTTGTAAAATTTAGACTACACTTGGATATAAAATCACAAAGCAAAAGAAAACATCACCTCATATCTATTGAATGTTTATTTAATGAAAATATTAATCATTCTTTAATTTCCAAATTTTAAAATAATTGGATGATTGAGAGTTTCAAATTATGTCACATACATAGACTCACAAACATATATATGTGTCTTTATATATATGTGTACACAATCCATAGCATGTATGATGCATGTTTGTTCGTGTGTGTGTGTTTGTGTGTAATTGTATTTTATTTTTAGTGTCAAATTCATCATTCCAAAAAGCCCTTGCATCTCTACAAGTCAAAGTAGAATAAACCAAGAGAACTGAGCCTTGGAATAAGCAATTTATTAAACAATTAGCATTATTTCTACCTAGAAATTCCTCTAATAACACTAATTTCTGCTCAATTATTTGTATCTTATATCATATCATAACTTTTTTTTTACTTTAAATTTTTTATTTTATTTTTTATTTCAGCATATTATGGGGGTACAAATGTTTAGGTTACATATATTGCCTTTGCCCCACCTGAATCAGAGCTTTAAGCATGTCCATCTCCCAGACGGTGCACACCACACCCACTACATGTGAATATGCCCATCCCCTCCTCCCACCTCCCACCTGCACAACACCCGATGAACGTTATTGCTATACGTGCACTTAAGTGTTGATCAGTTAATACCAATGTGATGGTGAGTACATATCTTAACTTTTATAAGATATCAGTTCTGGTGACCTGCCTCCATTTTTTTTTTCTGCACTTTCCCTCTGGAATAGAAGAAAAGTAGAATTTAGGCCACTTTAAAAATTTTTCATTTCCATTACTAAATTCAGAATGGAAATTAGGGAATGCTATATGAAGATGTCTACCTAGACCTGATCATTCACAATTTGAGGATAGATAATCTCTAGTGCTCAGTAGAACATAGCAATTAATATGCCTTGCATTTAAAGATAGAAAATATTGATCTGACCACTAATGGGCAGAAAATTTAACAGCTCTTTATAGGTTCTGTTTTTTTTTCTTATTGTTTTGTTCCTTCTTCTTTTGACCTCATGAGGGCTTTTTGTATATTATAGATATTATCCCTCTGTCTTTGTTATTTGCAGTAAATATTTCTTTCAAATGTATTCTTTGTTTACTGACTTTTTCAAAAATTAATAAACTATTTTAGAGAAGTTTTAGGTTAATAGTAAAATTAGGCAGAAAGTACAAAGAATTCTCATATCATCTTCCCCAATAATGCACAAGCTCCCCCACTTTCAACATCCTGCACCAGAGTGTTATGTTTGTTATAATTAATGAACCTATATCATTATTATTCAATGTCCATAATTTACATCAGGATTCACTGTTGGTATTATACATTCTATGGGTTTTGAAAAATGTATTAATATATCCACCATTATAGTACCATACAGAATATTTTCACCGTCCTAAAATTCCTCTGTGTTCTGCCTATATATCACTACTTCCCCTCAACCCCTGGAAATCACTGAGCTTTTTACTGTTTCCATAGTTTTTCCTCTTTCAAAATGTCATATAGTTGGAATCATACAGTATATAGCCTTTTCAGACTTAGTAATATTGATTTAAGATTTATCCACATCTTTTCGTTACATGCTAGCTTATTTCTTTTTAGCACTAAATAATGTTTGATTGTCTGAATGTACCACAGTTTATCCATTCACCTACTGAAGGACAATCTTGTTTGCATGAACATTTTGGCAGCTATGAATAAAACTGCTATAAGCATCTGTGGGCAGATTTTTGTATGGGCATAAGTTTTCAACACTTTTGGTTAAATACCAAGGAGCATGATTGCTAGATCATAGGTTAGAGTATATTTATTTTTGTAAGAAACTGCCAAATTTTCTTCCAAAGGGGCTGTACCATTTTGCATTTTCACCCAGCATAAATAAGAGTTCCTGTTGTTTCAAATCCTTGCCAGAATTTGGTGTTTTCAGATTTCTGGATTTTGGCCATTCTAATAAATTTGTAGTGGCATTTTATTGTTGTGTTAATTTACAACTCTATAATGATACATGATATTGAACATCTTTTCATATGACTATTTGCCATCTGTATATCTTCTTTGGTGAGATACCTGTTCATGTTTTTTGCCCATTTTTAAATCAGATTGTTTATTTTCTTATTGTTGGGTTTTAAGAAGAGTTCTTTATAAATTTTGTATAATAGTTCCTTCTTAGGTATGGTTTTGCAAAGAATATGTTTCTCCCAGTTTTTGGATTGTTTTCTTATTCCTTTGACAGGGTCTCATTAAAATTTTTAAATTTTAATGAAAGCTGGATTATCAATTACCCTATATTTTCTTTCTAAGAGTTTTAAAGTTTTAGAACTTATGTTTAGGTCTTTGACTCAGTTTGAGTTAATTTTTTTTTATTTTATAAGGTATTAGTTTAACTTCATTTGCTTGCTTGTGGATATCTATGAATAGTTTTCCTAATAGATGATTGTGGCTTTTGTTCTTCATTCTATTTTTATGATGTATTATTACAATGAATACTTTTTGTATATTGAATCATCCTTGCATTCCAAAAATAAATTACACTTGGTCTTGGTGTATAACCCTTTTAATACGCTGCTGAATTCACTTAGCTAGTGTTTTGCTCAGGATTTTTACATTGATATTCATAAGGTGTATTAGTCTATGGTTTTCTTTTCTTCTACTGTCTGTCTGTGTTACCAGGGTAATTCTGGCCTCATAGAATTAGAAAGAGTTAGAAACTTCCCAATAAAGTTAGAAAGTTGTTCCTCCTCTTCATTGTTTGGGAAAAATTGAGAAGGATTGCCATTAATTTTTTATAAGAATTCTAGAAGAACGTTGGAAATACTCTTCTGGACATTGGCCTAGGCAAAGAATTTATGAAGAAGACCCCAAAGGCAATCACAGCAACAACAAAAAATAAATAAATGGGACCTGATCAAATTAAAAAGCTTCTGCACAGCCAAGGAAACAATCATGAGAGCAAACAGACAACCTACAGAATGGGAGAAAATATTTGCATGCTACACATCCAATAAAGGACTGATAACTAGAATCTATTTAGAACTCAGGAAAATCAGCAAGAGAAAAATCAAACAACCCTATCAAAAAATGGACAAAGGACATGAACAGAAACTTTCCAAAAGAAGACAGACTAATAGCCAACAAACATGTGAAAAAATGCTCAACATCTCTAATCATCAGAGAAATGCAAATCAAAACCACGATGAGATATCACTTAACTCCAGTAAGAATGGCTTTTATCAAAAAGTCCCAAAGCAACAAATGTTGGCATGTATGTGGAGATACAGGAACACTCATACATACACTGCTCATGGAACTGCAAACTAGTGCAACCTCTATGGAAAGTAATATGGAGATACGTCAAGAACTACAAAGCAGAACTACCATTTGATCCAGCAATCCCACTGCTGGGTATTTAACCAAAGGAAAAAAAGACATTCTATTAAAAAGACAACTTCACTTGAATGTTTATGGCAGCACAATTCACAGTTGCAAAGATATGGAAACAACACAATTGTCTATCAAACTGTGAGTGGATTAATAAAATGTGGTATATGTATGCCATGGAGTACTACTCAACCATAATAAACAATGGTGAACTAGCACCTCTTGCATTATAATGGTTTTCACTAGAGCCCATTCTTCCAAGTGAAGTATCACAAAAATGAAAAAAGTACGAATCACATGTACTCACCATCAAATTGTTACTAACTGATCAACACTTATGTACACACATGGAAGTAATATTCATCAGGTGCCGGGCAGCTGGGAGGGGGATGGAAGGGACAGATAAATTTATAACTAATGGGTGCATAACTCACTGCCTGGGGGATGGGTATGCTTGTAGCTCTGGCATGGGCGATGCAAAGGCAATATATATATAACCAAAAGTTTTGTACCTCCATAACATTCTGAAATTTAAAAAAAGAAACTAAATAAAAAGAATTACTGTGATCCTTTGGAGATATCATATTTCCTTATTTTTTCATGTTTTCTGTCTACTTACATTGATATCTGCTCATTTTTTTAAAGAGCGACTTTTTCCTAAATTTGGATTACTTTTGTAGAAGAGAACTTTTTCCTGAAGATGTTTATATGGTGTCAGTTGAGTAGGGCCATTTGGCTCTGATTCTGGGTGCATATAGTAGTGTAGTCTCTATGATTCCTTGGGCTGTAAACATTAGTGATATCTGTGATTTCCTTAGTATTCAGTGTGAAATTATTAGTGGAGGCTGCAGTGAAATAGTGCTGGGTACTTGTATGCCAGGTTAGCCAATCTTCAGGCCTCAGTGGTGGCAACTGTGGGCTGAGCCTGGCTATCTTTATGTCCCAGGGCATTATACATTGACATTGGGTTTGGTGGTTACTGATTACCAATTCACAGACTTACAGGTAGCCTTCGTGGATGCCAGTGGTAGCAACAGTGGATTGGGCTGATGGGTAGGACCTCAGGCCCCTGGGAAGCCAGTGTGGCATGGGTGATGGCAATAGCAGTGGCAGGATGATTATCTAGGTCCTGAGTGGTGTTTCTTGGTGCTGGCAGTGGCTTTGATGGGCTAAGCAGGTCAGTCTTGAGGCCCACAGATAGTGCTTGCAGGTAGGTGCCAGCTGAAGTGGTAGCAGCCAGGTGTTTATGCCAAACCTCAGGCCTCAGGGAGGAATGCCCAGGTGCCTGAGATGGTGAATTGGTTTGGGCAATCCTTAGGACACCAGCGTACATGCTCTGTCTCAGAGCTGGGCTGGGTGGGCTTGTGCTCAGGCCTCCCAGTGTTAATTGCTGGCACCAACTGTTGTTGGAAGGGGTGGGGCGATCCTCAAGTCCCATATGGATTGTTCAGGTGAGGAGCAACAGCATTCACAGTGAGGCACTGCCACTGGAGAGGATGGAGCTGGCCTTGGTGGCCACAACCTGGGATGGTGAGTGGGGAATGCATATCTCTCTCATTCTGTAGTCCTGACATGGGTATTCCTCATTTTTTTTTTTTTTTGAGACAAAGTCTCACTCTGCTGCCTGGGTTAGAGTGCCATGGCATCAGCCTAGCTCACAGCAACCTCAAACTCCTGTAGCTCACAGTAACCTCAAACTCCTGTTCTCAAGCTATTCTCCTGCCTCAGCCTCCGGAGTAGCTGGGACTACAGGCAAGTGCCACCACACCCAGCTAATTTTTGCTATTTATTAGTAGAGATGGGGGTCTCATTCTTGCTCAGGCTGGTCTGAAACTCCTGAGTTCAAGCGATCCTCCTGCCTCGGCCTCCCAGACTGCTAGGATTACAGGCATGAGCCACTGTACCCGACCTAACCCCCTATTCTTGATGCTGGTAGCCTACGTTTAGTTTGCACCTTTGCCCCAACTTTGACCAGCTTGTGACAAAGTACCAGCAGCAACTCGTGCCCTGCTTGCATCCCATTCTCAGTTCTGGTGGTGCTTGCTTCCCAGAACTGGCAGCCATAGCCCACAGCTTACTCAATTCTAAGCCTTGCCTGCAGGAGCCCATTGCCAGTTTATCCACCAGGCCCAGGAGCAGCAGCCTGAGTTTTCCTAATGTCTCAGTCTCAGTGCCTCTGGTCATGGGATAATGTGTAGTCTGTTAAAGGATAGAATTGAATATGGTACCTTGCTGTAGCCACTTAGGTCTTAGAAAGGGACCCAGAGTGAGCTGTCTTACTGGAGCAGTTCCATCTCATGATCTCCTGGCAGCTTCCTATGTTAGTTTCAGGAATCGGGAAGATGGAGGGCTCTCTTGTGACCAGGACTGCATGATTTCATTATGGGGACCTTGGCCACCGGAAGTGTCTCACTTCCACTTTCTTCCTGTTGGGGAATCACTCCCAATCCTAGACAATCCTCGCCAAGAAGGCTTCTCTCTCTTCTTCCTTTCTGTCAGTGTTTCCTGTTACCTTTTTGTCAAATTCCAGTGTTCTCTCTTAAATAATGTATTCAAAGTGTAATTATCTACACACTATTTTGGTTCTTCCAAGTAAAGGAGGTGAGCATGAGATGCTTCTAGTCAGCAATTGTGAAGCCCCTCCTAAAATTCTTACTATTATGGATTTTTGCTTTGTGGTTATCATGAGACTTACACATAACCTATCATAGGTATAATAACTCAAATTTCATTATGTATAAAAATTCTACACTTTATTAACCCCTCTCTCATTTTATGTTTTTGATGTCATAAATTGTATCTTTTTATACTTTGTCTCCATTATAAATTATTGCAGCTATAATTATTTTAATAGTTTTTTCTTTTAAATTTTATGTTAGAGATATAACTGATTTTCATATCACCATTACAGTATTAGAATATTCTGAATTTTATGATATACTTACTTTTAGTAGAGTATTTTATATGTTTTTACGTTACTAATTTGTGTATTCTTTTAAAATTTTAGCTTGAAAAACTTCCTTTAGGCTTTCTTTAAGGCAGGTCTGATGGTGATGAACTCTCTCAGCTTTTGTTTTTCTGGAAAAGTCTTTATCTTTCATTTCCGAAGGACAGATTTGCAGGGTAAAATATTCTTGTTTGATAGGAGCTTTTTGTTGTTGTTGTTCTCTCAGCACTTTGAAAATATCATCTTACTATCTTCTGGCTTGCAAAGTTTTTGCTAAAATATCCACCTATAGCCTTGTGGATATGTCCTTGTATGTGAAGAACTTCTCTTGCTGCTTTAAAAATTATCTCCTTGACTTTGATTTTTTTTGTATAAGTTTATAGTATTTATTAGTGAAATTTTCCTTGTGTTGAATCCGATTAGATATCTTTGAGTTTTATGTACCTGGATATATTGGAGATTATATATATATATATATATATATATATATATATATATCTTTCCCCTGATTTGGGAAATTTTTAGTCATTTTGTAAGGTAAGTTTTCTTTCCTTTTCTCTCTCTCTTCTCCTTCTTTAAATCCTATGATGCAAATGTTAGCTCTCTTGATGGTTTTCTATAAATTCCATTGGCTTTCTTCATTCCTTTGTATTCTTTTCTTTCTTTTTTCTCTTATAGCCAGATATTTTCAGATGACTTATCTTTGACTTTACAGATTCTTTTTTTTCCTGCTTGATGAAGTCTGCTGTTGATAGTCTCTATTGCAAGTTTTCATTTAATTCATTGTATTATTTATCTCCAGAATTTCTATTAGGTACGCTTGAATTTTCTATCTTGTTTTGAGATCCCTTAGGTAAACTGGGGTTCTAAAACCAGAGCAGCTAGCAACCCTGTCCTGATGGAAGGTCCAGGGGAGTTGGACATGGGTGTTTACAGCGTACCTTTCACATGATAATTCTTTTACCTGACAGACAGTCTAATACTAGCTTTTCTACCTGCAACTGGGGGTCCCTCGCATAGGAAATTCTTTCTACTGGCAGACACCTTTCTGGTTCTTGTCTGACCTTTGTCCAGTTTACGCTTGCCTGACCATTACTCTGTTCTGGAAACCTAAGCTTTTGTTCTTCCTGGCATCCCAGAGAAAACCCAGCCTGGGACAGCCCCTAGCTCTTCAGATGGAAGGCACAAATTCAATACAACACCACACTAAAAAAAAACAAGTTCAAAGATTTTACTTACAGACCCTCAACAAGGAGGGCATAATTAGTTGTGAAGGCAGTCCTCCATCCTCAGGTCATACGAGGCAGGAATAAAGAGTCAGGCAGAGGGGAAAAGAGGCATATACCAATTAGCAGTATATATAAGGCAATGTGATGTGGGTCACTTTAAGTTCGTGGGCAAATGACTGGAAGGCCCTTTTAAAGAAAGTGGCAGGAAAGCAGGGAGTCCTGTTTGCTAGGTGGAAAAGATGTCTCTAAGTTCTTATCTCTGGACGCTGGCTTGAGCCATTGGCTGTGGTGTAGAACCAAAAACTGTTTCAAAGATGCTTGAGTGCTGCTTTGGTCTGAGAAAGTTAAACTTGCATTTAAAATTGATTTTGAGGCAACATAAAATTATCAGAATTCAAATATATCTCACTGTTGAACTTCTCATTTTGTTCATGCATTATTTTCCTGATTTCAATGAGTTGCCTATTAGTACTGTTTTGAAACTTGCTGAATATTCTTAAAACAAGTATTTTGAATGCCTTATCAGGTAATTCACAGAGGTTTTTTTTTTCACATTGATTACAATAAAATTATAGTGTTACTTTGATAGGGCCATGGGTCATATTTTTCCATGTCATCTGTTGCCTTGCATGGATGTCCTTGCATTTGATGGAGCAATTACCTCTTCCAGACTCTATGGACTGATTTCAGTGGGAAAATACTTTCACCTGTGGGGAGGTACCAGGGCTCCACCTGGTGGGGTGTGGCATTTAGGCTCTGGTTATAATGTAAATATGTAGTCTCTCTGCTGCTCTGTCAGTTTAGGTTAGTGCCTACAAAGATTGCAGTGGGCCTGTGTGGCCAAGGCTGTGGGTGTCCACAGCAAAAGTAAAGCCTGTTGGAATATTTCTAATATCGTCTCCCAAGGAGGAAGTCATGGCCAAGGGGATCCTTTTAGGCACCATGCCCAGCTTGTAGATGTGTTTACAGCAATGATGGCACTAGTGTCTGATGCATGTTGCTCATTAAGTGGCCATGGAAACAGGGTCTGGAGTGCAGTTGAGCATAGGGCAAACTTGGCTCCAGGGCCTGTGGCATGGCTAGCCTGCAGCAGTGGTAACTCTAGTGTCTGAGGTGCAGGCATGCATGGTGCAGCCATGGAGCCAGTGTCTATACAATAGATATATCCGGAGCAGCCACAGATGAGGTATGGGGAGCATACTGGTCCGAGGGTGGCACAACATTGGCTTCTTTTTGAGAGTGGGGAGTACACAACAGCAAATCTTTCTCTGGGGATTTCACAATGGAAATGGCTCTTGGTTTCCTCAGTGATAAATGCTGCCTGTGTCTTCTGAAGAGCAGGCCCCTGGGGACCTTGGTGGCACCTACTATATGGCACACACTTATGGCCCTCAACCTTGTTCTTTGTTCTTAGCCATCTCCAGATATCTCAGGTATGCTAGTCTCCCCAGTAATCCTTACTATGTGGTTATTATTTGGTTTTTCTCTATTGTGTTGTTACAGGTACTTTTTAAAAAATTATTTCAGAATATTATGGGGGTACAAATGTTTTGGTTACATGGATTGCTTTTGTACTGCTTGAGTCAAGGTTATAATTGTGCCCATTACCCAGATAGTGTACATTGTACCCATTGAGTAGGATTTGACTCATCCTCTTCTCTCCCCTCCCCTCCCACCTGCATGATTTCCATTGAGTTTTACTTCTACCTATGCACATGAGGGCTGATTGGTTAGTTCCAATTTAATAGTAAGTACATGTGGTGTTTGTTTTTCCATTTCTGTGATACTTCACTTAGGACGATGGTCTCCAGTTCCATCCAGATTGTTGCAAAAGGTATTAATCCATCTTTGTTTATGGCTGAGTAGTACTCCATGGTATCTATATACCACATTTTATTAATCTACTCATAAATTAATGGGCACTTGGTTTGATATCACATTTGTAATTGTGAATTGTGCTGCAGTAAACATTCAAGTGAAAGTGTCTTTTTGATAAAGTGACAGTTTCCTTTGGGTAAATACCCAGTAGTGGGAATTCTGGCTCAGATGGTAGGTCTACTTTTAGATCTTTGAGAAATCTCCATACTATTTTCCATAGAGTTTGCACTAGTTTGCAGTCCTACCAACAGTGTGTAAATGTTCCTTCCTCTCCACACCCATGCCTGCATCTGTTGTTTTGGGACTTTTTTTTTTTTTTATAAAAGCCATTCTCACTGGGGCTAGGTGATATCTAATTGTGGTTTTGATTTGGATTTCTCTGGTGATTAGTGGCATTGATATTTTTTTCATATGTTTATAGGCCATTAGTCTATCTTCTTTTGAAAAGCTTCTGTTTATGCCTTTGGCCACTTTTTAATGGGGTTGTTTGATTTTTTTCTTGCTGATTTGCCTGAGTTCTTTGTAGATTTTGCTTATTAGCCCTTTGTCAGATGTATAGCATGCAAATATTTTCTCCCATTCTACGTTGTCTATTTGCTCTGTTGATTGTTTCCTTGGCTGTGCAGAAGCTCTTCAATTTAATGAAGTCCCATTTATTTATTTTTGTTGTTACTGTGATTGCCCTTGGGGTCTTCTTCATAAATTCTTTGCCTAGGCCAATATCTAGAAGAGTTTTTCTAATATATTCTTCTGGAATTCTTGTGGCTTCATGTCTTAGATTTAAGTCTGTTATTCATCTTGAATTAATTTTTGTGAGTGCTGAGAGGTAAGGATCCTGTTTCAATCTTCTACATGTGGCTGTCCAATTTTCCCAGCAGCATTTATTGAATAGGGTTTCTTTTCCCAAGTGTATATTGATATTGCTCTGTACTTTGTCAAAGATCATATGACAATATGTGGATGGTTTTATGACTAGGTTCTGTATTCTGTTCCATTGGTCTATGTTTCTATTTTTGTGCCAGTACCATATTTTGTTTACTATAGCCTTGTAGTATAGCTTAAAGTCCGGTAAGATGATGCCTCCAGATTTGTTCCTTTTGCTAAAGGTTGCTTTGGCTGTTCAGGTTGTTTTCTGTTTCCAAACAAAGCATATAGTTATTTTTTCTAGATCTGTGGGAAAAGGCATTGGTATTTTGATAGAGTTTGTATTGACTCTGTCAATCACTTTGGGTAGTATGGACATTTTAACAATGTTGATTCTACCAATCCGTGAGCATGATATGGAATATATCTCAAAATTTTAAAGGCCATATATATGACTAACCCACAGCCCACATCATATTGAATGGGGATATATTGAAAGCATTCTCACTAAGAACTGGAACAAGACAAGGGTATCTACTTTTACCACTTTATTCAACATGGTGCTGGAAGTCCAAACCAGAACAATCAGGCAAGAGAAAAAAATAAAGAGTAGAAAGAGTATCCTAATCAGGAAAGAGAAGGTCAAACTATTGCTTTTTGCTAATGATATGATTTTAGATCTAGAAAATCCAAAATACTCCATCAAAAGTCTCCTGGAATTGATAAATAAATTCAGCAACTCTCATGTTATGAAATAATTATAAACAAATTAGTAGCATTCCTACCCACCAATAGCAGGCTATCTGAGAGTCATATCAAAGACTCAATACCATTAACAGTAGCCACAAAGAAGCCAAAGTACCTAGGAATATACTTAACCAAGGAGGTGAAAGGTCTCTACAAAGAGAACTAGAAAACACTGAGGAAAGAAATTGTAGATGACATGAGCAAATGGAAAAGCATATAATTTCTTTTATATAATAACTCCTTTTGTATATTAAAATCCTTTAAATTTTTAAATTTTTATTTATTAGGTAAGTGGAGTATATTTTTAAATATCCTAACATAACTTTGTTGGGTTTTATAATTTTTTGTCACAGAGTCTCTCAAAATTTGGCATAAATTCCCACCTACTGGACTAAACTTTCAGAAAAAAATTCAGAACAATCTCGTAATTCATCCTTTGTGGATAGTACTTTTTCTTTTCTGGATAATTATGTGGCTCTCATTTTATCCCTGCCATTGGATATTTCAGCTGACATTGTATAGATGTTGGCCTGTTATCATTATAATTCATAATAATAGTTATTAATAAGATTTTAAATGGTAAATTTATAAGTTGATTCATGTGTTCAGCTGGTGAAGTTTTTATTTGATTAGATTGCTCTAATCTATTTTTAAGAGTCCATTTTTCAGCAAAATCATTATGAATATTGACTATATTATCAATCCTCTTACATTATTGAAATTTCTGATCTCTTTTACTATCAAAATTTTATGACATAAATCTGTATGTTTTATTTTGTTTTTTGAAAGGTCCAATTTTAATTATACAGGTGAATGAATTGTAATTTTAATATACTAAATTTGGTGAATCCTAGTAATGTGTGGATGTGGCAAGCTTGGTTGGTTTTTTGATTCTAAGTTCAGAAATTTCTACACATTTCTAAGTTGTCTAGAAACATTCATGTATACAATATTTCAGAGCCATCTAAGAGCAGTCTAATAATTCACCTTTTCCAGGTACTGTATATTTTACCATATCCAGATTTCTATGGAATTCTAACTTTATCCATGATTTTTGAAAATTCAATCAGATTATGTTTAAATATTGGCATCTTTCTTTTATGATTGTTCTCATAGCTGTTAAGATATTCAAATTATGTTTCTTGGTAACATTTTCTTTAATATTTCCTTTTAATGTAATCATAATGGGCTATTTTTCAGAAAGATCCTTTTGCATTTGCTTTTCTCTCTAATATTGTTCTTTCCAAATCATTCATCTCTTATTTCTTTCTTTATAGTATATTTTATACCATAATATCTAAATCTAAATATCTTTTTAATTCTTTTGTTTTTGTCTTTGAATTTTATCTATCATTTGTGGTGTGCATGCGTGTGTGTGTGTGTGTGTGTGTGTATACAGCTTTAACATTTTAGTCTAGATCAATACTACCCCTAAGAACATGTGGCCATTGGCCATCTTGATTGGCTCTTTCATAGTGAGGTTAGAAATAATTCCAACAAAAATCTAAGTTTTCCTGACAATCTTAAGGAACAAAGCATCTAGAGAAAACTTAAGCAACTCTGGTAATTCAGTCATTACAAGTAATATATTTTTTACCATTTCAGAATTTTGCACTTTTCTCACTTCAACCATCATCTTTGAAACATTCACATTATGTCTAGATATTGGCTTCTTTGCATTATATGGTATGATTTTGATTAATTTTCATCCTAAGTTCTAGAAATTTTATGTTATTTTTAAAAAATAAAATTGAGATGATCTAATTTTACCAACTGCCAATTTTTAGATTATTACATTAACATTGCTTCATCCTAATTATTAATTTCTTATCTCATTAATTACAATGTATTTAATGTCATAAGATTTGAATGCCCTCTGAATATTGTTGAGCATTATTAAATTTCATCTATATTTTGTATATATACATATGTATTAAAGATATTTAAAAACCTAAGCCAAACCAAGAACTACAAACGTGGCCATCGAGCTGTGTATTTCCATTGAGAGGTCAGGCACATTCTCATAATACAAAGTTGCCCTGGCAACCTTCCTGCACATAGTGCTTGAAAGCCAGCTTAGGTCAGTTTTGATAATTCTGTCTTTTTTGATAACATATTTTTTTCCATTTCTGAATTTTTATATTATTTTAGCTACATGCATAACTTTTGAAAGTTCCAGTAGTTCATATGTACATATTGGCATCTTGCATTAACCATTCCCGTGCTATGTGGTATGATGTTTGTTTAAATTATACCTTGTGAAATATTACTCTTTTTTTTAGCAATAAATATCATGTTTTTCAGTAACGTCTCATACATGCTGCTAACTCACTTATTACTCTTCATAAGCATTCCTTATCTACTCGGTCAAAATAAATTTTCTACTTTAATACCTGAATGCTTTATAGGATCTTGTTTTCTTTGATACTTAAATTCATACTTATCACGTGTGTATATATCTTGAAAATCCTAGTCAAGGCCAATCCTGGCCCTTTGATCATATTTCCAGCTTGGTTGGCTTTGTTATTATGAGCTCAGAAATGTCTCAAACTGCAGTTTTAGGTTAGCCAGCCACCCTTCAGGAATACAATATTACAGATCCAGATTTGATTCTTCTGATAACACACTCTCACCAAGTATTATAATTAGACAGTTTCTGAATTTTGTACCTTTCACATTTTATTCTAGTTCTTTGAAACTTTCAGTATATTTTGTCCAAATATTAGCTTACATTCATTATATGGTCTGTTTGAATGATGTAGATCCTCAGACCTGGATATTTTTCTGCTTTTATAAAAATCTAATTGTACTCCTCTATTTTTCAGTAATGTCCTGCTTCCCTTATCTGTGTGGTTTATTCTATTATTGTGTTTTCAAAATATCCATTTCTTATCTTTTGAATTACACTGTATTTTATACCATACCATCTGAGTGTGCTTTTAATGTTTTTTTTTGTTTGTTTTTTTCTCTGAATTTGTATCTCTCACTTATGTATATATCTCTATAATAACCCTAGTTTAGGTCTATCCTAGAACTGTAAATATGTGACCATCTTAGTTGGCTTTTTCATTGTAAGGCATGAATTTCCCTCAACATCAAAGTTGTCCTAGTAACCTTGTAGTATACACTGCATCCATGCCAGCTTAGACCAATCTGCTAGTTTACCTGTTCTGTGTAATAGAGTTTCTACTTCATCAACGTTTTCTCACTTTCTAACATTATCCCTGATCTTTCACACTGCCAGGAGATTATGTCTAGATATTGGCTCCCTATCTTCATATGGTGTGAAATGTGATTCATTTTCATTCTCAGGTCTGGAAATTTACTTCTTGAAAAAATCTAATTATCAAAGTCTGTTGAATCACAGCTTCCCTTTTATCTGCTTCTATACTGCTCCTTCTAAATCTTTTGTTTTTCAACTAGTGAATCATAAGAAATTTGTTACCCAATGATCTACATGACACATTTTTTAAAATTTTATCTTTGAATTTATATATATCACAGTGTACTCGCACCTTTAATATCCTAGGAGAGTCCAATCCTCTGCTCTGAACGCATTTCCATCTTGGTTGGAATTCTCATCCTGTGCTCAGAAATATCATCCACCTTCTGTCTAGGTTGTCCTGGATTCCTCCATGTACAGAAACTCTTAGAGCCACCTTAGGACAGTCTGCTTATTTACCTTTTCAGATGTCTATATTTTTGAAATGTTCTGGATTTGTTAGTTATCTGAGTCATTGTTTGAACTCTGAAAATTTTAGTAGATTTGTGGACAGATATTGGCTTCCTCTATTTATAGAGTGTGATATTTCATAGATTTGCAGCCACACTTGGAAATTTGGGGTCTTTTCTGGAAAGGTAATTGTGATGTTCCCTTTTCCTGCAACTTCCCATACACTTACTATTCAACCTACTATTGCTCCATCCAAATGATATATTCTTTTCTGATCCATGAGAAAATAACTTACACTTAATATCTGATTGCCTTCTCAAAATTGTTTCTGTCTTCAGAATTTTGAGCTACCACTGGTGTATACATATCTTTAATATCCTATTTTAAGAGCCCATACTAGTACTGTGAACATACAGCCATCTTGATTGGTATTGGCATTGTGAGGTCCCCTCACAATTCTGAGTTGCTCTAGCAACCATGATGTAAACAGTGCTTCAAAGCCAACTCAGATCAGTTTTGATAATTTCCCTTTCCCAAAATATATTTTTTCTCCTTTTCCAAATTTTTAGGTCATTTTAATGTTATGCCTAAAGTTTGAAAGTTATGGTAGGTCATGTTGAGATACTGACACCTTACCTTAATGACGAAATTGGTATGCGATGTGATTTTGGTTTAGTTTTTTTTCTTCTGAAATGGTTTTCTTTTTTGGCACTAATTTATATGTCTCTTCTTTAAGCAACCACTCATATATGCCCTGTTCACTCTCTTATTCTTCTCTCAAAATCATTCCTTATCTACTTGATCACAAAAGATTTCTTACTCTAATATCTGAATGCCTTTTAGGATATTGTTTTCTTTGATTATTGAATTCATATTTATCACATGTGTATATGTTTTGAAAATCCTAGTCTAGGTCAATCCTATCCCTTTGATCAAATTTCCACTGTGGCTGGCTTTTTCATTGTGAGCTCAGAAAGTGTCTCAAACTGCAGTTTAGGTCGTCCAGACACCCTTAAGGAAGACAGTGCTTCAGAGGCAGCTTCAATTCTTTTGATAGTACACTCTCACCAAATAATATAATTAGACAGTTTCTGAATTTTGTACATTTCACACTTTATCCTAGTTCTTTGAACTTTCCAGTAGACTATGTTCAGATTTAGCTTGCTTTCATTACATGGTCCATCCTCTTATTGATGTAAATCCTCAGGCATGTATATTTTTGTGCTTTTATAAAAATCTAATTGTACTCATCTATTTTTCAGTTATTTCCCACTTCCCTTATCTATGTGGATTATTACATTTTGTGCTTTCACAATATTCATTTTTTATATTTTTTATTACACTGTATTTCATACCATAGCAGCTGAGTGAATTTTTATTGTTTTATTTTTGGTTTTCTCTTTGAAATTATATCTCTCTCTTGTATATTTATATCTTCAATGCCCTAGTCTAGGTGTACCTAGAACTATGAATATGTGGCCATCTTTATTGGCTTTTTTATTGTGAGCCATGAAATTTCCTCAACATCTAATTTTTCCTGGTTACCTTGTAGTACCCAATGCTTTAGTGCCACCTTAGACCAGCCTGATAATTTATCTTTTCCTTGTAATATATTGTTCTATTTCTTCAGAATTTTGTCATTTTCTGACTTTATCCCTAGTCTTTGACACTTCCAGTAGATGATGCTAGATTTTGGCTCCCTTTATTCATATGGTGTGAAATATGATTGATTTTCATCCTCAGAACTGGAAATTTACTCTTTAAGAAAATCTAACTGTGAAAGAGTTCAACAGCAGCTTCCCTTACATCTGCTTATTTAATGCTTATAAAAATCTTTCATCTTTATACTAGTGAATCATAAGAAACTTTTTACCCTATGATCTACATGACTCTTATTTTCTTTATTTCTACCTGTGAATTTATGTATATCACTGTGTATTCATAGCTTTAATATCATATGTGAGTGCACTCATCTGTCTCTGAACATGTTTCCATCTTTGTTGGCTTTTTCATTGTGTGCTCAGAAACTGCATCTAACTTCTTTCTAAGTTGTCCCTGAATACTCCATGTATAGAAACTCTTAATGCCACCTTAGGACAGTCTGGTCATTTACCCTTTGTAGGTGTCTATATTTTTGACTTGTTCTGGATTTGTTAGTTTTCTGACTTGTTTATTGAAAATTTTAGTAGATTGTGGACAGATATAGGCTTTCTCTCTTTATGGAGTGTGATATTTCATAGACTTTCAGCCACACTTGGAAATTTTTGTTCTTTTCTAAAAATGTCATTGTAATGTTCTCTTTTCCTGCAATTTCCCATACACATGCTGGTCAACCTACTACTGCTCCTTCCAAATCATACATTCTTTTTGGATTTGTGAGAAAATGACTTACACATATCCGATTGCCTTCTTAAAATTGTTTCTGTTTTTAGAATTTTGAGCTATCACTTGTTTATACATATCTTTAATATCTTGGTCTAGATGGCAATCCTAGTACTGTGAGAATATGTCCATTTTGGTTGGCTTTTGTATTGTGAGGTCAGAGCCTCCCTCATAATTCTAAGTTGCTCTGGCAACCTTGATGTACAGAGTGCTACAAAGCCAGCTCAGGTCAGTTTAGATAATTCACCTTTCCCAATAATGCCTTTAATCTCCTTTCCTGAATTTTTGGGTCATTTTAATGTTATGCTTAAAGTCTGAATGTTATAGTAGCTCATATTGAGCTATTGACATCATACCTTGATGATAACCCTTGTATGCAATGTGATTTCTGTTTAATTTTTGTCTTCTGAAATGATTTTCCTTTCTTACTCTAATTTGTATGTCTCTTCTTTGAGTAACCTCTCATATATGTGCTGTTCAGTCTCTTATTCCTCTTCCCAAATCATTCCTTATCTACTTGATCACAATAGATTTTATACCATAATATATGAATGCCTCTCATGATTCTGTTTTCTTTGATCATTGAATTCATATTTATCACATGGTTGTATACATCTGTTAGACCCATTTGTTCTAGAGTTCTGTTTAAGTCCATGTTTTCTTTGCTTATTTTCTGTTTGAAGGATCTGTCCAGTTCTATCAGTGGAGTGTTGAAATCCCCAGCTATTATGGTGCTAATGTTTACCATTTTGTTTAGATCAAGTAGGATTTCCTTTATGAAGAACACACTTACAACTTTGACTCAAACAGTACAAAAGCAAATTATGTAATCAAAATGTGTCTACCCCCATAATATTCTGAAATTTTAAAAAAGAAATATTCCACAAGGTCACTCATCCTTTTTCCTCCTTGAATTTGAGATTACTATCAACAGATGCAGTCATTTTCACTTGATGGAAAGTCGTATATAGTATGTGTTCATTTCTGAATTTCTTTTCTTTTATTTACTGTAAATTTAATGTCTTATATTTTGGCAACTTCTATGTATGTGTGTGTGTGTATATATATATATATATATATATAGTTCATTCTTATTTCTCTTCCAAATTTTTTATCTATTTAATTCTAATTTATTTCCTACAGTAATATCTGGATGCTTTTATGATTTTTGTTATCTTTGAATTCATACTTATCACATGTGTATATAAATATTTAATATCCTTGCCTAGGCTAATCCTATCCCTTTTTCTTGTTTCCACCTTATTTGACTTTTTCATTGTGAGCTCAGAAACTGCATCAAATTGCTGTCTGAGTTGCCCTGGTATCAATGAAGTACACAATGTTTCAGAGCCAGATTAGGACCTTCTGATAATATATTCTGACCAGGTAGTATGTTTCAATTTTTTTCTGCATTTTATATTTTTGACACTTTATTCCATTTCTTTGAAACTTACAGTAGATTATGTCAAGATACTGGCTTTGTTTCTTTATATGTGCTGTCATTTGATTGATGTGCATCCTCAGGTCTGGATATTTTTCTTCTGTTTTAGAAAGTCTAATTGTAATTGCTGATTTATCAGCACCTTCCTTTATATATGTATGACAATCTTTTATTGCTCTTTCAAAGTATTCATTTATATCTTTCATTATAATGAATGTTATACCATACTATCTATTGCTTTTTAATTAATTTTTCTCTTTGACTTTAAATCTCACTACTGTGTGTATGTGCATATATGTATACATATATATGTGTATATATATATATATATATCTTTAATATTTTCATCTAAGTTAATCCTAGCACATGTGGACATCTTTCTTGTCTTTTTAACTGCGAGCTATGATACTCTCCCAAAATATTAAGTTATCCTGGCAACCTGCCTGTAAATAGTGTTTGGGGTGGGTGACCTTAGCCCTGTCTTTTAATTTTACCTTTCTATGTAATATATTTGTAGCCTTTCTGGATTTGTAGTTCTCGTTTGTATCCTTGACCTTTGAAATATGCAATATACTTTGTGTAATTATTGGCTTTTTTCTTTATATGTTTTGATATTTGAATGATTTATACATTTACGTATGATTTTTTTCATTTCAAAATATAATTGTGATGGTTTTGTACAGCAACTTCTATATACACCTATTTGTTATTGCTTCTTCTAAATCTTTTATGTCTTATCTATTAAATCATATTAAATTTTTAATCATATTTTTTACATGCCTTTTAAATTAAAAAAATTTGTCTTGAATTTATGTGTGTCACTTGCTTATTTAAATCTTTAATAATCTAGGCTCAGCCAGTCTTGTTACTGTGCATGTGTTTTCAACTTGGCTTTTTCATCATGAGGTCGTAAACTCTCTCAATATTCTGTCTAAGTGGTCCTGGCCACCCTCATGTACAGAATTTTTTAGAGCTGGCTTTGGCCAATATGATAATTCATCCTGTCCATGTCATGTATTTTTCCTTTTTTTGTGATTTCTCTGGGATTATCACTTTATCATGGACTTTTGGAATTTCCAGTAGGTTATATCTAAATATTGAGATCTTTCCTTTATGATTATTCTGGTATATGGTATGACTTTTTTTTCATTTATATCCCCTAAATTACTTTTTAAAATGTAATTGTAATGTCCTATTTTTCAGCAACCTCTCATATATGCTTGTCACTCTAATATTTCTCTTTCTGGATCATACATTTTATATTTCTTTAATTCTAAAATGTTTTATACAATAATATCTGAATTTCTTTTTTATTACTTGTTCCCTTTGTCATTGAATTTATATCTATCACTTGTGTTTGTATATACTTTTAGTATCCTCATCAAGGCCAATCCTATCCCTGTGATCATGTGGTCATCTTGGTTGACTTTTTCATTGTGAGCTCAGAAACTCCCTCAAAATTCTGTTTAAGTTGTCCTGTAACTTTTTGTGTACATGTTTCTGAGGCAGTTTAGGCCAGTCTGATAATTCATCTTGTCCAGGTAATGTGATTTTTACCTTTTCTTTATTTTGTAGTTTTGTGAATTTATTCTTTTTTTTAGTATTATAATAATGTTCTGCTTTATTTGTTTAATATTACCTGGCCTAACATCCACCCTGTTTGGTATTAAAATTACAACACTTGACTACTTTTTTAGCACACTTTTAAATATAAAATACAAATAGGAAATTGTTCAAATCTGAAAAGTGAAGCTGGACACATTTTGTGAAGTGAACACACTTGTGTTACTTCCAAGCTTAGCAAGATATAGAACATTTTCAGCACTCCAGAAACTGTCTCTGTGCATTCAACAGGCTATATCATTATTTTACCTAATTGGCAGGTGTTGGTTTGTATGCTATGTAATATGACAAGGGGATTTCATGGTCATGAAACCACTCTTGCTCTTATTTTGCTGTAAAATAGATCTACTGATCTGAAGTAATATTACGTGGCATCCTGTATCCATGGATTAAATTTTCTGTAAACCCTTTGGTGGTGGTACTGACCGGGGCTCTATAATCATGAAAAGAAAGTCTATATTCATAATATGTATATATTTTTTGACAAAGTAACTTGCTTCTCTTTCTCAGTAAGCGAAGGCTCCAATGTAATCTTTATGTTACCAGTTGACCAAAAAGATCCTAAATGAATGGTGCAGTATTGGGGATCAACACTGACTTCTGTTGCTGGTAAGTTGGGCATTTAGTAGCAGCAGTTCAGAAACATGGTAAAAGGCCAAGCATAGCCTCTATCCTTGCAATCGTGATTACTTCATTCATGTACCTACTGCATCACATTGGAGTGGTTGAGGTCTGTTGGCTGAGCACTGTTGTCTGACTTTATTCTTGATCTTTGAAAGTTCACTAAATTATCTCTAAATATTAGTTTCCTTTCTTTATATGGTCTGATATTTTATTTATATCCTCAGATCTGAAAGTTTTTATAATTTTAACAAAATCTAATTGTAATGGCATATTTTTTGGCAACTTCCCTTCATATATGTTTATCGCTCTATTATTGCTTCTTCAAAATTTTTCATTTCTTATCTCTTTAATTAGAATATATTTTTATATTAATGTTATATTAATAACATGTGAATGCCTTTTTAAAACTTTCTCACAATTCCAAGTTGTCCTGGCAACCTTCATGTACACTGTGCTTTATGGCCATGTGAAACCAATCTGATAATTCACCCTTTCCATGTAATACATTTTTTACTTTTGCTGGTTTTTGTCATTTTCTCACTTTATCCTTGATCTTTGAAAATTTCAGTAAATGATGTATAGACATTGGCTTCCTTTATTTACATGGGGTGATATTTGACTGATTTACATGTTTAGTTCTTGATATTTTTCTTCTTTTTAAAATTATTTTATTGCACTCATCTATTTTTAGCAATTTTTAAATACTCTTATTACTCTCTTATCACTACTTGTATTCACATCTTATCTCTTTAATCATCACATATTTTATATCACAATACAAGTATGTCTTTCTTATTCTTTTTGATTTTTAAAAATGTATATCTATTATTTGTATTTATATTCAATTTTACCCTAGGCTAATCCTAGAACTGGAAGCATGTGGCCATATTGTTCGGCTTTTTCACTGAGAAGTTAGAAAATTCCTCAAAATTCTACATTGTCCTGGAAACTTTCATATACACATTGTTCCAGAGCTACCTTAGACCAGTTTGATTATTCATCCTCTTCAACTGATATAGTTTTACCTCTTCCAGATTTTTGTGAGTTTCTATCTTTATCCTTGACCTTTGAATATTCCATCAGATTATATCTAGATATTGGTTTCTCTCCTTTTCTATTACTCTGGAATAGTGTTTGATATTTGCTTGGTTTACATCTTCAGTTCAGGATTTTATTTTTTTAAATTCTAATTGTAATGGTCTATTTTTCAGCCACTTCCCTTATTTGTCATTTACATTCTATTATCTATTATTTGTCATTTACATTCTATCTATCTATTTCCCTTATATGTCATTTACATTCTACATTCTATTATCACACATTGCAAATTATTCATTTCTTACATTTTTTATAACCACATATTTTATCTGACAATATCTGTTCACTTTCTTGTTTATGTTTTTGAATTTATATCTAGCACTTACGTATTCTACATTAGGCCAAACCTAGTACTCTGTGCATGTAGCCAGCTTGGTTGGCTTATTGATGGTGAAGTCTCAGCATTGCCCAAAATTCCAAATTGCCCAAGCAGTCTTCTGATAAACAATGACAGAATCATCTCAGACTGACAGTACAACCATGTCAGGTCAAATATTTCTTTCTTCATTCTTGATTTTTGTAGATATTCCAGATGCATATATATAGTCATTTTCTAATTATGTCTTCTGTTAAATATTTATAATATGTCCTCACAAGTTATTCATATTTTTAATTTCTGGGACCATCATACCTTTACACATATAATTACTAATTCTACTAATGTGTTTTTTATGTTAATATGTATATATTCTGTAAATATCCTATCTATATTTACATACATTTATTCAATTTTGATCTATTATTTGAGTGTTGTGTAGATTCAACATAAGCATCACCTCTGTGGACATGTTTCTGACATGGTTGGCTTTTTACATCAAATCACAAAGTCCATCATAATTCCATCTGAATTGTCTTGGTACCCCATGGATGCACAGTGGTACAGAGCCTACTCAGACCAGTCTGATAATTTAGTCTACATAGTCATAGTATTTTTCTTTCTGGACCTTTTTTTAGGATTTCTTTTTTCATTATTTCAAACTTTTACTTGATTGTATTTTGATATTTGCCTGTTATTATCACATTAGATGATGAGTTTTTTTCTAGGATCTGCTGTGTATGCCATCTCTTATCTCTCCTCATAATTCATCTTTTATGTGGTCTATTTCACCACCAGAGTTATATATATATTTTCTCTTTTAGATCTTCAAATTTTATTCATCAGTTGAGTGGAATATATCTTAAATATTCTAGTGTACCTTGGTTGGGTTTAATATTTTATGGACAATAGTTGCTAAAAATTTTGCACAAATTGCTCTGACAACTTTTAAGTCCATACATAATGCTGCAGAGATAATTTAGACCTGTCTGATAATTCACCATTTACAGTTAAAATATGTGTACACACACGTGATGGTGTTTGTAGATTTGCACAATATATTAATGGTGAAATTTTAAATTTAGTAGACAAGCCACTATCTTTTGCATGTAAAAATCACTGAAGTGAGAGAAACAAAGATGGCGGAGTGGTGGTGACTGCCTGGATCTGCACTCCCGGTGAGGAAGTCGTCGATCCGGACCTGCCACAATGCTAGAGGACCGCTCCCACACAGGAACAGCAGTGTGAATCCATGGAAAATCAACGTGGGACAAACAGAGCAAGTGAGGTCTGAGGTGAATGAAAATTAGGATTGCGGGATTCTGCAGAACGCGGGACAGACAGTAGCCAGCGGAGTGCGAGTCGGCTACACCCGCCCCCAGCTGGGGCAGGTGCAGCCTCTTGGGAAAGCAGCTTGCTCTCCTCAATGACCTCCGCTCCCAATTGATTAGAGCCCTGCCTCAGGCCAGGGCAGAATCACCGAGGGATACGTGGGGCATTGCAGACAGGAGGCTTTTTCGGGAAAACACCTTAGAACCTGGGGGCTCTCAGCTGAGACAGCGCTTGGCGAGGAGGGCCGGACCTGCACCAGGGCGGAAAAACACAAAAGATTCCTGGACAGCGAATAGCGTTGTACCCTGTGCTGCCTTTTTCGGCAGTTCTCCAGCCGGTCACCCCCGGTGTGCATCCTTTCTGGCCAGCCCCTGGGCAGTGGCGGTCTCTGCCTGCCGGGGAGCAGGTCCCCTCCAGCCCCGGAGCTCTGCAGGCGCCATCTTGAAAGCAAGGGCGAAACCGCTCTGTAGCCATAAAGTGCCGAGCAGCTCTCTCTGCCCGGCGCCCTCCGCTGGTCTCTGAACCAACGCCAGGAGTGCGGGATATGCATTAGCACGCTGGGTAGCAATAAAGGGTGAAGAGCTTGGACCCTGGGGGAATCTCCGCTGGGGCCGTGCTCGGCGTAAAGGGGCAGAGCTGCGCTAAGGCATAAGTAAAAAAAAAAAAATAATAATGAAGAAGAATAGGCTTGCCGAACTATATATTTTATTCTCAGTGAATTTTTTCTGTTTTTTTTTTTTTTTTTTTTTTTTGCGGCAGCTCACAAGCAGAACAGCCTCGGCGGGCACCTTTGCCCTCTGGGCCTCTGGCTGCCGTGCCTTTTTGAGCGCGGAGGCTGGATCCCCACCACCCCAGGAGCTCTGCGGGCACGCAGACGCCATGTTGAAATCGACTGTGAAACCGCTTGGGTCCCAGCTGGGCGGGCTTGAAGGGGCGGGGCTGTGCTAAGACGTAAAAACAAAAACATTAAATGGCCGCTCAGGACCCAGCAGAGTGGGCGTGAAGGGGCGGAGCTGCGCTAAGGCGTAAAAAAAAAAAATTGGGTCGCCGAACTATATACTTCAGATTTGTGTATCTTTCCGCTTTGCGGTGTGGTGTGGTGCTGTATAGTTTGTTTTTGTTCGTTTTTGTTGGTGTTTTTGGTGTTTTTTGTTTGCTTTTTGTGTTTCTTTTCTTTTCTTTCTTTTCTTTTTCTTTTTCTTCTTGTTTTTTTCTTTTCGCTTTCTTTTTCTCCTCTTTCTTTTCTTTCTTTCCTTTTCTTTTCTCTTCTTCTTTTTTCTTTCTTCTCTTTTTTTGCCTTCCCCAAAATAAAAGTCCTGGTCCAGATGGGTTCACACCTGAATTTTACTATACATACAAAGAAGAACTGGTGCCCATCCTACATAAACTATTCTCCAATATTGAGAAGGATGGAATTCTCCCCAACACGTTCTACCAAGCCAATATAACATTGATACCAAAACCAGGAAAGGATGCAACAAAAATAGAGAACTACAGACCAATTTCTCTCATGAATATAGATGCAAAAATTTTCAATAAAATACTAGCAAATCGAATCCAAGTACTTATCAAAAAAATAATCCACTACGACCAAGTGGGCTTCATCCCAGAGATGCAGGGGTGGTTCAACATACGTAAATCTATAAATGTAATTCACCACATAAATAGAAGCAAAACCAAAAACCATATGATACTCTCATTAGATGCAGAAAAAGCATTTGACAAAATTCAACACCCTTTTATGATAAAAACGCTTAACAAAATAGGCATTGATGGAACCTACCTAAAAATGATACGAGCCATATATGACAAACCCACAGCCAACATCATTCTGAACGGGGAAAAATTGAAAGCACTCCCACTTAGAACTGGAACCAGACAGGGCTGCCCACTATCCCCATTACTTTTCAACATAGTATTGGAAGTCCTTGCGAGAGCTATCAGGCAAGAGAGCAGAATAAAGGGAGTCCAAATAGGGAAGGAAGAGATCAAACTCTCACTTTTTGCTGATGATATGATGTTATATCTGGAAAACCCCCAGGATTCAACCAT
The DNA here is from genome assembly GCF_041146395.1 of Eulemur rufifrons. Classification (NCBI taxonomy): domain Eukaryota; kingdom Metazoa; phylum Chordata; class Mammalia; order Primates; family Lemuridae; genus Eulemur; species Eulemur rufifrons. Next base: position 73,182,450 of record NC_091012.1, read on the forward strand.
GAGACTCCTGGAATTGATTAACGAATATAGCAAAGTCTCTGGCTACAAAATTAATATACACAAATCAGAGGCATTTATATATGCCAATAACAGTCAATCAGAAAATCAAATTAAAGACTCAATACCCTTCAAAATAGCAACAAAGAAAATAAAATATCTAGGTATATACCTAACTAAAGAGGTAAAGGACCTCTATAAGGAAAACTATGAAACACTGAGAAAAGAAATAGCAGAACTTGCAAATAGATGGAAAAACATACCATGCTCATGGATCGGAAGAATTAACATTGTTAAAATGTCTATACTACCCAAAGTGATCTACAGATTCAATGCAATCCCTATTAAATTACCAACATCATTCTTTACAGACGTAGAGAAAATAATTATACACTTTGTATGGAATCAACGAAGACCCTGTATAGCAAAAGCAATTTTAAGCAACAAAAACAAAATGGGAGGTATTAATTTGCCAGACCTCAAACTATACTACAAGGCCGTGGTTCTTAAAACAGCCTGGTACTGGCACAAGTTCAGGGACACAGACCAGTGGAACACAACAGAAAATCCAAATATAGAACCATCCTCATATAATCACCTAATTTTTGACAATGCAGGAAAGAATATACTCTGGGGACAAAAATCCCTATTCAATAAATGGTGCTGGGAGAATTGGTTAGCCACTTGTAGAAGACTGAAACAGGACCCACAGCTTTCACTTCTCACAAAAATCAAATCACGGTGGATAACAGACTTAAACCTTAGGTTGTAAACTATTAGAATTCTAGAAGAAATTGTAGGAAAGACTCTTACAGACATTGGCCTAGGCAAAGAATTTATGAAGAAGACCCCCAAGGCAATCACAGCAGCAACAAAAATAAATGAATGGGACATGATTAAATTAAAAAGCTTCTGCACAGCCAAAGAAACAGTCACGAGAATAAACAGACCACCTACAGAATGGGAAAAAAATTTTGCATACTACACATCAGATAAAGGACTGATAACAAGAATCTATTTAGAACTCAGGAAAATCAGCAAGAAAAAATCAAACAACCCTATCAAAAAGTGGGCAAATGACATGAATAGAAACTTCTCAAAAGAAGATAGAAGAATGGCTAACAAACATATGAAAAAATGCTCAACATCCCTATTCATCAGAGAAATGCAAATCAAAACCACAATGAGATATCACTTAACCCCAATGAGAATGGCCTTTATCAAAAAAACCCAAAACAACACATGTTGGCGTGGGTGTGGAGAGACAGGAACACTCATACACTGCTGGTGGGACTGCAAACTAGTGCAACCCCTATGGAAAGCATTATGGAGGTATCTTAAACAGATTCAAGTAGACCTGCCATTTGACCCAGCAATCCCTTTACTGGTAATATACCCAAAGGAAAAAAGGTCATTCTGTAACAAAGACACATGTACCCGAATGTTTATAGCAGCACAATTCACAATAGCAAAGATGTGGAAACAACCCAAATGCCCATCAATACATGATTGGATTAGTAAGCTGTGGTATATGTATACCATGGAATATTACTCAGCTATAAGGAATGATGAAGATACAACATCTCTATGGTTCTCCTGGAGAGAGTTGGAACCCATTCTATTAAGTGAAGTATCCCAAGAATGGAAAAACAAGCATCACATGTACTCACCAGAAAATTGGTTTCCCTGAACATCACCTAAATACACATCTGGGAACGACACCAATCGGATATCAGACTGAGGTGGGGGGTGGGGGAGTGGATGGGGGTATGCCTACACAATGAGTGCATTGCGCACCGTTTGGGGAATGGTAATGCTTGAAGGTGCTGACTCGGGAAGGGGGGGTGGGGAAGGGAGGGATATATACCTACATGATGGGTGCAACACGCACGACCTGGGGAACAGACACGCCTGGAGCTCTGACTTGGGGGGAAAGACGGTACATGGGCAACGTATGTAACTTGCAATTCTGTATCCCCCATAACAATTAGATGATATGAAATAATAATAAAAAAAATCACTGAAGTTTATATAAATAAGAAACACCCCATGTTTATTGAACTTTTCTGTTGCAATCAGCAATTTTTTAATTGTCAGATTACTAGGTTTTAAAATATTTATAAGACTTTCTGAGGGTATTTCTGTGTTTGTGTGTGTATGTGCATGTGCACACGTGTGTATGTGTATCACTAATTAAAGCCCATCATTAAAAAATAAAAGTCCAAAAACAGTAGATGCTGGTGTGGATGCAGAGAGAAAGGAATGCTTATATGCTGTTGGTGGGACTGCAAATTAGTACAACCTCTATGGAAAACAGTGCAGCTATTCCTCAAAGAACCAAAAGTAGACCTATCATTTGATCCAGCAATCCCACTACTGGGTATCTAGCCAAAATAAAATAAGTCATTTTATCAAAAAGACATCTCCATTCAAATGTTTTTTGCACCATAATTCACAATTGCAAAGATGTGCAATCAATCCAGGTGCCATCAATTTATGAGTGGATTAACAAAATGTCTTATATGTATACCATGGAATACTACTCAGTCATAAAAAAGATGAATTAATACCTTTTGTAACAATTTGAATGTAACTGGAAATCATTATCCTAAATTAACTGTCTAAAGAATGGAAAAACAAACACCACATGTACTCACTATTAAAATGGATCTAACGGATGAGCACACATGTGCACAGAGAGAAGTAAAACTCAGTGGAAATCAAGCAGAGAGGTGTGGGGAGGAGGAGACGGGTGAAAACCTACCTAACGGGTACAATGAACACTCTCTGGGTGATAGGCATACTTATAGCCATGACTCAAGCATTATAGAAGCAATCCATGTAACCACAAACATTTGTACCACTTTAATATTTTGATATAAAAAATTTAATTTAAAGAGATAAATCAAAACAGAAATAAAAAAATGCTCTTATGTCTTCAGGTCTACAAGTAAAAACTGGATAAATTTTTTTAAAAGCTGGTGAAATTGGAAGCAAATAAAATCTTTATCAAACAATTCAAATTACTTCTACCTAGAAATTCCATTGGTGGTGTACATTATTCTCTGCTTGGAAATTTATATTATATTCTAATTTTAATTTTAATTTTATGAGAGTACCTATGAATTCTGAAAGTAATAATTAATCAATTTATTTTGACAGCAGATTAAAGGTAATCCTTCTGAATTTTCCTTGCAATAGTATTGTGTGGAGGAGCTCAGTAAATTTGCCATGAGTTCTGAACTTTATTCGGAGTACAGGCTTTTTCTTTGTTCTAAAAACCTGATAAATAAACTACAGCCCAATGTCTATACATTTTAGTTCATGCATTTGTTTGAGGAGGAATACTGCATTTTAATTATAGAACCATTGTGAGTTTCCAGTAATGAAAGACTAACATTTTTGCCTTCAACTTTTCAATACATATCCAGGTAAAAAAGCAGTTCCATGAAGTTGTTATCTCAAATTATTGTGGACATTAGTAAGGTAAGTTTGTGCTTTCACAAATTTACCAACCAAACAGATATTGCATATAATTGCACTCAGAGAAACAGTAAGGTAGAACAACATGTAAAATATTTTTTAAGAAATCTTTTTGTTATTTTTCTGCTCCAAACTTACTTTGCATTAAAGACAGTTTAGAAAAATCTTGATTACTTCTGGCAAAGTGGCTCAAACAGGGTAATTTTTTAGAAAATTGAATAGAAATATCTGACTCCACTTGATAGCTTTTAAAATAATCCTTATACACTTATAGTCAGAGAGATTTAACTGTGAGAAAATGTTAAGTATTTGAGGACATGGTGTCCAGGAAAATAAGGCACTTGGAATAGCCTCCTCCCCTCCCCTTACATATATTTTTATTCATGGTAAATCCTTTAAAGTAATTTCTCAACTATTTTTTCATGAAACAATGGCATTTAAATATGATTTTAGATAACCTAAAGCATAATAAATGTCCTACTGTCTAGTAAATTGGAGAAATAATGTTCCCAAAGATACAACTTGTCCAATTTTATTAAACTGAATTTTTAAAAATTTATTTAATCAATATTTTTTTTTAGGTATAACCTTACACATCTTGTGGAAGTAGCCTTCCTCCAGGTATAGTTAAATAATATTGCTTTTAAAACAAGAGTTTAAAAATATACCCTTTTTATCTTTTCAATGAATGAAAGTTGTCTTTTGATGTTCCCTATTCAATGGCTGATATTGGTAAAACTTTCTTGGTATGGCTCATTTTTTTAAATTTTTATTTTTAATTATTATGGGTACATAATAGTTGTATATATTTATAGGGTACATGTGATGTTTTGATACAGGCATACAATGTGAATTAATCTAATCAGGGTAATTGGTATATTGCCTCGGGCATTTATCATTTCTTTATATTAGGAGCATTTCAAATCCATCCTTTTAGTTATTTTAAACTACACCTTAACTTATTATTAATTATAGTCACTTTGTTATGTTGTCAAATATTGCTAACTCTATCTAACTATCTAACTATATTTTGTATCCATTAACCATCCCCACTTTATCCCCCACCCTCTACACTGCTGTACTTCCTGGACTGTAGTAACTATCATTCTACTCTCTGTCTCTGTCAGATTGATTGTTTTAATATTTAGATTCCACATCTGAGTGAGAACATGTGAGATTTGTCTTTCTGTGCTTGGCTTATTTCACTTAACATAATGTTCTCCAGTTCCATCCATGTTGTTGGAAATGGCAGGATTTCATTCTGTTTTATGGCTATATAATATTCCATTGTGTATATGCACCATGAGTTTTTTATACATTCATCCATTGATGGACCCTTAGATTGATTCCAAATCTTGGTTATTGTGACTAGTGCTGTAATAAATAAACATGTGAGTGCAGATATATTTTTGATATACTGAATTCCCTTTTTTTGGATATATACCTAGCAGTGGGATTGCTGGGTCATATGGTGGTTCTATTTTTAGTTTTTTGAGGAACCTTCATACTGTTGGGGAGCACTAATTACACTCCTATCAACAGTGTACAGGGGTTCCACTTTCTCTACATCCTCAACAGCATTTGTTATTACCTATCTTTTTTGATTAAAAAAAACCATTTTAACTGGGATGAGATGGTGTCTCATTGAAGTTTTGTTCTTCATTTCTCTGATGACAAATGATGTTGAGTAGTTTTTCATATACATGTTTACCATTTTTATGTCTTCTTTTGAGAAATGTCTATTCAAATCCTTTGCTCATTTTTAATCAGATTATTTGATTATCTCCTCCTATTGAGTTGTTGGAGCCTCTTATATATTCTAGTTATTAATTGCTTGTCAAATGGATAGTTTGTAATTATATTTTCCCATTCTGTGTATTATCTCTTCCCTTTGTTGACTATTTCCATTGCTGTGCAGAAGCTTCAGCTGTGTTGTAGCCCTACTCCTGTATCCATTAGTTTATTGTATCCTTCCAGGTATATTCGAAGGACTTTTACTATGTATGCACAAATATACACACCAAATATCCACAAAGTGTAGCACCATTAATATGTAAATATGACTTTAAATTTAGAGATGGTATGATGCTGTAATGTTATAAAACATTTTTCACTAAATATTTTGGTTATTGTTATCTCTGTATATATTGATACATGTCATTCTATTTTATTTCATCACATATTGAAAATTCCATTCAAAGGATAAAATATATAAATATCTCAATAAATAAATAAATAAATAAATATCTATTCATGGTCATGTTTGTGTTCTTAATTTTTTATTAATGTGAACAGTTCTGATATGAGCATCATGATAAATATTCCTGATAGAAGTAGATATGTGTTTTCTCTTCTTAGAAATTTAACCCTGGGATAAAGAGTATGCACAATTTATTATATAGTGACAAATTGCTCCAAAAATTGATTCCACCAATTGACACTTGGATTACCAGAATGCCTTTCTTTCATATCCTTGTCTATCCTAGTTCACTGCTGCTCAAATGGTGGTCCACTGACCAGTACAGTTCCACGAACAACTATTTGGTACAGGTCAGTAATAAAATCAATATGGTAATTGAGAGTAAAGACTGTCCCAGCATTTAATATGGTTAAATGTTTTAATATTTGCTAGTACTATGGAGATGATACTATTATAGTTATTTTATTTGTATTTCTCTGAATATTAGAGAATCTGAATGAATTTTTGTTAAGTTTTTTGGCCATTCATATTTTCATCTTTTGTTCACATCCAGCATCCACTTTCTACTTTGTTGATTGTTATTGATTTTTAGTGCCATTTTATATTCACTGGAATATTCTTCTGTTGTATGTTTTCTGAACTTTTGCTTATCTTTTTTATTGTTATCAAATAGGCATAACGTATTTTTTTAGTGCTTGGGGCATAACACACACCCTACTAGGCAATGCAGATACAACAATGAATAAATCAAATTTTTGAAATTAAGGAGTTTAATCCCAATGTGTACATGTACGGGAATAGGAATTAGGGGTAGAATACAGAGACAGACTCTAATTGTGTGCTTGACGAAAATAAAATAGGTCATAGTGAAAAGAGCAAAAGAACAGAGTGGAGAGTTTTAGTCAGATCAAACATAGGAGTATTCTCTCAGGAGATGATCGTTGAGTTAATGCTTGAATGATGAAAGGAGGAAACTACAGGAGGCCCTTGGAAAATTGGTTTTCCGACAGATGGAGTAGCAAGTGCTAAAGCCTGGAAGGAAAAATGCATAACATATGGCCACGCAACAGATAGACCAGTTTAGCAGCATCATAATGAATTAGGAGAAAAATGGTAGTAGATGAGATCAGTAAGGTGGAAAAGGATCAGGCACTAAAGGGGCTAATAGGCCAATGAAAGAATTTAGTCAACTTTCTTTTCTGTAGTTGAAAATAGTCAAATACTGGGAATTTCATATAGTTTCAGTTAATAGTCTTTATTTTATTCTAATTGTAATGGGACTCCACTAAAAGCTGTTAAGGAAAAAAGTATACTCTATTCTGCTTTATCAAAACATATTTGGCTGTTTTGTGGAGAATAGGCCAAGGAGGGCCAAAAGTAGGAGCAGGTATAGTATTTCAAGACTTGTTGCCATAGTGCAATGGTGGTTTAGACTAGAAATGTAGATTGGAAAATGATAAGAAAAGGTCAGACTTAGATTAACAAAAATGCTAATATTTTGTATGTGTTATGTAAGATAAAGTGAGAAATCAAAGATGACATCAAGTACTTGGTCTAAACAATAGGGGGAAAGTCAAGTGCTATTTGTTAAGTTCCAGAATATTCTAAAAGGAGAACCTGGGGAAATAATCAAGAGTTAATTGAGTGAATTAAGTTGAAATGATTATTAGACCTTCAAGTGGTAAAGTTAAGAAAGCTTATTCAGATACACATTGCAACTCTGGGCTGGGGCTATAGATTTCAGAATCATCAGCATATCAATTATATTCAAATTGTGAGTCTGAAGTACATCACAAAAAGGAAAAAATGTCAAGAAAAAATTGGTTCAAAAAAAGCAGCCTGTAAAACTTCAATATATAGAGTTCCACTAGAGGATGTGTAGTCAGGAAAAGAGATTAAATCACAGCAGTCATTAAGGTAAAAGTAAATAGAAGTGGAATGTTATTTATTCAGCAATAAAAAGGAGTACCCTAGTAATACATGCTATAACATACATGAACCTCAGAAACATTATGTTAGGACAAAGAATTGAAGTGCAAATGACACTTTTCACTGTATGATGCTATTTTTATGAAATCTCTTGATCAGGAAAGTTTATAGAAAAAAACTGTGTTTGCCTGGGTGCTATGTTGAAAATGGGGACCACCTACAAATTAGCATGAGGTATCCCTTTAGGGTGGCAAAAATATTCTAAAACGTATTTGTTATGATTGTTGCACAGCACTCTAAACTTACTAAAAAGCACTGAATTGTACATATAAACTGTGTGAATTTATAAATTATTCTTAAAGTTGTTAATAAAAACAATAAAACTTGTAAATCTAGTATCCTTAGAGACTAGAGAATTACATTTTTCCAAAAGTAATTTTCATCCAACAGTGTCAGATGTTGCTAAGAGTCAAAAATTGATGACACTGGCTTTGGCAAAATGCGAGTTGTTGATGGCTGTGATAACAATAATTAAAGAGTATCTTTCCTTTAGCAAAATGATGGCTGTTTTCTCACAGTTCTTACAGTTTGAGCCCTATCTTGGTATTCACATAGCAGTAGACTAGATGGACCTTGGACTTTTTGTCAAATTATATAAATATTAGAATATAATTTTATTGTCTTGAGTTTATAGATTAACTTGAAAAGGAATTACATCTTTAAAATGTTTATTCTTCCCATACAGCAATATGCAAAAAAGCAGCTACAAGAGGAATTTTCTTGCTGCTGGCTGTTTAGCTACAATGTATCTGGATTGTGTCTAATTGAAAATCAACAATGAGTGCCAAAGAAAATTTGAATGAACACCAAAGCAAGTACATTCAGAAAGAAAATTATGTTTCCATTCTAAATTCAGAAGAGGAGCTTAGCATTCCAACCTACACAGATAAATTCAATCAACACCTAGAGAAAACAAATCGGTTGGAAAATCCTCAGGAACCTACTGGGTCCTTGGGCACTAATATTGAACCTACCACAACCTCAGTCATCACTCAAGTCTTTTATGTGCCCCTAGAGGAGAAAAAGTATATGATTCACTTTCAAGGTAGACAAACAAAACTCTATCTAGACATCATGAAAAGGACTGGTGCCAACCTAGAATTAACTTATGTCTAAAACAAAGATCTTCACATTACACTCTCCCTAATCCAGAAACTGTCATAAAAGCTCAGAAGGAAATTTTTTCATGGTACCAGGAACAAGTTTTAACTCCAGCTTGTATTCCCAAAGAACATCATTGCTTTGTTATAAGGAAGACAGGATAAAAACTATAAGACTTGTAGTAAAGAGCTGCAACTAACACGCAGATCTTATGCCTAGATAACCACAGCAATTGGACCAATAATATTGGCACAAAAGAGGTCATGAAGAAAGCTCCCCAAGGAGTCTTACTTATGTCTGCTGAACAAGACAGGTGTACTATAGAGACCTTAGATGTGGAAAAGGTATTTCATCCTTTCGTTACTGAGCCATGCAATAAACTATTAATAATATCATACAGGAAACAGAGGCACACATCCATATTCTACCACTTAGTGCCAATGAGACAGAAATAGTTTTTAGCAGAAGAGAGCAACAACTGGATAAGGTCAAGCTTATGTAAAAGAGATTTGTGGGAATACCAAAAAGAAAAACAAAACCATAGACATGGAGATGAATTTGCAGCATATGTGTACCATAGTTCCCAAAAGCAATTCCATGCTGAAGATCTTGGAAAGAACTGGAGATTCAATAGAGATCTCACACTCAGAGGGCACATCAGATTCTGTGACACACCAAAGTAAGCTTGAAAATTTAGGGGTGGTATTTACTGAAGTTTATTGGAAGGCCAAGTGTTATATTGTTTCCCCCATCTTTGCACCTTCCTGGCTTCACACATGTATTATTGGTAAGAAAGGTCAGAATATATCCAAAATAACTCAGAACATGCCAAAGGTCCTTATAGAGTTTACTGGAGAGGATAAAATTACCCCAAAAGGACCAACAGAAGATGTGAATTATGCTCAGGAACAAATTGAAGTCATAGTTAAAGATGTAACTAACAGAATGGAATATGCAGAGATCATATATTTGATCATATATTTATATGACTATAAATTTCACAAGCACCTGATAGGGAAGAATGGTGCTATCATAACCAGAATTAAAAAGACAAGGTTTTGGCCCTAATCTTACCTGAAAATGAAAAGAATAACTTGATCAGAATTGAGGTGGAAATTAATTGGTGTCCAACAGGCCAAGAGAGCTTCTTGAACTTGCTGCTAATGTAGAAAATGGGCAAAATAAGGATTAATCACTGAATGAAGATATCATTGCACAATAATTGGGTGGAAAAATAAACAGATCCATAACATTCATAAGAAATTCTCAGAGGTTATGATTAATTTTTCAGACCTAGTACAGAAAAGTGACATTATCCAATTTAGAGGGCCAAAACATAAATTAGAAAAATGCATGCAGTATTTGGAGAATGTGGTGACACTGTAGAAAATAGCTATTTCATAACTATTCCCATATTTAAAAAGCTTCACAAAAAATGTCATTGGAAAAGGAGGTACAAATGTCAAAAAGACCTGTGCATCAACACCAAGATTAATCTTCCATCAGCAAGTAGCAACTCTGAGAATATCATCATCAGTGGAAAGCCAGAAAACTGTGAAGTCACTCGTAACTGGAGTCTTTCAGTTCAGAATAGCCAATATTTCAGAAGTGGAATTTCCTATTCCTTCCAATCCACACAAATTCCTTATTGATTCTAAAGACTGTTTGATTGCTTCAATCATGAAAGTATGTGGAAAGATACACATTCATTTTTCAAGAAACAACTCAAGCCTTCAAAGAGTCATTATTAGGGGCCCTGCCTGAAGTGTTGAAAAAGCCAAGAAAAAGCTGCTGCAACTAGCAGAAGAAAAAATCCAAGAGTTATGCTGTGACTCTCCATGTCAAACCACAGTATCACTAATTCTTCCTAAGCAAAAATGGTGCCAATGTTTCCAAAGTCTATAATGAAACCAGATGGAGCACATGTAATTTCCCCTACCCCTGAGTACAAGGATCAAAAATTGTTAACTATCACAGGGACATAGGAGACTGCCAAGGGTACACAAAAGTAACTAGAGGCTTTCATTAAAAACCTACATAATGTGGTAGAGGACAACATACTGGTAAATCCCAAGTACCACCATCATTTTATCATGCAAAAGGGCCAGGTTTTATGGCAGATGACTGAGGACTATGGTGGTGTGATTATTAACTTTACACATTCAGGAAAACAAAGAGGCAAAGTCATAATTAGAGGACCAAAGCCTCGTGTAAAAGCAGCCAGGAAACGTATGCAAGAGATTATTGATGACTTGGACACCCAAGTTACAACACAATGTGTTATTCCTCAGAAGTTGCATCATTTTGTCATGGGACAAATGTGTTCCTGTATTTGCTAAATTGCTAGAGATTATAATGTTCAAAGTAAATTTCCAGAATGAAATGACAATCCAGTTACTATCTCTCCACATCCACACCATCATTTATTGTTTTGGGACTTTTTGATAAAGGACATTCTCACTGGAGATAAGTGATATCTCATTGTGGTTTTGATTTGCATTTCCCTGATGATTAGAGATGTTGAGTATTTTTTCATATGTTTGTGGCCATTAGTCCATCTTCTTTTGAAAAGTTTCTGTTCATGTCCTTTACCCACTTTTTCATATAGTTTTTTTGATTTTTACTTGCTGATTTTCCTGAGTTCTATATAAGTTCTAGTTATCAGCCCTTTGTTAGATGTATAGCATGCAAATATTTTCTCCCATTCTGTATGTAGTCTGTTTGCTCTCATGATCATTTCCTTGGCTGTGCAGAAGCTTTTTAATTTGATTAGGTCCCATTTATTTATTATTGTTGCTGCTGTGATTGCCTTTGGGGGTCTTCCTCATAAATATTTCGTCTAGGCCAATGTCTATAAGAGTTTTTCCAACATTTTCTTCTAGAATTCTTATAGTTTCATGCCTTAGGTTTAAGCCAATTATCCACCATGAGTTGATTTTTCTGAGAGGTGAAAGGTGCAGATCCTGTTTCAGTCTTCTACATGTGGCTATCCAGTTTTCCCAGCACCATTCATTGAATAAGGATTCTTTTCCTCAGTGTATGTTTTTGTTTGCTTTGTCAAAGATTAGATGGCTATATGAGGATGGTTTTATATCTGTGTTCTCAGTTCTGTTCCATTGGTCTATGTCTCTGTTCTTGTGACAGCACAATACTGTTTTAGTTACTGTAGCCTTATAGTATATTTTAAAGTCTGGAAAATTGATGCCTCCCAATTTCTTCTTTTTGCTTAAGATTGCTTTTCTATGTGGGGTCTTCTCTGGTTCCATATGAAGTGTAGAATTATTTTTTCTAGATCTGCAAAAAAAATGATGTTGGTATTTTAATAGGGATTGCATTGAATCTGTAAATCATTTTGGATAGTACAGACATTTTAAGCTACAGGTAGAACTACTATTTGATCCAGCAATCCCATTACTGGGCATCTACCCAAAGAAACAAAAGACATTCCATAAAAAAGACATCTGCACTAGAATGTTTATAGCAACATAATTCCCAATTGCAAAGATGTGGAAACAACCCAAGTGCCCATCAATATATGAGTGGATTAATAAAATGTGCTATATGTATACCATGGAGTTCTACTCAGCCACAAAAAAACAATGGTGATCTAGCACCTCTTGTATTATCCTGGCTAGAGCTGGAGCCCATTCTATTAAGTGAGGTATCAGAAGAATGGATAAACAAGCACTACATGTACTCACCATTAAATTGGTATTAAGTGATCAACACTTATGTACACATTCATTGGGTGTTGGGCAGGTGGGGGGGAGAGGAAGGGATGGGTATATTCACACCTAATGGGTGCAGTGCACCCCATCTGGGGGATGGACACACTTGAAGCTCTGACTCTGGTGGGGCAAAGGCAATATATGCAACCTAAACATTTGTTCCTCCATAATATGTTGAAATAAAAAAAATTAAAAAAAAGAAGAAAATCCAGTTACTAATATAGAGCCAGCTGTTCAGGAAAATGGGGAAGAAACTGAGAAAAAGAGTGCTAATCTCATTTCTATTTCCCCAAGAAAATGTGACACCATACTTATCTCAGCCAAATGGAAAAGTGTGAAGCAGCCGTGAAAGTTGAAACATTAATTCCTATCACTGCTGAAGTAGACGTGCCCTTTGACCTTCATTGTTATACTATTGGTCAGAAAGGAAGTGGAATACACAAGGTAATAGATACATTTGAAGTTAATATACAGGTATCAGCACCTGGATTAGTGTCTGATATCATTTCCCTTACTGGCCTTGCTACAAATGTGGAACAAGCCAAGGCTAGATTATAAGAATGAGTCAAGGCTTTACAAACTGAAGTAGAAGATCAATCATTAAGAAACTTTAAACTAAAATTTACAGCAGACCCCCAAAAATCACTCCAAAATCATTGGTCCAAAGGGATTAGTTATTGCTCAGATTTTCTTAGACCATGAATTTATCACTCATTTTCCAAATAAAGAGAGCAATGAGATATAGAACACATCGTCATCGCTGGATATGAAAACAACACCCTGGCTGCCTGGGATGCAATAATGAAAATGGTACATAAAATTGAAAAAACAGTTATTAAGCAAATCTCACTAAACTGTAAGGTTTGTGGCCACACTATTGGATTCCACAGAAAAGCCATTCATAAAGTCATGAATCAATTCCAAGTAGACATCTGTTTCTCTCTAAAAGGGACCTCAAACCCAAATGTCATCACTGTGACTAGACTCCCTGATTAAGTCACAAAAGCAATTGATCATATCCTTAGTCTTGAGAAACATTATCTATCTGTTGTCATAAAGCATGAATATCAGCAGGAACATGTGAAAACTTTCTCTTTGTGAAATGCATCTAGTGCTCCATCCAAGACTTTTGCAATACAAATGTTCCCTGTACTGCAAGCCCCATTCAAAAGACCCCTGACATGAACAGTTCTGAAGATCTCCCCAGCTTGGAGCATCAGGTGTCTAGTAAGACTCACACTTGGAGACACAAATAGCAATGATAAAAAAAAAACATTAAAAAAATGGAAATTGTTCCACCCAGGTTATCTGAAAATGCCATCAATAATCTTTCTAAATTTATGCAGCTGCTGCATCCTATGCACATTTCTGACACCCTTGCCTCCAACACAGCCCTCCTCGAATCCTCCAAAATATCTTATAATGAAAGTGAAGTGCTCAATCCTGTGCACATGCCATAATTATAAATTTAGTTATAATTTCCACTTAGGACCTGTTATTGACATTTCTTTTATAGGACAAACTTTCCATTGTTTTAAACATAGTTCATTAAAATATTAAACAAATATCACACATGCACTAAACTTCATGGTCTGCTCAGCATGCATGCCATTATTCACTTAACTTTCATTATGTGAACTCAGCAACTGTGACAAGAAGACTACATTTGTGTCATCACCCCAAGGCATAAATCTCATTGACTTTACAAAAATAAAAACTAATTGTGCTCTGTTTACTTTTTCCTTCATACCATCCTGTTTGCATTACTTCCTATTAACTTTCGTAGAGTGAAACCAGCTTTTTGCAAACCTATCATGGCTTATGGAACTGGGAGAAGAATGAATTTTGTACAGTGTGATTAGGTTCTGGGTGTGGTGTTAGAGCACTTGCATATCAAAATGGCATAGCTGTAATATTTGGGAGGAAGAAAAAGGTCTTGGAATCCTAAAGAATATTAGATTGCTTAGAATGGTTTTGATTTCTCAGATAATAGTTCTACCATTTAAGGACTTGAGACTTCATTACTTATTTTTGTTTCTGAGACACACCTTTCAGAAAGCCTCCTTGGGGAAAAATGACAAACCCCATGAAGAGACTGTTTTCATCTTCTTTCCAGTGATGTAGGTCTGGTAAAGCTTTAAAGTAATGGTGCCAATTGATATTTTAGTGTCAAGTTATTTCGGTGGATGCTTTGGTCACTAATAAGATTTCCCCTGAAGCACTCACTGCCCATATATAAACAGCTGATGTCTAGCATTTACATCCACCCACCCCACGAATTTTCCTCATCTGAAGTGAGCAACTTTGCCCAAGATCATGTCCTTTTTTCAGAGGCAGCCTTAACCAACCAACTGGCTAATGTGTGGTCATAAATAATGAGCCCCTTTTCCACATCACAGAACAACTCTGTATGACCATCCCAAATCTAGGGCTCACCATGAGCTCCTCTTAGTCCTTTGTTGTGACTGCATCAAAGCTAAACTCCCTCTGCCCAACTCAGCTTTGTTCATTGACTTATAGGTGTTTATCTCAAGATCAATCCACAATTTCTTGCATCCAAATCCTCTGTTTCAGGGTCTGATGCAGCAATAGTTATCATGATGAATTGATCTGACAAACATCCTTGTACGGGATATGAGGATTTGTAAGGAAGGAAAGATGAAGACAGATCTTTACTGTCAATGATTGTGATTAGTTCTTAAGGAGTGGCTTATTTTTTAAAATAATCACAGGATATTGTATACCTGCATATTGTCTTTCCAAAACACTGTAAACAAATGCCTAGTTTCACCTGGCATTTAATCTCTTATTTTTTTCTGTTTTGGTTTTGCTATAGCATTTCAAAATAGAGGCATTGCATGCTAAAGTGCCAATTCTGACACTATCACTTACTTCATCATGCCAAGCTGGTCTTCTTGCAAAAGTGGGGATGGATAGAAATTCTGGGAGGAGGAATACTTGGGTCAAGGTAGTACACATTACACACCTAGCTTAGGGTATATGCATTTTTAATTTAAGTAGGCATTGCCAAATTTTCTTTACTGCTGCAAGGAGTATATGAGTTCCTGATTACCTATGTCTGGTGTTACTAGCCTGGCATGTAATATCTACTATATAGGGGATATTATTTTAGGATAACATTGATGTTATATCACTGAGTTTATGTCTTTAATGACTATGGGCATATACTTTAGCTTTTTGTCCTAACTCATTAAGCTTAGTCATGATTTTTAGGGTCAATATGAGATATGGTTATCCACCATTAGTAAAGGTTACTATCAGCATAGCTGATATTTCTGTTACACCTTCATGAGCACCATCCTACATATCAAGCTTTGCTTGCTAGAATTACTGGACAATTTATATTTTACCACTATAAAACACTGAAATGGGTCATATCGACCCATTAGCTAAATTTGCTTCAAGGCTAAATAAATAATTCACTATTCTTCATTGTATTTCAAATTGTGTCTAGTCATGTTATTCAAGAAATCTATCAGAATACCTGCAATAAGATTACATTTAATATTAAAATATTTCATTACTTATATACAGATAATAACAGAAACAAGAAGAGCAAAACAACATTATAGAAATGGACACAAATTAAAAAATAAGCCTTTCTTCATTATAAAATTTCCAAAGAAAAACGAAGCTTCAAAGATTAAATACACCTATAAGTTAAATTCCATAGTCGTTAAAGTCCAAATTTAAATTCTCTTACCTTTGTTAGACAAAAGTCTAATGTCTAGGAGTATATCAGCAACATGGCCAGACTAGTAAACTCCTGACTGCCTCCACCCACAGACACACCAAATGAACATCTATTTTTGGATCAATTCCCTGTGAGAGAAAGTCAGAAACCAGTTGACAGACTCCTACTCACCAGGCAACTGAGAAAGCATCTGTATAAAATGGGTAAGGAAAGCTGAGGAACATGTGGGTACAGTCCCTGCTCTGGGCACAATGCTATACCATTGAGGACAAAAATCACCAACACCCAACTTTTCCCTGTGTCTAGGAAGGTTTGAACCTCACATATTGCAGCCTAATTCTAAAGTTCCCCACATGTTGCCTCTTAATTCACCAACTCTGGAAATGAGGGAATTAGACACACATGGCTCTATACCACAGATAAAAAGTAGCAGTTTTATGAGGCATGCAAGGACTTCCAGGGGTATCATTATCTAGATGCAGTATAGAGAAGGGATTTTAAAAAGGCAGCTCTTTGTTTCTCTCCTGAAGGGGTTTATGAACACTTCAGTGGCTACTTGGTAGCTGAGATTCTAACTTGCATTGGAGAGTTCAAGAGGCAGACGATATCTACCAGGATCCTAAGAATCAGACTGGCATTTTTGGAACCTTCTTTTTTGGCTTGCCTCAGTGATAAATACAGGTCCATTAATCCCTCCTGGACGAAGTTTGTCCACACATCAAGCACTCCAACTTTTACAGCTTCCACCCAAATGGACTGCATCCTAAACTTCCTATCTCTAGGAGGTTTAGGAAACTGGGCATGTGAGAGTCTTTCTAGATCACAGAACAAGAAGGTAGTTTTAAACAGGCATACAAGTATTTTCAGGGGCTCCACCCCCTGGGAGAATGTATAGAAGGGGCTAAAATAGTGAAGCTCCCTGTTTCTCCCTGGATGGGGTTTTCAGCATATTCTTTTAATGGCTACTTTGTGGCCAGGCTTCTAACTAACTTGCATTGGAGAGATAAAGGAGTGGACAAAAAGTAGTCCTCCAGCAGCCTAACCAGCAGCTCAGCACTTCCTGTGCCTTTTCCGTCACCTCACCCCAGCATTAACTCCAGGTCTACCAATTCCTCCTGGAAAAAGTTTATCCACTCGAGTGCCCAGACTTTTACAGCTACCATCCAAAGGAATGCATCCCAAACATCATAGCTCTGGGAGCAGAAGAGACTAGGAATATGTGAATCTCCCTAGATCACAGAACAAAGAGGTGGTTTTAAATGGGTACACAAATACTTCCAGAGGCTACACACCCTAGGAGTAGTGAAGAAAGGGAAAGGGAGCTGGGATGCACAGCACCCATTTTCTCTCCAGAGACAGTTTGCCGTACATCTTTCCAATGGCTACTTGATGGCCTGGCCTCTAATTTGCAACAGGGAGGTAACAGGAAAGACAACCAGTAGCCTCCTAGCAGCCTGAGCAGGAGCTCAGTGATTTCTAAGCCTTTTCACTGGCTCATCCTAGTGATAAATCCAGGTCTCCTGATTCTTCCTGTGAAGAGTTTGTCCATACACAGAATGACAGAATTTCTATTGATCCCAGCCAAAGGACTTTCTTCTTAATGACCTAGCTCTGGTAGTCAATAGGGCTTTGCATTTCTGAGTCTTCCAAGATCACAGAAAACAAAGAGGTGGACATACAACGGGCCCACTTCCAGCAACTCTCTCCCCAGGATCAGAGGGTACAGGCTGAATGCAAGTAGAGGCATCTGCCATAGATTTTTCTTTCTTGCTTAGCAGAAAGAGTGGGAGGTAAACACCCTCACTCAGCTTCACTGTAAGAATAGAAGGAACTGGAACACACATCCAACACCCCAGCTTTTCTAGCTTCATCTAGAGGGTCTACCTTCTCCCTTAGCCATCTTGAGGTATATAGGATATGGAACATCCTAATCTCAAGGGGGCCACCAGAAACAGAAACAGCAGTTTGAGCAAATAGAAAAATTTGAGAGGCACCTTAAAATCTCTGTCTGGACATATTGGTGAGATCCTTCTCCTGTGTGAGACCAGCCTGACAAGACTGGGAGAAGCAGTTTTGGTGTCTAATGCACAGAAACTAAAACAGAGTCAAGTAAAATGAAGAAATATGGAAATATATTCCAAATAAAAGGTGAATCTCCAGAAAATAACCTGAGTGAAATGAAGATATATGATTTACCCAACAGGATATTCTAAATAATGGTCGCAAAGATGCTCACCAAGACCAGAAAAGCAATGCAAGAACAAACTAAGTATTTTGACAAAGAGATATAATGTATTAAAAGTCCCAAACAGAAATCATAGAGCTGAAGAATAAGTGTTCTTATCACTGAAGACATGTCAAGAAAGATGGGCATAAATTGCAACGTATAAAATTTAGTTTTAATATAAATAATTCTCTTATATTTTGTAACAAAAAATATTGTGAAATATTATTTTCTTAGGGTTTTTATATGTGAGAGAGAAGGGATGCTTTAAAATGTGTTTCTTTTCATCTTCCTGAGAAAGAATTTCAATAGGTTGTGGTGGGAGGTGGGAGGAGAGATTTGAACTGAATGACTATTTAAGCTTTCTTTCACATCGAATACCCTATATTATATAAATTTTTACATATTCAAATTCATTTTGATTATAATTCTTTGATAGTATTTGGTTCACTTCTTGTATCCCCAAATACCATTAAGCCTCTGTCAGCTGCTTTAAAGGGAATGAAACATTCAAGACTGCACTTTGTGATTTATACTTAGGATTCTTTATTATGGAGTAACACACACATTTGTTATTAGAGAGTATTCAACATCACTAATTTAAGGTAATCATTCTTGATATGTAAAAGTAAATTAGCCAGAAAAATGAACACTGTGTTTACAAAAGCAATGAATTTCATTTTTATCTGAAGAGATTAAAATAAAATAAATATTTAATAAAATCTAGAAAGTAAAGAAATTTATTCAAGGAGTTTATACTCATTGTATCTATTTCTATAGTACATTTGGTCTTGAAATTTATGCACATTTTATTCAGAAGTCAACACTATAGTTAAGATATTTAGGACATCTTGCCTCAAAGATGTCTTGTGTCAAGGATGTCAACTATTAATACATTGTAGTAGGTGCTGTTTCAGTTAGAGAAGTTAACTTTTTATCAGTTATTCTTAAATTTAGATTATTTAAAATAAATGTAGCACTCTTTTTATAAGAATATCTTTTTATTGTAGTCATTTTTCCTTTTTGTCCTTTTCACTTCCTTCTTTTGCTACTTTTGATTAGTGTTACTGAAATGAGCCCTGCCTCACCATCAACATAACCAAAATTACCAAAATGGGGTTCATAAATTGATATATTTTTACTAAATATTTTCCACATTTTTATGGATATTAATGAAAAATTTAAGAAGCACATATGATGAAATGTGTTCGTTGACATTGTATCAAGATCATAATATTGTACATGTTAATGCAGTAGTTTCTTAAGTAGAGATAGTTATTTTTACATATTTATTTTTCTACCCTGATCATGTACTATAGCTTGCTTCATTATGTACTACTTACACTGACCTTTTATCTAGTCCTGAATATTCCAAGTTTGTTTATGGAATTCATACTTTCTGTTCCTTTTTCATGTTCTTCATGTGGCCAGCTGATTTCACAACTAACCTACTTGATGAGTGCGATGTGCACTGTCTGGGGAATGGACACACTTGAAGCTCTGACTTGGGGGGATGGGGGGGCATGGGCAATATATATAACTTGAACTTTTGTACCCTCATAATAAGCTGAAATTAAAAAAAAGAAAAAAAGAAAAAGGACAGTGAGTTACAAAGTAAAATCAATATATATTATCTGTACCTATGAAATGGAATGTGAGTTAAATTTGTGATTCTGTTGTTCTTAGGTATAGTCTTATAAGCCCTATAAGAATATATTCTGTAAAACAAGAAATGATGTCTGTAATATTCTTTATTGTATTCCAGGCATCTAAACAGTATCTGACATTTGTTAAGAGTTCAATAAATATTTTTTAATTAATAAGTAAATGAGTGAATAAATGAATAAAACATGGACTGGTAAATTTTCTCTCTTATTGATCATTTCAATAATTTGAAATGGAATACAAATGTGTAGATATAATGTTTTATCCCCTGACATTATATGATAGATTTCCTTTAATTTTACAAATAACTTTAATTTATGGTATGCAAAAAAGTTACCAAAACCATTAGTGGATATACAGTTTCACTCCCTTCAAACCCTATCACTAACGAATATGTTAAACAGTTTAGAAAATATTAAAATAAGAAACTATGACATGTGTAGCATATAATTTTATAATTTAGTTTCTATTTGGATTATTATTAATAAAAGCATATTCTTAAAATGATGGAAAGCTTAGATTGCTACTGCAAGTTTATTTTCCTATAATGTGAAACACTGTTTATTTAAATCAATCAAAAAACTTCATAATTTCCACTTGATTTTTCTTATATCTATGGGTTATTTATAAGTATGTTTTTTACTTTTTTAATATTAGGGATTTTCCAGTTATAATTCTGGTATTGGTTTATAATTTGATTCTACTGTTATCAGAGAAAGTAGATGTCAATGTTCTCACCATGCTAAAAAAAGTGATAAATATGTGAGCTAATAGATATGTCAATTAGCTTGATTTAATCATTCACAAGGTATACATATATCAAAGCATCACATAGTATATCATAAATACATACAATTTTTGTCATTTATACCTTAATAAAGCTTGGAGAAGAAAAGATAATACACTTTCCTGAAGGTTTAAAGAAAGATGTCAATTCTCTTCACATTGATCTATAGATTTCAAGAAATTCTGCTTAAAATCACTGCAAGATATTTTTCTAGACCTAGACAAGGTTTTCCTAAAATTTATATGGAAAAGCACAGGCCATAGAATCGGTAAAACAATCTTGAAAAGAATAAAATGGGCTAAATCACCTACTCAATGTTAAGGCTTACTATATTGCCACTGTAATCAAGACAATGTAGAATCAGTAAAGGGACGGAAACATAGATCAATGGAGCAGAACGGAAAACCAAGAAATAGATCCACATACATATGTTCAACTGACTTTAACAAAGGATGCAAAAATTCCTTTTGCAATAGATGCTTAAGGAATTAATGCAAAAAGTATAATCTTTTCAACAAATGGCACTGAAACAAATATATATCCACAAGCAAGAAAAATGAATGTTGGCTTAAACCTCACACCTTATAAACAATTTAACTCAATATTAATTACAAACTTAAATATAAAATGTAAACCTTTACAACATTTAGAAAAACAGAAATAAATCTTCAGGGCATAGGGCCAGGGGAAGACTCCTTAGACCTTACAACAAAAGCATAATCCATTAAAAGACAATTGATAAATGGGACCTCATCAAAATTAAAAACATAATTTTCCCTTTGAAAGACCTTTTTAAGAGGAGAAAAAGACTAGCTACAAACTGAGAAAAATATTTGTAAACCAATATCCAATAAATAACTTGCTGAATATATAAGAACTCTTAAAACTCAAGAGTAAAATAAACAAAAATAAAAAAAAAAACCCAAGAAGTCCAATTAGAAAATGGGAAGAATACATGAACAGAGATTTTATTAAAGAGGCTATATAGATGGAATGAAGTACATGAAAATATGTTCAACATTATCAGTCATTAGGAAAATAGAAGGTAAAAGCACTATGAGATATCACTACATGCCTATCAGAATGGGTACAATAAAAAACAGTAAAAACACCACATGCTAGTAAGAGTGCGAATAAACTGGAAGACTCATAAATTGCTGATAATGTGAACTAGTACAGTCACTGGGAAGAATATGGAAGTTATTTACAAAACTAAATATACATTTAAATGCAGCAAATGCACTCTTGGGCATTTATTTCAAAGAGATGTAAACTTATGTTCACACAAAAACCTATGCATGAATGTTCATCACAGCTTTATTAGTTATAGCCAGAAATTGAAGACAACCCTAAAGTCCTTCAATGGGAAAATGATTAAACTGTGGTGCATATATACTACGGAATTGTACTTAGCAACACAAAAGAACAATTTATTGATACACACAATTTAGTTGTGTCTTAGAGGAATTATGCTAAGTTAAAAAATGTAAATATAAAAACATTCCATACCACAGGATTCTTTTTATATAGCATTTATGAAATGACAAAATTATATTGATGAAGAACAGATTAGTGGTCTCCAGAGTTTATAAATAGTTAGAGAGGAGGATGTGGCTGTGACAATGAAAAGGCAACGTGACAGACTTGTGGTGATGAAAGTATACTATATCCTGACTGTGGCAAAGGTCACATGAATTTGCACATGTGATAAAATTTCACAGAATGAAATAAGTGCACACAGACACACAATGTATATAACACTGGTGAAATATGAATACGTGGAGTGTATCAATTTAAATTTCCTAGTCATAGTAATGTACAATAGTTATGTAAGATGTTGCCATTAGGGGAAACTGGGTGAAGCATATAGGGGATCTCTCTGATTATTTACTGCCACTGCATGCAATTCAATAATTATCTCAAAATAAAAAGTTAATAAAAAGAATAAAGGTGTTCTTTTTGAGCTGATATGGAGTGAATTACTGTATATAATGTAAACATTGAAAAATGTGAGGAAACAAATATAATGCTAATAAAAATATTTACCATATATGCGGTAGATAGGAATGGAGTGAAGGAGTAAGACTGAGGCATGACTGCATATTACTTTTTACTTAATTCTGATTTTTGAAACATATAAATGTTTTACATATTTAAAGGATAATAGTAACTCAGCAGATTTTTTTAAAGAATCAAGTAAAACTTATAAAATTAATTATAAAATTATTAAACTTAATGGATGAGTTTAAATTATAATTGAATGTATTGACAAATAGCCTTTTAGTTTAGCTTGAAGTCTGGTAAAGTGATGCCTCCAGAGTTGTTCCTTTTGCTTAAGATTGCTGTGGCTATTCGGGCTCTTTTCTGCTTTCATACGAATTATAGAATTATTTTTTCTAGATTTGCAGAAAATGACATTAGTATTTTAATGGGTATTGCACTGAGCCTGTAAATCACTTTGGGTACCATAGACATTTTGACAATGTTGATTCTGCTGATCCAGGAGCTTGATAATGTTTTCACAGTTGTTTACATCCTCTGTGATTTCCTTCCTCTTTGATTCCTAATTCTCCTTGTAGAGGTCTTTTACCTCCTTTGTTAAATATATTCTTAGTTATTTTATTTTTTTGTTGTTCCTATTGTGAAAGGTACTGTGTCTTTGATTTGATTCTCAGCTTGACTGTTGGTGTATATAAGTGCTACTGATTTAAATATGTAAAACATTTACATGTTTTAAAAATTTCTTACATTTAAAGGAAACAAATATGATGCTAACAAAAATATTTACCATATACGTGGCAGATAGGAATACTTAGACATATTTAAATCAGTAGCATTTATATACACCAACAATCAAGCTGAGAATCAAATCAAAGACACAGTACCTTTCACAATATTGATAAATATTTCACGGAGTATAAGATTTTAAGTTGACAAGTACTTTCTCTCAGCACATTGTAAGCACATGTATAAGCTTCTGGCTTCTACTGTTGATGTTAGTTAAGTAAGCTGTCTAAGTACTGTTCTTTTGAGGGTAGCCTACGTTTTCCCTATCAGTATATTAAAATTTTTTCTTTGTCTTTTGTGTTCCACAGTATTCCTATGGTGTCTCTGTGTTTGGACTTTGCTTTAATTACTTTCATTTACATTGCTGGGATTCACTGGGCTAACAAAATCTGTCAACACATTCAATTATAATTTAAACTCATCCATTAAGTTTAATAATTTTATAATTAATTTTAAAAGTTTTACTTGATTCTTTAAAAAAATCTGCTGAGTTACCATTATCCTTTAAATTTCCCCATAATATACTGAAATTAAAAAAAAATGAGTCAAAATTAAAAAAAAGATTGCTCATATTTTCACATGTTCTGTTCCTCTGAACATATTAATCATCCACATTTTATATTCTGTGTTTAATAACTCCAATTATGAGGTATTATAAGATATGATTGACTGTTTTTTGTTTCTAGTGGTTGTCACTCATAATGATTTTTTCTTGTTATTTTGTGGCTTTCGAAAGGTAATACTTTTTGATATTTTGTTTTAGGGAAGTCATAAGGCAGTCTACTATGGAAGGTTGATTCCTTCAGAGAGGGTTTCTGCTTATTTCTTCCAGAAATATGGGGGTATTATCAGCCTGGAAATACTTTAAAATTATTTTTGCATTAAGGCATTTTAGGATTACCTGTGGACATCATATATCTTTACTTATAAAAATCAAATTTTACAAGTGCCATATTGTGCTTGCTATTTAACAACTAAGATATTATCAATGCATTCCCAATTTGTAATTGTACATATTGTTGAACATACATTTTATTTAGATCTTTTTCTTTCAGATAAACTCAGTTATATAAAAAAAGTTATTGGATGAAGCTCCGCATACACCTTGACAATTCCCTACTAAATACAGATATCTTGTAATCTCAGTATCTTATTTCTAAACATTCACCCCTATAATCTTTAGAATAAGGTCATCTGACAAGTTTCATACCAAGTGATATAATTTCATTTAATGTAATTTAATCTAGTATTGAAACTTTGTGTGTGTTAACCTACCTTAACATTTAGTTAGCCATTAATGAATTTTGTAGGGGCATTTGTATTATTTTTTAGTAATATCTTTGTACTAGCTTGGTCATGTTATTTAAATTTCAATTTAACTGCACAGTTCCCCAAATATTTGGATATTTTAATATATATGTAAAGAAAAAATAACTTTTTTTCTATGCTTGTCATATTTTTTCATATAAAATTTGTTTTATTTTGACTGGCCCATTTATCTATTAAGTTAGAAATCAATAGGCATTTCTTGATAATTTTGTATGTGGTTTCATTTTTTAAAAAATGTGTCTAGTGTATTTTAAATAGGATTTGTTTAATAGTCTACTTTTCATATCATGGCTTTTCCTTAATTTAAACAGTAAATTAACTTTCTTTATAATTTAAATAAAAGAAATTACCTTTAACCCATAGAACTGATAAATCATGTTCATAGTAATAATAATATTATGATTAGAGTTTTCTTTAAGAAAAATGCTCATTATTCTTCTGTATTTCCTTTTCAGCTTATCATACTTCAAGTAGAATATTTAGATATGAAATAGTCTCATAAAATTCATATTTGTTAGTACTGGAGAATAACAGGAAAGATGTTATATATGTTTATAATGCAGAGAAAAAATGAACTAAGTTGATAATATTTTCTCTATAATGACATTTTTCTGAATAAAATGAAAAGAAAAAGAAAAGTAAAAGATTAGGATTGTGAATCCTAGGTTAAAGGAGCACTTAAAAATATAATAATCACCAGTAAAAGCTGAAATACAATAGATCTAGAAATGACATTGAGAAGCTGAATGCAAAATTATAAGCCATTTTTGTAATAGTTCCTCATGCCCATAATGCTAGCTGATTTGTTATTGAAAAATTATTCAAAATTTTTCTCATTATGTAAAAAGAAAAATGAATTTAATCATGAATATAAATGTAATCTTTTGTTGTGTTGTACTAAATTGTATTTTCCCTACTAACAAGTATCTGTAGATTTTACTTTGCTAAAAGTCACTCAAAATGTCAATCCAAAGCAGTTCATTTGCCAGCAAGAATTAACTTTCAGAAACCTCTTCAAGAGTAAAAGTGTCTTAGGACAGTCATAGCTTTATCACTGACTTTTTTTCTTTTTATTTATCTTTTTAATTCTCTGTTATTTGTCACCTAAGGAATTTGACCTAAAATAGAAGATAGGCAGCTAACGTACTCAGAGAAAGGCAATAGCATTTCCATGTTAGGGTTTTCTGATAACACCATCCATCACACAAATATGTCTGAAAGTTACATAAATTTCAGCAACTATGAACACTAAAATGATCTTGCAGTTTTTACATTGGTTTGGTCTCAATTTACAACAAAGAATTAAACACAGCAGTTACAAAAGTGGTCACACATAATGTGATCTTTAAACAAATGTTTATTCATGAAGTACCCATTTCCCTGCCAGTGTTCTCCAGCTGACTGGTTGCTCAGCATGTAGTATAATAAGCGCTGCATGGTACACTAGCAGGCACTCAGCAACCAGCAATAAGGCACCTGCTATGCATTCAAAAACAAATATCAAATGTAATTCTCCAGAAATTTTTTATGGATTTTATATAAGACTAGAGACTATTTGTACCTTTTGGAGGACATCTTTAGAACAAAGGTATTCCTATTATTTCAGTATATGAACTCTTTTGAAGATGTTGATGTTTATACACACACACACACACTCACACACACACATGCACATGCACAAAGAAACCTTGATCCTCCCCAAAATTTGAAAGATCCATTGTACTCTACGTAAGGAGGTTTCAACTATTTTGACTGGAACTCACAGTAAGAATAGAGTTTATACTGTAACTCATCACATACATATGTGTGTGCATGTTTCTTTATATATTTAACTCAAATAAAAATTTCATGACACTTCAAAATGATATCTAATATTTTTATACTTTTCTGTTTAATATCATTTTATTTGTATTTGTTTATTTCAGAATCAACAGGGATAAAAATGTTTTGGTTATGTGAATTGCTTTTGTACAGTTTGAGTCAAAGTTAAAAGTTAGCTCATCACCCAGATACCATGTGTTATACCCATTAGGTGTGGATTTACCTGCCTCCTTCCCTCCCCTCCCACCTGCTTGATTTCCCTGGAGTTTTACTTCCATATGTGCGCATGAGTGTTGAATGATTAGTTCCAGTTTAATAGTGAGTACATGTGGGTTTTTTTTTTTCTTTTTTTTCCATTCTTGTGATGCTTCACTTAGGAGAATGGTCTCCAGTTCCCTCCAGGTTGTTACAAAAGGTATTAGTTTACCATTTTCTATGGTTGAGTAGTATTCCATGGTATACATATACCACATTTTGTTAATCTACTTGTGTATTGATGGGCACATGGTTGATTCCACATCTTTATGACTGTGAATCGTGCTGCTATATACATTCGTGTCTTTTTGATAAAATGACTTTTTTCTTTGGGTAAATCCCCAATAGTGGGATTGCTGGATAGGATTGCTGGTATGTCTATTTTTAGTTCTTTGAGGTATCTCCATACTACTTTCCAGAAAGGTGCTAGTTTGCAGTCCCATCAGAAGCGTGTAAGTGTTCCTTTCTCTCTGCATCTATGCCAGCATCTGTTGTTTTGGGACTTTTTGATAAAGGCCATTCACACTGGAGTTAGATGATATCTCATTGTGGTTTTGATTTTCATTGCAGTGTTAGTGGTATAGTGGTGAGAATAGCTGCCTTCCAATATCATTTTTAAATATATTCTCTGATATGACCCACTAAATTGATCTTGTAAAACATTGTTATGACCCTTTATTTTAAAATTAGTCCTCTAGCAGGTACAATGTATATGTATGTGTGTGTGTGTATATATATAAAATATATGTTGAAATATTACACTGTACCCCATAAACATGTATAATTATTATGTGTCACTTATAGACACCATTTAAAAATTATTCCTCTAAATGTTATACTGAAATATTGAATATCAATATTTTCATTTACTTCCAACTACAAGGAATTACTATAGTATTACTTTAGAATTGTTAACAGAGACTGTACTAAATTTGAAAAATACATATTTCTGTGATATCCCTCATTTTTGTGAATATTTATAGAAAATATCATCTATATTGTACTTTTCAGTTTCTGAATATCATTATGTACATCTAAATACATTAAAATGTGGACAGATTTATAAGTATTCTTATCCTTGCTTATTTTCATCAAACCAAGTAAGACTCTGAGATAGAATGATACTAGTGCAACTTATCCATTGCAGCTTCATTTCCTTCTCATCTTGTACATTTACCAGCTCAGCTCTAAGGAACTAATTGAGAATAGTTTCTTTTGCTAGTAAAGTCTCTTTTAGAAAATATTCTTAGAGAGACCCAGTCTAATCTGAAGGTCTTAGACACAAAGGTCATCAAACAGAGACAAAGATACAATAATTTTTTTTGTCCAAGTGTTTTATCTAGAACTTCAATACATGGGAATGAAACTACCTCAGTCTTCTGTATTTATAATTTTTATGGCTTATTCAGGTTTTTGCTATTATAAATGTCACTGTGCTGTATGTACCTTTGCTTCAGCATGACCATTTAGGAATTTTTTTAATTAAAAAATTGTTTTAAGAAGCAAAATATTTAAAGTTCTGAATGAGGAGTAAGTGAAGGGCAGTAAGAGGATAGCAATTCAAGAATTGAATTGCTGGAAAAAAAGGAATATGCATTTTTAACTTGTTTATTAAACAAGCCAACCTCCATGGTTAAAATCAAGAAACAGCTTTCAAACCTAAGTGCACATTTGGGAATAACACCAATTGGGTATCGGACAGAGGTGGGGGTTGGGGGGAGGGGATGGGTGTATACCTACGTGATGAGTGCGATGTGCACTGTCTGGGGAATGGACACGCTTGAAGCTCAGACTCGGGGGGATGGGGGGGGAATGGGCAATATATATAACCTGAAGTTTTGTACCCCTATAATAAGCTGAAACAATAATAAAAAAAAACAACATTAGTGCTTTCAGACACACTTGGTCCAATGTCTCTTCCTTGCTTCCTATTGGCAACTTGGGAGGGTCACACAAATTTTTCAGGCCACTTTCAGATATTAACAGTGTGATTTTCAAGTTTTAAAGAAAATATAGTACAATATAAGGTCAAAACTTTTATCTTTCATATGATTCATAGTCTACTTCCAACAACCCCTCTGACTTGATGCTCAGAGTCTAGCATGTAGGATGGAAGGGTATGTTCTGTTCTTTTGTTCCTTTTTCTCCTTTTCCCCATTACTTCTGCTCCTTTGTTATTGGAAAGAATAAGTGGTGAAAGAGCAAAAGCTTTTTGATTTAGCTAGTAAAGCTTAGAATTCTCTCTTGCTCGCTACAGTTGTAAGTGCCCAAGTGTTTACTTTCTTTTTTCTTGGAATTCTTTTGCGAGTTTTACGGAGATGTCTTTGCCAAAGAACTCCATATTGTACCATTCTTTAGTACAGAAGCCTGAGTATTTGATGGATTCTGTCACCTTTTATGAATCCCTTGCTTGTGCCTGCCACAGTGCAGGCATAACAACGGGTACCATAAACATGTGTCAAAGAAACATTTCTTAATTTCTTGTCTCATATATAAAAATGACTTTTTGGTAACTATGATAGCTCTCAATGATCTCTTCTTTTGTGGTAAAATGATATAAGTTATATCTCGACAGTCAAAAATAATTTGGTGAATTTTTTAACATTTTATTTTAAAATGGTTATCCTTTTTATAAATGTATGGTAATCATTGGCCAATGTATAAAAAAATCAAAATTCAAAAGCTTGAATTTCAAAATCAATGTTTAGATGCTGCTGCTTCTGCTAAAATAGTTAAACTCATACACACACACACACACACACACACATACACACAGAGGTTAACTTGAAAAGTATGTTAAGAATGTAAAATCTATCAACTCTTTTAAAAAGATAATTACATTTAAATAAATTAATGAGTCTAATCAGAAGCGATAAGAGAACAATGTAAATGATATAGAGCAAGGTTCAGTAAACTATAGCCTGAGTGCCAAATCCAGCCCATTGCCTGTTTTTGTTCATAAAGTTTTATTGTAAACAACTACACTTATATGTTTCCTTATTGTTTTTGGCTGCCTTTATACTACAACACCAAAGTTAAGTGTTTGTGGCAGAGATCTGGCAGGCTGAAAAACCTAAAATATTTACTATCTGACTCTTTCCAGGAAAAGTTTGCAGACCCCTGATCTAGAAAAACAGGCAAATGTTTCACTTCCTAGGATATATGCATTGATGGACAGAAATATTTAGACATAGTAGAATGTAATATAATTTCAGTGCTGCTAGCAATCCTGTGAATGACAGTAGGAACAGACTCTGGTATTATCAGAAATCATTCTTGCTCTGATATTTTTCAAAGTCAATAAGCCTTGATTTACAATATCATTACACTAATTCTGAGGTTGAAGACATTGATGGTTTGATGTCAATGCTAAAAATTTATCTAAAACAATTGCATTTCTACTCTTAGTATGCTATTAATTATTTGCATGCCAAGAGATTCTAAATCAATGGGAAAGATGATTAATGCCATTAACATAACATGACAAATACTGAAGTGTTTTGGAAGTTTTTGGTAGATTAAATAATTAAAGTTGTGAGCATATCTGTGGGAATTAGAAGAGCAGCATATTACTTTTTATTCTGATTCACTGAAGTATATAAAAACATTCTTCTGTCACCTACATAGAAGTTCAGTTATATATTTATCTTCCCTGAGTTTACAGCTGCATTTTAAAATTAAAAATTAGATAAGTTAATTAAATAGAAAATTTTATACCAGCTGATTTTTAGATTTAGGTGATTATTTTGTTAGATTCATCAGAGCAGAAACATTACACCCTCTCTACTTTGCCTAATTATGCGTTAAGGAGGAACCTCTTCTTGTTCATTTGGAAGGATCAGAAACCTGAGCCAGACGGTTTTCAAAATTCAAAGTCAAGCAAGGTGCATATCACTGGTTTTGTTTCTTTTTCATTTTTTCTTTCTTTTTTTCCCCCCAGAAACACGCATAGCTGTAGTTAGATAAAGTCCTCTTCATTCGTGTTCGAAATTACAAGGTGATAGGTACCATTTGATCTAATGAGGACAGCAATTTAAATGACCTTAAATATGCTTTAATGTGAAACAAACGTGTCCAGAAGTATGTTACCTTTTAGAATTTTCTTTCTGTGTTATTTGTTTGCATGTATTTGGAGATTATGTGGTACTAAAATAAAGGCAGAGTGAGATTGTAATCTAGCAGTCAGACAAAAGGCTACTTGTTCAGGACAATTTCTTTCAACATGGCAAAACCCAATATTTTGAAACTGAGTTTTAAATACATATGAGAGTATGAAAATGATTTGAAGGCTGAGATATTCTTGCTTATTCTTTTATGTGCTGATTATTTATCTTCCTTAACATAACTTTAAGCCTGTTAAATCTGATTAAATTGATAGAACGAAATGCACATTCATGCACAGGCACACACATACTTGTCAGGTATAGAACAAACAAAACCACGAAAGCTATGGACCTTTAGAAATCTAGAACATTGATTCATTCAGTAATTATTTAATGAGTGCCTATCATAAGATAGATCAGACAGCTCAGCTCTGCTACTCACTAGTTGTGTGAACTGAGGTAAGTAATTTAGTCTTTCTCATCTGTAACATGGGGACAAATAATAGTACTTAACTCAAAGGATTTTTGGTAGGAACACCAATGAGATAGCATGAATAAAGTGCTTAGCACAGAGCCTGTCCCATAATAGGAACTCATTATCATTCTAGTGGGTAAGACATATATTAAAACATATAATTACAATGCAAAAAAATTAAAATTTATCATTTCTTGATGATATTTGTATCTGGGTCCTGACACCTTCGTGGATGTTTCTCAGTGACCATACAGATAGCTCTCTGACCACCTTGTTTCACAATTCCTTTCAATTCTCCTCACTTCAGCCTCTCATACTCATGGCCCCACTTCAGACCTTCTTGAATCCCTGAGCCATTCTGCTTTTAAAATATTAAATTCTAACATTCAAACATCTGATACAAACTCATCATTTCCTAGGTCTCTCAGTCTTTTGTTTCTGTCACATACCTCTTTTTTATTTATTTTCTTGGCACTTTGACACTACAGTTGTTCTCCAGTGAACATACTATCTCATTCCTTCATTTGAGGACCGAACATTGGAAAAAAGTAGCTTTGTGCCAAGTGCAGGGTGGGGCAGCCTCAATGAAGGCATAAGTGGTCCAACCTGAGTATACACAATAAGAGGATGCACGTTAGAAAAATTTAAAACAATAATAAAAAAGGATAAAAGTTGGTTCACTTTTTATGATCACCGTGAACCTAGTGATTTTAAATAATGTCAAGGATAAAATACTCTTCCCTGAACGAACCTGCTCATCTCAGTTCTAAACAATTGCAGACATTGATGTTGAGTTTTAATAATAAATAAGTGCTGCTTCAAAGAAATTCCTTCTACAGGCAAATCCACAGTCTCAAAATCTGTTTATATCAAGAACTCTGAGAAAGCAGGAGTGAAAGCCTGAGGAAGCTTTAGCCTCAAGAATCATTGGCATTTTCATTTGGACATACCCTGAGTCCCCTTATTTCCCAGGGTGACAAATGTCCTAACATTCTTTGGAAGACTTTTCTTTAAGCTGCATCTTACGATCTTCAAGCTCTCTGTTGGAGAGATAATGTGTAAAAAAAATGAACCCAGGTGTTTTTATTTTTATTTGACTAATTGATAGATACTCCACTGGGAAAAAGATTAATGAATGCATATCAGAAGACAGATTAGACAGTTTAGCTCTTCCATTCACTAGCTGTGTGCTACTGACTACTCACTCCTCACTACTTTTACTTCCTCTCCATTCATTTACTTCTAGATTGATATCCATCATTTTTCTATCCCCATCATTCCACCAAATCAGACTTTTTCAGTCATCGGTGAATTATCTCTTATGGATACCCATTTTAACTGATAGCTTCAGCCATATACAGTAATTAACATTCCCTTCTATCTAAAAAAGTCTTTTTCCTTGGCCTTCCCTGTACTATTTTTTCCCCTGGGTTTCTTCCTACATCTCTGGATCCTTTTTCTCAGTCTGCTTCAGGGAGTCACTTTTCTTCTACTTGTCCCCCATACTGCAGATTGAGTTCTTCAGAAAGTACACCCTAAGAGTGAATTAGGAATGTGAAAGGTTTACTCGTGAGTGAGACCTATGAAAGATAAAGGGAGGAAACAGGATTAGGCAGGTGGAACTGTCAGATCACAATGCCAATCTGACAGTTTCTGTCAACCCAACGGGGAGTTGTAGAACAAAGACTGCCAAATAGAGAAATTACAAAATATTTGCACTACCATGTTGCTCAGTCATTGGCCAGTGGGCCACCCTGATTATAGCATGACTATGGATCAAAACTAAAATGAACAATGAAGAAGCTAACAAGCTGAAGTTTGTCAGCTAATTGCACTTCTTGCATCTGGATAAGTAATCCTTTCTTGGTGGGGGATCTGAAAGGCATCGCTCTGTGTGTTCCACAACCTATTATAGGAGTTTTCCTCACATTTGACTTTCAGTACACATACTCTCCCTTGATAGTTCGTCTATTAGTAACTCAGATTATGTTATGTTATGTTATGTTATGCAGATTATGCACTTAAATTTTAGGCTCACCTGACATTACCACTTGGATGTATTTATGTCATCTCTAACTCAGCCTAACACATGATCATCTCAGTCTCCCCAAACACAGCTATAGCTAGTGCTTCCCCACTGTTCCTTAGCTCAGTGAATGGCATTACAGTGCACTCATTAGCCAGGCAGAAGAATAAT
Source organism: Eulemur rufifrons (assembly GCF_041146395.1). NCBI lineage: Eukaryota > Metazoa > Chordata > Mammalia > Primates > Lemuridae > Eulemur > Eulemur rufifrons. The sequence continues at coordinate 73,216,306 of NC_091012.1, forward strand.
AAAAAATAGGAGGTTTCTACTTATTCTTTCAAGTTTAGCTCAGCCATCACCTTTGCAAGGAAACTTCCTTGACATATAACCCCCAACCTTTGTATCACATATTGTAAAGGTGCCGTTCCTATGGGCTTTTATAGAATCATCTATATACCTTTATATAGCACTTATCACATTGCCTTGTAATTATTTTGTATATCCCATGTAGGCTTTGGTTTCTTTAAGATATGTAAGTAAATCTTGTTTCTCCTGTGCCCAAAACAGTACTTAAAATATAATAGGCACTTATGTATATATTTGTTGAATGAATGAATGAGTAAATGAATAAATAAACAATATGCTACAAAATTACAGAGAAAGAGAGATACACCAAAAGGAAGCATAGAAGTTTTCATGGAGGATGCAGTATTGAGCTAAGCCATTAGGGGAGGAATACCCTAGGCAGATAGAGTAGTATCTATACAAGTACAGAGGCATGCATTAGCAAGTTGCATGCAATTGTGGGAGGGACATAGGATGTGGGTATGTTAGAATGGTGAAAAAATAAGAAAATGGTTCCTGGGACCAGATCATCAGGGTTTTCCATAGCATGCTAAACTTTATCCCAAAAGCTATAAAGAGACATTAAAGTTTTTTAAGCAAGTTGATGATATGATAAGATTTCTATTTAGAGAGATTACTCTGAAAGTAGACCAGAGGATGGAATGGAAAAGGAATAAAATTGGAGGCAGGGAAATAAGTTAGGGTGCTTTTGCAGTGATCTAGGCAGTAGATGATGGTAACTTGAATAAAGCCAGTAGTAGCAGCAGGTGGAAATAAAATGACACATTTGGGGCCAGCCGTGGTGGCTCACGCCTATAATCCTAGCACTCTGGGAGGCTGAGGCAGGTGGATCGCTCGAGGTCAGGAGTTCGAGACCAGCCTGAGCAAGAGCGAGACCCTGTCTCTACTAAAAATAGAAAGAAATTATCGGGCCAACTAAAAATATATATAGAAAAAATTAGCTGGGCATGGTGGCGCATGCCTGTAGTCCCAGCTACTCGGGAGGCTGAGGCAGTAGGATCGCTTAAGCCCAGGAGTTTGAGGTTGCTGTGAGCTAGGCTGACGCCACTGCACTCTAGCCCAGGCAACAGAGTGAGACTCTGTCTCAAAAAATAAAATAAAATGACACATTTGAGACATACTTCTGAAGTCAAACTGACAGGAATCGGTGTAGGAATATGGGATTGAAAAAAAAAAAAGGAGCCAATAACAATGATTCTAAACTTTCTATATTGGAGATTAAAGGGACATTTCCCTCATTAAATGAGATGAGTAATATAGGATAAAGAGTTCCTATGGGAGGAAGAAATACATTGAGTCCAGGTTTGCACATGATGTTTGACATTTTGTAAGATATCCGAGTAGAGATGTGCAAGAATTAATTTGAAATAACGCATTTGGAGCTTGTTGGAAAGATTTGTTTGTTCATCTGCTGGCCTTCCTATCTGCTAATGTATCTACTTACTTAACTATCTATCTTTCAGTCGCCTAATATAATATCATTTTATTGGGTCTGAAATGAAAACAGCATTGTCTCAGAATTTGCTTTTAAATCCATTCAGTTTCATTAACTGGAATAGTTGAAATAATCCAATTTTAACAATCGTAGTTTAATTCCACCCTTCTGCTTCCTATTAAAACATACTCCATTAGTCCTGCATTTTTAGTGTTTCCCTACCGTTACTACTAAGTTCCAAAATTTGGAGTTCATAGGACAGTTAAAAGACTAGATACTACCATAGCTTTCCTGTAAAAGGTGGTAAAGCCAGAGATAGGTACACTGCCCATTAGCCATTGGATATACCGACTCTGGCTGCAGTGGTCTATTCCCAGCACTATCCACAGGATTGTAAAATTTATTTCCCCCATTCCCCAGGATGTTTGAAAAGCTTTACTGTTATAAATATAATACTCTCATAATCCCAAGGCCATAGTTTAGCCAGTACAACCTCTATAGCTGCCACATCCCCAATTATGCCTATAACTCCATTTTGACCTAAGGGCATCAAGTTCATGATCTAGTTGTATTATCTGGAGGTGGGTGGGGTGGGGACTCTTATTTAAGGACAGACTTCACAGAGGATAAGGACACTTTAATATAAGGTTTATCCAGGATTGAGATATTTTAGAGGAAAATGATCTTAATCTCAAGTATATCTCATTTCTCATTTTACAGTCCCATCACACTTCTGAATCACACAAGCCCATATATGGAAGAAACATCCAATGTTTTCCAGTAATACCAATTTAAATGATCACGCCAGTAGACTAAAACATGTTCACAGTATAATGGCAGCCTGGTACTGCAGAAATATCAAGGCAAGCTAAAGAACTGAATGGAAGTTAATGTGTATCATCACTCATTGGAAACAGGAGCAGATGGAGGAAGCTATTTCCCTTATCTTCCATTTATTTATCACTAGCATTTTTGTAGCTGCCTAACTATAAACTTGCTACATAAGGAAGTCCATAAAATTATATTTTTAAAACTGTGCTAACAAAATGAAAGATGTAGCACAGTTTTAGCATCATATAATTACAGATGATGTCAGATGCAAAATAATCCAACTTTTGACAGAAGAGATAAATTAGGGATATCATGAACACCAAAAAATTTTTATTGTGCATACTCTGCTATAGTATCACTTAAAGTAAAAGGAAACCAAATAGCCAAGTGGTTTCATGTAACAGAAATCCAAACTATAAATGCAAATAATATTTCTGTTAAGCTTAGTAATCAGATTTTGGAAGTGTGAGTTTGTTCTCTTTCTACATAAAAGCACATGTTAATGCATTCAAAGGATTTAGAATAACTTGTGCGGTCTTAAAATTTCAAACTAAACTATTGTCCTTATTTTTTACTAATAGGCCCAAGTAACTTATATATTTGTTCTTTGGTTGTTGTTGATATTTTTTGGCCATGAATCTTCAAGATCACGAGTAGAGGATAGTCACAATTTCTTTACTCCTTTATTTCTCAGTATTGGATACAAGTCAAACTGTTGTAGGCCAAATTCTTACCTCTTGTATATGTCTTGCTATAAAGTGAAATCTCACTACCAGAAATTCATTTTATAATATGAAAATATCAATAATGATTATGAAATTAAAATGAAATTAGATTATATATATTTACAAATATTTCTTATATAAAATAAATCACAAAATCAAAGCTACAAGATATATATTGCCTTTACTTTTATGAAATTATTGAGGATTTATTTAGAAAACTGACTTTATAAAGTTTCTAAATGGTATGTAACACTTCAAAGTGAAAACAACAGTGAAAAATCAACTCTCCACCATAAGAAGTGTATGCTTCAGATAGGTCCTCCTCCTTCACTCTGAATCCTGGAATGACATAAAGCAAACCTGAACCTGATTGGAAGTCTAGACCAGAGATCCCTTAGCTGACCCACAAACACATAAGTGACGAATGAATGTTTGTAATACACTGAATTTGGGGGTTATATAGCATTATCTCATAAAACACACTAATAGACCAAACTTAAGTCATTGAATAAGCAGAGATTACAAACAATAAATCTCAGTCCCCAAGGAGTACAGATGCATGAATTATCAGATACCCTCTGCAAAAGTACAAAACATTTAAAGAAATAAAAGTTACACTTACAAGAATAGGCAAACAATGGGAAACTAACATGAATGAACATACATATTTTGGGGGAAAACCCACAACATATGGAACATCTAGATATGGAAAAAGTAATCGTAGAAATCAAAGTCAATGGAAGGGTTAAGTGCCAAAGTAGGCAAAATTTAAGTGATAATTAGTGGAGTAGAAGATTTTGTAAAAAAAAAAATACTCAAAAGGCAATACAGGCCGGGCGCGGTGGCTCACGCCTGTAATCCTAGCACTCTGGGAGGCCGAGGTGGGCGGATCGTTTGAGCTCAGGAGTTCGAGACCAGCCTGAGCAAGAGCGAGACCCCATCTCTACTAAAAATAGAAAGAAATTATATGGACAGCTAAAAATATATATAGAAAAAATTAGCCGGGCATGGTGGTGCATGCCTGTAGTCCCAGCTACTCGGGAGGCTGAGACAGGAGGATCGCTTGAGCTCAGGAGTTTGAGGTTGCTGTGAGCTAGGCTGACGCCACGGCACTCACTCTAGCCTGAGCAACAGAGTGAGACTCTGTCTCAAAAAAAAAAAAAAAAAAAAAAAAAAAAGGCAATACAGAGAGATTAAAATATGGATAATACAAAAGATAAATTAAGAGATAATGGAGATAGAATAAGAAGTTTAACAGTGTAATACATATCCAAAACATATAATGTATTTATAATAGGAATAATAGAAGAAAGAGAGAATGTAGCATAATAAATATTTGAACTAATACTGGCTGAGTATTTTACAAAACTAAGGAGAGACACCAAACCACAGATCCAATAACTCAGAAAACTCCAAGAAGGATAAATTTGAAAAAAAAAATCTGCATCTAGACATATATTCAAGCTTCAGAAAACAAAGACAAAGACTAAATGTCGAAAGAAGACAACGGGGAGTTGTGTGGGGTGGGGAGCTAACATATAGAAGAATAAGTAGAAGAATTAGAGTGTACTTCTTGTCAGAAACTGTGAAAGCAGGAAGAAGGTGGAATGAAATATTCAGTGTTGACAATCAAACTACCAACTTGGAATTTCTTTTTTTCTTTCTTTCTTTTTTGTTTAGAACTGAAACTGTGAAATGGAATTTCTATATGCCATGAAATTATCCTTCAGAAGTGACAGAAAAATAAAGATTTCCTCAGACAAACAAAAACCTAGGAAATTCATTGCCAGAAAAGTCTGTCCCACAGGTAATGTTAAAAGAAGTTCTTTGGACAGAAGAAAAATGATGTAATTCAGAAATATGGATCTACAAAAAAAAGGAAAACCCTCAAAGAAGAAATAAATGAAGACAAAATAAATTCTTTTATTTTTCTCATCTTAATTGATCAAATAGATATACATTTTTGGAAAGCAATAATAGTAACAATATATTATATGATTATACTACATGGAAATGAAAGAGAGGACATCGCTACTAATGATGTGGACTTTAAAAACATAGTAAAAAATACTATGAACAACTCTGTACTGAGCTGGACAATGACCCTCCAATGATATCATAATACCAGGAACTTGTGAATATTACCTTACATGATAAAGTTTCCCAGGTGTATTAAAGTTAAGGATCTTGAGAAAGGGAGATTATCTTGGTGCTCCCCAAATGCCATCGCAACTATCTTTATAAGAGAAAGGCACAGGGAGTTTAAACGTTTTTTTTTTTTTTGGATCTCTATTTGAACAAAACAACTATAAAAATACATTTTTGAGATAATTGTAAAAATTGAACATTACTGACATTGAAAATATTCGTGTAATTTTGTTAATTTTTGAGAGTGTGATAATGGCATTGTGGTTATGTTTTTTGAAATGCATTTTTTCACTAGAGATATACAGTGAAGATATAAGTGTGGAATATACTATGACATCTGGGATTTGCTTCAAATTATTACAGTCTCCTCCCTCTAAAAATGATGGGATAAAAAGATAAAAAAAAGGTAAAGAATTATTGGGTTTTGAAGCTGGGTAACAGGTACACTGGTTTTTATTATGCTATTCTCTTTACATTTGTGTGTGTTTGAAAACCTCCACAATATTTTTTTTTAAAAAGTGAGTGTTTAAAGTAAAAAGCAATATTAAGCAAAAAGAACAAATCTGGAGACATCACATTACCAGACTTCAAACTCTACTAAAAGGCAATAGTAACCAAAACAGCATGGTATTGGCACAAAAATAGAGACATTCTCTATTCTGAGAATAGAGAATCCAGATATAAAACCATCCACATACAGCCAACTGATCTTTGACAAAATAGACAACAATATACACTGGGGAAAAGAAGCCCTATTCAATAAATGGTGCTGAGAAAATTGGATAGACACATGCAGAAGAATGAAACAGGATCCGTATTTTTTTTTTTACCACTCACAAAAATTAACTCAAGATGGATAAAAGACTTAAACATAAGGCATGAAACCATAAGAATTCTAGAGGAAAATATTGGAAAAACTCTTCTAGATATCAGCCTAGGCAAAGAATTTATGAAGAAGACCCCAATGACAATCATAGCAACAACAAAAATAAATAACTGGGACTAGATTAAATTAAAAAGCTTCTGCACAGCTAAGGAAATAATCAACAGAGCAAACAGACAAGCTACAGAATGGGAGAAAATATTCACAAGCTGTACATCCTATAAAGGGCTAATAACCAGAATCTACAAAGAACTCAAACAAATCAGAAAGAAAAAAATCAGACCATCCCATTAAAAAGTGGGTAAATAGATGAGCAGAAGCTTTTCAAAAGAAGATAGACAAATGGCCAATAAATATTTGAAAAAATGCTCAATGTCACTAGTCATCAGGGAAATGCAAATTAAAACCACAGTGAGATATCACCTTACTCCAGTTAGAGTGGCTTTTATTAAAAAGCACAAAAACAATAGACATTGATGTGGATGCAGAAAGAAAGGAACACTTACATGTTGTTGGTGGGACTGAAAATTAGTACAACCTCTATTGAAAACAGTATGGAGATTCCTCAAAGAACCAAAAGTAGTCCTACTATTTGATCCAGCAATCCTAATACTGGGTATTTACCCAAAGGAAAATAAGTCATTTTATCAAAAAGACACCTGCATTCAAATGTTTATTGCAGCACAATTCACAATTGCAAAGATGTGGAATCAACACAAGTGTCCATCAATTCATGAGTGGATTAACAAAATGTGGTATAAGTATACCACGGAATACTACTTAGCCATAAGAAAGGATGAATTAATGCCTTTTGCAACAATTTTGATGGAACTGGAGACCATTATCCTAAGTGAAGTATCTAAAGAATGGAAAAAGAAACACAACATTTTGTAGTAATTTGCTGCATCATTCTTAAAGATAGGCAGACAGCCGAGCATTACCAGACTTGTGAAGAAAGCCTCTGATGGGAAAGACAAAGACCAAAGCAGAGAATGTTAACTCAGGGGAAGAGAATTTATGCAGTGAAATAGAACCCCTGGCTCTTTGACAATTAAATACAAACAATACAACAAAACTTTTCATTTATATCTTAGAAGATGTGACACAAATTTATGCCCATGAAATAGGAACAGGATGCAATAGTTAAAGGAACACTCGGAGGAGAAAAAAGATATCTTGGGAATTTTTTAAAACGTTAAAATTGATGAAATTTCCCCTAAAGAAAAACAATAAAGCAGAGATGAGTAATAGAGAGAAAGGTTATAAAATTAAAGTTCAAGTAGAAGTTCCAGATAAGAATAAAAGGAAAGAAAAAGAGAGAGAGAAAGAATTTAAAAAAAAAGTTGAATGGAAGAAATAATTCACAGAACTTTTCTTAAACTGAAGCCTACAAATTTGCAGAAAGTAAAGGCTTACTGAGTACCCAGCAAATGGAGAGAAATAGACCTTCCTGTATCAAAACGAATCATTGTAAAGTTTCAGAACACTAAGGAAAGGGAGATTCTATAAATTCCAAGAAAGAAAAAGAGGGAAAAGACCCCACCTACTTATACATATATTTTTTAGCAGGAATTAGAATGGTTTCAGATTTCTTAACACAACAGAGGAAGGCAGAAGACAATGGAGTGATGCCTTCAAATTGTGAAGGTAAATGATTCCCAAATTAGACTTCTATACCCAAAGTAGCAATCAAATAGGAAGGTAAAATAAATACATTTTCATGCAAATAAATTCATAAGAATTTGCCTCCCATGTAAATTAATGCTTTTCCGAAATTAATATTATTAGTGGAATGTCAATTACTATTATTATCTGGTCTGACAATCAAAGTTTTCTCTTATAAAGAGCATAGCTTACATTAACATTTTCCGGGGTATACTGACAATTTTGGAGGGTATCCTATACTATAAGATTTTCCATAAAAAAAGTTTTAAGAGGTAATTTTAATTCTAAGAAAGAGAAGATTGTTATATATATGTTTAATGTGAATAGTCAGATAGCAACATATACCCTTTTCTTGTTGTGAATTATTAAATTCATTTAATTTACAATTTTTGTTCAGTACCAGCATTATGGTTTTATATGGTATGAGCATTTCTGCAACCATATGAGAAAAGGTTACAATTTTTTCTTTCTTAATTTTCTTAGAATTCTTTTACCAGATGTTAGAATGGCTTGTCCTTTTTGAGACTAAAGACTGGCATGTCAATATTTAGTATAATGAAAAAAAAGAAATCTTGAGAAATACAAAACTTACAATAGAAAAAGGAAATCATAGAATAGATTAATTTAAAAAATGTATAGCAAAAATAATCAAACTGTGCTATATTTCTTAGCTATTGATAACACAAATATGATCATCAAGATATATATACTGAATACTTATTCAACCAAAATTGCAATATAAATTTCATAGGAAGATAATAGGGAAAGAAAGTATGTATATCTGTGGTTTGGCAGGGTTGGGGGGTTGGTGTGAAAAATAGCTAAATAATGATCTCTTATAATTAGAAATATAAAGTAGTAGCAACAAATATATGTTTTCTAAATATATTGTATTAAATAGACAAAGTTTGAATAATGGGAATTTCTGGGTCGTAACAAATGTAGGGATGTGTGGATGATAGAGCTACTGTTTGTCTTAACAAGCCTGGTGAAACTCTTGAACTTTAAACCTATGTGTACATGTCACTTTTATTAATGAATCATTTACAATTATAAATGTAAAAATGTTGTATGCTTATAACAAAGAACTAAAAATACACCAATATATTTTTATCCCTTAGAAATTAGCATGTTAAAATTTGGGAACATATATGCAGGCATCATTCATTAATACATGCAGCTAAAAGTTACTGAGATAGCCAGATAGCAATATTTTTAAATTAAGTTATAATTATAAAGCTGCTTTTTTTTTCCCAAAAAAGCGTCTATTTTTATTTTTAAAAAGGTCAAATAAATTAAGTGAAACTGAATGATTTGACTAATTTAAGATAAATGCTTTGTTATCATGGCATATAATATTTCTCAAAAAGTCTCCCTAAAATTAAGACAAATTTTGAATAACAGTAAAATGTTGGAGTTGTTATATTTTCTCTTTATCTACTTAAGTTTAGAAACAGCTGATAACCAATTCTGAAAAGGTAGAAATAATTTAACAACCAGTACCTTTTTCACAGCTTCTCCATCTCTAAATTTATTTTTTGATTGATTGAAGCTTTTGAAAATAAGAAATCTGATATTGGAAGTCTTTTTCTTTACCCTTAAGCAAGCACATACATTCTTGACTGCACAAGGACTTTAAAACTGCATTTCTTATCAGGATCATTCATTTCAGATATCATTGAATAACTGTCATATTCTTTGAATGAAAATTTTGGAGGAAGAATAAGTTATAGGGCAATTCTGTTTTAAAGACCTTTTAGTCTTCCTTTGCGATAAGATCTCCTTTATAAACTCTTGTGAATATGATTTTAAAAATTCAACATTGTAAGGGTAAGCTTTGCCTGAAATCTCTTTGTTGCCTATCGAATTGACATAATTTTTCTATCACTTCACTTGATAGGTAGTTGTTATTGGATCATTCAGTGTGGATCTTACTTATAATAATCATAGTCTTAAAAAGAATTACTTGTAGAGATAATTGAAGTTGCTTGTGCTTATTTAGAAAATAGTTAAGGTAAGTGATGACATATAATGAATTTCTTTTTTCTTCTATATCATTTTCCCATGCATTACTGAGTTCTTAAAGGCTATCGTAAATCGTTGTAAGTCTTACTGTGAAGTGTTACTGTCTCCCAACATGGTCCAAAGGTGCATTTTCAAAAATGCTAGCTCCTGGGACATTAATATCAGTAACATGGAAAGAGACTGCATGATCAGATGACTTGGGAGAACAGAAAGTTACACAAGTTTCTCCACTTTTTATCTTCAAAGAAACTTTAACACCCTAATGTTCATTCTGAACCTTCAAAAAGTGGACATATTATTCAATAGTCCAAATTTATTTGATTATACCTTACCACCTCCATTTTCAAGGACCATTTCAAGGAATTAGTGTTCCTCTGAATATATGTCAGGAAATGATTTTATAGCCTATCTATCCTAGATAGCAATGATAAAACTAGAAATTTTGTCAAATGTATTATCTTATATTTTTAATTTTCAAATTTAAATTTGAGAACCAAAGAGTCAGAATCTTCTGAAAATATACCTTTCATTTGAATTGGCAACAACCTCTAATTTATTTAAATTTTTATTTCCCAGATGATGGTATAATACACAGTTATTCTCAGAAGATAAATTCAAATTATTTTTCCTCAGAGATTGATCATTGAAGACACAATTGATTATACAGTAATGGAATCACTGGAAATAAAGGATCTGGAATAGGTACATATTCCATCCCTTTGTCCCTTCACAGAATTACTCATCTATCTAACAAATAATTATTAAATATCTACTATGTGCCAGTAACTACCATGCCCTGGGGATACAGCAGAGAACAAAATGTGAGAATGTCCCTGCCCTCTCAGAGTGTATCTTTTAAAATGGGTTAATACTAGCTAAAGTTTATTGAGTATTCTTCTAAATCCCTTTTGTGTATTAATTTATTTACTCCTTGACAACCCAATATAATAGGTGCTAATATTATGCCATTTTGTAGATAAGGAAATTAAGGCACAGGAAGGCTAAAACCAGTAGAGATAGAATTTGAACCCATACAGTCAAGTTCTTAAACACATTCTCTTAGCCATTATGCCATCATATCCTCTTCTCTACTTGAACGTATACCTTCTTTTGTATTTGAATTATTTTGGCCCTCAAATGTTCTTTATGAGTCTTTGAACTCTTAAACATTGTTTATGCAAAATTATATTACTCTAATCTTTTAATATAAGTAAATATTTAGAAATATCCAAATAAACACCTAATTGTTCAGTCATTTGGAGTCAGTATTTTTAAAGCTTTTAAATAGTGCCTGTTCAGTTGAGGAATTTTTAGCATAGAGAATACCTGGCTGTTTCTAATTCTCATCTACAACTTAGTTGTCCAATCTTGCATATCATATTAAGTACCATTTACAATACTAGTTCTTTCAGAATTGTTGATTTTTTTTTCAACTAAAGTTGATCACTCAACTGGGGCGATCCAAGTACACAGAGTTAGCCAGCTATTGGAAATTTGATACCTTGGATCTTGAAAGACATTTAGGGCTCTCTACACAGAGAAGCAGGAATGTGATAGAAAAGTATAGAAGAGAGAGGGAGCAGCCCAAACAAGAAAATGTATAGTCAGAGACATAGGGAACTAGGAACAGTTTATTGTGGCTGGAGACACAGCAGAAGAAATAGTTTAAAATATTCAACATACATGGGAAAGAAGAATTTCGTATTCCACAAGTAACTTTTGCAAGATTAAAATGTTTGGTTTCTTAGTTTCATGATAACTTGCAAAATATAATCTATCTCACAGAAAATAATTCATGTATAACTCTGAACAGCATGCATACAAATAATTTATATGCTATAAAATATATTTTTGTAATTTAGACTGTCATTTTATTTTTCAACTTTAATTGCCCATCCTCCCTTTAAATTATAGATACTGATATAAGTCAAGAAGAAAAAATAATTCTGAAAAAGAAACTCATCTTTACAGACAGATACTCTGCAAATATACCAATTTTATGGTTTGTTTGTATATTTGTTAATTGCAATGATAATCCTCTTAAATCTGGGAATATTAAAGATGAAAAAACACTAGCAGACATGTCATTCAGATGTGGGGAAACATGATATAGAGTCATGTGGTTCAGAACATGTTGCACCAAAAATATTTTAATCTGAAGGAATTTGAGAAAATCACAGAAACATGAAGATCTTTCTCACACCTTGTCCTACCCTTCTCCCCAGAATCGGGTCAAAAACCTAGGAAGGATTTTCAGACCTTTCCTTGAAGCAGATTATAAGACCCTTATGTGAGAGGTGCCCTCCTGTACCCAGAGGAAAAGAACATCCTTATCTCTAAAGATGAAGGGACACAGAGAAGAATCTGAACAAACAGGCCTTGTTAGCTTTCCTTCAGTTTATTACCATTGGATCATCATTTTTTATCCAATTATACTTCTCCATCAAATCTGGCATAAAAAATACATGTTTACACATTTATTTGGGTCCTCAATTCCTTATGAATGCTTCCGTGTCACTTAAACTTATATAAAGTAAATTTGTATGCTTTTGTTAATTTGTCTTTTGTTATAAGGGTCCCAGTCATAAACCTAGGATGAGTGAGGAAAAGATATTTCTCCTCCCTTACAATGGAATGGCACATTTACACTCTGAAATTCATGAGAACTTAGATATGAAATATTATAACTAAACAATATGTTCAGTATATTTTCTCTTTATGACTGAAAGTAACATTGTTTTAAATAACTACAACCTTGAAGCAGGACTACTCTGTATCTGAGGCCCAGTAGCAAAGTGGAATGGGGTTGGTAATCAGACGACTAAAGTCTTTCAGCTCTAGATTTTTTAACCAACTATGTGCTCTTAGGTAAAGCATTTTATTCCTGTGTGTTTTAGTTTCTTTATAAAAATAGAATAAACTTAATGTTTAAGTTCTTACAGAATAGTAAAAATAATATATAGCTAATGTCTTCAAGCACTTAGTATAACCCAGGTATTGTGTTAAGTGTTTAATATATGTTATTTTATTTCACCTCACAAATAACCCTGTGAAATGAGTAAGTTTCATTCTCTTAAAACGAAAATATTAAATGATGCAAAGAGAGATTAGTGGACTTGCTTATGGTCACATAAATGGTAAGCTGCAGATTAAATGCAAATGTAGTTTTGTCTGATAACAGAGTTCATGTGTTGTTGGCTTCCTTATTAGAGACGTTTGAATTAAGTATAGAGAGTCTTGAGCTTTCCAGCTTATTAGGCCTTTTTGATGTTGCTAAATACATTATATACCCAATTTAGAGTGTCTGAACCAGTTCGGGATGAATTTATCCTCACTGTAAATCTCTACAAGAAGCTTATGAATAGAGAGAAAATGAAGAGGCTTTTCTCAGGCAAAGGTTAACACAGTATTTAATTTCTAAGTGTTTTTATTTTCTCTTCTTTTTCTCTTTAATGGAAGCAATTGAACAGGCATTGCTCAAAGCTTCCAAGCAAAACAACCATATTGTTCTTATGAATGAAAGGATGATTTACAAAGAGTTAAGCAAGTTATGTGTGATAAAGAAAGGCTGTATTAAAGTTGAATAATGAGCCCATGCTAGTTTGGGTGATTATGAAAAAGGAGTTATTAAAAGCAAATTCATAGCTAAATTCCTATTAGAAATGTTTATATTTTGGGCCAATAATTATGAGAATTTACTTTTTAAGAAGCAGATATCACTACTCCAAAAAAGAGGAGAAAAGATATTGATGTATATTTAGGATCTGTCATGGATTTTCTTCACAATGAAATGGTAAAACCAAATAGATTCAGACATGGAAGTTTTTTCACTGCTTCATAGGACATTGGATATATTTCACCTTTGGTATTATCTTCTCCAAAATATCAATAAAATATTATTTTTTTAAACCTGGTGACAGCAATATTTTTGTCCCCAAATTCTTGGCTAAACTCAAAAGCTTTAGATGGAAATACAATTTCAAAACATATATATGAAAGTTTTTGCCATGAACTAGCTGAAAATATTTTTCTGTTTCAGTTTCTTCATTCAGTTCAGCAAACATACTATATTAGTAGCATGTGTAAAGCAGGGCATTATGATAAGACTTAGAGGACTGCAATACTGATTAAATATCTCAAGGAGCAAAATAATTACTGAAATAAAACATAATTCAATGAAGATTGACATTTGTAAAAGTTTATTATTTCAAAGATCTAAATAAGTACCTAAGTAAAATATAATTAAATGAAGACTGAGATTTTTAAAAATAATAAAAAGTAACTATAACAGAGATGTGATCTAATTATCTTGGAATTTTGGTAAATAAAAGATTATTTAAGGCTGGAGAAACCAAGGAAGGATTCATGGAAAACTAGCATAAAAGCTAGCCTTTAAAAAGTTGCTAGGTCTTTATATGTTGTTTTTGTTTGTTTTTCTCAGCTTTTCATCCTTTTAGTTGAAAAACTTTTAAATCTACAGACAAGTTGAAAGCATGATACAATGAACACCTCTATATCCTTCACCCAGAATCAGAAGCATCAGTTAACATTTAGCTACATCTGTGCTTGTGTGCTCCTTCTGTAGCCCTCTCTTTTCCTTTTATCAATGAATGAGCCACTTGAATGAATGTATAAATAATTCATACAATTTTAAGAAACAGAAATGTGGAAAACATATTACATATTTCAAGCACAATGTGAAGAGAGAAAGAGTTCAGAATGAAAAGGAACTGTTTGGGGAAGAGTATAAAGTCATGTGATTAGGACAAAAGGTAAATTTGAAGGAAAATTGTTTGAGGTGAAATTTTGAAAGGCCATTGGTGCCAGAATAAAAGCTTAGAACTTTATTCTGTAGGCAAAAAAGCCCTACTTTGATACGTTTTTAGTTATTTTTTTTTTTACTTACCTATTACCATTGTAGCACTTAGATACAATTGATTCATTCCTCATTCAAATTCACTCATTCATTAGCTTCCAGGATATCTCTTTTCTTGGTTCTTCTTTTACCTCCTTGGTCACTCCATACTGCTTTCAACATAATCATGACTCTTAAAGTTTATCTGCAGAGCTAATGTGTCCTCATTTTTATTCTCATGTTCGATTCAATATATATTTACCTGCATGTCCCACAGAAATCTAAAACTCCGTATCCATAAAATTTAAATCATATCATTTCTATCTTTTTCTAAGTCTGTTGCTCCTATATTTACTATATTATTGTCATTATCTTCCTACTTGTTCAAACCCAAAAGAAAGGCATCATTCTTGGCTTTTCCTTCTACATTACCACCTCATTACCTAATTCTGTGGTTTTATACTCATTAACATTTGAATACAACCCATCTTTCCATTTTTATTGTAACTGCACATGCTGCTTCCTTCTCATACTCAATTTTCTCCCATGTTTTAAGTCACAGCTAAGATATCCATTTCTCCTGATAACCATCCCTGTCACTGAGCATCTGAGTTAGAGGCTTTATCTGAGTGCTTTCACAGCACCCGTTCTTTACCTTTACCATAACCATTTTCAGAATGTGCTGTAATAATTTGTTTGCTTGCCTTTATTCTTCTCTCTACAGAATAATAATTGAGGGTAGAAAATGCATCTTTTATCATATTTCTTCCTTGCCAACAACTTGTACATAGTAGCCAACATGCAAATGTTTGTTGGATGAATAATTAATGGATGAATAAGTGGAAGGATTTAGAGTAAGACCATGAAATAGTCACAGGCTGTGCTATATACAGCAATTTGCTAGTTGCATGCAGGACAACCTTTAAATGTAGAGGGCTTAAAGTAAGAAGACTACATATTCTGACACCTTAGAGCAGTCCATTTTGTGCTTCTACAATAGAATATCACAGACTGGGTAACTTATACAGAATATAAATGTATTTCTCTCAATTCTAGTGGCTAGGAAGTCCAATATCAAGGCATCAGCAAGTGGTAAGGCTTTTCTCTGCTTCAAAGATGATCGCTTATGGCTTCATCCTCTCAAGGGAAACAACCCTGTGTGTTCACATGGCAGAACAGTGGAAGAGAGTGAACCCACTCCCGCAAGCACTTTTTATAGTGGCATTAATTCATTCATGAAGGCAGAGCCCTCATGACCTAATATCCTCCCATTAGGCCCCACATCTCAACACTGTTGCATTAAGAATTCAGTTTCCAACACATGAATTGTGGGGGACACATTCATGTTATAGCAACATTGTATTGTAATAATTTGTTATTATGTTTATATAGTTTACCAGATCCCAAACCCCTGATGGCTATATGTGATTCATCTCTGAATCCCTTATACCAATACCAGTATTTGTAGGTATTAGAAATTTAAATGTTTTGTGATTAAATGAATAAAGTTAAAATTTAGAAGAGGGTGAGCAAAGAAGAGAGAAGTGGATTCTTACATTAGGACCAGAGCTGAAGTATGGAGAGCAGAACTAAGATGTTTCACAGATCAATGTGAATATTACAGATGAATAAATATTGTTGGACTGTTACAATTAAAATACCAAATACCTGTGACAATAAAATGACTGGCTGGTATTGTCAGAGGCAAAAGAGACTTAGGTGAAATCTCAAATTATGTTTTGAATGTACAGGAAATATAGTCACTGGTTATTGATTTGAAGTTTAAGGCATGGGGAAGAAGAGATGGTGTTCAGAATTAAGATTAAAATACAAATGGGAAAAAATTAGAGTATGCTCCATTCCCTCCTCCCCCAACACTATGGCAATCACCATTTTAATTTTTGTCTTTATATATATATATTTGTTTATTCTGGATATTGCACATAAATTGAGTCACACAATATGTGGCCACTTGTGTCTCATCTGGTTTCTTTCACCTAGCAAAATGTTTTAAAGATTCATCCATGTTGCAGTACAGTACTTCATTCCTTCTTTTGGGGGTGTGATATAGTTATTCTCCAATTAGATAGTAGTGATGGTTGAACAACATTGTGAACATACTATAAACCACTCAATTGTATACTTTAAGAAGATGAAGTTTATGGTTTGTAATTTATACCTCAAAAAATGAAAGAATATTCAAGAATTCTTATCTAATATAATTTCACTGTATTATTTATAGATGTATTAATCTAGTTAAATTTATAGAGATAATGGTAAGTTCAAAAACTTCTATTTAGAATTTTATCATACATGTGTTTGAAATTTTGGATCCTATTCATATACATTAGTGGTCAAAAAGAAATTCATGACTGATTTCAGAAAATAATTTCTATTATTCTTTCATTTCTGGTTCTCTCTTATTTACCATCTTTATTAGAACAACATATAGGTAAAATACCCCAAGTATTTTATTAAGTAAGCTCAATGCCCACTCAAGCCATCTCAAAAAAGAAAGGGTTTACCATATGTAAAAGGCAAAATGAACCACTGAGGAATATAGTGTAATACTATGTGGATGCTTTTACATAAGGATCAAAAGGATTATAATTTTCTTTTGGATTAAACATAGTGAATCTTATTAGATTGATAACAACAATGAAATATTATATATAAGGAACCACAGGGGTGTGTGTGTGTGTGCATGTGTTTGTATGTCTCTGTGTATATGCAAATGCATTAAGAGTTAGGAGATTTCTATTTTTCCAATACTCAAAGACTGTCTCCTATAGAGAAATCAGAATAAGAAGTAGCACCTCACTTTTCTCTTTGAGTCAATTAATGCTATGTTTTTTACCCAGGCAACTTTTCTGAAATTTGGATCCTAATTTTACTTTAAATGTATCAAGCACTCTATGTAAAGTATTCTTAATAGTATCTATCTCTATGGCAAGTCATCGCCTATCAAAAGAAGTAAACCAAGAATATCAATTACCACTTAAGCAAACTAAATGTATTTTATCCAAGTGATGGCCCTTTTAAATCCCTTTCTGAAAGAAGAAGGGACAAATACAAAAAAGCCTTGAGGCTAGAAATAACTATTAACTGTTATCTCCTATTCAGACCTTAAACAATTTTCCACAAAATGCAGGTCCTAGAGAAAAAGAACACAGGACCAGAAAGATTAGAAGAAAGAAAAAACTTTCAGAAAGTTCCAGAGCACAGGTGGTTGAAGCCAAACCAACAAAATTCTGTACATTTGACTATAGACACCATAAAGGAATTGGACTTAAAGGAAGTAAAGAAGGGAATATTAAGTGTGGAACACTCAATTTTCACTAGGGTTAATCTTGGCTTACATATTTGCCTGTATTTTATTATCAGATATTCTAAGCATAGTTTCTGGAGGATGTGAAGGAGAATTAAATTTAGAATATTAGTAGCATCTTTTATAATCAAGATACTCACTTGTTATTATAAGGAATAGTTTATTATCATCCCAATTTTAACATCCTTTTATATGTGTGAGCTGTGCCATTATATTTGAGATTTTTACTTGTCCCAAATATAGGGTAATTTCTATATTTGACAGAAGATTTTTTTCTTTCCATTTCATTAACACATCATTCATGATCTACAATATTTTTTGGCACAATTCTTTCAAATGTTTCATTGCCAATCACTTTGTATTTATAAGGAAAAGAAAATAAGTAAATATGTAAATATCCTACAGATTATCATGAAAAAATGTTACAATATGACAAGGTAGCAGAGGAATCTTGTGATTACATTTAAAGAAGTATAATTTTGTAAAGTAACATAGTGGCTAAGGCTTCTGGGCAGTTATAATTCTAATAGCAATATAATTGTTTCTACATAAATCTTTACTGGTGAAACAATGGAGAAAATATAATTCCATTGCATTGACTTATCACAATCAGTATTATGTTAAGACAGTTGTCTATTTCAATATTCACAGCTTTTTAAAAATATATTTTCAAAGACAACTAAACCATTCCAAAATCTAATTCCATGTGGTTCTAAAGTAAACATGAACATTAAGCCTAATCCTGTAAAGTTTAAAATTATATTTTAAGAAAATGTACATAACGAATTTTACCAGTGGCACTGGTTATAAACTAACAGCAATGTTAATGCAGTGCCTTATGCACAATATTACTTTTATTTCTAAACACACTACACATGTTTTTCACCAATCCTGATAACACTGAAGTGATTTCAGGAAATTAAAAGAAAAATCTAAACAAGTAATAAAGCCATGCTTCTCATTTTGTCCAGCAATGTTTCTTCTTGTGGGTAAGAAAATAATAGGATCCACACATTCCCAACAGCCCCATGCTGCCTCTCTAATGAGATGTTGCATATTTTTACAGATATGCTTGTCATGATGATAAAAAGAATAAACTGGGGCTTTATCGAGACCATGCCATTAGCATCTTGATTTATGTCAATGTGTTCAAAAAATAAAACACAAGAGAAAAGAAGAACAAAGCGAAGAAAGGAATGAGTAAAGATGAATAGAATATCACAGGGTAAGACAGAATCATGCTGGTGAAACATTGATCACACACTCAAATTACTCCTCATCAGAGACTTTATAAAGTGCTTTCTATGTTAAAAAGAGAAAACAAAAACTTTTTTCATTTACTTTTAATTCTCATAGTCAAAACAAGCAGTATTAGACAGCCTTAGGTTTCAAGTAAAAATCAAGACATTATTCCTCTGAGAATTGTCTTTTTTATTTAACTCAAGATTAAACAACAACAAAGTCAATGAATAGATTATTTGGAAACTTCTGCTCTTTAGGACATAAGAAAATACTCTTTTAAATTTGTATATCTGGCTATAGATTTAAAAGAATACCACTCACGTGTGAATACACCAGTTAAGTCTTCCCTAACATCTGAGGCTGTTTTTGCATAGATGACTAGCTACCCTCGTAGTCTAAAATTTAGAAAAACTAAAACTCTTAGAAGGCATGTAATGTTCTCAGAATGATAGTTTCACTATAATAACATGATTATTTCCACTTTTTATTTAAAAAATAAATACTTCTTGAAAAATACATGTTTTAAGAAAGCTTTCTACTGTTTCACTGTATGCAGTATTGGGATTTTGAATTAGAAAGTTATTAGAAGCAAATAGAAAACTTAAAATATTACATACACAGAATTTTGTAGTCACATTTATGTGTGTATAATTGTAGAAGTGAATTAAATTATATACTCCATAGTATTGAATTTTAGTACTTTAGTATAGTAGTTTATATTTATACTTATTTTAGGCACTTTGCTTTCTATGATTCACAACATTTATTAAAAAAAAAACAGGAAACAAACTAAATTTCTATTTATCCCTCAAATTTTGCCATACAGATGTCAGTTCAGTAAGTTTTATTGTAATTGCACAATATTTATTTAATATACTAGACATTCATATTCCATCAATATAAGATTCATGCATGAAATTAGTGAAGAACATGTAAAAATACAATGTTTACATTTTTACGACCAGACATAAATTCCTGTCCTAATATTTTTTTTTTTTTGGATCTCTACCTAGGAGTGTTATTGCTGAGCTGTAGGGTATGTGCATGTTCAAAGTTACTGGCTAATGCCAAATTATTGTATAAAATAGTTGCATCAATTTACATTTCCAGGGGCAGTGTCCAAGAGTTTTCTTTTCTTTTCTTTCTTTCTTTTTTTTTTTTTTTTTAGACAAGAGTCTCACTCTGTTGCCCAGGCTAGAGTGCCGTGACGTCAGCCTAGCTCACAGCAACCTCAAACTCCTGGGCTCAAGCGATCCTACTGCCTCAGCCTCCCGAG
The DNA here is from genome assembly GCF_041146395.1 of Eulemur rufifrons. Lineage (NCBI taxonomy): Eukaryota > Metazoa > Chordata > Mammalia > Primates > Lemuridae > Eulemur > Eulemur rufifrons. The sequence goes on from NC_091012.1 coordinate 73,236,776, forward strand.
TAGCTGGGACTACAGGCATGCGCCACCATGCCTGGCTAATTTTTTCTACATATATTTTTAGTTGTCCATATAATTTCTTTCGATTTTTAGTAGAGACAGGGTCTCGCTCTTGCTCAGGCTGGTCTTGAACTCCTGAGCTCAAACGATATGCCCGCCTCGGCCTCCCAGAGTGCTAGGATTACAGGCGTGAGCCACCACGCCCAGCCTAAGAGTTTTCTTTTATCCATATCCTCTCCAATGCTTTGTATTGTACAATTTCTTCATTGTTGCAAATATAATTTACATAAATCTTACGTCATTGTATACTCACTTTGCCTCTCCTTTTTCTGATAAGGTTGATTTTTATATGTTACATGACAAGTCACATTTCATTTTCTATGAAATATCTATTTATGCCTTTTTTATATTAAATAAAGCAACTGATTTGTAGCAGGATTTTTGTGTTGTTTTCTACATAAATGGATACTAATCCTTTGTGTTTGTTTAAACTGTTACAAATAACTTCTGTCTATGTGCTGGTTGTCTTCATTTTTTTAGGCTGTCATTTGATGAAGAAAATTTCTAATTATGTAGCACTGAAATTTATTTCTCATTTCTTTATAGTTAGTGCTTTTTATTTATTTAAGAAATTCTCCCTGCCCTGAGAGTTTAAAAATATTCCTTTATATTTTATTTTAATAGGTTTATAACTTTTCTTTTCACATTTAGGCCTTTGACCTGTCTGGAATTGATGGTGTGGGATAGTAATGCATATCTGTTTTTTCCACATAGATGGCTGATTTTCTTAGCATAATCTTCTGGATAGACTGTTCTTTTTCCTCTGCTCTGCAATATCACTTCTGTTATAAAGATCCATAAATATGTTGTGTTTTATTTATTCTCCATATTCTTTTCTATTTTTAAGTATGTCTATCCTTACACAAGTAACATTCTGACTCAATCACTATGACTGTATAATAAGTCTTGATATCTAGTAGGGCACATCACTGTATTTTTTTAATATTTTGTTTTTGATTGGCAAATACTTTTATATATTTATGGGATACAATGTAATGTTTTGATATATGTATACATTGTGAAATAATTAAATCAAGCTAATTAACATATCCATCACCTCATCTACTTTTTTAAAAAAAATTTATTTTTCAAATTGACAAATAATAATTATACTTAGTCATGAGGTACATAGTGATATTTCAATATGTACAATGTATAGTGATCATATCAGAGTAATTAGCATGTGAATCATCTCAAACATTTATTATTTCTTTGTGTTGAGAATGTTCAATGCTCTCCTAGCTATTTAAAACTATATAATATATTATTATTAGCTATTGTCATTCTATAATATTATAGACCATTGGAACTTATTCCTCCTATCTAGCTATTATTTTATATTTTTTAACAAATTCCTCTCTATCTCTTCTATACCCTACCATACCCAGCCTGTATTACCCTCTGTTCCACTTTTTACTTCTATTAATATGAGGTCAACTTTTTTTTCTTAGCTTTCACATATGACTGAGAACATGAGCGTTTAACTTTATGTTCTTGGCTTACTTTACTTAATGTACTCCAGTTCCGTCTGTGTTGCTGAGAATGAGAGGATTTCATTCTATGTCATAGCTGAATAGTATATTCCATGGTGTATATATGCCACACTTTCTTTATACATTCATCTGTTGTTGGATACCTAGGTTGATTCCATATCTTGTCTATTGTGAATAATGGTGCAATAAGTATGGGAGTGAAAATAACTCTTTGATATAGTGATTCCCTTTCCTTTGGATAAATTCTCAGTAGTGGGATTTTTTTTTTTGTAGTGAGAGCATTCAAAACCTATTCTTTTAACAATTTTGAAATATACAATATATTATTAGTCACTATAGTTACCATGCTTTGCAATAGATCACAGAAATTTATTCCTGCTGTATAACTAAAAGCTCCTTTTCCCATTTTCCTTCCCCCAGCTTCTGGTAACCACCATTTTATTCTCTACTTCTATGAGTTTGACTTTTTTGGATTTCACATATAGGTGAGATCATGTAGTGTTTGTCTTTCTATGCCTGGCTTATTGCATCTAGCATAGTATCCTCCACACTCATTCATGTTCCAAATGACAGACTTTCCTTCTTTTTAAGTGCTATATTATAGTAAAGCAGTGTGTGTATATATACCATATTTTCTTTATCCATTAATCTGTTGATGGACACAGGTTACTTCCATATCTTGGTTAATGTAAATAATGCGGCAATGAACATGGGAGTGCAGATATCTCTTTGACATACTGATTTAAATTCCTTTGGATATATACCCAGAAGTGAAATTGCAGGATCATATGGTAATTCTATTTTTAGTTTTTTGAGGAACCTCCATACTGTCTTCCATAATGGCTGTAGTAATTCACATTCCCACCAATACCATTATGAGCATTCCTCTTTCTACACATATTCAGCAGCATCTGTTATTATTTTTTTGCATTTTAGATACAAGCTATATTTACTGGGGTGAGATGCTATCTCATTGTGGTTTTGATCTGTATTTTCCCAATGATTAATGATGTTGAGCATATATATATATATATATATATATATATATATCTTGGCCATTTGTATGTCTCTTTTGAGAAATGTCTGTTCAGGTCCTGTGCCCATTTTTTTTTATCAGGTTTTATGTTTTCTTGCCATTGAGTTGTTTGAGTTCCTTATACATTTTGAATATTAACCCCTCATCAGATATATGGTTTGCAAATATTTTCTCCCAACCCATGGGGTGTCTGTTCAGTCTATTGTTTCCTATGCTGCGAAGAAGCTTTTTAGTTTCATGTTTTCCATTTTTGCTTTCGTTGCCTATGCTTTTGGTTCTCATCCAAGAAAGCATTTCCCAGATCAATGTTGTGAAGATTTTTCCCTGTGTTTTCTTATAGTAGTTTCACAGTTTCAACTCTTATGTTTAAATCTTTAATCTATTTTAAGTGGATTTTTGTATATGGTATGACATTAGGGTCCAATTTAATATTTTGCATCCAGATATCCAGTTTTCCTATTAACACTTTTGAAAGAGACTGTCTTTCCCATTGTTTGTTTTTGGCACCTATGTCAAAAATCAATTGACCATAAATACAGGAGCTTATTTCTGGGCTTTATATTTTGCCATATTGGTCATTAGGTTTGTTTTTATGCAAAGACTATGCTTTTTTTTATTATGATAGCTTTCTAATATATTTGAAATCAGGTAGTGTGATGCCTCCAGCTTTCTTCTTTTTACTCAAGATTACTTTGGCTATTTGAAGTCGTTTGTGGTTCAATGTAAATTGCTCTCCTTACCTCAGAATTTACTGCTAAGCTACAGTAATCAACACAATGTGGTACTGCCATAAATACAGACATATATTTAATTTATCAGTGGAACAGAATAGAGAGATCAGAAGTAAATGCTCACATATAATCATATGGGCAAATAATTTCCTACAAGGATACTAAGACCATTCAATGGGTAAAAGAAAATTTTTTTGTGTGTAAAATGGTGCTGGGAAACTGGATATCTACATGTAAAAAGAATGAAGTTGGACCTTTACCTCACACCATATAAAAAAAATGAACCCAAATGGCTCAAAGATCTAAACATATAAGCTAAAACTATAACATTTATAGAAAAAAAAAACTAGGAGGAAGCTCCATACATTGGATTTGGCAATAATTCCTTAGATATGACACCAAAAGTGCAGGTAATGAAGGAAAAAAATAGGTAAATTGGACTTCATCAAAATTAAAAACTACTTATTTTGTGGGACCAGAAGAGAGTACAATGGATTCTAGGATGCTGACACTTTTTAATTTCATGATATGGATGTTGGTTACACAGCTTTGTTTAGTTTGTGAAAATCCATTAAGCTATATACATGTGATTTGTATACTTTTCTGTATGTACCCAATTTCTCAATAAAATTTTACTAAATTCCACAAATAAAAATAAAAAAACCTTTTTGTGCCTCAGGGGGCACTATCAATAGATTGAAAGGAAAGCCCACAAAGTGAGAGAAAATACTTGGGAATCATATATCTGCTAAGGTATTAATATCCAGAATACACATAGAACTTTTAAAACACAGTAGCAAAAGATATATTTTATTTTAAAAATGGGAAAAGGACCCAAATAGAAAACTCTCCAAAGAAAATATATAAATGATCATAAGCACATGTATAGATTTTCAACATAATTAACCATTAAGAAATGTAAATCAAAACCACAATAAAATAACACTTCAAGCCAATAAGAAAGGAAGAGAGGAGGAGGAGAAGAAAAAAAAAGGAGAAAAAGGAGGAGGAAGAGGAGGAGGAGGAGGAAGAAGAAGGAGGAGAAGAAGGACAAGAAAGAAAATAACAAACGTTGGTAAAGATGTGGAAAAATTGAATCTATTGTGCGTTGCTGGTAGGAATGTAAAACAGTGCAGCTATCAGAGAAAACATTACAGCAGTTCATTAAATAATTCAAGAGAATTACCATTTGACACAGTGCTTCTACTTCTGGTTACATATTCCCAAAAATTGAAAGCAGGTACTCAAACATATATATATACTCATGTTCATAGCGGCATTATTCATAATAGCCCTAAACTGGAAACAACCCAAATGTCAATCAACAGATAAATAAATAAACAAAATGTGTTATATACCTACAAAGGGATATTATACAACCTTAAAAGGGAAAGATATTTTGATGTATGCTACAATATGAATAAGTCTTGAAGACATTATTATAAGTGAAATAAATTAGACATAAAAGGACAAATATTTTACTATTTCTCAAATATTATATGAGGTACTTAAAGTAGTCAAATTTATAGAGACAGAAACTAGAGTGGTGGTATCTAGAGTATGATGATAGGGGTGGAACTAAGAGTTAGTATTTAATAGGTACAGAGTTTCAGTTTGGGAAGATGAAAAAGTCCTGGAGAGAGATATAATGATTTCTGCACCACAGTGCTAGCATACTAATGGCACTGAATCAAATGCTTAAAAATGGTCAAAATGGTAAATTTTATGTTATATAAACTTTTTCACACACACAAAAAGAAAAAAAATACATCCAGAATTTTTCTCCATGTCGAAGATGTACCAGAGCTTTATCTCAGTTAAAGGAAGGGTATTAAAAAAAAATTAACTCTATCCCTGTAGCAAGTATTGAAAGCACCCTTCTTCCTACATATTTAGCAACAGTTATTTGCAACAAAACAAAACTAACCAAAAACTTTTTACAACTTGAAGATAAGCAATATTATATTGTCTGTAATTTTGTGTGTTTTTATATTACATAGTTTAACTTATATTTTCAGGACTCTATAGGACACATTCGGGGGTCATTTGATTTTTTTCTTTCGCGAATTATCTGGTAATATAATTTGACCATTTATTTTAAGCTGCATTAATGTTCCTTTTTTATTTTAATTTTATTTATTTATTTATTTTATTTCAGCTTATTATAGGGGTACAAAAGTTCAGGTTATATATATTGCCCATGTCCCGCCCTTCCCCCTGGAGTCAGAACTTCAAGCGTGTCCATTCCCCAGACAGTGCGCATTGCGCTCATCATGTATTTATACCCAATACCCTCCCCCCACCCCCTATTCCCCCGAGTCAGAACATTCAAGGGTGACCATTACCCAGACAGTGCGCAATGCACTCATCATGTAGGTATACACCCATCACCTCTCCCCACCCCCCACCTCAGTCCGATACCCAATTAGTGTTATTCCCAAATGTGCACTTAGGTGATAATCAGGGAAACCAATTTGCTGGTGAGTACGGGTGGTGCTTGTTTTTCCATTCTTGGGATACTTCACTTAATAGAATGGGTTCCAACTCTCTCCAGGAGAACAAAAGGGATTCTATATCACCGTTATTTCTTAGAGCTGAGTAATACTCCATAGTATACATATACCACAATTTACTAATCCACTCATGAATTGATGAACATTTGGGTTGATTCCACATCTTTGCAATTGTGAATTGTGCTGCTATAAACATTCGGGTACAGGTATCTTTTTTATAGAATGACTTTTGTTCCTCTGGGTAGATGCCCAATAACGGGATTTCTGGATTGAATGGTAGGTCTACTTGAAATTGTTTAAGGTGTCTCCATAATGCTTTCCACAGGAGTTGCACTAGTGCAGTCCCACCAGCAGTGTATGAGTGTTCCTGTCTCTCCGTATCCACGCCAACATGTGTTGTTTTGGGACTTTTTGATAAAGACCATTCTCACTGGAGTTAAGTGATATCTCATTGTGGTTTGATTTGCATTTCCCTGATGATTAGGGATGTTGAGCATTTTTTCATATGTTTATTAGTCATTCTTATATCTTCTTTTGAAAAATTTCTATTCATGTCCTTTGCCCACTTTTTGATAGGGTTGTTTGATTTTTTCTTACTGATTTTCCTGAGTTCTAAATAGATTCTTGTTATCAGTCCTTTATCTGATGTGTAGTATGTGAAAAATTTTTTTCCCATTCTATAGGTTGTCTGTTTATTCTCTTGACTGTTTCTTTGGCTGTGCAGAAGCTTTTTAATTTAATCAGGTCCCATTCATTTATTTTTGTTGTTGCTGTGATTGCCTTAGGGGTCTTCGTCATAAATTCTTTCCCTAGGCCAATGTCTGTAAGAGTCTTTCCTACATTGTCTTCTAGAATTCTAATCGTTTTGCACCTAAGGTTAAAGTCTGTTATTCACCGTGATTTGATTTTTGTGAGAGGTGAAAGCTGTGGGTCCTGTTTCAGTCTTCTACATGTGGCTAACCAATTTCCCCAGCACCATTTATTGAATAAGGATTCTTGTCCCCAGAGTATGTTTTTGTCTGCTTTGTAAAAGGTTAGATGGCTATATGAGGATGGTTTTATATTTGGATTTTCTGTTCTGTTCCACTGGTCTGTGTCCCTGCAATTGTGCCAATACCAAGCAGTTTTAAGAACCACAGCCTTGTAGGATAGTTTGAAGTCTGGCAAATTAATACCTCCCATTTTGTTTTTATTGCTTAAAATTGCTTTTTGCTACACGGGGTCTTCTCTGATTCAATAGAAAGTGTATAATTATTTTTCTGTGAAAAATGATGTTGGTAATTTAATAGGGATTGCATTGAATCTGTAGATCACTTTGGGTAGTATAGACATTTTAACAAGGTTGATTCTTCTGATCCACGAGCATGGTATGGTTTTCAACCTATTTACATGCTCTGCAATTTCCTTCCTCAGTATTTCATAGTTCTCCCTATAGAGGTCCTTTACCTCTTTAGTTAAATGTATTCCTAGGTATTTTATTTTCTTTGTTGCTATTTTGAAGGGTACTAAGTCCTTAATTTGGTTCTCTGTTTGACTGTTATTGGCATAATGAATGCCTCTGATTTGTGTGTATTGATTTTGTAACCTGAGACTTTACTGAATTCATTGATCAATTCCAGGAGAATCCTTGGGGTTTTCCAGATATAACATCATATCATCAGCAAAGAGTGAGAGTTTGATCTCTTCTTTCCCTATTCAGACTCCCTTGATTCTGCTCTCTTGCCTGATAGGTCTCGCAAGGACTTCCAATACTATGTTGAAAAGTAATGGGGACAGTGGGCAGCCTTGTTTGGTTCCAGTTCTAAGTGGGAATGCTTTCAATTTTTCCCCATTCAGTATGACGTTGGCTGTGTGTTTGTCATACATGGCTTGTATCATTTTTAGGTTGGTCCTGTCTATGCCTATTTTGTTAAGCGTTCTTATCATAAAAGGGTGTTGAATTTTGTCAAATGCTTTCTCTGCATCTATTGAGGGGATCATATGGTCTTTATTTTTGCTTCTATTTATGTGATTAATTACATTTATAGATTTGTGTATGTTAAACCATCCCTGGATCTCTGGGATGAAGCCCACTTGGTCGTGATGGATTATTTTTTTGATAAGCACTTGGATTCGATTTGCTAGGATTTTATTGAGAATTTTTGCATCTATAATCGTAAGAGAAATTGGTCTGTAGTTCTATTTTTTTGTTGCATCCTTTCCTGCTTTTGGTATCAATGTTATGTTGGCTTGGTAAAACGTGTTGGGGAGAATTCCATCCTTCTCCGATATTGGAGAATAGTTTATGTAGGATGGGCACCAGTTCTTCTTTGTAGGTGTGGTAAAATTCGGGTGTGAACCCATCTGGACCAGGGCTTTTCTTTTTGGGAAGGTTTTTTATTGCTGTTTCGATTTCAGTTCTTGATATTGGTCTATTCAGGAATTCTATTTCTTCCTGGTTGAGCCTGGGAAGGCTATATGTTTCTAAAAATTTGTCCGTTTCCTCCACATTTTCAAGTTTGTGTGCATAATGGTTTTTGTATAATTCATAGATGATATCCTGTATCTCTGTGGCATCGGTCATGATTTCTCCTTTCATGTTCCTGATGGAGGTTATTAGAGATTTTTCTTTTCTGCTCTTGGTTACTCTAGCCAGAGGTGTGTCCATTTTGTTTATCTTTTCAAAGATCCAACTTTTTGTTTTATTAATCTCCCTTATGTTTTTATTTTGTTGTTGTTGTCCTTTTCATTTAGTTCTGATTTGATCTTAATAATTTCTAGCCTTCTGCTGGGTTTGGGGTCGATCTGTTCTTCTTTCTCCAGCTCTTTGAGTCTATTCATTAGGTTGTCTATTTGTAAGTTTTCTGTCTTTTTGATATAGGCATTTATGGAAATGAATTTTCCCCTCAGGACTGCTTTAGCTGTGTCCCATAGATTTTGATAAGTTGTGTCTCCTTTGTCTTTTAATTCAATGAATCTTTTGATTTCTCTCTTGATTTCTTCATTTATAAAATAATCATTCAGGAGAAGGTTGTTTAACTTCCATGACTTTGAGTAGGAATGAGAATTTCTGTTAGGGTTAATTTCTACCTTTATTTTGCTATGGTTTGAGAAGATGTATGGTATGATTTCTATTTTTTTTTTATAATTTTTTAAGACATGCTTTATGTCCTAGTATATGGTCAATCTTAGAGATTGTCCCATGTTATGATGAGAAGAATGTATATTCAGTGGATTTTGGGTAGAATGTCCTGTAGATGTCAGTCAGACCCATTTGTTCTGGCATTCTATTTAAGTCCATTTTTTCTTTGTTTATTTTCTGTTTGGAGGATCTGTCCTGTACCGTCAGTGGGGTGTTAAAGTCTCCAGCTATTATAGTATTGTTATCTATCATTTGGTTCAGATCAAGTAGGGTTTGCTTTATGAATCTGGGTGCACCTAAGTTGGGTTCGTATATATTAAATACAGTTATGTCTTCTTGTTGAATTGTGCCTTTCTCTAGTATATAGTAACTGTCTTTGTCTTTTATTACTTTTGTTGGTTTAAAAACTAAGTTATTGGAAATTAAAACTGCCACACCAGCTTTCTTTTGGCTATCATTTGCTTGAAATATCGATTTCCATCCTTTTATTTTCAGTCAAAATGCATTTTTGCAGGTTAAGTGAGTTTCCTGAAGACAGCAGACACTTGGTTTGTGTTTTTTTTATCCATTGGGCCAGTCTATGTCTCTTGAGTGGGGAATTCAAGCCATTCACATTTATTGAGAGAACTGATAAATGGGACAGAATTCAGTTCATCTTGTTGGGTAGAACTTCATTGCTATGTTTTCTCTTTTGAGCCATTGTGGTAACTGGTATTTGATCTTTACCTCTTGAGTAGTTTTACATTTGTGGGTCTTTCTTGTGCTGGTCCATGTGTAACTCTGTTTTGAGTACTTCTTGGAGGGCTGGTCTTGCCTTAGTGAATTCCCTCGGTCCTTGTTTATCTGAGAATGTCTTAATTTCTCCTTCATACAGAAAACTTAGCTTAGCTGGGTACAAGATTCTAGGCTGGGCATAGTTCTGTTTCAGAAGAGTGAGAATGGGGCCCCAGCCTCTTCTTGCTTGTAAGGTTTCAGTTGAGAAATCTGGCATAATTCTAATGGGCTTTCTTTTGTATGTTACTTGTTTCTTTCTCCTTACAGCTCGAAGAAGTTTCTCTTTAGTGGATATTTTGGTCAGTCTGATGACTACATGGCGTGGTGTTTTTCTATTTGCTATGAATCTCCCAGAGGTTCTTTGAGCTTCTTGAACCTGTATATCTAGAGTTTTAGCAAGGCCTGAGAAATTTTCCTCAATTATGTCTTCAAATAGTTTATCCAACCCTTGCTTATTATCTTCTTCACTCTCAAGAATGCTGATGACTCTCATGTTAAGCTTCTTCACATAATCCCTCATTTCTTGTAGACTATGTTCTTTTCTCTTATTTCTTTGCTCTATCTCTGTGACTGGCTTATTTAATTGGAAGGTATTATCTTTGGTCTCTGAGATTCTTTCTTCTGTTTGATCTACCCTGCTCTTGAAACTTTCTACTGTGTTTTGTAGCTCCCTAAATAAATTCTTCATTTCCAGGAGTTCAGTTTGATTTTTCTTCAATATTTTGATTTCTTTAGTGAATTTTTCTTCCAAATCCTGGATTTTTATGTGGTTTCTTTGTGTTGGTTATCCATTTTTTCTTGTATATTATTCAGCTTGTTTATAATCCATAATTGAAATTCTTCCTGTGACATGTTGGTGTTTTCAATCTGGTTTGTGTCAATTGGTAGAGAACTGGTATTCCTCTTGGGGGCGAGATTTCTATTTGATTCTTTATACTTCCCGTGTTCTTTCGCTGAGCCCTTCCCATCTGGGTCAATCATTAGATCTCTTCTTACAGCTTTAGTCTGGATAGCAGCACGCCTTGTACTCTGTTCTTAGGCTGTGAAGCAATCTAGGTATGTTACTTCCTTTGTCAAGAGGGGGAGAGTGTTGTGTATTGTTTAGAGTTTTTCTACCTCAGTTGGGGGGCTGCTCCTGATGGGTCCAGCCCCAGAGGATTGATTTTACCTAAGACCGGTCTGACGAGTTATGTCACTGTGTTTTGCACTTTCAGTTAGCAGCTAGGATTCACACTAGTTGAAGGCAAAAAGTCTCTCTCTCCTTTTTTTTTTTTTTTGGCTCTTCCTCTCCAGGGGTGGTTTCTGCCTCTTTCCATAGGAAAGACACTGGCTAGCGGGAGGGGGCAGTGCCCTCGCTCGCCCAGCGCCCCAGCTGCTGCAGCTCCCATGGGCAAAGGTCTGCCCCGCCCCCAATGTCCGCAAGGTCCACGCTCCACCCTCTTGCGACTCAGGAAGCACTCAGTGTTCACACAAGTGCGGGGCTCCTAGAGAGGGTCCACAGACTAGAGGAGGGAGCCACCCAGAGAGCCGCTGGGCACCGAATCACTCCGCAGTGGCTAGGTTGTGGACCCCAAGATGGCGACTGCCCGCTCGCAGATCTCCGGCTCAGGGGGTGAATGTTCAGGGTCTGGCAGGTGCCAGAGCCGGGGGCCTGGCGATCTCAGGAGCCCACAGTAGCTCCCCAGGTAGAGGGCCACCGAATGAAAGCTGTAATTCGGCGACTCCTCACTGCCTTCTGCCTTAGCGCAGATACGACCCTCCCCCGCCAAGCGCCGTCCCAGCACAGAACTCCTAGAGTCCAAGCTGTTTCCCGCTAATCCCTTTTTGATTTTTAAGATATATCAAATAGTATCCTTTTGACATATATGGTATTAATTTTCCCCATATTATCATTTCTGTTTCACCTCTCCCTATAGTTTACCTTTTCCTTATGAGTTAGCCTATAGTGTAATGATCAAAATATTCTTCCCCTACCCTAATGTTATTGACCTATATTTCTCAGCATTTCTCCAGGAGTTTTATGGGATCCACAGATTTTCATTTAACATCACTAAACATTGCAGAATTTAAATTGATGACTACAAAAGTGATATTAAAAAAGTTTATAAAATAAGGGATGGAAAGACATTAACCTTGACTGACTCCAACTACCATGTTTCAGCTGAATATCAATCCTTAGTGTTTAGGGTGAAGTAGGAAACTGATTTTACATTTTTTTTCAATGGTTAAAACATGTGTCCTAATGCTTTATGTTGAAGACTTTCTTTCTCCATTAGTTAAAAGTACCAGTTTTTCATGTATTAAATTAGCAGGCATACCTTGGATCTACTTCTGTATTTCACTGATTATTATATTTTAATTTTGAATAAGGATGTCTTTCTTATTTATCTTCTGTCATTCCTTTTTCCCATTTTTTTTTTTTTGCCCCTGAGCAATTCGTTTTGAGGATTAACTTTTTAGTTATTTTGAGTTTTAAAAGCCCATTGTGGTTTTTTGGAGGGGGGGATTAAAGCTAAGCTTATAGATTAATTTTAAGAGAATTTTTCAACTTTGAAACATCAAGCCTTCCCATCTAGAAATGTAGTATATCTCTCAAATTACTGAACTCTAATTTGATATTCCTCAGTGAAAATGTGTTGCTATTATCATATAAGGTATATACATCTTTTCTTAAAATAAGCATGAAACAATTTATATTTTATTATTATTGTGAATTGTATCATTTGAAAATTAAAATGTGCAAGTACTTATTGATGAAAAGTATTTTTCACTAATTCATTCATTCACTCATTTATGTTGTCTGCCTTCCCACACATATTTCTTGCATTCTTACTATGTCCCAAGATGGCCATTAAGTTGCATTTATTTATTTATTTATGATTTCAATTTATTTTTACCTACAATCTTAATTCCTTAATGCCTCTAAGGTGATTTGTGTAGTCGCTCTTTTCCAACTGTAGAATTATTTATCACAGAAGTTCTAAAATTTTTATAGGATATGCCTAGGGTATATCTCTTTATTATTTGCTCCCATTATATGATAAACTCTAAATCCATAGTCCTACGTCTTTATTCAGTTCATGAAAATCTTTTTATCTTATAATTTTAATTATTATTTCTGATCTGTTTTTCCCAATTCTTCATATGTTGAATTTTTTTATTTTAAAAGGCCTTTCATCTTCTCTCTGGACATTTGTATTTCCATTTTCAATTAAATTTAGAGAATATGTGCCTTAAGTGTATCCTCCACGATAATATTTCCTTTCTTAGTAGTTTATTTCTGCTCTTCTCTTCTTCTAATATTGCTTTTACTTTTGCTACTGAATTGTATTATTCTTATAACCTTTCTTCAATGTTTTTTCTAATGTTTAATAATATTCTTTATTTTAAAAATTGTCTTTTATACAATATTTTACATAATACATAGAACTTTTATATGTTATTTTTCTTAAACCAACAGTAACCTTATTACTGAAATCATTATTCCCCTTTTTTAACCTTTCTTCAATCTTATCAACCACTTTTCTCTTAAAACTTAGCTAGCTCACTCTTTTATCAGTCTATTGCTTTATTTCTTCTTTTACCCTTTATGTTGTGCAGTGTATGTTTCTATATTTTCTTCATTTTCATAATGAATGCAAGGTAAATGCTTTATAACTTTTAGAAATGGTTATTGAATTATATGTATTCCAAAATGTTTCAATTATATGCTCTTCCACTGTAACATGTATGCTATAGTTCCTTTTCCTTTTTTCTTTTCTTTTTAAATTTTTTTCTCAATCTATGAATATACCTTATATAGATTATTTTCTGTTTAATTATCTTTGAGCAAGTAAAATCTACCTCTCAAACCTTAAATTGGAGGCATAGATTATATATAAATCAAACTTCATGTTTGCACACTTTTATTACCATTATTGGGCTCCATTGACAAAGGATCTCATAAGTTTTTTTCTGATCAACTAATTATGAAGAATAGAAATATTCAGAAACCATATAAAGGCTTTTGCAGTTCTTATTTTATAAAAATCATAGATTAACCAATATAACCGTCAGAATGCACCTTTTGTATACTTGTTAAAGATTCAGTTCTTTACTACTGTCAAGAATCACACCTCCACGGATAAAATGCAGCCCCCTTTTCCTATTTCCTTAAGGAAAGTAAAGTGAAGGATGCCTGCCTTGAACATCCTATAAATTTGGTCCTGGTGATAGGAGAGTGTCTACCTTCCTATTACCAAGAAAATTTCTCTGTCTCTGAGATAGAGTTATACAGTTGGAGTGTGTTCATGGGCATGTTCTGTTTTTTCCCCATGTGATCCCATCACTAACTCTACCCTATAATTTCCTTCTGTATCTTTAGACGTAAACCTTAATCTTTTGGCTGTTTTTTCATAGCCCCAATTATTCTGATTAGAGCTGAAACCTTTAATAGAAGATATTTCTTAATTTATTGTCATATCTTTAGGCAATGTTCTTAATTTCTAGGGCTATCGTCACATTATATCATTTCCTTTTTGTATGTATTCTTGGATTAGACAATGCTAGTCTTTCCCAATTATCCCTCACAAGTTCATAATTTCACATTTTTAACTATTTATTTTGATACAATTTCAACCTTAAAAAAGTTGCAAGAATAATACAAGTAACTGTCATGAGCTCTTTATTCAGATTACCAGTTTTTAAAAGCATTTTGTCTCATTGTTTATCATTCTCCCTCTCTCTCTTTCTCTTCTTCAGAATCATTAGAGTAAGTTGTAATCATCATACCCCTTTAATCCTAAATTATTCAGCATGTATTTCTTAAGAAAAGGACATGGATAACCACAGTAAAATTATTAAAGTCATTGAATTTAATATTGACAAAGTATTATCTAATTACATCTATTTAAATGTCATCAATTTTTGCAATAATGTTCTTTTAATCTATTTTTATTGCATTCTAAGGTCTGATCCAACATTACATATCACATTTAATTGACATGTCCATTTAGTATTCTATAATCTGGAAGAATTCCTCAGTTTTTCTTAATGTTCTTGACCTCAATATTAAATACACAGGGTAGTTATTTTATAGGATGTTTCTAAATTTGGGACTTTCTGATTTTTTTTTTCATTATAAGATTCAGATTATTCCTTTGGGTAAAGAATGAGTCAGAAGTTCTGTGTTCTCCTCAGTGCATTTTATCAAGATGAATATGGATATTGGTTTATATCAGTATTGGTGGTATTAACTTTGAACATCTAGCTAAGCAGTTCTACAAGATTACTTCTTTGAAAAGATACTATTTTTTATGTTGTAAGTAATACTCTGGAGATACTTAGAGACTACCTAAATATCTTATTCCTCATGAATTACTCCACTCACTAGTTTTAACATTCATTTATAATTTTCAAACCCTATTATTCCTTCTGCATTTATTGGTTGGCACGAAAATGTAAGGATGAACATTCCATTATTTCCATATATTTGTTTATTCACTTATATCAGTCAGAACTCATGGATTCTATAATATTCAGACAATTGTAATACATTACTATAATAATTTAATTTGATGTAATATTGCCTCAGTTTTGACCAGTGGAAATTCATTCAAGCTATCTCCTGTGTCTCTTTGACATATTCCTGTCATTCTTTGAGTATTTCTAATTTTCTGGCATAAGTTTTTCCAAGACCATCTTGTACTCTTCTTTCTCTGGGCCTGGATTTGGCTATTTCTCTAAGGATCTCGGGAGTCTTTTAGTGAGGAATGGCATTCATAAATAGAAATCTGATTGCTAGCTTTATTCGTTCTTACTGGCGAGTCTTGGACTTTAGGTCTTCTCAGTAAAGAATTTAATTGATATGTCCAATACAAATCTGATATTACAGGATTAAAAGATGCATTCTAGTTTTCAGTCTTTCAATATCTGTCATTAACTTCTCTAAAAGTGAGAAAGCTGAATCTCACTATTCTCAATTTATCTACTCATTTGCTCAAGCCTCAATCACATAGAAAATAGTTTCAGAATGCCTAACCCATACCATTCTGAAAAACAAATCTACTAAAACGAGTATGTGTGGTTATTATGTTGTGAGGAAAATCTCTATAGAGGGAAATAACAGAGGTATTACTGTACAGCTCAGTCAAATTTGATACATATATGTACCTTTGTAAGTATCATCCTAATTAGAATATAGGATATTTCCACTACTCCCAAAATTCCTAACCATAGCAGGCAAACAATATTCTGAATTTATCATCAAACTACTTATGTCTGTTCTTGAACCTAAATCCTTTTAGCTATACCTCTTTGGATTATTTTTATAATGGTTACAAGTGATTGCAAAATGCATTCTTAATTTGTGGTTAGGCTACTTAGAATTAATATTGTACCATTTTATAGACATGTACAAATCTAAGAGCAGTGTGGTTATAGTCACCTGAACACCTTTGTTATTGTTGTCATTTAGCTCACGTCTATAGGCACCTGAAACTACACTATACAATTTTTGTTTTGCTTTAAACAATTTGTTTAAATAAATTAAAAATGATAAAAATGTATTTATATTTGCCTATACATTTACCATTTGTGTCACAATTCATTCCTTTCTGTAGATCAGATTTTTAATCTGGTGCTATAACCATTCTGAAGAAGTTTCTTTAGCATTTCTTTAAGGGGAAGTTTGATAGTAACAATTCTCTCAGTTTTAATTTATCTGAAAAATATGTTTATTTTTCCTTAATATTTTAAGGATATTTTCACTAACTATAGAATTCTGGGATGATTGTTTTATATTTTCAGCATTTTAAAAGTAGTATTTCATTGTGGCTTTTTTTTTTTTGGTACTTGATTATTTATGATGAGAAGGCAGTCATCATTTCTATCACTGTTCCCTTGGGTATAGTGACTATGAACTCTGGCTACTTTTGGGTTTACCAGTTTGAATATGATGTGCTAAGGTGAGAGTTTTATTGATTCCATTGTTATTGATAGTCACTGAAATTCTTGGATCTCTACATTGATGTTTTCAAATAAATTTTAGAAAAATGAAAAATAATTCAAATATTCCCGCCCCCCACCCCAGCTTTTGGGAAGACTCCATTTCTTCATTTGATTTAGCTCATTACTAAATCAGTACAATTTTGTATCTTTCAAGAAGAGTATTTGCATGGTTTAGTTTTCTAGGAATTTATCTTATTTTATGGTATGTTTGTTGTATTTACACCTGAAAAACACTTGCTTTTGCATAAAATTCTTGGTCATATTTTTTTCCCTTAATACTCTACAGAAAGGCAATTCTTAATCATCAAGGGCATATGATGCCCCCAACCATATGTAGTGTGATGAAATAGGTTAGAGACATTCAAACCCTACACCATAATTAACAACTCTTGATGTAAGTAATGCTGCTACTAGTGGGAGTGAGTCAGAAACATAAAGGATGAAAAAATAGAAAAATATATGCCTGTTTATCTTTATTTTTATATTATTTAAGATTGTACTAAAGTGTGAAATCAGCTCATTTTTATCCCATGTGTTTAGTTTGTATATATTTTTCCTGTTATATTATTAAAAACTTGAATTTTGCTCTGTAATCTGAAAACATTTCCAGTTTTGTCTAGATGTGGATCTCACAATATTTAGTATGGAGCCTACCAATCTGCACACACATGATTGTTTTCAATTTAGGGGAAAAAATCTACTGTTGTAAGTTTGAATATTTATTTCCAATTGTTTTGATTTGTTGTCCAGAGATACCTATAATTTTTAAATTGAATATCCACTTTCTGATCTCCATATAAATTGTTCACTCTTTTATTTTCACTTCTTTGCAGTTTATGGACTTTAATCTTATTTTTATGACTTACTGTTCCTCTTTCATGAAGGGCATGTTTCCCAGCATCTCATTGGTAATGCGAAACTTGCTTTTATTTGTTTTCCTTCTTTGTACAAAATAACTTCAAGAGGCTATGTTTTCAAGGCCTTCAGAAGTAGGTTCGTTTCCTTAGATTTGCCATACATTTCAAATAGTCCTTATAAGATTTTTTTGTTCTTATTAAAATATTCTGGAATCATATAAGAAATGCATGTGTACTGCTTGCCATAAGACAGACAATGTCATTTGGATTGGCACCAGTAATGTCATCTAATTTTAATAGAAGTGGAAAATCAGAAATTCACAGTAAATAAGCTTTGCAAATGAGAAGGAACATTGTAAATGTTTTCATGGCACATTCTTTTTTCCTGGATACAATTGTTATACTTGACTGTCTAGTTATGGGTAGCGAGTGCGCCCACTCTTTCATACTGCCTGAATTAGTCGTCTTTTTTCCAATGCAACAGATAGAGAAGGTTGATGTGACTACATAATATTCTAATTTTTACCATGTCAAAATTATTCGTCACTAAAACTGTTTAAACATTCTTTAACACTCTAAACCTATAGGCTACTTGAAAAAAAACTTAAAATCCCAGCATAAACTGAAGATGTTCCATTGGCCCTTACCTGCACACTAACCCACAGTTCTTTTTGATTTACTTACTTGCCTGTATTTTCTAGTACTCAATAGACTACCATTAGTCACTCAGCTTTAATGCCTTTTTGGAGGTGACGGGAGGGATGGTTGTTGGCTGTAGTTTAAATATATGTGTATCCCCAAAATTCATATTTTGAAACCTAACCCTTAAGATGATGATATTAAAATGTGGGGCCTTTGGGTGGTGATTAGGTTATGAAGGTGGAGCCCTCATGAATGGGATTTGTGTTCCTATAAGGAAGACCTGAGGACTTTCTTAGCCCTTTTTTGCTGTCATGCCATGTGAGAACAAAGCAAGAAGGTACCATCTATGAGGAACAGGCCCATGCCAGACACCAAATTTTCTTACACCTTGATCTTGTACTTCCCAGCCTCCAGAACTGGGAGACATAAATTTCTGTTGTTTATAAATTACTCAATCTAAAGTATTTTGTTATAGCAGCCTGAACTGACTAAGAAAATTATATTTCCTTGAATGTAAATAAAAAATAAGATCTAAAGGTGAGGTGTATTTTTGGGAATAATACTCTGGAACTTTCGCAAAAATATATCTATGCCAAAGAAGGCTGGTTGTTCTGTTTTTTGGTTAATAAAGCCCTTACTATCTATCTGGCTGGCAGGATTGCTATGCATATTGATCATTATAGAATTTATTTGAGCTCTGTGTCTCTATGAGAAGGCATCCCTTTCCAAGTCTACCAATAGGTAGTATATAAGCCTAATGTTTATTTATGAAGAAGTTATTATTTTTAACCTATTTTTTGTCTTTATAAATATTATAAGGAAGTTGAGAGACAGATCAAAGAACACCTTTTTAAAAACTCAGAAGGTCATTATTGGGTTATTGAATAAAATATTAATGTAACATTTCTCTTTTTCACCCTTATTCTATAATCACAACATTTTTTTTCTTTGAATATTTACTAGGGTATTTGGTGGAAATGTTCACATTTTTGTTTTTTGAGATTCTCAGTCATTTTTTCACTTTCCAAAACGAGTCACATATTTTTTTATATTTTCTTCAGGTTAAATTTAGATTAATCCATTTAAAAATTTTAAAGGAAATAGGTTGCAGGTATTGAGTCTTAAGGGGAGGAAAGTCTGAGGGAAATTTCTTACTTTGATAATTTTTTACTTCCCGGATGTAAACCTCTTTCCCAAGTTAACAGTAAGTTTTCCCGTAAGTCAATCAAATTTTATTGAACCCTTAGTCCTGAAAATGATTCTAGGCACTATGATGGAATACAAGATTAGACATCATTTTTTTCTACTCTGGTGCCCTATAATATTATTGATACTTGCTTTAATTTTTTTCATACCACCTGACCTTATAGACTACATCAGCTTAACTGAATTTGTGAAAGTAAGCTAATTTGCTTCAGTTACGTATTTACCATCAATCATTTATTCACTAGTTTTATAATTCTTTACCAAGAAACCATTATGAGTAGTCACTTAACAATGTGGTAGGACTTCAAAGGTAAATACTGCATTTCTCCTGACCTGACTAGGAGGCTCACATGTTAGTGGAGAAGACAGAAACAAATACCAATGATCATAATAACTAATATTAACATGGGAGTAAAGAAGAAGTGATTAATTTCTTCTTATATACTCTGTGGGAGCAACAACCATATCTTTCATGTTCAGTTAATATCACAAGGGAACAAGTGCCTGTCATACGATAAGCATTCAATAAATGAATAACATTTTTAAAGTATTCAAGAAAACTTCACAGAAGAAGTTACATTTACATGAGTCTTAAGAGACGGAAAGGTTATTTCCAGGAGAAAAGGAATCAGAGTAGCTTTGCATGCAGAAAGAATAACATGAGCAAAATTACACAAAGATAAAAATGAATGATTTATGTGAGGAGAATCAATTAGACAATTGTAGCAAATAATGCCATACAAGTTTAGGTTTGATTCTGGAAAGGTTCTTTAGGTCCAGATTATGAGTTGAAAATGGATGACAACTTAAGGAAATAGGACATTATTCTGTAGGTAATCAGGAATCACCGATGATTTCCAAGCAACAAGATGAGGCCCTGAGTTCTTTGTAATAATGTAGAGAAAAACAGAAAGGAAAGAGCATGTCTCAAACTTTTGCAATTATTTTTAAAGTATTGTAAAAATAAAGATTAAGAAATTATCTCCATACATTGTAACAAAAATTTCTCCAGAGACTAATATGTGTTCCTTTCCACACTGGTGATTTTCTCATAAAATTGGCATCTACTCTGGTAGACACACAATCCAGTAATCAAATGATGCCATATGCTGCTGTGCTTTTTTTCCTCCTGAACTCTTGTCACATTACAATTCTGTATCTGATTCTTTGTTTTATGAGAGGTTTGAGGGGTTTGGACAGGCATTGCATTTAACAACTATACTGAAAGTTAGCCATTCCCAATTTAGCAGAATCAGGACTTCTTTACAGTCATACAAATACTCTGGTTTTAAATATTATTTCATTATGAGTGTGTGAGGACTTCTATCCAAGAATGTTCATCACTAGTTTACCATTAAAAAAATCATCCAGTATTTGTTACTGCTGCTTGTTATTTTTGCTGTAATCCTGGTGGCTAAAAGATGACTTTATGAACTGTGTATTCTTGTTGGAAGCATCTTGATGCATTTTATTAGCAGTAACAAGTTAGATATTTTCCATAAGCAAAGAATTAGTTCTAACAAATGGATTCTGAAAGTTTTCAAATAATCATAGACGGTATAAAAACAAAAACAAAACAAAACCAAAACCCAAAAGATATAGAAGGTGAAATTGATGCTAAATGGCCTAATCATGCTTCTGCCTCCACTGCTGTCATTATAGCAAAAAAAAAATTTGAGATTGAAATTCTTACTTTAGCTGAGAATGTGCATGTAGTTTTAAGCTGCCCTTTCAAGACAGCTGCTTTACTATATATTTTTTCAAAAGAACATGTTACAAAAGAGCATGCCCTTGTAACCTTTCCATGTATACTTCCCAACTGCCCATCACATCTGTTGTAGTCCAAAGGTTGTTGTATGCCTCCTCAGTATAATAACTCTTAGGTCCATGGTCATGGTAAATTAAGAATGTAGACTTGAAAGAAGCTGTGTAGGTAACAAAAAATGTGATTACATTGACTTTAAGACTTATTTTATTTGATTCATGAATTTATATTCTCTTATTTAATCTTTCAACATTTTAAAGTAGGTACTTATCAGGTAAAAAATATCACTAGTCAAGGCCAAAGTAATTGTACCAGTATTTAAAGTATACAAGGCACCATATTTCAGTCACTGATATGATCCTTTATGAGTAACCTATTACAATTTGTTAGCGCAGAAGTGACCTTTTTCTTGTAAGCAAAGGGCACATTTTACAGCTTTCTGAACATGTCTTATCTACTTAGAAGGCTTTAGAAAAAAGTAAGATGTGGTGACATTTAGTTTTTTTCTAGTTCATTGACATTAACCTCCTGCTGCTGACTTTTAGATAGTCGTATATGGTCATTTATCAAGACAGAAAAAAATGAAAACTCTTCTTTGTATGTCACTGAAACTTATTAAAGTATGAAGATAATAATAAAAGAATTGAGTTTAATAACTTCTGTTAGTGATCTAGTGAAGCTCTTAAAGGTCCACAGGAAATACACAAAAAAATCAAGGGCTTGAGAAGGTTTCCATCAAACTGTGGTCTTAATGAAAAACTCATCGCTCCAACAACTGGCATTGCCTTTAAGCAGCAATCACTTACAAGCTCCATTTCCACATACTTAAATTCACATGAACAGTAGAAAGATCCCAAAATAGAAAATGATTCTGATTTTGAGCTTCTTCCCAATGTTGCTGTATCATTCAGAATACAATTCCATCCCAACTATGCCAAGCCATTTAGTATACTCAGTGCATGGCCTTGCACCCTGTGGATCAATTCAGCTATGAAGTTAACAAAGTATGGAAGCTTTCTACGAGCACATATTCAACCATGCATTTGCTATCATTTTCTCTGCAGTGTGTTTAATGGATCTGGACATAAAATCTAAGACATTTCACAGACTGTTTGCTATGTATGGGAAATCACAGTTCAGAATGAGATTTTCATTTCAGTTAATTTAATGTTTGGAGTCTGTCAGATACACTGAGAAATGGGTAGTTATAATATGTGTGCAACAAAAGAATCAGATCTTCCCTTCTCCTCCCCTATGGTTAGCCTTCCTTGAATGTGTTCATTAAACTGATAAATGATTTCCAACAGAGAACATTAGAAATGCTTCAGATATTGGAGAACAAAAAGAGAATGAGAAAAACTGAAATTGAAGTTAGAATTTCATAGAGAACCCTCTGTTATATACTGGAATCTACCTCAGTCTTAGTAATTGTTATTTTGATATTGTAATTTTCTTTTCACTATTGATTATGATTATATTCCATATTTCAAATCAAAAAGTGTTTCAGTCCCTTGTACTAATTACAGATAGCAAAGAAAGTTGAGCCCAATGTGATGATAAAAAGAATTCAATTCTCTTTTATCTATATTAATATTAATGTTTTATATTTTCCAATTACCTAAGCATGGGAGGGGATTATAAAAAAAAAAACAACACATTTTGAAGAAGCATCTCATTTTATTAGAATAATTTGGAAGAAATGTCTTTCTAAGACATGGCTTTCTCTTTCTAAACGATTTCTCCTTTGATTATGATTTGGGGGCTTTATTCAAATAGCTATTATCAAATTTCCTGTGCTTTAAATCACCTAATTGATTTTTCATTTCCACCGTTAGATAAACTCTTATTCCTTTGTCCAGAAAACATTTACTTTTTCATATGGCTTTCCTTTGGTTGACATAATTTTAAATATCTATTCTCATTTAAAAATTAGACAAGTGAATTATATTAAGATATATGTGCAAAGCATACATTTTTATTTAAGAATTATGACATTTTAAAGTGAGAAAACTTAGTGATTTGATTATAAATCTGTTCAAGTTTTTATATGCAAAGTTTTTGTATGGAGGGGAAATAATTTCAAACTATAACAAACTATAATCTTTTTTTCTCTAACATATTTGATTAATAATTTCCACATTTAAAGTACTTCATAATCTTGTTTTCTTAGGAATAAAAATTAGAAACTAACAATTCAATACTCAACATTAAACCCTATTAAACCAACTCTCCTCAATTCATGTTATTTTGAGGGAGTGTTTAAATACTTTTAGATCAGAACTTTAACATTCATTATCTTTCTATTTTCATGAGATAAATGTAGTACTATGTCAGCCTTACATGCATAGTCTTACGTATATGTGGTCAAAGTGGTCCTTTGTGTGAAATATGATCCATAATCTAGAGGTTGTTATAATTATAGATTCTCTATGCTAGGAAGTTGGCTAAAATAGATTTAAATCAATCTCTGAATTAAAAACAAATACTAAAATCAAGAAAACTGTGGTACATTCTGTTTCAAGATGTAAATTACAGTTCTCTTCAAACTGATTCTTTGGCTTCAATTTTTTCCTCATGCAAAAATGTGAATTGAATGAATGACACTGTTGCTGTTAGTGACCTTCAAATAGCTGTCATGAAAAAGATAAGGAATTGTTTAGGAGCTGCAGTTAAACATGAAGCTAATGAGTTCGTTCTGCTTGTAAAACAAAGTAAATTAATCCTTTTTTAACCTTGTGTGAGAACTAAATTCATCAAGCCAAAGGTTATAAATTCAAATCCCACCACTCTTCTTTAGAAATCAGTAAACATTTCAGAATAAAGGTGATTGATATATTTTAGTTGTTTTACTTCTAACCTTTCTTGTATGTGCATTCTTATGTCTTTGTTTCTCCTTATTAAACAGCCATAAATTCAACAAATATGTAGTGATTGGTTGATTCACTGTAATGAAATGTACTCGTTAAATCTCACCCAATGAATGTATTGAAACAGTTGGTTCTCTCTTATGAAGAAAGGAGGCTACACACTAAAAAGAGAATATGATTCTTTTCATGCTAATGGCTGGTTGCTATTATCAAAATATACAGAAAGTCTATGGGTCTTTATTTTTTCATTTCAGAATATTATGGGGTACAGACGTTTTGTTTCCATAATTTGCTTTTGTACAATTTGAGTTTATAATTCTTTTTAAAATTCAAGATTATTATGGGGTTGAGGGAAATCTGTTTACTCAGAAGAAAATAAAAACTCTGAAATATGTGGTTTGTTTTGCAAACTTCCTCTATTCTCCAACCATTCTACTGGAATGCTTCATTCCTTATATATTAACATTGCTGTGATCAAATTAATCAAGATGAAACTAGAAAAGAGAACCCTGAGAATTTAAAGCAGATGAACTTTGATGCAGGTGACGGTTTTGCACTGGTGAAGAAAGAGCTAAAGAAGCCATACAGGGACAGTGAAGCAACCGATATATTAGCAGTAGCAGGAAGCCCCTACCAATCCTAGACTGGAGAAATATTACTTTTGCTGAATGATAGCTAACTATGACAGGCCTATCTGGAAGTGGCTGGAGCCATGGAGGAGAAACAGCCACTTGTCCTACCCTCCAATCTCTCACTGTTACTTCTCTTAGGCTGAAGACAGCTGACAGGGAAGCATTGGAAACACAGTCTACAGTGATCAAGCCACCTTTTCTATACAGAACAAAGCAGAGGAAGGATGAAGAATGAATATAAAAGCCAAATAGGTTGAGGAAAAGCATAACAAAATATGGAAAATATAGAACAGGCTACTCCTATACATAAGAAGTCCCAAGACACATGGTAATGGCTCCACAAATGTATGGCAATTGGGAAATTTATTGCATACAAGGTACATGTTACGGTAAAAGGTGAAGGGAGCTCTACTGCAATGTTTCTGAGAATAAGCATTAAAACACTGAGAAATATTGATAGATAAGAAAGTTCTAATTTAGCTTTTATTTCATGTTTTTCGAATCTGACAAATACATAGATGGAGATATTATACACACCTACACACACACACACACACACACACGTAACTACTACTGCTACTGCTTCAGTTTGACAAGGATACCTTGTAGCATGATTTCAGTGATGGATTTATACATCAGTAATGTTACTTGAATGATCAGCCAAGAGCTTAGGTCTAGAAAAAAAATAGTCCAAATATATTTGGTTTATATTCCCTGCCTTTGATCTCTGTTTTACAAACATCTTTATATCAAGAATCATCTACCATTTTATCCTCAATGCCATACTTTGCATATAGATGCTGAAAAAAGGTGTTCTCAACTAGATAACTCATTAAAAGGAATTATGTATACAGGAACCACACTTTTATATACTTGCAATAAAACATATATAATTCAAACATGTAAATTATATATTAAAGAATAAAAATTCTAGATGGCTCAAGTTATTCCAAAATGACCTTAAACTCATAATACCAGTCTGAGAAGGACAGAAAAATTATCTTGGTCAATGAGATCAAAGCCTTCAAGTCATCTTCTGCACATGACTGTTTTTGATCCCTTTATTCAATTAGTTGTTAAACAATATAAAATTTTTCTTTGGACTTTCTCTTATCCCATCCTTTCCTTGTTTGTTCTCCCACCATCTATTCCTTTGCACAGTTCTAAGTACTCTGTAAACATGTAACAATTTTATACATTCCTAATAGAGTAACAAGAAGTATTATTAGCAATTTTGTTTATTTAAAATCCCACATAATTTCCCTAGGATAATTGGCTGCCCCACAATCCTGCCTGAGGTAAGAAAGAACGTAATGATGACAATTAAAAGTCATTGAAGAGGGATTTAGAAATACAGGAACATTATGAGTGGATGGAAAACAATGGGCCAAAAACCTTATCTTTTGATAAAATATTTTTTATTCTCTAGAATAAAGGGTAGATGAGTAAGAACTTGAGTTAAACCTGTTAACTTATAGATCAGATACAGACATACCTTTTAAAAGTGAAAAAATAAATATTAGGTAACCAATGGTTAAAATTTAATTTACTGCTACCATGCTGCTACCATGTGATCATCAACATAATCTCCCATGTCCATTAACTCAACCAGTTTTTCACTTGCTCTGACTAGGGCCATCTTGAGAAAAATTAATAAGTAGGTTTTTCCAGAAAATTTTTTTTTATTATTCACCACTCAATTTTTAGCCCCTCCTCTCTCTTCTAAGGGTTCAGTGGTTCTTATACCACAGTGAGCTTCTTCTTTATTTATTTTTTTTTTTTTTTGTTGAGACAGAGTCTCACTTTGTTGCCCAGGCTAGAGTGAGTGCCGTGGCGTCAGCTTAGCTCACAGCAACCTCAGACTCCTCGGCTTCAGCGATCCTACTGCCTCAGCCTCCCGAGTAGCTGGGACTACAGGCATGCGCCACTATGCCCGGCTAATTTTTTCTATATAGATTTTTAGTTGTCCATATAATGTCTTTCTATTTTTAGTAGAGACGGGGTCTCGCTCAGGCTGGTCTCGAACTCCTGACCTTGAGCAATCCACCCGCCTCGGCCTCCCAGAGTGCTAGGATTACAGGCGTGAGCCACCGCGCCCGGCCGAGCTTCTTCTTTAGAAGAGAAAAATAATCAAGTAAGCTATTTCTCAATAATGTAACAGTTTTTTTGAAACAAAATGCTTTTCAAAGATGTAAACAAAGAGAAACTTTATAAACATTAGCCAAGCATTGATTAATTGGGTAATTTTTCTCAGCTTCAGTTAGAGTATTATGGTGACCCATATTCCCATAGGATAATGACAGCTACCTAAATCTGAATTTCTCCACATATTCTTCAAAAAACTGTATAATACCAAAGTAGAGCAAATAAAGCAACTATAATCTACATCTATATCATAACTTATGCATAAGTAAATTTACAAGGTTAAATTCACATTCACCCCAAACCTCAGGATGTGACTTTATTTTGAAAAAGATATAATTAGTTAAGATGAGTACATACTGGTATAGGGTGGGCTTCAAAGCCAATATAACTTGGTGTCCTTAAAAGAGGAGGAGAAGATACACAGAGATACAGAAACACACACAGGAAAGACAACCATGTGAAAATAGAAGCAGAAACTGGAAAAATGCAGCTACAAATCAAGGAATGCCAGATTGCTGGCAACCACCAGAAGCAAGGAGAAAGCAAGGAAGGATTCTTTCCCAGAGCCTTGAGAGGTAATCATGATCCTGCTTCCACCTTGTTTTCAGATTTTTAAATTTATGATCTATGAGAGAATAAATTTGTATTGTTTTCAGCCACTCAACTTGTGGTAATTTCTTATAGCAGCATTAGGAAAGGAATGCAGTAAGCAATAAACATTTTGAGACAGTTCTGTAGTAGCCCCAGGCAGAGAAGTCATAGAAAAGTGGAGATTTCAGGTACTATCTCTGGCAGAACCTGGATAAAATCGGTTCTAGAGAAAAAGGGTATCAACTTCGGTAAGGAAATAATGCAGTTGAGACATGATGGATAAGATTATAAAAGGAACTGAAATGGAATAAAAAAGAAAAGTCTTGAAAATGTGTGAGAAAATCTTAGGGAAACACTGTTTCAGGGGAAGAATGGGACAACTTGGAAAGCAGTGATAGGAAAAGGTAAACCAGCAGTGGAAATTAAGAGTAGTACAAGACAAAAACAAAATCTAATCACACAATCATAAGACACATCAGCTCTTCCCTTGACCAAATAAAAATATCATCAATTAAAATAAACTGCATTTTACCACACTTCTTGCTATGGTGAACTAAGAAAGCAAGAAGTCACACAAACACCTCATCTCTGACTCTTATTGCTGGTCTTGAAAAAATAAGACATTGAAAGAATGAACAGAAAACAGAAAACTAAAAACCATAGGAAACTATTATTAGAAAAAATAGAAAATGAATATTAAAACTTACATGTTGAAAACTCTTCTCAAAAACAAAACGAAACAAAAACAAAGCAAAGGAACCCTAATATATCATCCCAAGTTGAAGTAAATGTCCTGAAACAAGTAGTTAGATTTATAAAAAAAAATTCAAATCATAAATTCAAAAAATTCAGGAAATAAATGGACAAAAAAATAAGAAAATATGAAATGAGAGTCATATAAAGCAAACAGAAAAATGAAGACCCCAGAAATGAAGACTAAATTAATAGGCATATAAAGGAGAAGAGTGTTAAGGCATGAACAAGTGTATAGGAGTTTTGAGAAAGATTTCTCCAAAGATTAGGATAGACAGAAGAAGTTCATTTACTTTTTCCTGGGCAAAAAAAGGACCAGCACGAAGGTAGAAAAGGAAGAATGTGCTGACCTCGATAGCCACCCTTTTAAAAGGGAGTTGTAAATTAACATGGTACAGTTGAGAAATTGCTGCATCCACTCCTTTCTTTCTTCCTGGGGGCAGGCTGATAGCAGAAACAATAACAGAATGTCAAGTTCCAAGAGTTGCTTCCCCCACCTTTCCTTGGAGACTTGGAGATGGGATTAATGCAGGAGGTGTGAGAGTCTTCCCTGGAGCTATGGCTGAGGCCTGAAGCTCGCACCCTGCTGTGCACTCAGAACTCTTCAGACTGTAGAAAGGCTGATGCTCAAAGGCAACTTTGAAAGAGAAAGATTTACATCTCTTTTCCGCCTGCCCATCTCTTTTCAGAAACTGTGCAAAACAGAACTCTTGCGGAGTACCTGTTAGTAAGAGAACTCATAGGATTGATCTTTCACTGTTATTGGGGAAATTGTGGGATTAGATATTTTCCTGTTTTTTTTTTTTGGCAAGGCCACTCTTTCAAAGAGATTCAACAAAAAACTTTAAAAGGTAAAGAATTGAATTAAAACATCCTAGAAAATAAAAATAGAATAAAGAAAAAAAAGAAAATCAGAGAAAAATTACTCTTATAGAAGATATACAAAAATCTAACATACATACATTTAATAGGAGTCCATGAAGAAAAATTAAAAAAAAATAAAACAGAATTAGTATTTAAAAAGAAAAGGTGAGACAAGGATTTATAAGCCGCCAAGCAGCCCTTTAAGTATAAAAAATCCAAATAAACAGCCTAATATCCATCCTATGGATGATATTAGACAGCCTTGAGATTGAAGCAGGTTTTTTTTTAATTGAAAACAAATAAAACAGTTTTGAGTGAAAAAATAATAAAAATGAAAATTATGCAGCTTCTTATTAAAAACTATACTAGGGCAAGGATACCTAAACTGGTGTCCCAAATAAGCTATAAAATGATCTGTGCAGTCCCATAAACTTTCTGAGAACTTTTAAGCATGTACATATTTTTTGAGGAGGGAGGCATCTATGCATTTCATAAAATTCTAAAAGAGGTATTTAAAAATCATTGTTCACAGTGACATAAAGTATAAAATTGTTTTACATTATTCATGCTAATAGAGATAAAATAGGACACAAATTTTTCATAAAGTATGTCTGCATGGTAGTATGGTTTTTAATAATTTCTCTTTTTTATTTCTTTCATTTTGTGGAGGGCAAGGCATATTCATGCTCCACTTGGCTCTTTGGCTACCTCTGCAAATAGATTACTAATATTTACTAACAAACATAACTATAGATTTTCCTTAATCCTGACCCAATCCCCATTTTCCTTTGAAATCAGCATTGACTGTAAGCAAAGAATCTTGCTAAGGAAAGAACATAACTTGCAAGCAAACAGTCCTTTACCAATACAACGTTAGCTGTTTTTGTCTCTCCTTTTTTAACCAGATATTTTTTTCCTGGGATGCATCAAAGTAAGACCCCCACTTATCTTACTGGGATAAATGCAGGAACCTTTGTAATTCTTTAACCCACTTTCACTTTTTACATAAATACTGAG
Organism: Eulemur rufifrons; assembly: GCF_041146395.1. Classification (NCBI taxonomy): domain Eukaryota; kingdom Metazoa; phylum Chordata; class Mammalia; order Primates; family Lemuridae; genus Eulemur; species Eulemur rufifrons. The sequence goes on from NC_091012.1 coordinate 73,266,827, forward strand.
GCATCATGAAGAATAAAATGAGCGAAAAACACTAGATTGTGTAACACTAGGTAGAAACGCACAGCTTCCTGACCTTGCTTCACATCAGATACAAAAATGCAATTAAACACCTTTGAGCATTATACACAAAGAATGGACAAAGTTACTGCATCAAATGTAAATGTATGGTAGTGTATGAAATTGCATTTGTTTATAAAATATTGCTACAGAGAAAATATAGTATTTTGTATTTATATAGGTTTATCTTTTCCATAACCATCCTCTGATATTAGCTAGTAATCTGCATACTACTGAAAGATGAATCTATGTAATAATTCTGAAGGATTACTATTATTGATCTTGTCTTGCGATAGAGGTCCAAAAAGGCAAAAAAGCTAAAAAGCTAAATATTTGAGAGTGAAAATTTATTTTAAAATAAAATTCAATTTTTTTTTTTTAGATTTCATCTATTCAGACTGTAAGGTTATATTTTTCTTACAAAAATGTAAATAATTTTAATTCTAAATCAGCATAATTGAGTACAATCATGTGTTGCATAATGATGTTTCAGTCAATGACAAACTAAATATAAGACTATGGTCCCATAAGATTATAATGGAGCTGAAAAATTTCTATCACCTAGTGACATCGTAAGCCATCGTAACATTGTAACACAATGCCTTGCTCATGTATTTGTGGTGATGCTGGTGTAAACAAACCTACTGGGCTGCCAGTTGTATAAAATAATAGCACATACAATTATGTATAGTACATAATACTTGATAATGATAATAAATGACTATGTTACTGGTTTATGTGTTTACTATACTTTTTATTGTTATTTAGAGCATATTCCTACTTATAAAAAATAGTTAACTATAAAACAGACTCAGGCATTCCGGAAGAAAGCATTGTTATCATAGGAAGTGACAGCTCCATGCATGTTTTTACCCTAAAGACCTTCCAGTGGGGCAAGATGTGGAGGTAGAAGACAGTGATATTGATGATCCTGACCCTGTGTAGGTCTAGGCTAATGTGAGTATTTGTGTCTTAGTTTTTAAGAAAAAAGTTTAAAAAATAAAAAAAAATTCAAATAGAAAAAAGCTTATGGAATATGGATATAAAGAAAGAAAATATTCTTGTACAGCTGTACAATGTGTGTGTGTTTAAGCTAAGTGTTATTACAAAAGTCATAAAATTAAAAAGTTAAAATATTTATAAAGTAAAACAGTTACACTAAGCTAAGATTAATTTATTATTGAAGAATGGATGTTTTTATAAACTTAGTGTAGCCTAAGGGTACAGTGTTCATAAAGTCTACAGTAGTGTACAGTAATGCCCTAGGCCTTCACACTCATTCAACACTCACTGAATCACACAGAACAACTTTCACAGTAGTTTATAATAATGTCCTAGGCCTTCACATTCATTCAACACTCACTGACTCACACGGAGCAACTTTCAGTCCTGCAAGTTCCATTTATGGTAAGTATCATATACAGGTGCACCATTTTTTAATCTTTTAAAAGATATTTCTACTGTGACTTTTCTATGTTTAGATACACACTTAACCCTTGTGTTACATTTGTCTACAATATTCAGTACAGTAACGTGTTGTATAGGTTTTTAGCCTAGGAGCAATAGGCTATAACATAGCCTAAACGTATATTAGGCCATACCTTCTAGGTTTGTGTAAGTACACTTTATGATGTTCCCATGATGACAAAATGTCCTAATGATGAGTTTCTCAGAACCCGTCTCCATTGTTAAGCAGCACATGACTGTAATTACATTTGAAAATGCATCTCAATTATTTTATAATTACACTAAATATGCAAAAATGGGTAAATTGATGCTCAGAAGAAGGCTAAAATAGTAACTCCTTTCATCCAAATTCTAAGGAAAATCTAGCACTTTAAAATGCAAAGTGAGTTAGCAAAAATGTGTTGAAACATTGAAGTTCGTTTCTGACAATGGAAGTCACAAGGGTGACTCAGCAGGGATATGATAATATTTTAAATGTAATCATTATGGGACACTGCTCAGAAATTTTCTATAAATAATTCAGATTTAGATTCAAATAACATCTATTGAGTACCTAATGAACTAGGAGATTTCACACATTGTATCTCATTTAATCCTCTCAACACCCCTCGATGAAAGTATTATTCTATCTTTACTACAGATGAGAAAACTGAAGCTCTTAGAAACAGACTAATTTGTTTCAAATAAAAGGTAAAATACTTATAGATATCCTGAATTCAAGCCCAATCCTTAAATAAAAATAATTATCATTAATATTAACTGCTAGGGATTATTGAGTACATATCATTGTCAGTCATTTGCTTAGGAATTTAGTAGTACATTTTCTTACTGTGAAAAACCTTAGGAGTTAGGCACTAATATTATCTTTATTTTAAATGCAGTATAAATATATAGAGTTAATATTTTCTATCTAATATTACATAGAGATATATAACTCTTCAATTTTATGTCTTACATTTGTATGTGTACTTTGAAGCACATTATCTCCTTTGATTTTCTTAAGGCACTGTATGATGAACAGATATAGTACCACCTGCTATTTTTGAAATATTTGTCCCCTCCAAAATTTATGTTGAAATTTAATCCCCAATGTGACAGCATTGAGAGGTGAGACCTTTAAGAGGAGATTGAGTCATGAGGGCTTTGTATTAATGTATTAATGGGTTAATGGATTAATGGGTTATTATAGGAGTAGGACTGGTGGCTTTATAAGAAAAGAAAGACTGTTAGATCGCTTGCTATGTTATGCCCTGTGCCCATTGGGATCTCTTCAGAGAGTTCCCTTAGCAAGAAGGTCCTCACCAGATGTGACACTTCAATCTTATACTTCTCAGTCTCCACAACTGTAAGAAATAAATTCATTTTCTGTATAAATTACTTGGTTTCATATATTTTGTCATAAGCAATAGAAAACAGACTAAGGCATTACTCAGATGAGGCCATTGAAGCTTAAAGAAAATAAGCATAAGTGTATATCATTAGTAAGTTGTGGAGCTATATTTATAAATAAAGTCATCTAATTCTTATTCCAGTGGTCTTTGGTTTAATTTATTGAAAAAATATATACGTCTGTGTGTGTGTGTGTGTGTGTGTGTGTATTCCTCTGAATCAATGATGACGAACCCACTTTACATCAATGAACTAATATTGTCCATGTCTGTTACAAATTACATATATAGCTCTCCTGCTCAAATAATCAAGGTCAGAATTTGGTACTCAGGGTATTTTGATATTTACTCCTTACATCAGCAAACATCCCCATGTTTCAACAATAATGAAGTGTTTTCCTTTAATCATTTGAACATATCCTTAAATGTATGAACTTATGCTCAGGTAAAATTATCATTGATTCCAGTCCAGTAGATTGCTTAACTGGAGCTCAATGCCTGAAACTCAATTGAGTTTGTATGGACAGTCAAATATAGACTGACTACTCAGATGAATAAATTACTTAAGGAGTTGTTGTGGAATCTGGAAGGAGGTTTCGTTACCACCTTGGTGGTATAAAACATACTGAAAATTTTGTGTGCATGCAACAGTAACATATTGGGGAATAGACGTTACTCTCAGTGATATTTGCCAATATAGTTCCTATTGTGAAGTGTCTCTGTCTCCATTTTGGTCCCTTAGGAATTTGTCCCAACTGCCTTGTAGAGTGTATGGAAGCATAAATGAATCTCTTGTCTTTGCTTGTGAAGTTCTATCACTTTGCAATGGAAGAACCAGTAAAGAAATAGCAAAGTAGAGCAAGGATTGGCAAACCTTTTTGTAAAGGCCCAGATAGTAAATATTTTAGGTTTTGCAGGCCACACCGTTTTTGTTGCAACTACTCAATTCTGCTGGTGTAACACAAAAGCAGTCATAGAAAATATATAAACAAATAATCCTGGCTGTGTTTCAATAAAACATTATTATAAAAAAAAAAAAAAAAGGCAGTCAGCTGGATTTGACCCAGGGCACTACTTTGAAAACTTTTGTGCTGAAATCAAGGAAAGTCTATTAACTGCTCAGGTTAAACTATATAAAACTTTCAGACATATTAAAACTCTCTATTTGTATGATGTAACACATTTGACTCCAAATAATATAGCTACACATTTAGTGTTCTTAGAGAAGTTCATGGCTAGTTAGCTGTGTCATATTAAGCAAAGATTTTACTTCTGGTATTTTCCTTCTTCTGATGCAATTCTTGTTTTCTCCTGACAGCTCAGCCAAAGCTGTGAAGCCAAACAAAGCTTCCCCACAGAGTTCTGTCTTGTGTAAGATTTGCTGCTTGAAATGAGAAATCTACACCTTTCCTAAGTCTCTGTATTCAGAACACTTAGATGTATAAAAACATCCCCAACCACAAATGAAAATATCATAAGGGAAATTGAGAGAAAATACGGCTACTAAGAACCTATTAACAGACAAATAGATAAAGTTGAAACAAGACAATGAGAATAACATTAACATGAAGGTTTATAAGCCACTATTAGAATTTTTCTTATTACATAAATCAAGTTTTTATTTTCTGTCTTCTCTTCTTAACAGTTATTAAACTGCCTCTACAACATGGACATAAACACCTTTTATTACCTACCAGAAGATGTGAACTTACTTATCTTTTCAGCATTTTCTCCAAAAGACAGCAGGTCAGAGTTCTCTGAGATCTTATCTATCCTGAATGCTTCCAACTCTAGCATCCACTTTTAAAATATCATCTTTACAGGTAAAGGTGATTAAAGAAACTTTCATTAGTTTCAGAATTTTCTTTATCCTGAAAATGATGATCCATATTTAAATCAATATATTTTCTTTCTAGGTATGTTAGGTAGCACATGATGTAAAACTTTAATCAACATTTTGCCTTCTAGATGATAATTGTTACTTGCAAGCACTTCTTTACTTTTAAAGGTCATGCCACATTCAAAATGGACCAGAATTATACTTACTGTCTCATTCTGACAGATCCTACATTTACATGCATATGTATGCTCTGCTTTGACATAGACAACCCACATTCATATATAATTCATGTGGGCAAATAGAAAAGAGGATTAAAAAAGAAGAAAAGGAGCAATATCAACAGATGCTTCTTTTATTTATTTTTTTATTAAAAAGTATAGATAAATTTATGCATTGTACTCACAGTGATACCAAAACATTTTACAACCACCTGTGTTGTTCATAGACAGTTGGACTTTTTACTTTACCATCCCATTTCAAACGACTAGCCCTTTTTATTCAAGGATTTTATAACATTAAAATAATTAAAGGATTAGTTCAGATGAAGGATTAGTTTCTTAAATCCCAATTGCACTGCATGTGCTTGTATAATAAACTTGGCGAGTTTTTTAAACACACAGTAGAAATACCCAAGTCCTATGCAGTACTAGCCAAGTTAGAATTACAGGCATTGCTCAAATTAACATCGAATTCATAGATGGGAACTAATCCTCACCTTGTATTGGCTATTCTATTATTGGTAAGTTACCTCTAATAGAAGATAGTGTAGTGCACTGAATATTTTTAAAGACAATAGACTTAATCATTGTAGTAGTTGTGGTAATAATAATAATGCCTTCTTATATTTTGTAGAATGTCAAAGGCTTTCAAAACTCTTTTTTTGCATTATCTTATTTGATCATTGAAACAATTCTATAAGGCAGATTTATTATTTCTATTTTTACAGATTATGTAAGGAGGCTTTTGAGATTTGCTTTTTTTATTTCAAAATATTTTGGGGGTACAAACATTGTGGTTATATATAATGCCTTTGCCTCGCCCAAGCCAGGCTACAAGCATTCCCTTCCCCCACACAGTGCACTCTGCATCCATTACTTGTGAGTTTACTCTCCCAGCCCCCCCACCTGATCGGCACCCAATGAATAATGCTACCATGTGAGCACCTTAGTGTTGATCGGTTAGTTCCAGTTTGATGGCGAGTACATGTGCTTGTTTTTCCATTCTTGTGATACCTCAATTTGAAGGATGGGCTCAAGCTCTATCCAGGATAATATAAGAGGTGCTAGTTCACCATTGCTTTTTGTAGCTGTGTAGAACTCCATGGTATACATATACCACATTTTATTAATCTACTCATGGATTGATGGGCACTTGGGATGTTTCCACATCTTTGCAATTGTGAATTGTGCTGCCATAAACATTGGAGAGTAGATGTCTTTATTATAGAATGTCTTTTTTCCTTTGGATAGATGCCTAGTAGAGAGATTGCTGGATCAAATGGTATTTCTATTTTTAGCTCTTTGAGATATCTCCAAATTACTTTCCACAGAGGTTGTACTAATTTACAGTCCCAGCAGCAGTGCAATAGTGTTCCAATTTCTCCACATCCATGCCAGCATTTGTTGTTTTGGGACTTTCTGATAAAGGCCAAAACTCTCACAGGAGTTAGGTGATATTTCATTGTGGTTTTGATTTGCATTTCCCTAATGATTAGAGGTGTTGAGCACTAATTTATATGTTTGCTGGCCATTATTCTGTCTTTTTTGAAAAGTAGACTCTGGTTTTCCAAGGATAGGTCTTTATTTTTACCTGTTGTCCTTTTTAAATTATTAACAGTACCTTTTTTCTGTCTGTAATTTCAATTTTGATGAAAAATTATATGGTTATCCCACTACCAGAAATCACTTCTGCTCTAGTAGGAAGAATCTGAATTTAATAATGATGTTGGAAAGTTAGTAGCTAGTGTGCTCAAAGTAAGAGCTGGATATTTATGTTTTCATAAAGTGCTAGCTTTTCCCCCATCTTCATCGTGCTCCTTCATTCATATTCTAATTGCACTCCCCTTGCCAGAATATTGTCAATTTGACTATGAGACATGTCACTGCAACAGATTCTTCTGTCTGTGACCCAAGGTAGAGCTTTAATCATGCCTAATGTCCCAATCCTCAAATATTCAATGTTTTCTACCAAAGAACATTTTCAATAGCCTTCTCATTGTCTTCTCTGATGCTAAATTCTTCAGATTATCAATCCAGGTCCAAGGTTTTATTGTTCTTACATTTCTGAAATATCAAGTCAAACCACCCTCATGCTTAAACTATTGGATACTTCTAGATTGTTTCCATAATGAATCTCAATGTCCTCTATGTTTCAATGTCTGCCAGCCTTTCAAGTTCATCTTTTATTTACTCTGTCTCCACTCCCATTCTACTTTTTCTCACCATGTATTTATTCTTAACAATAACCAAGCAAAGTGGAAACTGTTATTCCTGTTTTACAGATGAGAGCATTTAAAGTGGCTAAGTGTCTTGCTCAAGTTTAAAACAAAACAAGATTTTAAAAAAACAAACACATGAAAATCCTCATAGTTAATATAGCAGAGATTTGAACCCTTTTCTGCTTGACTCTAAAGCTTCTGCTCTTTCCACTACCACGCTTTGTATATTACCCCATGAAAAATATTGCCATTGATAAAACAGACAATCTGTAAATAAAATTCCCTTTTGGACACTGGGATTACTGTATACATAGAATGCAACACTCCAAATCCCTTATTTGTGCTCTAAATATGTGGGTTTAGAGAAGGAACAAAATTGAAATGATCAATCAGGAAGTGACTATTAACATTGAAATCTTAGGACCACAATAGTATGAAAGCTGAGACTGACTTTACAACACCAAGGTAAAAAATAAATAAGGATTTCCTACACATGAAAAGATACTGAGTCAGGACTCTTGAGTCCTTGGTTGGCAACTTATCAATAAGTCTTTAATTTCCAATTTCACTTTTTGGTTTTGTTTTATTCTCTTCTATCAGTTACGGCCATCTCAAAACTTACTAATACAGGAATGTTTGCTCAGAATTAATAGTACTTGAAAGAGCATCACTGAAAATGCTCCTAGTCCCTAACTTAGGCATTTAAGATTAATTGTTCCAAACTATTCATTGAGGAAAGACAGGACATGAAACCTTTTGACTTTTGTGTTATCAAATGTCCTTTCCACACAAACTGATTAGTTGCTTATTTACCAAAAGCTTATCTTTCAGTGCCAGGCAGTCATTTCTTTATTGTGCATATTCACCATCATCAGACAATTATCAAACTGCTAACAGGCAGTTTTGAGACCTTTCCTATATTGTCTGCCTGTGGCCAAAGTAGCAATTGAAATTTTATATAGCTAACCCTATATGAAAAGATGAATTATACAGCAGCCTGAATGAATCTGCAAATTATTTTTTAAAATGCCAACTGTCACATTGGAAGCTGAAAAGAGAAGTGTCAGTGATATTTTTCGTTGATAAAATATACATTCATATGACAGCAGATCTCAAGCTTATCTCGATATGAAATAATTGATCAAAGAATCTTGCACCAGTATGACTGTGAGAAGAGGTAAGAAATATCATTATTAGAAGACATCCCTTTAAACTAGGAAATTTTTTCTGACAAGCTTTTGGGATGAATATACTACTGATACTTTCTTTATATTCATGGTCTTTTTATTTAAGAAGTTGAACTGTCTAGTATCTACGGTAGTATTTTTCTATTTAAACTGGTGGGTATAGATTTTATTCAGTGTTAAAACTGGTTGAAACTGTAACATATTTGGTTAAGAAATTTGCCAGTGACAATAGAGAAAACTTTAGAATAAAACACATTTTTATCATGAAGAAGAAATCATCTTCATTGAGGCATGTCTTGTTGCCTAGAGATATTTGGCTTTGTCTATTGATCTAACAATTTGAAAAAATGAGCAGGAGAGTAACTTTCTATTGAGCCTGTGATATTGCATAATAATCAAACTTACCTATATCCTTGACAACTACTCTGCGTATACCCCTCCCCTGTGTAGCCTTCTTAAGTTACGGCTGTTTATTTTCCTATCATCAGACAAAAAAACTGATGTCCTTCTTATCTTTTTATTCCACATTGACCTTTGCTATCCAGTCCATCAGTTTCCATCTTGCCTGAAAAAAAAAATATTATATTTATATATACAGTTGTCCCTTGGTATCCATGAGAATTGGTTCCAGGATGTCCCATGGATATCAAAATCAATGAATGCTCAAGCTCCTTATATAAGGTGGTGTAATAATTGCATATAACCTATGCCTATCTTTCCAGATACTTTAAATTATCTCTAGATTACTTGCAGTACTAATACATTGTAAATGCTATGTAAATAGTTATTATATTGTATTGTTTTTAATTGTGCTATTTTTTTATTGTTGTATTGTTTTTATTGTTTTTTTCCTAATATTTTCAATCTGCAGTTGGTTCAATCTGTGGACGCAGAACCCTGGGATATAGCGGACTGACACTGTGTGTGTGTGTGTGTGTGTGTGTGTGTGTATTCCTGCTTCTTTTAGGCACATGGCTTTTCAGTGTACCAAACTCTTCCTCTTTCTTGTATCTGTCAGCTACAGACCTTTAATTCACTCACCTTCATTTATTAAAAGTTATGCCACTATGCTGTCTTCCTCTCTATTTCTTAGCATCACAGATGATGAATTTAATGTCTATGAGGACATCTCACTCAACATTTTTGCCTCATCTTATATTTTAATGACCTTCTACTTCATCCTACTTGAGCCAACGTCTCCTATGATAACTCCCTGTATTTGCCCATCACCTAAAATCTTTCCATTCACAAGATCACTAAATCAAGCATTCTACTCTTTTATCTTAATCTTTTTTCAGTAAACTGTGTTTTACAGATATTCCTTTTGCAAATATTTTTTAACTTTACAGAACCTCCAGTACATAGAAATGCCTTGCCAAATCCACGTCCTTTGTTGCGTGTGTCAGGTTGTATCACTCACTGGTCCTCCATGATTCTGTCATTTTTAGACGTTGAGGTCTTTCACTCACTTTCATTCCTTGAAGAATTTAGCTATGGTTCATTATTAGTGCCTTTTACATTATCTTTACCGAAATACTTGATGACTTCAATATCAATCCAGATGATCCTTAAGACACTGTGGCCACTTTGTTCATCTCATTTCCAATTATCTTTTTTTCCATACCACTTCAGCCATCTATTCCTATGGTCATGTGTTAGGCCTAGTCATTACCAGTAATGTGTCCCCTTCAAAACCTCAATTTTAATCCATCTCTCCCTCTGAACACAAATCCCTGGCTTTCCAACTCCTAGAATTTCTACCACAATTTTTCCACCCTACTGTGAACACCAATTTCCTGATCCAATAAACTTTTCACTGCCTAACACACCTACATATTTTTACTTCATTTATTACCCAGTTTTTGTTTGTATAATCACCAATTAAAATCACTCTCTTGAATATACACTAAAATATCTTGCCACTTCTTCCAGTTTCTATTTGCCTGGAAATAGTCTAACAATGATTAAATCCAATTTTGCACTGATTCCCCATCTACATCAAAGCCAGTGAAGATAATAAGGAGAAAACATACAATGTTAAATGACCCTCAGTGCTGCTTAGAAATTCTACTTCATAAGTAAGGAGAACTTATTAAATTCACACTCTTAATTAATCAGTCATATATTTCATACTTTCCCATTCCTTTCAAAACTTTCAACATTGCTGTATTTCCCCCACGTATATTCAAGTTGATGAGCATGCTTATTCTTTCACTGAAAAAATAAGAATGATCAGAGAAGTCCCACATTAATTCATTACCACATCTACTGCCCTACTCATCCAATCTTATTTTTCTTTCTATTAAAATGGGTAAACTATCCGTGTGCTCAACAGTAATCCCTTTTCATATGCACTGGATTTCATCCCCACCTACCATCTACTCAAAGACTGTGCTTCTGAAATTATCTCCTCTCTCTTGCAACAACATCAGATTTTTCTTCTCTGCAAGTTTATTTTCATCAGCATGCAGCTGTCTCTTTAAAAACCCTCATTTGACTTCAGATGCCTTGAGCTACTGCCCAAGTTTCTGTTCCCCTTTACATAAAACTTCTCAGAAGAGTATCGTACCTTCATCTTCCCCAATTCTTCTCTCTTTCCTTGAACACATTCCAATTTGTCTTTCATTTCTATCACTTCACTGAATTGGAACTCTTCATTTCGAGGTAACCAATGACATTCACATTGCAAAGTCCAATAATCACATTTCCATCTTTATCTTACTTGACCTACAGAGAGCTTTGGACACATCTATCACTCCCTATTCCTTAAAAGCTTTTCTTTTCTTGACTTTAGGCACCATATATAGGTTTCCTTACTATTTGACTGAATACTCCATCTCAGCCTCCTTTGCTCATTTCTTCTTAACTCTGTGACCACCAAATGTTGAAATGCCCCAGTGCTTTTCTCTACCTTATCTATTTTTATTATCTACATAATTATATCCTCTTATGTAGTTTTAAATACAATTACACATTGACAAGTCTCAACTTCATATCTCAAGGCTTAGACTTTGTGACTAAACTTCTGATTATTTTATTTAATACATAGAACCGATGGTTTATTTAGTTATTTATTTATTTTTTATTTCAGTAGATGTAGGGGTACAAGTGGTTTTTGGTTACATGAATGAACTGTGTAGTGTTGATGTCTAGCTTTTTAGTGTATCCATCAACACAGTGTACATTGTACCAGATAGGTAGCTTTTCTTCCCTCATCCCCCTCTCACCTTCCCCTCTTCTGAGTCTCCAGTGTCCACTGTACCACTCTGTATGCCCCTGTGTACCTGTATCTTAGCTCCCACTTATAAGTGAGAACATGCAGTATTTGGTTTTCCATTCCTGTATTACTTCACTTAGGATAATGGACTCCATTTCCATCCAAGTTGCTGCAAAAGATATTATTTTATTCCTTCTTATGACTGAGTAGTATTCTATGGTGTATATATCACACATTTTTTTATCCATTCTGTGGATGATGGGCACTTAGGTTGATTCCATATCTTTGCAATTGTGAATTGTGCAGCAGAAAACATATGATTGCAGGTGTCTTTTTGATATAATGACTTCTTTTCCTTTGGGTAGATACCCAGTAGTAGGATTGCTGGATCTAATGGTAGATCTACTTCTAAGAACTGATTATTTAAATATCTATCAAGCTTCTTCAAATAACATGCCTAAAAACAAGCTCTTATTTTCTCCATACTCCAACTTATTCCTCCTCCAGTGATATAGCACAAAGTCATTTCAGTAATTCTTGCCAAAGATTTTAGAGTAATTATTGAGTTCCCACCCAATCCATCAGCAAATTCTCTTGGTTCTATCTGAAATTATAGCTTCCTTATTGAGATTCCAGCCTGAACCCTTATCTTATGTGGCCTATTTACAACAAAATAGCCAGAGTGATTTTAATAAAAATAACCTTAATCATCTTCTCTAAAACCTCCATTAACTTCCCATCATGTCTAAAATATTATATCCAAACAATTTCAGCAACCTATGAAGACCTACATGGTTCATCCTCTAATTACCTGCCCAGTTTAGTTTCTCACCATTCTTCCCTGCACTCCAGTACAACACACAACTCCTTCTTGGTATTTCAAAGGTACAAGAAGCATATGTTGCTATGTTTTTTTCTTCACTTTCCTTAAAACTCCAAATTTTCTTATCTTCTCATTTATTCTCAGCAGATTATTTAATTCTCTTTTTCATACATACCAAAAAAAAAAAAAAAACCCACATCAGACATCAGATAGGATCTCCATTAATTTTGTACTACCAAACCTATGTACTGATTTTCATCCTCATCAAACTTATTCTCAAACTCTGTTTTCAAAGAGAAAAGTTATCTCTCCTTATACTGTCGAAACTATTTGCCCTTACTATCGTTTCTCTTCTCAACTCTTATATTATTAATTATACTTTATTGCTCCTAGTGATAAAAGTTTAAAAAAATTTTTATTTCCCACTTCACATGTTTATTTATTCAATAAATATTTATTGAATGACATCAGCAAAAATGTTGGAGTAAAGATCTCTGTAAATTTATACAAAAGCAATGAACAACTAGCAAAAATTTTTAAAATTGCTTCCAGGTTTTTAAAGAAATATCTGTCCAATTATTAACTAACCATTAAGTTAGGCCAGTAGAAACTTCAGTGGCCATACATGAAAAAGCATATTGAATTTTGACAATTATTTCAGAAAAAAAATCACTAAACATAAAACAACTATAATAACCAGTAATAACAAATCCTGGAGATGGGGAGAACTCATTTCCAGAGTGACCAAAATTACATTATTTAATATGTCCAGTATGTAGCAAAAAATTTCAAGTTATGCTAGGAAATAAGAAAATATGGTCTATACACAGAAAAAAAAGACAACAAATACTGTTCCCAAGGAAGTCACATGTTAGACTTAATGCACAAAGACTTTAAATCACTATTGGATGTGTGTTCAAAGAGCTAGAGAAAATTATACCTAAAGAACTAAAGGAAAATATGAAGACTGCTTCATTCAATAGAGGATAATAACAAAAGAAGGTATATAAATTTTAAAAAGAATGTACCATTTTATGGAGGCATTCTAAAAAGAGGTTTCTTCTTTCTTTTTTGACTAATAAATAGAAGTTAATTAGGAAAGAAGGACAGACATTTCAGAACTGTATGTACAAAAGTCGTGTGGTAATAGTGTAGTACTTCTAAGGAACTGAAAAATAACACAATTATAATATAATCTATTATAAGGATTTGACTTTATCTAATTGTGGGAGCTGGTTAAACAATTTATGTATGGATATTGCTTCTGTTGTGGTGCTAGGCCTGAATTCAGCAGAATAAACTGCAGGAAGGAAAAATGAACAGGATATGTGGGAAGCAAAGACAAACTAGAACCAGGGATGACAAACTGAAATCCATGAGGGTAAACTAGAACCCACATCTCTCACTGTCTCCAAACCTCCAATTTCAGTGGTGCAGGTGAACTGCAGGAAACACCTGACTGACGAATGAGATCCCGTGAGAGCTGCAGGTCTTCCTGCCACCCCATGCCAATAAGATAAATAAGGCAGTGGATCAGAGGGTATTTGTGTAAATTGTGACACCATATGGTCCACTGCACTGACATCCCAAATGTAAAAAAAAAACACAGCTACTACTTCACTTTCACCTTTCAAATGTCATGCAGAAAGTCTCTTGTGGCACACACTTAACTTAGAACTATACAGGGAAGGAAATTCTGGGAAGCATAACAAAGTTCTAGCACAACTAAGTAGATGCAGTGCAAGTCCACTACAGATAGTCATTAGCCTTGGTCTCATTTGATTTTATCAAAATCATACTTTCACATGGTTTTCAAAAATCTGAAGGGCTTATAATAAAAAGAAATAGTCTCAGACATTAATTCTGCTTTATCAAATGTCCCTTGAGATTTCATTAATACATCTGTAATTAATTTTAGAAAGAGGGTAAGGGAATTAAACTTTCTCAGTAGCTGCATGCATGAGAATGCTTTTATTTTGCCTTACACTTGAATGACAATTTTTCTTCCTTCAGAACAATAACATACTGCTTCACTGTTTTACAGCATTGAGTGTCAGCGATGGCATTATTGAATTTCATTACTTGATGAGTAACTTTTTTCTCATCTTTGAAAATTTATTTTTAATATTGTCACTTTGAAGTTGGTGTTTTGAAATTTTAAAAACATATTTGAAAATATGAGTCTTTTATCACAAATTATGATGTGCATTCTGTAGGTCCTTTCAATATAAATAAATGCATCTCTCTTCAGGTATAGGATATTTTCTTCTATAATTTAATGGTTGTTTCTCTTCTGGTTTCTCCTATTATTGGATATTTAAACTGTTATTAGGTAGATAAAGCCAAGTTGATAATCTACATGGTATATCTTCTCTTAAGTTTTCTTTTGTTCTCAACTCATTCAATATTTCTTCAAATTTACCTATTACCCTTGTATCAAAAATTTCTCCAGTGATTATTTGTTGATTAATTTCCAAGGTTTTTTTTATAATTTTTTAATTGTTCATTTTTCAAAATACCCTATTCAATGTATCTATAATTATCTATGTATCTATTTATCTCTTAATAATTAAATGAGATTGCTATTTGTCCAGGTCAGAAACAGTTGAATAACAATGATGCTATATGCAATAATCATACGAGAATGTGAGAGAGAAACAGAGGAAAGAAAAAAAGAATGAAAAAATTGATATCTCTCTTTCTCCCTCCCTATGTATATATGTGATTATTTTATTAATATTTCTCTCCCACTGAGCTGTAAATTACATCAGAACAGGGATATTGTCTGTTTTACTCAATACCGTAGCACCATCAATCAGTATCAGTGACTGGCCTTTTGCATATGAGGTCTTTCAAAAATATTTGTTGAATGAATTATTGAATGAATATATTCAATCACTATTAATTGTACATTTACTATATCCCAGACATTTTTAAAAATACTAAGATTACAAAGATGAAGAAGGCAGAGTTCCTATTCTTAAAGATTATAAAGTCCATTGGGTAATTGGTAAGTAATATTGTGGAAGTTTCACATCATTTGAGAAAATAAAGAGGAGAGACTTATAACTATTTGTGAAAAATGATTAATAATTTCTAAGAGAAGTTAGAAATTTTAAAAGAAGGATGCATTCCAGTATCTTTGCCTGTAGGAAAGAACCTGGGGAAATTAAAACTGATACCAGAGTAGTTAGATCCAAAGGAATTTATAGGTAGGAGGAATGTGGCAACAGAAGAAGCTACAAAGGACAAAACTCATAGCATTCAGGAACATGATTGCTAAGTTACGAAATTTGAAATGGACATTCACTAAAGTATTTTAGAGCTGATGTTGATAGAATAAATTATTGTTTTCAAAACAATACTTAGATTTTCTTAAAAAATTAAACATATACTTAGCATATGGCCCAGCAATCACTCTCCCGGGCATTTATATCAGTGAAATGAAAACTTACATTCATACAAATCATATGCATGAATA
Organism: Eulemur rufifrons; assembly: GCF_041146395.1. NCBI lineage: Eukaryota > Metazoa > Chordata > Mammalia > Primates > Lemuridae > Eulemur > Eulemur rufifrons. The sequence goes on from NC_091012.1 coordinate 73,282,724, forward strand.
TCCATAGAAGATTTTGTTTGTAATAGTCCCAAACTGGAAACAACCTAGATGTCCTTCAATGGGTAAATGGTTAAACAAACCATGACACATCCATACCATGGAATACTACTCAGCAATGTGAAGGAACAGATGACTGATACAAAAACAAGTTGGATAGATTTCAATAGCATACAAAATGATGCCAAATCAAAGGTTACATACTGTATGATTCCCTTAATACAGTAGCCTTGAAATATTAATATTATCATTAATATATAATATTATATATCATATTATATATTAATATATATATACACAAATGTAGAAAAAATTAATACTTGCCAGGGAACAAATACAGAGGGTTGGTGTGACTATAAAGGGATAGTATTAAGGAGTTAATTTGTAATGATGGAATGCTTTCATATATTGATTGTAGTCATGGTAACATAAGTCCATGTATGTAATTAAATGCCATAGGTATACGGACACACAGATACACACAATTACAAATTAGTGCCTTTAAAAACTGGTGAAATCTGAATGAGATGTGTAGTCTACTTAATAGTAGTGTACCAATTATAATTTCTTGGTTTTAATATCACACCATAATTGTGTAAGATGTTATCTGGGTGAAGAGTCCATGGGACCTTTCTGTACAATTTTTGCAACTTCCTATGAGTCTGTAATTATTTAAAAATAAAAGTTAAAAAATTATTTAATGTTAAATTAAGAGTACATTGAAGTTTATTTTGTTTGAGATCAGGGAGATAAGTTAGGAGGTTATTGTCATAATTCAGGGGAGAATTGATGAGGTCCTAACAGTGGAGATGGAATTGAGAGGACATATTATATATTTATTTTGGAGATTTGATTGACAGGATTTGGTGAGAAAATGAACAAGAGACATGAAAGATATGCCATTTGTCATCAATGAATCATATTTTATGGGTTAGGATAGTAGGTTGAATGGTAGTGTAACCAGGTGAAAAATGACAAATATTCCTGGATTGACCATTAGCAGATTAAGTTCACATATTTCTAAATATTTTGCATAGAGGTTTGCATATTGAAGATACATGAACCATAAGAGGTATTCTGGAATGTCATGTAAGTTGTAGAAAAAAATACATTAGATCTTTTAATTACATTTATTTATATATAAAATAAGGAAAAATGAGCTTCATTATATTTAATTAGATAAACTGATACTGGTACCCTCACTCAATCATTATGTTATACAGTCATGTGTTGCTTATGGTATACTAGACAAACCAAGGAAAAAATGAGAGCTTCACAATGGAGAAGAGTTGATAGTTTTGTCCTTACTTTTTTTTTTATTTTTAGGGTATTTTTTCCTATTCCAGGCTACCTGTGACTATAAATAGATTTACTAATTTTTCTCTAGTTTTATCTTAACTCATCTTTGCAAAACAAAGCCTTAAAATGATAGATTAAAGACAATTCTAGTGATGTAAACATAGTCAGATTTCAACAAATTTTTTAAAGTAATTGTTAGATGGAATTACCAAATGACTATCATCATTTCCTTAAGTGCAGTTCATAATGGTCTTCTCCCATTTTTGAATCTATATAAGTATTGTGAGGCATCTTTATACTCTATTATATTCCTTAAATTAAATTTTGAAATAAACCTATATTGAAAACTGATATTCAAATCAATTTATTACATAGTAATAAAATGATATATCATTTTGTCTTCAGTTAAAATTTCTTTCATAAAAAAAGAAAATCAATTTCATAATCTTAATAATAGTAAATAAAAATTATGTCAAATGTTCAATTTTATCACATTCTTTGTCTTTTTGTGTGTTTATTATATATATTTATACATACAGTATATACATATATGAACTGTTAATATGAGTATAGTATTATTTACAAATAAAGGTACATGTATTGGAAATGTATGCTAAAATATTTTTTACTGAAAGGTGTGAATGCCTAAAAAATGTAGAGTCCACTGTAAAAACAGAAAATATAGAATAATACAAAGGATACTTATGGTCACATGAATAGAAATATACTTCAAGTGATTCTAGCCTAATAAAATTATATTAGAATTAGATTAAGTTCCAGCAAAATTATGCATAGGTAATGTTAAAATTATAATTGGCTTTTCACTCTGGATTAAATACTGTAGTCTTTTCCCCCTATAATAGGATTTTAATTATTTTGTACTCATTAAATTCATAATTATGCACTCCAACAGACAAAACCCTTTTAAGTTGGAAGAGGATATTTCAGTTCAACTCGGTGTGTTAGTTTAAATCCTAGTCATATATATATTTTATTTCATAGTAAAGTTGGAAAGAAGGATTTCCAGAAGCTGTAAATAAGGGGAAAAAATCATAAGTCCCTCCATCCCAATATTAGAAAGTAACATTTTCAGCACAAAGACAAATAAAGAGTACAAATGCCCACCTAGCATAAGCCTAAATATTTGCAGTTTTTATATCAAAACATCCTTATAGCCTGGTCCATGGACAAATATTTTCAAATAAGACCCTGTAGCCTGCTCCCCAGGAATACCCCTGAAGAACTGGAAGCTATAACTTACCCTGGGCAAGCTCTCAACCCAGTGAGCATGGCTCCTCTGGGGCAGGGCAAGATGGAAGCTAAGGCATGTGGTCAGGACTCTTGGGTTGAGAAGTGACTGAAACTGCTTTACCTTGATATGGGGACTGAACTGATCAAGCTCCACAGCAAGCCAGGGCTGACAAAATCTCCCTCACATCAGCTTGCATTTCTGACTCAGGATATACAGACCATTTTAAATGCCTTCCAAAAATTCTCCACAGGAGCAAAAGGGAGCTGGAGAACCTTGTCTGCCTAGACACTGACTTTAGGTGATTTGAAGTACCAAGTGCAAACAAAAGCAGCCCGTCTTTGGTTTCCCTATATAGTGGGTATGATTGTTTCCTCCCCGTACACTCACATGATCTCAACCTCACATCCTATAGTCCGGTAAGTCTAATTCAGTTGCGGGGCTCTCTCATAATTATAATATATTCCATATACTCCATTTTACACAGAAAAAAAAAAAAAACAAACACTTGTCTATTTTTTCCTGCATTAATTTTGTTTGTACGTCTGTTTGTTTTTTACTTTAAAACCGTGGTCCCCAACCCTCAGGCTGCAGACTGGTACCAGTCTGTGGCCTGTTAGGAACCAGGCCACACAGCAGGAAGTGAGTGGCTGGCAAGCAAGCGAGCAAGTGAAGCTTCATCTGTATTTACAGCTGGTCCCCATGGCTTGCATCATGCCCTGAGCTCCACCTCCTGTCAAATCAGTGGTGGTGTTAGATTCTCATAGGAGTGTGAACCCTACTGTAAATTATGCATGCATGCCAGGAATCTAGGTTGCGTGCTCCTTATGAGAATCTAATGTCTGATGATCTGAGATGGAGCTGAGGCAGTGATGCAGCGCTGTAAAGCAGCTGCAAATACAGATTATCATTAGCAGAGAAGTTTGACTGCACAATAAATGTAATGTGCTTGAATCATCCCTAAACTATCCCCACCCCATTCTGTGGAAAAATTGTCTTCCATGAAACTGGTCCCTGGTGCAAAAAAGGTTGAGGACTGCTGCTTTAAAAGAAATAATTCATTATAACTTAGATAAATGAATACTCTGATTCTTTCTAGAAGAAGAGCAGATCAACATCATGTTGCACTCTATGGTAGTGACTAATGGTATACAATAGGAGAGAATAACCCTTCATCCTCCTACTCATTCCAGTTCACCCATTTATGGCTCAAAATATGCACGTGAACACTGTACTTCTACAATTTCAAATGAGGGGCTTCCTTGACATGAGATGGGGACAAAACATATTAAGAAATGGATCATTCTTGTGATACTGATTCCATTACACTCTACACCCCACACACCTAACTCCCTTATTTCTGGTTCTGCTTTGGCTCAAGCAAGGCAAACAGTGATATGGATATGCATAGTAGGAATTACTGTAGCTGAATTCACTTTCTGATTAGCAATTGAGTACCCGTACAGCTCTGAGATGTGACAGATAATTTTTTGGAGGTATTTGGAAAACACTAACTTCCAGATATGAGAAATGGGTTAATAAAGGAGACATTATAGACAAAAAGTGTGTAATGAAGAGATGAGTAGTAATGATTTTAATTTAAATTTGAGAATTTTTTTCTTTTTCTTAATGTGGAAAATATTTTTTTATTTCAGCTTATTACGGGGGTACAAAAGTTTAGGTTATGTATATTGCCCATGCCCCCCTGCCCCGAGTCAGAGCTTCAAGTGTGTCCATTCCGCAGACAGTGCGCATCATCGCACTCATTATGCAGGTATACCATACACCCATCCTCTCCCCCCACCCCCCTAAATTTGAGAATTTTTAGCCAAGATCTGGTCTAGATTTCAAGATTGTCTTTAACATTTCTTCATGTCCTCTTCTCAATGCCCTTTTCCTCACATTTACTCTTACTCCCACATTTTAGGAACCTAGTATCTCATACCTTCCCAACACCCACCTCAGTATTTAATTATTAATAGATACAATAATATGGATTTATTATGGCAATGAAAGCTAATGTCTAATGTCAGTAGTTTATCATATTTGATTATACAGTTGCCCCTCCTGACTCTAATGGTAGGAAATCCAGATTCTATCTCTTTTTTCTCTTTTTTTCCCTTCATATATTTTTCCTTTGACTCTATCTTGACTCAATAAGAAAGTTATCTCTGGCCAATGGGCTTACCTACACATACAGCTGGCCCATATCAAAAATATTTCCTTCTTAGATTTTATTTAAAATCATTATTTCTTAAAGAAGTTTTCTTTTTTTACTTTTTAAACTAATGCTGTGGATGCACATTCTATATACAGTAAAATATATCAATCTTAATTATACATTTCCATGAATATTGGTATGTAATTTTCATATTTCCTTGTTATTCTTTCAATAATAATATTGGTAAGTTGTATCTTTTCTCCTTTTTAATAATTATATTGGCTTGAATTTTATCATTTTTATTAATCTTTCAGAAAACCCTTTTTTGTTTACATTCTCTCTCCTCCCCCATTTGTTAATTTCCACTCTTACTGTTATATTTCTTTCCTTCTAGTTACTGTGGATTTTTGGATTCAAATTGCTATTCTTTTCTAGATTTGTAGGGCTATTCTTAGATCATTGATTTTCAACCTTTCTTCTTTTGTTTTTGTTTTATTGTATATATTTGTCTTATAAAACATGATACTCTGAAATATGTATACATTGTGGAATTGAGTGCTAAATTGTGCTAAATTGAGTTAATTAACATATGCATTACCTTACATATCATTTTTGTGGTGAGAACACATATATGAAGAATTAAAGCTATAAATTTTTCTTCAAGCCCCATGTTGATTGCATGTGATACATTTTAATTTATTATGTTTTCATTTTCATTCAGTGTTTATTCAAAATATTTCTCTTGTTATTTCTTCATTGACTCATGGGTTATTTAGAAGTGTTATTTAATTTCAAAATACTTGGGTATATTATCCATATATCTCATTTTTTAAATTTTTATTTATTGTGGGTACCAAATAGTTGTATATTTTTTTTATAGGGTACTTATAATATTTTGATACAGGCCTACGATGTGAATTAATCAAATCAAGATAATTGGGGTAGCCATCACCTCAGACATTTAACATTTCTTTGTGTTAGGAATATTCCAATTCCGCTCTTTTAGTTATTTTAAGGTACACCTAACTTTATTGATATCTTATTGTCATTGATTTTCATTTTATTTCCTCTATGGACAGAGATCATATTCTATATGATTTTAAACCTTTTAAATTCAGTGAAACTTGTTTTATGTCACAGCACATGGTCTCTCTTGGGGAATGCTCCTTGCGCATTTAAAACAATGTTTATTCTGTTGTTTGGTTTCGTTTATGTTAAATATCAACTAGATCAATGTGGTCAATAGTGTGGAAACTCCTGTACCTTTAATTGCACTCTGTCTACATGTTTTATCAATTACAGATGGGGTAATGTTGAAAAGCCCAACTATAGTTGTGTATTTGTTTATTTATCATTTAGTCCCTTTTTGTTTAATGTGTCTTGAATTATTATGTGTATACAGATTTAATATTTCATATCTTCCTTATCCATGGATCTTTTTTGTTATTAAATATAACATTTTATTCATAGTAATTTTAATATTTCTTGTCCTAAAACTGTACTTAACTTGATATTAGAATAGCAATTCCACCAGCCTGAGCAAGAGTGAGACCCCGTCTCTACTAAAAATAGAAAGAAATTATCTGGCCAACTAAAATATATATATACAAAAAATTAGCCGGGCATGGTGGCGCATGCCTGTAGTCCCAGCTACTCGGGAGGCTGAGGCAGTAGGATCGCTTAAGCCCAGGAGTCTGAGGTTGCTGTGAGCTAGACTGACGCCACGGCACTCACTCTAGCCCGGGCAACAGATAAAAATAAATAAATAAAAGAATAGCAATTCCAGCTCTTTTATCATTAGTGTTTGAATGCCATCTTTTTTCTGTCATTTTAATTTGAACCTGTTTATGCCTTTATATTTACATGCGATATATATATATATATATTTTTTTTTTTTTTTTTGAGACAGAGTCTCACTCTGCTGCCTGGGCTAGCGTGCCCTGGTGTCAGCCTAGCTCGCAGCAACCTCAAACTCCTGGGCTTAAGCAATCCTTCTGCCTCAGCCTCCCGAGTCACTGGGACTACAGGCATGTGCCACCATGCACTGCTAATTTTTTTTCTATATATTTTTAGTTGTTCAGATAATTTCTTTCTATTTTTTAGTAGAGACGGGGTCTCGCTCTTGCTCAGGCTGGTCTCAAACTCCTGACCTCGAGTGATCCTTCCGCTTCGGCCTCCCAGAGTGCTAGGATTACAGGCGTGAGCCACCGCGCCCGGCCACACATGTGATTCTTGCAAGCAATATGCATAGCCAGTGTGACAAGCTCTGCCTTTTAATCACATTTAATATAATCATCAATATGTCTGTGTTTGTATGTCATCTTTCATTTTCCATTCTTATCTTTTATTTGTTCATTTTTTTCCATCGTTTTTTGCTCTTGTTTAGCTCAATTGAGAATTTTTTTTATTAATCCATTTGTCTTGGAAAGTGTTATCCCAGCAGGCCTGAGTTGCTTAAAGCCTGCACATTCACAGATGGGCCTGTTTGTGTGATTGGCTATTAGTCAGCTCCTAGGTACTGAGATCTTGAATGGTCCCCTGTGCTATTAATTGAAAAGGTGTTTTTTTCTCTTAAAATCTCGAATCATGCTGTTCCAGCTTCTCTATAGTTTGTGCAAGTTATGTAATTTATGGTGAATATGTGCTTTCTTTCTGAGGGGTCCTGAGGTTCTGTAAGTGAGGTCTGTCACAAAGATACTACTATTTGACCAACCTCTAATAAAAACCCTGGATTTTTAGGCTGAAGAGAACTTTCCTGGAAAAAAGCACTTCAAACATGTTGTTGCCTTGCTGGGGGATTAAGCATGTCTTTTATGACTCCACTGACTTGGAAACTCATGCCTAGTATCCTCCAAACACTGCCCAGTGGTCTTTTTTCCTTTATTAGACTCTAATTTGTTTTGCTGTAATAAACCATATACATGAATATAACAACTTCTGAGTCCTGAGAGTACATCTAGTGAATCCCAAACCGGAGAGTGGTCTTGGAAAACATTGATTCACCATTGTAAGCACACTATTGGCACACTAGCTATACTTCTTTGTTGGTGGTGGTGTTTTTAATGGTTGCTCTGGAGTTTACAATATTTAACTTACTCCAATTTACCTTCAAACATCATTATACTACGTCATGTGTAATATAAAAACTTCACAACATAATGCTTCTACTACGTCCCCAATTTTTTCCTAATTTTGACAGACCTTTTTTTTTTCTCTTTTATGCTATCTAACCTTGATCATAGTGAAGGTAAATATTTCCTTCTAAATGATGATAGAACACAACATATATGATATCTTGAATATTGTTTTAACTTTGTTTGTTAGTTATATAATTGTAAAATAAAGTGATTTTTGAAACATTAACTTCATTCAGCTAAGTCTATAAACATGAATTACTGCTTAGTAATAGATATTGTTCATTTGAACATAATGTATAACCTATATATTAATTACGCTATCCAGTAAATGTAGAATGATTTTTTTTGACAGTAGGGATCTGTCAAGAGAGGGAGAGTAATGTGCTTTACAGAAATATTTCCAAAAATTCAATTGGCTTATGAGGATGAATTTGAAAAAATGTGTATGAGATACCTATATTCTGATGAAATAATGGGATTCTTGTTATCCTAAAGTGAAATACTATGTGCATTCTAGTTGGAATGCTGCTATAAAAAAGGTTTAGACTTTGGGGCATGTTCCAAATATTTATTGCAGAAGAACTTTCTGATTATCATGCAGCATCTGTCGTATTAGTTCCTCGACTGTCTACACAGTAGAAACTTAGAATATTTGAAATGAAGTTGCCAGAATAGTATAAATGAGACTTCTACAGTAGTTACATTGGCATTTGTATTAGCCATTGAATGCCACATTTCAATCTGTGAGCTAAAATAAAATCTTAAGGCTCGCCCTGCACTGGCTGACTGAATGGACCCCCTCTTGGACAAAGGAATATCCTAAAACTAAATTGCCTGCCACGAGGAGGGAGGTCAGACATGCCTCATCATGCCCCCCTCCCTTCTTGGGGACATCCTTTGCAACCCATTAACATCCCTAAGGGTATTCAAGACAAACCTTCAATTCCTCCATTTACACAACAAATATATGTCCGGTGGCTTATCTCTGATAAACAGCTCCTTATGTTAAAACATTCCAATATTTATGCCTTTAGACAAAGCTTCATGTCCTTAACCAATTACGAGCCAAAAAAATCTTTAAACCCACCTGTAACCTGTAAGCCCCCGCTTCAAGATGGCCCACCTTTTCGGGCCAAACCAATGTATGATTCCCACGTATTCATTTATGACTTTACCTGTAACCCCGTCTCCCTGAAAGGTACAAAACCAAACTGTAACCCAGACACAGCAAGTCCACTTGCTCAAGGCTTCTTGGGCATGGCTCCAGGTCATGGTCCTCAAATTTGGCTCAGAGTAAATCTCTTTAAAATTATTTTACAGAGTTTGGCTTTTTTTTCCATTGACAAATAACTCAAGGATAGTTTCTTTAAACAATTTTAATCATAAAAATACATCCATAGTTTCATTTTATTAAGTGGTGGTTAGTTGAACATAAAAGTTTTTAAGGGAACCCAAATAGTTTTTTTTTCCATTCTCATTACCAATTCTACTCTAATGGGAAAGGTGCTTAAAGGTAGGAAACATATTTTATATTGAAAATGAATTAGTATTAAACTTTCAATGAAGACAGATATATTGCCTTGAGTCAGGGAGGGTATGGAGCACCTAAAGTTTCTGAAAACTCTATTAAAGATGAGTCTGGCTGTGGTTTGGGCTTTCTAGGCCAACAGTCATTCAAATCTGAGTTAAAGCCTGTATTAAAGATGAGCAACTTGAGATAAAACTGATAGTTCATTTTTTTCAGCTAATTGCTATAATTGGCAATTATGGAAAAGAAATATCATCTACTTTAATTTCAAAAGGGTATGTTATACATGGTCTAAATAAAGGAAGACTATATGATGAATTTCCTAAATTTTGAATTTCAGGGAATCTGGCCAGGGATAATAGATTTTAGAGATTTGGCAGGGGATATCTAGACTACATCCTAAATGGGAAATCATTTAAGAGAAGCAGATGCTTTATAATTCTCTTGGTGATATGTATTTTTTACTCTAGTTAGAGTTTTAAATGTAATGTGGATCCAGTAAAATTCAAATCAAAGCTAATAGAAACCATATAAAGATATTTTGAAGAACTAGGAGGTAGAAAAAAGGTCCCAGTTGAGTTGCTGTGTGAGGAACGAAAGAAATAGTCTGCTATTGAAATGTTAATTTGACTCAATTCTAAGTAAATAGGTAGTACTCAAGTTGATACATTGCTTTTGCTAAACTAGCTGCTCCAAGCTTCTGGTGGGAGGGACAGAGCCTGAAATAATTTGAGCATCTATTATATAATCTTCTTGATGTCAGGGATTGGATTGTTCACCTCTTTTATATTTATCCATAATCATACAGTAGCATTAAATACTACTGGAAAGCTGACTGTAGACATGCTTATGATTTTCTCAGGTGTTTAATATTATTTGGAATATTTTAAGTACCTTTATGATGTAAAGAATTGAAAGCAGAAAGAAATAAAAGGGGCTTACCACTCAAACAAGTTTATCTAAAATATGTTAAAATGTATGTTGTTATTCAGACTATAACTCTTATTCTCACTAATTATTAAAATTAATTGAACATATCTTAATATTGAGGAAAAATGAAATCCAATTCAACCTCATGATTTAATTCCTCTGTAGTAACAACATCCATGACACTCCTTTATGATATAGCTAAATATATGATAGTACATATTTAGTACATATAAATCAATAATCTAGGTATATTGAACACAAACTCTATAAAGGATATAGTGAATGATTAAAGAAACACCTTATGGAACCTAAAATCTAGTTGGAGAATAAAAACTAAATTATGTAACATGATTGGAGAACAAGGAATGACTAAACTTTGTGGTATTGACAATTATTAACTCTCTAAGAGCCAAGGACTAAAACTTTATTTTTTTCCCACTACTTCCTATCGAAGTCAAAATAAAAATGTAGACATTAATCTTTAATGTTTTATTTATCAAGAAGTAATTGCAGGCCGGGCGCAGTGGCTCACGTCTGTAATCCTAGCACTCTGGGAGGCCGAGGTGGGTGGATCGCTCAAGGTTAGGAGTTCGAGACCAGCCTGAGCAAGAGCGAGACCCCGTCTCTACTAAAAAAATAGAAAGAAATTATCTGGCCAACTAAAATATATATAGAAAAAATTAGCCGGGCATGGTGGCGCATGCCTGTAGTCCCGGCTACTCGGGAGGCTGAGGCAGTAGGATCGCTTAAGCCCAGGAGTTTGAGGTTGCTGTGAGCTAGGCTGACGCCACAGCGGCACTCACTCTAGCCTGGGCAACAAAGCGAGACTCTGTCTAAAAAAAAAAAAAAAAAAAAGAAGAAGAAGTAATTGCAATTTAGGGCATATACACAGACTAGATCATCTTCAGTATGTCCAAAGAACAAAGAGAAGGTTAGAGGTTTTATAAAAAAGGAGAAATGTTATGTATTGCTCTTTGAGAAAGTTCCTTGGCACTATTAAAGGTTTGGGGAGCTGCCAAGCTCCAATTGGTGAGCAACCATGGTGAGAAAGATTGATCTTAGAGTTGCAGCAAGTTAACTCAGAAGCTATAGATAAAACTGGTTTCAGGTTATAATAAGCAGTTTCAGCAGTTAGACTTGCAGAGAATTACCTTCCCGGAGCAATATTTTGTACCCTGAGTGCTTTTGCCCCCTGTCTTCCTGATTCTGTTTTAGTTGGATATAACAAGAATGACACTCGTTTTTTATTATTAAGTTTTATACTCCCTAGCAGTAGCACAATGCCTGGTAAATAGTAGTCACTTAATAAATATTTTTAATAAATGCATGGCTGTATAAATCAATGAATATGTATGTTTACTTGACACTTCTCATCATTTAGAATCCCTACTTCTTCACCATATAAATGAGACCCCTGTGCTATTATTCTTTTAATTCCCTCCTTTTCACTCCATTTTTGAGGAAAGAATTTCTGCCCTAAGGTTATGGGAATGACCAAACACAGGACACTTGACACTGAACAGATGTGATTGACAGCAGTTTATTATTAAAATTTATTAATAATAAATTTATTATTATTATTAACAGTTACATGTGCTTGCAGCCCAGGGAAGGAAGACACCACATACCAAGCATGTCCACACAGGGCTTGTGCTAAGGAGCAGAGTGAATCAGAAGGATTTGTGGGAGGCAACTTTGTGGTATCAAGAGAGTGAGGTGCCCCTTGATTCCCACTGAAAGATCTACTTGGCTTGTTTGAATAATTCCATGAGCTGTCAGGGAAACTGAAACCTACCACTCAGGGCTAAGCATGAACTGCTTCTGATCCTTTTGATGAGAAGTGTTGTTTGGCTAGAGGACCTTATCTGTGGTAACAAAATTGGGACGGGAATTTGCAGTTAGGCCACTCAAGACCCTCCCAGTTTATGCCAGATGCTGTGGTTGCACGTAATATTGAGCCTTAATTTTAGGCCTTGTACTACATTCATTCTCTCCATTCGAATGAAAAGCTTCCATTATCTGTTTATTACTTTAGGCATCTCCAACCTAACATGGAGCTATTTCTCTAATGAGGTTTGCTATTAGAATAGGTATATGACTGTTCACTAAGGCGGGAGAACAACACTTGAATATTTTAACTTTCCATTTGTGTTTCTGTAGCAAAATCAAACCAGAGAAAAGATGATGTTCACTTCACTCTATTTAGTTCCTCAATTATTTAATGGTTATCACTAGAAGTAGTACATGACCTAGAAACTTGTAGTCCTTTTGTCCCCATACTGTTTATCTTGCTACTGAATCAGCTACCATCACCAAGATTAGTCACCCTACTCACAAAAATGAGGCAAACTGGGAGTTAACAGAATTAATTTTGAATCCAGGTCTACTTTTGATGAAGCTTTGACCCACTGGAAAAGCACATTAACTTGTATGAACCTCAGACAAAATTGAAGTAACACATCATAAGGTTATTTTGAAAATTAAATAATTTAAATTAGTGAAATTATTTAGCCAGGATCTACCATACTGGAATTGCTCACTAAAAGTTAATCTTCTTTAATTTCACTGTTTTGACACTATTTAGAAGATTCTTCCATGAAATCAAACTTTGTCTTCTTAATGTATTTCATCTGCTTTCTCACTAACAAAATATATATTGCCCTACACCAATATTTTTTGTGATGAGTACAGGGTTGTTCCTAAACCCTCTGTCATAGAATAAAGGAATAGAGACTTGTGGCTCAAATGCAGTAGAAGTCAAAACCTTTTCTCCTGATTTATTGTATTTATATGTTTTATGACCCATTAGGAAGTAGATCAACTTTCTTCCTTTTAGTCTAATTTACCTTACTTTCATTCTATTCTACTACACCAAATTTCACTTCAGGTTTATTTAATATGGCTGTGTTTAGAGCCATTCTTCAACTTTAGGCGATGCTAACTGTAGAACTTCAAGATTTTACTTGCGATGAAGTTGTTCCTGATCAAAGTAATTTTTGATTATCCTATAATACCAAAGGTATACTTTACAAAATAATAAAATCATCAATAATCATTATTTTAATGGAAAATAGGAATGAGATAATTTTGCAAGGCTCTACGTTCATTTCTAATGTATGTCCATTTAGGGTAGTTGTAGCTAAAAGGGAATATAGTTGAGAAAGTAAATTACAAAATTTTCAGTTGAACAACACTCACAATTCCATAGGAATTAAATAAAAAATCTTAATGAAATAATGTCATTTAAAATGTTAGCGTAAATAAGTTCAAGAGACCTATTGTACAACAGGGTGACTGTACTTAATAAGAATGTATTATATTCAACAAAACTACTAAGACAGTAGATTTTTAAGTGTTTTCACCAGTAAAAAAAGCATGTGAAGTAATTCATATGTTAATTAGCTCAATTTAACCATTCTATAATGTATATACATTTCAAAAATGCTGTACATGAAAATGTATATAATTTTTATCAATTAAAAATAAATTTTAAAATACAAATATAAAAGTCTTTAATGCTCTATGTATTTTATATATAATACTGAAATACTTATCTTGACTACTGCTATTTCATCATCGACACAGTGTTACTTATGAAAAACTACTATTGCATTCTACAGTAATGGTCCAAAGAGATATTGTAATGTAACTTGGTGATACTATAGTGATCCCCACTTTTACAGACCACTGCTGCATAATTGAGTCATCAGTATTACTAGCAAAGTGTGACTAGCCTGAATGAAAGCTAAACATTCATGTCATGATTCTACCAACTGCTTATATTTGTTGATTTTGAGGCATCACTTTGGAAATATGTGAGGAAATGCTACATCATCTGATTCAATTTGTTTCTTGCTTACAAAGTAATCACATAGTAATCACATAAATATTATCAATCAGCCACTTAAAAATAATACAATAATGTGAATTTTCATTGCTGCTACTAAACTTGTGCATTATGAAGATGGGTGTAAGTGATTCATATTTGAATTATATATTTTTAATCTGATAAACATTTTTTAATTTTTTTAAATTTCAGAATATTATGAGGGTACAAATGTTTTGGTTACATGGATTACTCTTATACTGCTTGAGACAAAGTTATAAGTGTGCCCATCACCCAGATAGTGTACATTGTACCCGTTAGATATGATTTCACCCATCCCCACCACCCCCTCCCCGCTGCTTGATTTCCATTGAGTTTTACTTTCATCTGCCCACGAGTGCTGTTCAGTTAGTTCTGATTCAGTAGTGAGTACATGTGGTGTTTGTTTTTCCATTCTTGAGATATTTCACTCAGGAGAATGGTCTCCAGTTCCATTCAGATTTTTACAAAAGTATTAATTCATATTTTATGGCTGAGTAGTACTCCATGGTATACATATATCACATTTTGAGGTAGAAAATATGGACAGGAAAGGAAACAAAGAACAAAATTAGAGAGAGAGAGAGAGACAGACAGACAGACAAATATAAAAGAATCTCACCAGGTGGGATGTTGGTTTTTGCTTATTCAAATGAACATCACACTCTGTGCCCTCTTATGCAATGTATCAGGGAGAAATAGAGCTAAAGGGCTTCATTTGGTTAACATTGGAGCATTGATTGATCTTATCACTCTTGCAAAGTCACAAGAATGTCATCAACTTTCCTGAAGCTCATTCTCTGTGGCTGCAGGAATCATTCAATTTGTTATTTACAGTTAAGAAAATATTTCTAGCTGAACTTAAAGACACACACAAACAAATTTAAAATTTTATGTGCATATAGGAACTGCCCTACAAAGCAATGAACATTGCTGGGATTCTCATGCAATAGAGAAATGAAAACATGAAATAATCCAAACAATTTGTAGTGTAATTTAGATTGACTACCATTACTTCTTTTTTTTTCCCCCACAGGAACATGTTAAACTGTGATTCTGTGACACTATGATATATTCAATAGTCCAGAATAAGGATCTACAGAGACATTACCATGATGCTTGAAACCCTGGTCATCACTATCTTAACACCAACTCCTAACCCAGAGACTATATCTGAACATCTGTTTCTCTCTGGAAAAGAACGTGAGCTACATAACTTTTACTATTTTCTTTTCTTGCTTCCTAAATTCAGATCATGTTCAAGTCAAGGAGGCGTGAGCAGCTTAGTTTACAAATATTAAATCATACAAACACTACTTCTTTCTACATCCCACCTCTACATCCTCACAGTTCCATCTTTCATTGGTTCAAAAAAACAAATGGAGAAAGGAATGCTGTTTTTAAAAAGCAAAGACAGATAAAGTAAGGTGATCTTTGAAGAGTGAGCCTAAAAAGCAGACTACTACCCAAGAAAGGGAACCTTTACCATGATGTTTTTCTTACCCACCCCAGACAGTGTAGATGATTCCCCTGTGTTCTTAAGATAAGGAAAACCCCAATCTATTACTTGGTGCCTCAGGCACCTAAGACCCCCAACCCCTCAAGGAAACTGGCATCAGCATAATACTAACCTATTACCTGACACATCAACTAACCTATTACCTGGCTCATTAGCCACCTGAGACCCCACCCCTCAGACGACCCCAACTTAATAAAAATGGGAAAAATCGGGTAGACGGGGCTCAGAATTTGGTAGTGAGACCCCTCTGAGCCCAAGGGGGAATCCTCTGACTCTCCCTGTCCTCAGGACCACCCGCTGTAACACATGCAGTAACACTTACACTCCTTTTAAACATTTTCATTATGGCTTTTATTCAGTTATCATGTTATTTTATCATTTCTTCACATCTATCTCCTTGTATATTCTCTGTTCTCCTCAAAGGCAAGAGTTATGGTTTACTTATGTGTGTTTCAAATCCAGTTTCTCTCCTACTGTTTGTCATATAACAGACATTTAAATTAATGTGTATTTCATGAATGATTATTAACAATTTAAATAACAGCATTGCACTTTTCTAGTTGTTTCGCAACTTACTTTTTTCATCCATAACTCATTTTTATATCAATCAGGGTTGAGATAACTCAATTTTTACTGCTGTGTGAATTGTTACATTATATGAATGCATCATGTTCAAATGATGCAGTTCATTATTGATCAATATTTGTGTTATTTCCAAATTTTTGCCTATTTCAAACAGTGCTTACTGGACATAATTGTGCATCTGTGTGAAGCTTTTTCTATGTCATATCTCTAGAAGTAAAATTGTTGGGTCAAAAAATTGAAACCTTCAACTTTAATAAATATTGCTAAATTGCCCTCTGAACTGTTTGTACCAATTTACACTCCCATCAACTGCTAAGCATGTGAGCTCCCTTTTTCTGAGGAATGCATTAACACCTGGTACTGTAAGACTTTTTAAAGAATATGCTGTACAAAGAAAAATAATTTTTGTTGTTATTTCAATCTGCATCTCCCTGACTAAGAGTGAGATTAGGCATCTTTTAGGTATTTCTTAGGTGTATTGATTTTCTCCTCTGGTGAATTGCTTATTTAAATTTGAGTCATTTTTCTAACGGTGTCTTTTTCTTTTTCCTTGGTTTGTTGGGATTTTAAAAATATACTTTGTATAACAATTCTGCTTGTTATATACATTCATTCAATTACATTATTTTTGGCCATGATAAAGTTTTTATTTTTTAATTTTGATATGGTAAATTTTGTTCTTTATGATTTGTCATATTTGCATCCCTGAGAACTGAAAAACATCATATATTTTCTCCTAATAATTTGAGATTTATTTTTCCGGTTAGATTTTTAATTCATATGGAAATTACTTTTTCTGTGTGGGGTGGTAACAATCTAAATTTATATTATTTTTGCATTTGGAAAGGTGAGGCTCACAATACAACTCATTGAACAGTCTATAATATCTCTGTTGGTTTATAATGTAACCTCTTTCATATCTCAAGACCACACGTAGATATTGATATGTTTCTGGGCTCTCTACTTTGTTCCAATGATCTCTTTGTATATTCTGTGAAATCAATGTACTGTTTCAAACACTCTAACTAAAATAATCCTTCATATATGGAATATCTGGTATGGAAAATCCATTCCCGGCACTCGGTATCTACATACCTACTTCAAGAATGCGTTTGAAAATTTTTGGATATTTAATAATATGCCACATAAATTTTAGAATCAGTTTTCTAAATTCTATGAAAGATTCTTGTTAACAGATTAGAATTGAATTTCATGTGTGGATTTACTTTTATTCAGTCACTACATGATATTAAGTCTTCACATTTGTAAACATGGTATATTGACTAATTTATTCAGGCCTTCTTTATTTTTCTTCAATTTTATTGAGTTTTAAAATTATTTGTATATCTCTGCTTCTTTGAGAATTGCACTTGTTTTTCTTTTGGGATAATGATTAAAATTTTAGTAAATATACTTCACTTTATATTTTTCTGATGTGGTCTATATATACTCAATATTCCTATACTCATTCTTCTCTCCTCTTAATAAATATAAGTATTTAAGATCCCTTTAAATGAACCCAAATAAACACTTTAAAGTGTAGTAAAGTAGAAGGAACGTAACTGTGAATATATACCATAGAAAATACGGTAAGAGAAAGAGTAGATGGAAATGAGAAAATGAGAAAAAATAAACAATAATGAAATAGAAATTAAAACAGCTTGAGAAAGAGAAAATAAAAGATATATAAGACAGGCAAATTAGAGCTAACAGACATAAAATGGGATTCCCTGAAGAAGAAAATCGAAGCAATGGAACAGAAAGAACAGTAAGAACTATAATTTAAGAAAGCTGTACTAAAATAATACCTGAATCTATATATTGAGAATCATATTCTATACATGGAAAATTCAATCCAGTATGGACAAAGTATATGGAAAGTATAATAACCTCACTTACACTGCCATAGGCAATAACTGTATTAGGATATCAGTTCAAATGATATAGTGGTGAAGATGGGATGAAGAGAAATTGCTAGCAGATATGATTTAGGGACAAAGTGAAAGCATGTGAAACAGGAGGAGATAGACGACATTATTGAAACTATTAGTATAAAGGTTACCATTCTAAAAAAAATATAAACCTTCCTAATACCAAAAAAGTATGAAGAATAAGAATGCAAAAAGATTCCATAATACTGTGTATTTCCATATATGAACATAATTAAAATTATAATATAACTAAGAACAAACATATCAGTCATATCAATAAATAGAAATGAGCTTGAGAAATCCATAAAAAGGGAAAAATAAACTTTTTAACACAGAAAAATGCAGTACTATGCCATATACATGAGACATATCTAAAACCAAAAGATTACAAAAATTTTAATATAAGGGTGTATGGGTACATACCATGAAAGGCAAATTAAAAATTATATTTATGGCTTAGCAGGAGCTACTCCTGCAGTGCCAGCTCAGTGCTTTAATCTCTACCCTAGGCCTTTCTTTGCTATTCCTCGACCAACAGTGTTTGGGCAAGGACCTACAGCCTTCCTTGTCCAGAGGGAGCAAAGGAGAAGTTGTGGTGTTCTCACTGTTCTTCAGGGGCCCTGATGCTCTGGGGGTTGGGAAATATGTATATATTTATTTTATATAATATTAGAAAAAACACAGGAACAAAAGCACTAAGTAATTATCTCAAAATGTAGTGAGATTTACAAGCAATGTTTTTCTTTTGGGGACTTAGTTCTGTTTTTTAAATTTTTTGCTATGAACATGTATTCATTTCGTAATTAAAATGTTATTTAAAAATAAAATGGAACTGCTGAAGAAGAAAATTTTATTTATGACTCATATCAGATAAGGTAGTTTATTATTTAATCATTAAATGTGAAAAATATATTTTATAAGGCCAAAGGATAAATTAATAATAAACATATTCTATAATAATTAATATATAATAGCAAAGTATTGTAATTAATATACATTTTGCAATACAGCAAAGTTCATAAATTAGAAATTATAAGAGATATAAGATGGTAACACATCTTTCAATCCAAAACAAATCAAGTGTGCAAAAGTAATTAAACATATTAAAGAATCATATAATATCACCAGTGTATTAGATCTTAAACATATATATCAAACTTTGAAAATATACCTTTTCAAGTGCATATGTAATATTAATAAAAGTTTATCACATATTATTCTATAAAGTTCAATCAATTTCAAAATTAGAAATAACACAAACCAGTGTTCTCAGATCATAATGAAATAAAACTAGATATAATGTTTTTTTAATTTTTTTATTTCAGGAAATTATGGGGATACAAACATTTTGGATACATGTTATGACTTTGCCATAGAGATATACTTTTTTTTTTTAACTGTTGAAGTTGCTTCTACCTGGAATAATTTGAGCTCTCTTATTAAAATAAGTCTTTGGACAAAGAAGATATTCAAGCTAAAATTTCAAGATTTCTAAAATTTATAACATGTTATAATCTATAGGGTAAATTAACTAAAATGATCCCCAGACAACCCAAATGCCCATCAATTCATGAATGGATTAGCAAAATGTGGTATATGTATACCATGGAATATTACTCAGCTATTAGAAATAATGGCAATATGGCATCTCTTTGGTTCTCCCGGAGAGAGTTGGAACCCATCCTATTAAGTGAAGTATCTCAAGAATGGAAAAATAAGCACCACATGTACTCACCAACAAACTGGTTTCCCTGATCATTACCTAAGTGCACATTTGGGAATAACACCAATTGAGTATCGGGCAGAGGTGGGGGCTGGGGGGAGGGGATGGGTGCATACCTACTTGATGAGTGCGATGTGCACTGTCTAGGGAATGGACAGGCTTGAAGCTTAGACTCGGGGGGGATGGGGGGGCATGGACAATATATATAACCTGAACTTTTGTACCCCCATAATGAGCTGAAATAAAATAAAATAAAATAAACAATAAATAAATACTCTGATAAAAAAAAAGAAAATGAATTAAATACCTAACCCCAAAAATAGAAAAAGAAAAAGAAAGTGGCCGCTTCCCTCCATGTGCCACGGCGCCGCCACTCCCCTTCCTCAGGCCGCCGCTTATCCCTGGGTCTATGGAAGTAATGGAAGGACCTCTCAACCTGGCTCATCAACAGAGCAGACGGGCAGACCGTTTATTAACTACAGGCAAATATAAAGAGACTATTTCTTGTCACAAAAAGGCTGCAGCATATCTTTCCGAAGCCATGAAGTTGACACAATCTGAGCAGGCTCCTTTATCACTGGAATTGCAAAGGGATAGCCACATGAAACAGCTCCTTCTCATCCAGGAGAGGTAGAAAAGGGCAAAACGTGAGGAAAGATTGAAAGCTCAGCAGAACACAGACAAGGATGTAGCCACCCATCTTCAGGCATCTCACAAACCCTCTGCTGAGGACACAGAGGGCCAGAGCCCCCTTCTTTCTCAGAAGTATAGCCCTTCCGCGGAGAAACACCTGCCTGAAATTCAGGGGATCTTTGACAGGGATCCAGACACACTACTATTTTTACTTCAGCAAAAGAGTGAGCCAACAGAGCCATGTATTGGAAGCAAAGCCCCAAGAGATGATAAAACGATTATAGAGGAGCAGGCAACCAAAATTGCAGAGTTGAAGAGGTATGTGGAATTTCTTGTGGCTGAGAATGAAAGATTAAGGAAAGAAAATAAACAACTAAACCTGAAAAGGCCAGACTTCTAAAAGGTCCGATAGAAAAGGAGCTGGATGTAGATGCTGATTTTGTAGAAAAGTCAAGAGTTATGGAGCTTGCCACCACATTCAGAAACTGCCACAGCCTCCTCAACCTGGCAGAAGTTTGCAGCAAATACCGATAAAGCCAAGGACATTCCAATACCAAATCTTCCTCCCTTGGATTTTCCATCTCCAGAACTTCCCCTTGTGGATCTCTCTGAGGATATTCTGAAAGGACTTATGAATAATTAAAATGGAAGGTCACAGAAGAGGCAAGAAGAAGAAATAATACAGTAATACAGTTAAGCAAAAAAAAAAAAAAGGGAAAACCACATACAAGGGTAATCCCGGAAATGCTTCATCATCTGGCAGACTAGGGGAGAAGAGGCAGTGCCAGGACTTGGGAAACAGTCACTGTGAAATACGTTGCATATCTGATTCATTGACTTGAGCTAATGATTCCGACTTGGCAAGACACTAAACTCTTGGAGGTTCACTTTCTCCTGATACAAAACCAAATGGCTACCTGGAATAATTTTTTCAAGCAACAATTATTTTTCTTATCTTCAGGGTTAAAAATATATAAAAGTATGTTACATGTAATTAATCTATAATGCCATAAATGATAATGCAAAACCTAAATAATATGGTAGCCTGATGGACTGCCTTATATTTGAGACATGCTTTTTATCATGCATTGACTTTATGCGTTTCATTATGCACATTTTGTTTGTTTAAATAAGGTGTGTCAGATACACACCTTTCTAGATGAAACTATATGTGCCACACTTTGCACTACTCATAACATAATGATAACCTCAAGACTATCAGGAGAAATATTTAAATTTCCATTTTATGAAAGGAACCAAATTATTAGTTATGCTTTTTTAAACAAATTACCAGTTTACATAATTAATCAGGGTGCATTTTAAGTTCTAATTTTGTTTTTTGTATAATGCATCATTTGAAAATCCAAGGAAATGTCCTTTGTTTTTAATGATGCATGAGTGGAAGTAATGCTAGTTGGAAGTATTTGATTGTAAGAAATCAATAAAGTAATTGTGTTTAAAAAAAAAGTAAATGAAAAAAAATAAAATAGATGAATGCAAAAGCTGAGCTAGAAAAAGGGGAATAAAATAGAACTAACAAATAAAGTCCCAAACTGGTACTTTGAAGGAAAAAAAAACAAAACAACTGAGTGATCTTTGTTTAACATGGAGTGAGTGTGCATGTGTGTATGTGTGTATAAGTAAGCTCCCAAACCAACATCTTACTTATTGAAGAAACACACTAGGGACACACCTACTAATGTTATAAACATACCAAAAATGGAAATTATTTCTATTATTACTTAATATTAGATTGTAGTTATTATCCAAAGCTATTGAACAAGAGAAAATAATTACAGTATAATCATTGAAAGAGAAAAAGAGAAAACAACCTCTTTATGCAGATGATCAGATTGTATATTTGGAAAATCCAATAGAACAAATGGAAAAACTACTGAAAACAAGATAATTTAGTAAAGTAAAATTAGCATAGATAAACCAGTAGTCTCCATATATAGAAAAGTAATTGTTTAGAAAATATAATAGAAAAGAAAGCACCCTTTAAATTAGCAACATAATGGTAAAAACTAAACTGACTAGGCTTAATTTTTTTGTTTTTCAAGACAAGGTCTTGTGCTATCTCCTGGACTAGAGTGCAATGGCATCATCATAGCTCACGGCAACCTCAAACGCCTGGGCTCAAGTGATTCTCCTGCCTCAGTCTCCCTAGTAGCTGAGACTACAGACGTGGGCCACCACTCCCAGATAATTTTTCTTTTCTATTATTTTTTGTAGAGATTTAATCTGGCTATGTTGCTCAGGCTGGTCTGAACTCCTGGGCTTAAGCAATCCTCCTCCCTCAGCCTTCCATCGTGCTGGGATTACAGGCATGAACCATAGAGCCTGGCCTGACTAGACTTCAATTTAATGAGAAATGTCAAAACCTGCATGAAGAAAGCTTTAAAACACGCTCCACTGCCATATATATAGACTTGAACAAATGGAAAAACATATCAATTTTTTGATTAGGAAAATTAGACACCTAGATATGTTAATTCTTGCTAAGGTAATTTATTAGTATAATGTTATCCCAATATGATGCGAAGAGCTGTTTATTCTTGTTTGTTTGTTCCTGGAGCCAAAGCAGATGATTTTAAAATTCATTAGAGTATCCAGCAAAATCCTGAAAAAGAAGAGCAATGGGGTGAAATTTGTTATACAGATATTACAATATATTATATATCCTCCATAATTTGAAGAGTATGGTTCAGGTGCATTTAACAAAAAAAGATTAAATTGCTTCATTGGTGCCGGTGTGAGCCCATTTTGCCTTTAGATACATTCCTGGCCCTACCCCTTGCTTTGTTCTGTATAGCAAAATGGTTAACCCCTTCAGATTCCCTTTCCAAATTCCTCAATTCTAGCTGGGTTTGAACAATGGGAGGCAGTGATGGAAGAGTGGAGGACTGAAGGAATGGAGAAATCAGGGTACTTCTACCACTCGCTTTCCATCTCCAGCTCTTACCATGGTTCTAGCTTTCAACAAATGAACTCAGACTAAAATACAGAATGAGTATGAACGGGTATTAAGGAGATATTAACTCCTTATCTATTAGATATATTCTAAAATATTTATGTGTGAAATGGCATAATGTTTTGAATTTGTGCTGAAACAAATTAGTATAGACTAATTGTGGTATGGAGTAGAGCAAGACTGGCAGAATGGTGATAATTGTTGGAGCTGGATGATAGGGATCCTCTCTACTTTTGTATATATTAGGTGTTTTCCTAATAAAATAAAGAATAAGCAATTCACTTCAGTTTGCTTAATTACCTCTACTATCTTAGATGTGATGCTTTCCTATGGGGAGTTTTATAATCATTTCTCATGGTACTGATTGCATTTTCACTTTTGTAATTTTTTAAATATTTCTAGTGAGAATTTTTTTTCTCAGTTATACCTGCCTTTTCTGGGATGTGCCACAATTGTCATAATGTGGCTTTCCCAACCATATGGCTCCTAATCTGGTCTTAAATTTGTGCTTTGGGACTCCTTTTCTGTGCTAATAGTACTATTCTGATCATTACAGCTGTGTTAATGTAGGTTAATTTTAAAGCCTACCCTGGTTGGTTCTGTTCTATATGGTCCTCTGAGAATACAACCCAGGTTAGTGGGAGAAGGCTATTTTAGCTCCAGTTCATAGACATAACGCTGGAATCCATCCTTTGCTTAACATAAGAAGCCAGTTCTGATGAGCTGTCACCTGTGGGTTTCATTTGGCACCCATCCACATTGTAAATGTTAATCCTCTGGCCCCCACTGCTTCTATCCAGTCTTGGCTTATGATCGCCATGTGGCTTTAGCCCCTGCTTACCATTGTTGATTTCCTCTTTGTTATTACTCCTTGGACATTTTCTTCTACCTATTTTTGCATATTTAAAAATTGTTTGTCATTTATATGAGCAGTTGAGAGGTGATTCAATCTGGACTCACATTGTGCCCAAAGTCATTTGCCAAATTCATTCCCATTTGACTTCTCTCTACCCCCCTTCAACAAAACTACTCTTCAATATCACCAATAATTTCCCTATCTCCAACACTAATATATACTTCTCTTCCCTCTTTATATTTGTTTACTAGACAGCGTGAATCACAGTTCACCACATTGTTGATTTTGAAACATGCTCCTTTTTTGAATCCCATAACTCCACACTCTCCTCGTTTTTCCCCTCAAGTCTCTGAGCACACTACTTAATCTCTTTTTCTTGCTCCTTTCCCCTCGTTTCCTCCTTCCTGACCTTAATTTTACACAAAGCTCTTCTGGGACCACTAGTATTCTCTATAATCTTGCAAAGTTATTTGAAAATGTCCTGTAACTAAATATTATCCTTATGATGAGAGCTCCTTATCTTCAGCATATATCTCCACTTAAAACTCTATACTCAAATATCCAATTGCCTATTTGATAGCTCCACTTCATGTCTAATAGGTATCTTGAATTTAGATATCATTTAAAAAATCCTTATTTAATACTCAACTTCTCAACTTTTTATTGTCTCAGTCTTTCCCATCTTAGTAAATTGCACCAGCATCCACCGCGTTGCTTAAATAAAAACAGCAAACATTCATCCTGATGTCTCCCTTTTCCTCATTCCCCACATCAATACAACAGCAAATATTATTGCTCTACCACCAAAATAGACTTATATATATGTCCACTTCCCTCACTCTCCTGTGTTACCACCCTAGTAGTAAAAACCACCATCATTTCTCAACTGCACTACCTCCTTATTAATATTATTGTTAACCATTCTTACTCCCCTATAGTCCATTTTTCACACAATGGCCAAAATGAGTTTTTAAAAATTTTAAATTTTAATCAATGCCTTTGTTATTGCTTCTTTTAATATCCTGACATTTCAGTTCCTCTAACAATTCTTCATCAATGATCTCATCTACTAACCTACCCGTCACTCACCCACATGGTCTCAGTTTCAAGCATCCCAATGTCTGACAAACACCTCCTATATTTTCTGTTCTCTCCCTAAAGAATTTCAAATTCAGCAATCTCTTGAGCTCTCTAGGAATTGTAATTCACTAATTTACTCCAATTTTATCCATACTTTCTTCCATACCCTCTTTAAATTCAAAGTTAATAATTATATACATATATAGAATAGTTGATTGGATTATTATTTCCAATTGATCACTCCCTCTCTGTTATGGAATTATACATCCATGCTCCTTGCCATATGACTTTCCAGTACATTATATTAAAGTATATGGATTATATTTCCCCTCCTCATTGATGTTAGGCCTGACTTTGTGAGTTGCTTGGGCCAAAGGCATGAACAAGAAAATACCTTTAATCTGCTTGTTTGACTTGCTTATCCTCTCCTCTTGTGCTTCTGTGATTTGCCAAGAGAATAGCATGTTCTTGTAGCTGCTACTCCTTCAGGCTTGGCCTGAGAACGCAGATGTGGAGTCAACCTGAATCTGACCATAAGCCTGGAGTCCAGCCTGACCTAGACAAGCCTAGAAGCACGAAAATGAATATTTTTGTTGTAGAACACTGAGATCTTAAGACAATTTACTAAATGGCAGAAACTGTCCTATTGCAGCCTCACGAGAGTCTCATTCTCCGTACCCAGTCTCCCACCTTTGATATAATCCCCTGCCCCAAGTCATAAACAGATACATCATAGTTGGAATAATATGACAAAAAATGGTATCAGTAGTTGTCGCTATTAGATGGTGCACTTGTTGTAATTTTAGTCCTTGTTTCTCTCTTGAAGAGATAGTTACACATTTTCTAGCTTACTCCTTACTAACTGAATGACCTTGGGCATGTTATTTAAGCTTTCATTGCCCCAAGTTTCCCACCCGTAAAATGGGAATGTAATAGTACCTACTTCCTTATATGGTAGTTGTGAAGATTAAATGCATCAATATCTATCACTCCTTTAGCAAAGTGCCTGGAACTTGTAGGTGCTTAATAAGCCTTATTTTTATTACTATTATTATTATTATTACAGTGACTCAGAACAAATGAAGGTAAAACTTATATATTACAATTTGCGTACCTTGTCTAGTGTATAATCTGGTTATATTTTTTTCACATTTCTGACAGAATTCTCTGGATATCATTGGAGTATTATATTGTGATGAGGGGAGGGTGCTTTAGTTTTAGGTGTAGGAAATACTGGAATTTTATATTACTGAATGTTCTTGCAAAAACTGAACTGATTATCAGAAAATCAAACTCAGCCTCATAATAAATAATGATTTATCATGAATAATTTGGTTTATTGAGAGAACACAAAAGTGGTTCAATATTAGGAAATGCATTACCATAGTTAATTATGAAGACAAATGAAATATTTTGAAAAGATAGCTTTGTAAAGTCTGGTTTGTAACTCATAGAACCTCTTAGGGAGTGAGAGAAGCAACCAAAGAGAGGGAAACATACATAAGGGAAATAACCTCCATTAACACTACAACCAGGGAATAGTGACAACAACATAGCATATGCTTTGAGCAATTTTTGTCACATACAATGTAATTTGGAAAAGAATGATGACAATTAGAATGAATACTCAACATCCCCCAGAGAGTAGTTACAAAGTATTAGGAAGTAAGTGGAAAAAATTCAAGCAAAATCTACTAGTCTAATAATATCCCTTACTTTAGATGGAGAAGGTATAGAAGCATAGCTAGAGTCTGAGAGGCATGAAACAGCCACACATGTAACTCTTTTTTCTCCTGCAGATTAAAAGCAATCCTGGGCTGTAGCAAAAAAAAAAAAAAAAAGAAGAAGAAGAAGAAGGAGAAATTATGTGAGGATTTCATTATTTTTTTTCTAGCCTAGTGACTTAAAAGTGGTAAGAGCATCACTGATGGAGGGAGCAAATTTACTAATTTATCCAAACTAGATTTGAATGTAGGAAAGAATACGGGAGTAGAGGAGAGATTGGGGAAATCTATGTGTAACTATTTTCATAGAGGCAGACAATAGCAGAAAAAGTGGCTGTTCAGAAAAGGAAAATCCATGTATCTTTACCAATATAAAAATAGAATTCCTCTGGGATTTATTCTAAACCAGGAGATTTCAAATATGTTCCCCAGAGTTCTAGATTGCTCTAAAGGTGACTAAGAGAACACCACAAGGATCAATCAGAATTCATTTTTCAAGATCTCTATTCAATTTTTTTCATAACATCCTATTCCTGTGTGATGTGACAAACATACCTTCATCTTTATCATCTATTATCTTCTTATAATGTCTGTTCATTTGTTTCTTTTGTTGTAGTCCCTTTTTTCTGAGGTTTTTTAAATTGTATTTGTATTTAAGAATCACTGGTTGTTAAGCACTGTTGTAAGTATTTTATAAATATTGAATAATATTTATAATTATACATATATGTAATATATATGTGTGTGCATGTATGTATATATATATATTCTTCTTACCATCCTGAGAGGTAATTGCTGTTATAAATTCCTTTTTATAAATGGGGAAACTGAGACACAGAGATGTTGAGAAACTTACCCAAGGTCACACAGCAATGAGCAGAGCCAGAATTTGAACCCAGGTGCTCTGGTTCCCAGAGTCCTTCTTCTTAACTACCACAAGATGATGCTGCTCTTTGGTGTTTAAGTTTCATGCTGTTGGCTTTTCTAAAGTCTCTGGAGATTCTCAACAATGTGCTTATCTTTTTTTTTTCTTTTTTTGAGCTTGCATTCTTGGTAGTTTGTGAAAGTTGTTCCTTTAATTTAACTTCTATATCCACCTGGAACAATGGGAAATGCACCTGGGAAGAAAAATACCAGTAGCCAGCATTCAGTGTGTGGTTCTTTGCCATTCTTTCTTTCTGAGTGTCAACAGCTACCCAGGGCACTTCCTTGCTTCCCAGCTATGTATGTTCAATTACTGCTCCCACTTGGAGCAGTAAGGGGGCTAGATATCTTAGCAATGTCTTACTTGGAAAAAAATGAGGTTGCAGTGTCTCAATTGACTAATGAAGAATTTGTTTTGATCACATAAAAATTCACAATTCCTTTATCGAAAAAATAAACCACAAATTGTATTAACTAACAAATAGTAAATTAGGAAAATACATGTGTAACACATATTTATAGTTAATATTTAATAGCCTTAATGATACAAAATTTTACAAATCCATAGAAAATGGCAGATACCAAATAGAAAAATGGGGAAAGGTCATAAAAAGGAAATGTGAAAAAGGGAATATACCTGAAAATACTTCATATTTCCTACTTATGAAGTGTAACATAAAATGCATCACATTTCCAAAGATAAAAAACATTAGCTTGATCAGTGTTGGTCAAGCTGTAGGGAAATGGATATTCTTATACAATGTTCCTGGGCATGTAAGCTGGTACAATTTTCAGGCTTGCCATCTGGCAATATGTAGCTGAATCAGGTAGCATTAAGTTCAGCTTTAACAGAGACCCTAAAATAAAAGAATGCTTAAAAATACTAAAGTTTCTATTTCACATAAGCCTTTTTAAAGCAAGACTAAATATACAATTAAGAAAGAGAACTTCTTAAAAGAAATGTAATATCCTTAGGAGGATGAAATTAAATCTGTCCTATGAAAAAGGGACATGCTTTTATGAAAATAGTATAAAAACAAATTTCTGGATTCTCTCAAAACATCAGAAGATCCGTTGACAATGAGCCAGCATTTCTGCATGGCTTTAATCTGTGAAACTGAGTAGCAGGCAACACCTTTGAAGAGGATGATGTCTAATAATGTTGGAATGATTAAGAATTCACAGTATATCCATTTAATGGGAATCTGACACCATTGAAAAGAATGAAGTAGAAATAACTATGTCAATATTTTTTAAAAAGTGATATTAAGCAAAACTAACAAGTTATAGAGTAGGGTTTATAGTATAAATCCATTTATGTAAATATATGCATGTGTGTATCTACTTGTAACTAAATTTGTGTGTATCTATTTGTAAATAAATCACATATATGTGAAAAATTCTGGAGATATATATATATATATATTAATATATTCAATTGGCCTTCTCTGAGATTTGGGGAATTGTTTATTTTCATTTTCATTTTGAGGTGACATTTTATTTTCATATTTATATGCATCTATTATTTAATTTATCATTTAATAGATACCATCAAACGGCTTCTAGAAATAGCTACTGTGTGCCAGACAAAATAACTTTTATGAATGTCACACTTTTACAAATAAGTAAACCAAAGATATCCTTGTTAATATGAAATAAAATATAGAAACCAAAATAAATAAGGAGTCTAAGTCAGGTTCTTCTGGGAAACCTCTTACGTGAAATTAGATCTGTGGAAAAGATAAATATTAGCAAATAATATCCATTGAGGCCTACTATAATAAAGCATTAATAACCATCCTCCAATATCTACTTTGCAACTAAGAAATATTTTATTTGTTCTGTGAATTTTAGTATAGTAGTTTATTTTGAGAAAATAAAAAAAAATGAAAATCATTGATATCCATTTCTGGAAACCCTTATTTCATTTTGGCTAAAATGAATGCATCCTGTTAAAATGGTTTCTATTTAATAACAGTTTATAAAATGTGGTTTCCAGGAATTTGAACAACTTTTTTTAATGTTTCTATAAATCTTGACAAGGTAAAGTGCATGAATATGAGCATGTGACAGCTGTAGCAAGCAGAGTGATAAAAATTGAAGACAAGCTGCGGGAGAACAGATTTTGTTAAAGGTTAACTATGTAATGTACCAATATTAAATTAAATATTAAATATTAACTGTTGTTTTCCCCAAATAATGAGCAACTTTAGTATCAAATATGCTTCCAGAAGGAGAAATTTATGTTCATATAATTTTCTTGTGTTTTAACTAAAACATATTTAATAGATTCTTATGCTTTGAGAATCTATTGGAAAGTTGAGAATCCTCAACATTTATAAGTATGGATGGAGTTTATGAATTAACCATTATTGATAACATAATAAGCATATATATATATTTTTATTTCAGAATATTATTGGGGTACAAAGAAAAAAATACATTCTACAATAAAGACATATATTTTGAAATATGAATATATAAGCCAAAAGTAGGTAAGAAACAGTGGAATTATTCCAATTTTAATTAAATTTATAAATATCTCTTTTATTTTATTGCAGTACTTAGGGAAGCACAATTATTTTTCCTACCTTTATCTTTCCTATCAAAAAAAGACTTCTTTTAATCCTTTCAATTGTGAATATAGCTAATAATGATGATAACAGTTGATAAATAATAACAATTAACATATTTAGTGCAGACTATATGATAGACTTTAGGTAAGTGATTTCTATAATTATCTCTTAATTATCATCCCAGCCCTGGGATGTGATTTTATCATTGTAAAATAAGGTTAAGTGACTTGCTTAACCTCAAACCCTATCTGAAGCTTGGAGCCAGCTGTTATTATCCAAACTTTATTAAAATCAGTAAATATTTGTGTTTTTCTAATTTTTAATTACTATGGATACATAATAGTTATACAAACTTATGGGGTACAAATGAGGTTTTGATATAGGCATACAATGTGTAATGATCAAATCAGGGTAATTGGGCTATCCATCATCTCAAGCATTTGTCATTTCTTTGTGTAAGGAACATTCCAGTTTCATTCTTTTAGTTATTTCAAAATATAGAATCAATTATTGTTAACTATAGTTACCCTATTGTGCTATTAAATTCTAGATCTTATTTCTTCTAACTGTATTTTTGTACCCATTAACCATCTCCTCTTTAACTCCCTCTGCTTCTCTTCCCAGCCTCTGGTAACCATCATCCTACTCTCTATCTCTGAGTTCAATTTTTTTTCTTTAGCTTCCACATACATGGGAGAACATGTGACATTTGCCTTTCTATACCTGGTTTATTTCACTTAACATAATGTCCTCCAGTTCCATCCATGTTGTTGCAAAGGACAAGATTTCATTTTGTTTTATGTCTGAATAATATTCCATTTTATATATGTGCCACTTTTTCTTTATCCATTCATCTGCTGATGGACACTTAGGTTGATTTCATATTTTGATTATTGTGATTAGTGTTGCCATAAATATAGGGGTGCAGATATTTCTTCAATGGGTACTGAGTTCCTTTCTTTTGAATACATACCCAGCAGTGGGATTGTTTGATTATATGGTAGTTCTATTTTTAGTTTTTTAAGAAGTCTCCATACTGTTCTCTGTAATGGTTGTACTAATTTACATTCCCACCAACAACTTACAAGGTTTCCCCTTTCTACACATCCTCAGCAACATCCATTATTGCCTGTTATTTTGAATAAAAGCCATTTTAACTGGGGTGAGATATCTCATTGTAGTGTTGATTTGCATTTCTCTGATGACTAATGATGTTGAGCCATTTTTCATATACCTGGTGGCCATTTGTATGTCTTTTTTTGAGAAATGTCTACTCATATCTTTTGCCCATTTTTTAATCAGGTTATTTGTTTTTTTCCTATTGAGTTTTTGAGCTCCTTATATATTCTGGTTCTTAATCCTTTGTCAGATGGGTAGTTTGCAAATATATTCTCCCATTCTGTGATTTGTCTTTTCAAATCCATAAATATTTGATGTTGTAAGTCACTGATATTTGAGGTTGTCAGTTACACAGCAAAAATGGACTGTTTTCATATTATTATGGCTTCAATTTCTTTTTTATTCCAAGAATTATTTATGAATTATTTATCTTTAGATTACTGAATTTTTAACTTATCTTTTGTTTTTTAATCTTTTTTTTCAAGTAGGATCTGAGTAGTTCCTGCATTTAAAAAATTTATTGATATTTTTCTGCCATTATATAATCAAATTTTGTAAATATTCCATATGTGCTGGCATATCTTTTTAGTCAACAAAGTATGATATGCATCTCTATTTACTTAACTGTATCATATTATTCAGTCTAATGCCTTATGTATTTTACCATATTTTGAAAAAAATAAAGAACAGTGAGCTGAAATCCCTTTGTAACTTTGCTTTTCTGTCAATTTCCCTCAAATTTTCTGTAGTTTTGGCCTATGCAGTTCATAATAGTTATATGACATTTTGATGTAACACTTTTGACACAACTATTTTGCTGCAGCTGTTTTGATTTCTACTTTTTGAAATCAATGATTTTTAACATGGTCATTTGGCGTGGGAACACTTTGACACAGCCCATATAAATAAACCATTTACCTCTCAACTTTTCCTGTTACAAAATAATATATCAAACACATTTTTTCAGGATCACTTCACACATGACTTCAATCCTTCTCTGGATGATAGGAATCAGTTGGGGTGCCAAGATCAGGTAAGGATTAGATACATGATTAAGTAAAGGGTGGGTATAGGGTCTGGATTTCTTTTTACTTATATAACCTAAGCATAACTAAATGAAATTTTTACATTTTTCTCAGATAATTTGATATTTAAGCGTATCCTACATTGGTCTTCATTGTAGATTAAAACATTGCTCATTAAAAAGATTTTCTTTTCCTGGTTTTAGTGAAATTTTGGCCTTGAATTCTACAGTGTCTGATACTGACAGCCTAAGCTTTTTTAGTTTGTGTTTACCTGGCATGTATTGCCCAAGTTCTTACTTTCAAATCACATTTTTTTAATATGATCTCTTATAAATGGCATATGGTTGATTTGTTTCCCTTTGATACTAGAATGAATTATTTTCTTTCAAATAAATTTTTATCATTCATATTTATTTTCATAACTGATGTGTTTGGTTTTATTTTTCCAACATGGATTATATTCTGTATGTGTATGTTTTCTTACTGCTTCAGTAGTTTGTTTTATTATCTTTTTGTAAAGTTCTAATGAATGGATGGCATATAAATCAGGATAAGCTAGATATTCCTGATGCAAAAAGTAACCACAAAAATAAAGAGACATTATCAACAAATGTTTATTTTTCACTCAAAATATAAATCGGTTACTTGTTGGCTGTATCCGTTCTCCATGTCTTCATTCCAGGGCCAAGGCTGATGGGGAAGCATCTATCTAGAATCCTGCCAGTTTAGTGGCAATGAAGATTGAATACATAGAGAACAGTGCACTCACTCTTTTAAAAACACATTTCATTGGCCATAGAAAATCACATGGCCAAGCCTAATATCCAAGAGGTGGGGAAATAAAACCCTTACGCAGAGAAGGGCATTGAATGTTTCTGATAAATTACAGTGTCTACCACCGAAAATATTTGTCCTAATTTCAGTTCTACAAGTAGTTTCCTTTAAATATTTCAAAAACATATTTGGGTCCATATTTCTATAATTATCAAAAGTAAAATAACCCTCCTATTTATGAGAAAAATAACATGCCTTAGCTCCTCTTTCCCGTTCTAATTTATTTAATTAGCTTGGTGTTTTAGAGCCAAATGAAAATTTTTGCAGGCATTTTTCTGGTCCATTTTCCCATTTCTGCTTTATGACTTTATATATAACAATAATTTTGGTCTTTCTAGCTGCCTATGCCATACCATCAGTAGTCACATGTCACTTATTTGTGTTTACTTATTTAAATTAATTCCTTAACTGGAGAATGTTTTCTTTTTGCTATTTTTATTCAAGGTTGCTATTAGTCAACTGATCTTTCTTAATGATTTTGCATAACATAGATGGTCTATTGCCTTCACTAAAGAATGACTGTCTGCTTGGTTATCAAATTTTTACTTCACAATCTTTTTTTCCTTTAGAACTCTAGATATTTTGTGCTATAGTCTTTTGGATGGTAGTACTCTGGAGAATAAACCTAAAGTAAACTTAATTTTTATTTCTTTATAAATCTATGTGATTTTAGAGTTCTTTCTTTAGCTTTGAGATTCAAACATTTTTCAAGATATGTAAAAATGTTTATTTGTAAAATTTTATTTACTTTTCCTGAAATGCAGTGAGCTCTTTTGATCTACAAATACAAGGCTTTGTTCAGTTTATTACAGATTTGTATTACTATCATATCTTTCATTGTTAGTTCTATTCCAATTGTTCTTGTCTCTTTTTCAGAAAACCAATTATCTATAGGTTGAGCTAATTAATTCACGTATCCAAAAAATAATGGATTGCGCTTTATGCATTATAGGTTATGCTAAGTACAGTTCTAATGCCAATTCATATTTTGGGCCAGAATTTTTAGGTTTGTTTTACCTTCTTGCCTGAGTTCATCATATCCCCTTTATAGGAGTACATTTACTTCAGCAAGCTATCTCCTTTTTTTATGTTATTCTGTTTTGTTTTGTTTTTGCGACAGAGTCTCACTCTGTTGCCCGGGCTAGAGTGCCATGGCGTCAGCCTAGCTCACAGCAACCTCAAACTCCTGGGCTCAAGCAATCCTTCTGCCTCAGCCTCCCAAGTAGCTGGGACTACAGGCATGTGCCACCATGCCTGGCTAATTTTTTCTGTGTATTTTTAGCTGTCCATATCATTTCTTTCTATTTTTAGTAGAGACGGGGTCTTGCTCTTGCTCAGGCTGGTCTCGAACTCCTGACCTCGAGCGATCCTCCTGCCTCGGCCTCCCAGAGTGCTAGGATTACGGGCGTGAGCCACTGCACCTGGCCTATTATTCTGTTTTGTTCTCTAATTTTTTAACCTCTTATTTCATAGAGTCCATAATTCTGAAATTTATTGAAGAAAAAATAGTTTCATGTGTATTTTCTTGCCCATAATATTATTTTGTATACATTTTGGATGCAATTATTCTTATTTTACATTTCAAAATAATTTTAAAGATTTACTTTTTATTATTTTTCTTTAATACTATTATTCAAATTAGGAGAAATTAAAATTAATTTAGGATTGGTAGATATCTATAAACTTTACAGGCAGGCTGTCTTTTCTATTCATCACTCTCCAACACATTATTGTAAGAATCCTAACATATTAAGTTCTCAGATTGTTGCTTATAATCATTACTTTTGTCTAGAATTCCTATATGTAGTGGTTATGCAACTAATATGGATAATAGACACCAAAAATATGTCATGTTCTTAATGACTACATAGAGCAGAAATTATCCTGAATAGTTTCTGTCATTCAGTAGTTCTTACCTTGAGGGGTGTAATGTATGAAATGAAGGAGTTCAATATTCCAAAAGATGTTCTGTTTTCTTTTCCCTTATTTCTATCAGCTTTGTTTTTGTGATAAAATGTGCTGCTTCTTGTTCACTTCTCTTCCTTGTTATACTATATTATTGTGTGTACAAATGTATCAATATATAAAGAAATAATCATGAGGCATTGTTTTAGTCAGCTTGGGCTACTATAACAAAATATCATAAACTGTGTGGCTTAAACAATAGAAATTTATTTTTCACGGTTCTGGAAGCTGGGAAGTCCAAGACCAAGGTGTCAGACAGTTTGATTCCCATTGAGGGCTGTCTTCCTGATTTGCAGAATCCTGGCTATTTCCACACATGGTGGAGAGAAAGATCATTTCTGTTGTATTTCTTCTTATAAGGACACTAATCCCATTCATGGGGGCTCCATTCTCATGACCCAATTACTTCCCAAAGGCCTCACCTCCAAATACCATCACATTGAAAATTAGGGTTTCAACATACACAAACATTCAGTCCACAGCAGGCATACAAAGGAGGGCCATCAACCTTGTTGAGCCCAGAATTTTCGCTCGTGTAATAGGTAGGAAGGTTTGGTTTTATCATTCAAATTGGGAGCCCAATGTAAGGGGTAATTTAGAAATCCTTCTGTCTGTCTCCACATGAACAGAGTCTGAGAGCTCTTTAACCATTATTTCTAATATCCAGTAGTTCATATATCTAATTATCTGGAATAGTCCCTGTATTTCTGAAGCTCTTTACTCGCTATGGCTCTCAACTCTTGCTTTCTTATAGCGTCAGGGAAGATGCTTGTTAAAATCAGTAAAACATAGCAGAGGGTGCTAGAAGCTAAGCATTATAATCACTTTTCAGAAGAAAAATGACTCAAGAGTCACAGAAATTGGACAATCAAGGTGATAGTAATATAAACATCAATGAGTTGATAACCAGAAAAAAAGAGCCTTGTCATTTTTATTGAATATACCCTCAATTTAGAGTTTTAGAAAATTATAATTTCCTATTTTTATTATACAGAAATTATGATTATGATAAGTTGGATTCATCTTTTTGGTTAAACATATTTACAAAAATCCCCTAGATGAATGAGTGGAGTGCTTTTAGGGTTGACAAGGTGTGATAAAAAAATGCATAATTCAGTCCTTTATCTGATGTGTAGTATGCGAAAATTTTTTCCCATTCTGTAGGTTGTCTATTTACTCTTGTGACTGTTTCTTTGGCTGTGCAGAAGCTTTTTAATTTGATCAGGTCCCATTTATTTATTTTTGTTGCTGCTGTGATTGCCTTAGGGGTCTTCCTCATAAATTCTTTGCCTAGGCCAATGTCTGTAAGAGTCTTACCTACGTTTTCTTCTAGAATTCTAATAGTTTCTGACCTAAGGTTTAAGTCTGTTAACCACCGTGATTTGATTTTTGTGAGGGGTGAGAGCTGTGTGTCCTGTTTTAGTCTTCTACATGTGGATATCCAGCTTTCCCAGCACCATTTATTAAATAAGGAATCTTTTCCCCAGAGTATGTTTTTTTCTGCTTTGTCAAAGATTAGATGGCTATATGAGGATGGTTTTATATTTGGATTTTCTGTTCTGTTCCACTGGTCTGTGTCTCGGCACTTGTGCCAGTACCAGGCTGTTTTTAGAACCACAGCCTTGTAGTAAAGTTTGAAGTCTGGCAAATTAATACCTCCCAATTTGTTTTTTGTTGTTTAATATTGCTTTTGCTAAACGGGGTCTTCTCTGGTTCCATACAAAGCGTAAAATTATTTTTTCTATGTCTGTGAAAAAAGATGTTGGTAATTTAATAGGGATTGCATTGAATCTGTAGATAACTTTGGGCAGTATAGACATTTTAACAACTCAGGAAAATCAGTAAGAAAAAATCGAACAACCCTATCAAAAAGTGGGCAAAGGACATGAATAGAAATTTTTCAAAAGAAGATATAAAAATGGCTAACAAACATATGAAAAAGTGTTCAACATCTCTAATCATCAGGGAAATGCAAATCAAAACCACAATGAGATATCACTTAACTCCAGTGAGAACGGCCTTTATCAAAAAGTCTCAAAACTATACATGTTGGCGTGGGTGTGGAGAGACAGGTACTCTCATACACTGCTGGTGGGACTGTAAACTAGTGCAGCCCCTGTGGAAAGCAATGTGGAGATACCTTAAACAGATTCAAGTAGACCTACCATTCGATCCAGCAATCCCATTACTGGGCATCTACCCAGAAGAACAAAAGTCATTCTATAAAAAAGACACTTGCACCCGAATGTTTATAGCAGCACAATTCACAATCGCAAAGATGTGGAAACAACCCAAATGCCCATCGATTCATGAATGGATTAGCAAAATGTGGTATATGTATACTATGGAATATTACTCAGCTATTAGAAATGATGGTGATATGGCATCTCTTTGGTTCTCCTGGAGTGAGCTGGAACCCATTCTATTAAGTGAAATATCCCAAGAATGGAAAAACAAGCACCACATGTACTCACCAGCAAACTGGTTTCCCTGAGTGCACATTTGGGATTCACACCAATTGGGTATTGGACAGAGGTCAGGGCTGGGTGGAAGGGATGGGTGTAAACCTACTTGATGAGTGCGATGCGCACTGCCTGGGGAATGGACACGTTTGAAGTTCTCTCTGGGGGGGATGGGGTGGGGGGAGGGGAGGAGTGCACACCTATATGATGAGAGTGATGTGCACTGTCTAGGAAATGGACATAACTAAAGCTCAGACTCGGGGGGATGGGGAGGCATGGACAATGTATATAGCCTGATCTTTTGTACCCCTTAATGAGCTGAAAAACAAACAAAAAATAAAAAAAAAATAAAAATAAAATGCATAATTCATCAAATGTGAGTTATTTGCATTGTCATTATCAATGTTCTTTAGATAAAATATATTATTTATCATCATGTAGCATGCAAAATAACCCATATAATTTTATTAAAGTGTCCATAATAAGTGTCATAAAAGTGCAATTTCATGTGGTAATTGTAGAATGAATAGTTACCTTTCTCCATCCATCCTTAGTGCATGAGTAAATGGAAAGAAATAAATAGTCATGGGAATTACACAAAATGCAATAAGCCAAATGGTTGATGAATATTGTTTCATAGAACTTGAATAGCAATTAAATGCTAAAGGAACAAATTTAACATATATAAAAGCAGGCATTTTTACTCTGACAAAATGAAGTGCATATTGAATAACCAGACAGAAGATCAATAAGGAAATAGAGGACTTGAACAACGCTATTAATAAGTTAGATTTAGCAGATATATACAGAACACTCCACCCAACAGGAGAAGAATACTCGTTTTTCTCAAGTGCACATGAAACGTTCTCCAGGACAGACCACATATTAGGCCACAAAACAATTTGTAATACATTTTAAAAGGTTGACATCATGCAAAGTAACTTTTCTGATAACAATGGAATGAAACTAAAAATCAGTAACAGGAAAAATCCTGAAAAATTCACAAACATGTGGAAATTAAACAACACACTCTTAAACAATTTACAAAGATACCCTCAAACAAACTTTGGTCAGTTTCCTCTGAG
This sequence comes from Eulemur rufifrons, assembly GCF_041146395.1. Lineage (NCBI taxonomy): Eukaryota > Metazoa > Chordata > Mammalia > Primates > Lemuridae > Eulemur > Eulemur rufifrons. The sequence continues at coordinate 73,321,905 of NC_091012.1, forward strand.
CCCTCTCCTCTACTAGGCCTCACTTTGGCCTACAGAACCCATCTTTAGCAATAATTCTGCTAAGCCAGTTTATCAAGAATCCATCCATCTGATCATCATTAATATATAATCAACTTCCTCATCTTCCAACTTTGATATTTAAATATTTGTCCTGCCTTTAGCAAGAATATTTTTATACTAATTTAGCAAGAATCTCCCAACTGTTGGTATTGACTCTTTATAATATCACATCCACTGACCCGCTTACCTTACTCTTTGGCTATAAACCTAGTTGCATTTGCTCTATTCAGAGTTGATCCCAGTTCAATAGTGAAGTCTCTCTCCCCTACTGAAATAGCACCAAGTAAAATCTGTCTTGCCATTTTTAAGAAGTTTACAGTGCAAAATTGTTCTTTGACACAAGGTGTGAAAGAAGAAATCCAAAGGGAAATGAGAAAATAACTTAAAAAAATTAAAATTAAAAACACAACATATCAAAATCTATGAAATGCAGGGAAAACAGTGCTAAGAAGGAAATTAGTAGCTATAAACATGTAAAAAAGACGAAAGAAAAATAATCATCTCAAAACAACCTAACTTTATACCTTAAGGAACTAGGGAAAGAACAAACTAAATCCAAAGCTAGCAGAAGGAAGGAAATAAGACTAGAGCAGATATAAATTAAATAGAAAACTGAAAAACAGTAAAGAAAATCAACAAAACCAAAAGTTAGTTCTTTGAAAAGATCAACAAAATTGACATACCTTTATCTAGATTGAATAAGAAAAAGAGAGAAGAGCCTCAAATGAAAGAAAATTACTATCAATTGTACAAAAATTAAAAGGATTACAAGAGAGAACTATTAACAATTGTACAAAAACAAATTCAATAACCTAAATGCAATGGACAAATTCATAGAAAGACACAACCTCCCAAGACTGAATCATGAAGAAATGGAAAATCTAAATATAACTCTAACAATAAGGAGATTCAATCAGTCAGCAAGAAAACACCCAACAAAGCAAATCCACGAACCAGGTAGGTTCACTGGTGAATTCTACAAAGTACTGAGGAAGAATGAACATCAGTCTTTCTCCAACAATACCAAAAATCGAAGAGGAGAGAATATTCATTCTATGAGGCCAGCAGTACCCTGATACCAAAGGCAGGCAAAGAAAACTACAGACCAATATTCCTTATACATATTTATGCAAAAATTCTTAACAAAATACCAACAAATGAAATTCATAAACATCTTAAAAAGATTATAGACCAGGACAACATGGAATTTATTACTAGAATTCCAAAATGGTTCAACATACAAAAAAAAAAAAAAAAGCCAATATAATGCAACACATCAACAGAATGAAGGGAAAAAACACACATGATTATCTCAATTGATGCAGAGAAAGTATTTGACAAAACTCCACACTCTTTCATGAAAAAACACTCAAAAAATAAAGAATTAAAATAAAATGAAAGCCATATGTGAATAACCCACAGCTAACATCATACTCAATGGTGGAGGACTTTTTTTAAAGATCAGGTATGAGAGAAGAATGTCCACATTCATCACTTTGATTGAACATAGTATTAAAGATGCATGCTATAGATAAATAAAAGATATATAAGTTGGAAAGGAAGAAGTAAAGCTATCTCTATTTGCAGACAACATGTTCTTTTCCAGAGAAAATACTAAAGTATGTACAAATAAGCCATCAGAGTGACTAAACAAATTCAGCAAACTTGCAATGTACAAGACCAAAATTAAAAGATCAGATATGTTTTTGCACAATAGCAATCTGAAAAAGAAATTAATAAAACAATTACATGTACAATAGCATCAAAAAGAATAAAACATCTAGGAATAAACCTAACCAAGGAGGCAAAAGACTTGTACCTTGAATACTACAACACATTGTTGAAGGAAAATAAAAAAAGATATAAATAGGTGGAAAGACATCCTGGGTTCGTGGGTTGGAAGACTTAACATGTCAATATTATCCAAAGTGACCTACAGATTAAATGCAATCCTTATGGAAATCTCAATATGTTTTTTGCAGAAATAGAAAATCCCTTCCTAAAATTTGTATGGAATCTCAAGGGATCCCAAATAGTCCCAAAAAAAAAAAAGAAAAGAAAAGAAAAAGAAAAGAAAAAAAAAGAAAAGAAAAAAAAAAGAAAAAAAGAAAAGAAAAGAAAAAGAAAAGAAAAAAAAGAAAAGAAAAAAAGAAAAGAGAAAATAATATTCTGAAAAAAAAGAAAAGAAAAGAAAAAAAGAAAAAAAAGAAAAAAGAAGATAAAAAAGAAAAAAGAAAAAAAGAAAAAAAAGAAAAGAAAAAGAAAAAGAAAAAATACTTGAAACAAGTTGAAGAACTTAAATTTCTTGATTTCAAAAATTACTACAAAGCTTCAGTAATCAATAATGTGGTACTGGCATAAATATAGAATATATAGACCACTAGAATAAAATAGAGAGTCAAGAGGTAAATTTACACATTTGGTCAAATGATTTTCTATAACATTGCCAAGACCATTCAATGAGGAAGGAGTCTTTTCTAAGAACTGTATTGGGAAAACTGGATATCCACATGCAAAAGAATAAAGTTTCAGCCTTACCTTAAACCATTTCAAAAATTAACTCAGATGGATCAAGACCTAAATGTAACTGCTAAAATTATAAAACTCAGAAAAAAACATGGAGGAAAAAGCTCATGACATTGGATTTGGCAATGATTTCTTAGATATGACACCAAAGGCACAGGCAACAGAAGAAAATGGATAAATTAGACATTGTCAAACTTAAAAACTTTTGAGCATCAAGGGACACTATCAATAGAGTGAAAAAACCCACAAATGGGAGACAGTGTTTGCAAATGATATATATGATAATGGTTTTATTGAGGAATAAATATAAAAATTCCTATAAGTGGATGATAAAAAAATTAAAACTAGGCAAAGGACTTGCATAGAAATTTCTCCAAAGAACATACGAAAATGGTCAATAAACATGTGAAAAGATGCTTAACATCACTAATCATGAGGGAGATGCAAATCAAAACTACAATGAGATACCATTTTATACCCATCGGGATGGTTATTTTCAAAAAAATTTAAAAAAACTGTTGGCAAGGATATAGAGAAATTGGAACGCTTATCCATTGCTGTGGGGAATGTAAAATGATGCATCCACTGTGGAAAATAGTATAATAGTTTCACTAAAAAAAAACATAGAATTATCATATGATCTGGTATTCACTCTAGTTCTTTCCCCATAAGAATTGAACACTGATACTCTAACAGATATTTTTACACCAATGTTTATAGTAGCATTATTCACAATAGCCAAAATGTGGAAACAACCCAAATGCCCATTAACAGACAAATGAATAAACAAAATGTAGTATATACATACAATTGTATATTATTGAGTCTTAAAAAATAGTTGTGATATATGCTGCAAATAGTTGAACCTTAAAAAAATCATGCAAGGAAGTAAGCTACACAAAAAAGGACAAGTATTGTATGAATCCACTTATATGAAGTATTTAAAATCATCAAATACATAGAGACAGAAAGAGGAATAGTAGTTCCTAGTTACTAGGGGGAGGAGTAATGGGGAGATGGTGTTTAATAGCTATAGAGTTTCAGTTGTGGAAGAGGAAAACTTTCTGGAGACGGATGGTGGTGAGGGTTGCACCACAATGTGAACATACTTAATGCCATAAAACTGTAGACATAAAAATGGTTAAATGATAAATTTTATGTTATGTATATCTTATCACAATAAAAAATTCAATTAAAAAATTAATTAAATATATCAAATGAATGGAATACACTGATAATTAACAAGAAGAAAGGTATTAAAAGATACATCATGGCTAGGATTAAACCATGGCTTATTATTAGGGTAAAAGTCAATTATTTCCCTAATTTCAGGGAATATAAATATAGATTTATAAAATGTTTTTAGAGGGAGCAAAGTATGGCTGCACTATTAAAATTAAGTCATTATGTAAAGATTTGATTAACAACTAAAGTACATAACATAAAATGTTCTCAATAACTATGTTGAAACTATATTGCTTAAATTTTCCTGAAAAAGAAATTTTGGTTACTTTACTCTGTAGCTATTAAAGGATAGCTACAGTACTTAAGATTTCATGCATTTAAACTTTCCAATTACCTCATAATATGTTGTACTAGTCAGGGTTCTCTGGAGAAACAGAACCATTCGGATATATATTTAAAGAGAGAAAGACATGTATTGTAAGAAATTGGCTCATGTGATAATGGAAGCAGACAAGCCCTACGTTCTGCAGTTGGCAAGATGAAGACCAGGAGAGCCAATGACGCAGTTTCAGAATGAGAGTCAGTAGTATAACATCCAATCTGAGTCCAAAGTCCTGAAAACCAGGAAAGCCACTGGTGTACAATCCAGTCCAAAAGCTGGTATGCTTGAGATCCAAGAAGAGTTGATTTTTCAATTCCATTCAGAAGGCAAAAAAGATCAATTCCTAGCTCAAGCTGTTATATAGAAAGGATTCTCTCTTACTTAGCCTTTTGATTCTATTCAGGTCTTCAATTGACTAAGTGAGGCCCCCGATATTAGGGAGGGCATTCTGCTTTACTGGGTGATATAGTTTCAATATCTGTCCCCTCCCATCTCATGGTGAAATTTGATCCCCATTGTTAAAGGTTGGGCCTGGTGCTAGGTGTTTGGGCCGTGAGGGTGGATCCTTCATGAATGGCTTTGAGCCATTTTGTTGAAAAGTGCCTTGTACCTCCTCCTCTCTCTTGCTCCTTCTGTTGCCATGTGACACACTGACTTTCCTTCCCCTTCCACTAGGAATGAAAGTTTTCTGATACCCTCACCAGGAGCAGATACTAGTGCCATGCTTCTTGTACAGACTGCAGAGCTTTGAACCAAATAAACCTTTCCTTATAAATTACCTAACTCTAGGTATTTCCTTTATAGCAATGCAAACAGAATGAGACACTCAGCCTACCTATTCAAATGCTAATCTCATTCAGAAACACCCTGACAAACACACTAAGAATAATGTTTGACCAAATGTCTGGGCACACTGTGGCCTAGTCAAATTTGACACCTAAAATTAACCATCAAAAGTAGAACCTTTCTCAACTTGGCACCCATATGCATCTCCCTAAACCATATGTAATCTTGAAACAAAGACAATAATAAGGTCAAAGTACTGTCTAATATAATACAACTATACTATATACAAGCAAAATTACACTAACCCAGTCCCCAGAAGAAAAGGTAAAGTTCTTGAGCAATGTTTACTTTTAGTAATATTTTCTCTTCTCCTTGATACCCCATAACTTAAACACTCTGATTTAAAAATAACAATACTTCAATACTATGATACAAAGTTGATACATCTTATGTTACATGATAAGGAAGTACAAAGGAAAAGAAAAACAAAGGTACTTGCTTGATATGTACAGGTGACAAACATATTCATAACAAAATAAGGAGCAAATATGCATGACAGTTACAACCATCATTTTTGTAACTGGTCACATGGTTATAGCTGGTAGTTATAAAAACTTTCCCCTACTTATTCTGCATTCCCTTTGTCTTCAGCAAGCACTTCAGCTGGTCACAGTTACTTACCTGGCAGGGTGACTCAAACCTTCATCCCTAAAGAGTCTGGGCCATTTGTAGTTTTATCTGGATTGGGTTGTTATAATTTTTCATTTACTGTAATCACAGGGCATGATGATACTAAGAGACACCCTAAGGGATCTCTGTATTTAAGACATAATCTTTCTTATCTGCATTGTTGAATAGTAGTCTTATTTCCCCCTTGATAGTCAGGATCTATCACTTCAGCCTGCATAGTAACTCCCTGTTATTCCTGTTGATTCAGAGACATAAGGAGCTCAAAGTAACCTACTAGCAGTTTTACCTTACATTTCAATGGAATCCTCGTGTGGAAATATTCCTCACTTTGGAACTAAGACATCTCATCATGAAAGCATAATATCTCAGGAATAGGAAGCAACAATTTTTCTGCTGGATCACTAGGGGTAAATAGTGAGTGGTGCCACTCTCATTTCTACCTTTTCATTCCTGGATTTATGAATCCTGGATATGTAATAAATAAAACCATATATTGGACTCTGATTGAGAGCACATACAGCTTTCTGGAGAAGTTTTCTCAGGCCTTTTAAGGTGTCGCCACCTAGTTGGTTCTGTTACTGGGTCTTCAAAAGACCATTCCATTGATCTGTCAAAGCAGCTGCTTCAGGATGGTGGTAAGATTGATGAATTCCATGATTATGGGCCCACTGATGCATTTTATTTGCTATTAAGTGATTTCCTTGGTCAGAAGCAATTCCGTGTGAAATACCATGTGGTAGATAAGGAATTCTGTGAGTCCGTGGATGGTAGTTTTATCAGAGGCATTCTGTGCTGAGAAGGGAAATCTGTATCCAGAGTGTCTATTAAGGTAAGAACAAAGCACTACCCCTTCCATGATGGGAGGGTGCAATGTTTTCAACCTGTTAACAAATAGTTGGCTGATCATTCTGGGGAATGGAGCCATATTGGGTCCTCAGTGTTTTCTCTGCCACTGGCAGATTGGGTACTCAGCAGTGGCAGTAGCCAGGTCAGCCTTGGTGAGTGAAGGCCCATGTCGTTGAGCCCATGCATAACCTCCATCCCTTCCACCAAAGCCAATTTGTTTCTGAACCCATTATACAATGACAGTGTTGACTAGGGAAAGAGTCTAACTTATGTCCACAGAATGGTCATTCTATGTACTTGATCATTAAAATTCTTTTCTGCTGTGGTCACTGTTAAGTTAGCATTCGCATGGGAAACAAATATCTTCATGTACTTTGTCCATTCAAAGAAGTCTATCCACATACTTCTCCAAATTATTTTGTCACAAATTTTCTAATCACGTCTTTTTCTTAATCCCTGACCATCCAGCCAAACCATTGGCCACAGTCCATAAGTAGGTATGTAATCACATCTGGCAATTTCTCCTTCCAAGCTAAGTAAATATCAGGTGCAGTGCTCAAAGTGCCCACTCTGAGGATTACCTTTCACCACTCTACTTCAGGGATCTCCCAGAAAAGGGTTGTAGCTGTCCACTGTCTGGTGGTCACTGCATATCATGGATAATCAGGTATGAAACAGGCTTGAATGTTCTTTTCCTCAGTCAAATGATCATGGGCAATTCCCTGTGAGGCCTTATGTCAAGGCTGGGTAGTCTTTTGATGTTGGAAGTGTGTATTAATTTAGCTGTAATCAAATAAGGCTGCACTCAAAAATTTTCAATTATATATACTTAAAATTGTACATTATTTTGTAAAAATCTAACTAGTATGTACTTAATAGTTTCAAAAAATGAAAACAATTTGTTAATTTTAAAGTTAACTAACCTTTTAATGACTTTGTTGTGTCTGCCTTTTGTTAAAAACCATTTGCATATTTGGTTGCATCATGGAGTTCTGCAGTTTCAACTGGTCTTCTAGATGGGTATCAGTCATTTGTGACCCTAGGGGTGTCTTGATATGGGTTAGCTAGGAGGATGTAGATTTGTAGCAATAAGTGGTTGAAAAGCAAGAAAGCATTTTTCAGGCCTGTTGACAAAGGCATGTGTATTCTACTGAATTTTTCCATATTTTGATTGGATCTTTCTTAACGTGAAACAATGACTTTAAAATGTCATCTGCTGAAAGCTCAATCAATTGCATCTGTAATTCTTTAGATGCCTTAGTGATATCAACTAGGTGAGGATGAAATGCTAATTTGAGTATGATGCCATGATTCTCAAAGTCAGCAAACCTTTCATTGTACTCTCTCCAATTAATAGGTCTATAACAGCTGCATATTCTTCAAATGATTCACATATATCTTCCTGCTCATCAATGACCTTTGCTAACTGGGGAAAATGTTCACCTGAAATTTCCTTTTAAAGAAGAATTGTTTTGAAAAAAGATAGCTTTTTAAATGCTTGGATTTTTTGCCACATATAACACATAGACTTAATTTTACCTTGCAAAGAAATATTCAAGTAACTTTGACTTGACATGATATTGCACAGAAATGCTGTGTTCCTATAGAAATCTTCTTTCAATAATTCACATTGCTGATTCTGTTCTTCATAAAACTTAGCTACCTGTTATAGCAGAGTATATTTTAGCTAACACCTGTCTCTTTGATAGCCAATACACTTCAGAATGATACTGCAAATCCACACTGAATACCTTATCATTCAACTTTAGCACATTATGAAACTGATGATGCCATATTGCATTTGCATGAATATAGACAACAATACTTATAACTTGTTGCAAAGTGTCACTTACAATAGCGGTTTTAGCACAGAGATTTTGCTGATGCAAGATATAATGAAAAGAAATGAAAACATCTGGATCTGTTAATATTTTTTTAAATCTGTGCAATAAACCATTCATGTTTTCCTGTCATAGAAGGTGCACCATCTGTACATACGCTCACTAAATTTACCAAATTCAGTCCAACTTCGCAACCTTTGTCTTGAAAGTTGTTGAAGATATCTATTCCCCATGTTCTGTTTGCAAGAGTGTCCAAAGCGAGTAACTCTTCAAAGCAAAGAAAACCTTTGTATAAAACCTGCACCAAGTCGGTAGTATCAGTTGATTCATCCAAAGCTATTGAATAATATATATTTTCCTTTTGAAGTATTGAATGAAGTTGTTCTGTTAAGTTGAAGGCTAACTCATGCTGCTGATCAGTTTTGGTACTCCTTAAAAGGGGCAGTTATTTGTACTTTAAAACATTATTGGGGTCTAAGCATCCTACAACTTTGACAATGCATTCTTTCACAATTTCTACATCACTGAATGGCTTCCCTTTTTCCCAAGTTTGTAAGCTACTTGATAAGTTGCTTCAGTGGCATTATTTCCAGATCTTATTTCAGCTTGAAGGCATTATCTTTGCTTTTGCTTTCTTTTAATTTCTGCAATACAACCTTTTGCACCTCTCCTTCTAATTTAAAATATGTATCATCTTTATGAGTGTTATAATGCTGATGATTATTGAATTTCTTTAATGTTGATACTGCAATATCACAAAGCAAGCAAATCATCTTAACAGAAACAAGACATTATTGCAATTCCTAATGCTCATTAAAAAGTCTGTTTTCTTCCTTCAGTGTTCTCTTGGTCTTCTTTGACATGATGGGCTGTTAAGCAGACTGTTGAGCTATGCAACTGTTCACAAATTCCACTTGACACAGAAACATGGTGCACTGTTGTCAAAAGCTGATAACATAACAGACTGGTGTACTCAACCCCCATAAACTCTCACCAACCAGCTTCATGGAGTAGTGGGGCCAGTCAGGCGGGGTAAGTTAGAACTAAATCATGAGCATAGAAGCTGTCAGTTTAGCCCTTATGGCTTACTAATGTTCTAATTATGCCAGTCAATCTGGGAGGATTATTTCATTGAAACTTATTCTATGCTTTGGTTTTTTAAATACATTCATTTTAAAAATAAAACAAAAATATAAAAGACATAGATCATTTTGGGTAGTATAGACATTTTAACAATGTTGATTCTGCCAACTCATGAGCATAGTATGGTTTTCCACCAGTTTATGCCCTCTGCTATTTATTTCCTCAGTGTTTCATAGTTCTCCCTGTAGAGGTCGTTTACCTCCTTAGATAAATATATTCTTAGATATTTTATTTTCTTTGTTGCTATTGTGAAGGGTATTGAGTCTTTGATTTGGTTCTCAATTTGACTGTTGTTGGCATATAGGCAAGCTATTGATTTCTGTATATTGACTTTGTAACCTGAGACTTTGCTGAATTTGTTTATCAATTCCAGTGGTCTCGTGGCAGAATCTTTCAGATTTTCTAGATATAAGATCATATCGCCAGCAAAGAGAGATAGTTTGACATCTTCTGCCCCCATTTGGATGCCCTTGAATTCCTTCTCTTATCTGATTGCTCTGGCTAGGACTCCCAGCACTATGTTAAATAGAAGTGGTGATAAAGGGCAACCTTGTCTGATTCTAGTTCTAAGTGGGAATGCTTTCAATTTTTCTCCATTCAGTATGATATTGCAATCCCAACTAAAATAACATCATTTTTCACAGATCTAGAAAAAATAATTCTACACTTCATATGAAACCAGAGCAAACCCTGTATAGCAAAAGCAATCTTAAGCACAAAGAACAACTTAGAGGCATTAATTTACAAGACTTTAAGCTATACTACAAGGCGATAGTAACTAAAACAGTATGGTACTGGCACAGGAACAGAGACATAGACCAATGGAACAGAACTGAGAACCCAGATATAAAACCATCCTCATATAGCCTTCTAATCTTTGACAAAGCAGACAAAAACATACACTGGGGAAAAGAATCCTTATTCAATAAATGGTGCTGGGAAAACTGAGTAGCCACATGTAGAAGAGTGAAACAGGACCAACATCTTTCCCCTCTCACAAAAATCAACTCACTGTGGATAACAGACTTAAACCTAAGACATGAAACGATAAGAATTCTAGAAGAAAATGTGGGAAAAACTCTTACAGACATTGGCCTAGGGAAAGAATTTATGAAGAAGACCCCAAAGGCTATCACAGCAACAACAAAAATAAACAAATGGGACCTGATCAAACTAAAAAGCTTCTACACAGCCAAGTAAACTATCACTAGAGAAAACAAACAACCTATAGTATGGGAGAAAATATTCACATGTTACACATCCGGTAAAGGACTGATAACTAGAATCTATATAGAATTCAGGAAAATCAGCAAGAAAAAAATCAAACAACCCTATCAAAAAGTGGGCAAAGGACACGAACAGCAATTTTTCAAAAGAAGACAGACTAATGGCCAAAAAACCTATGAAAAAATGCTCAACATCTCGAATCATCAGGGAAATGCAAATCAAAACCACAATGAGATATCACTTATCTCCAATGAGAGTGGCCTTTATCAAAAATCCCAAAACAATAACTGTTGGCATGGATGCAGAGAGATAGGAACACTCATATACTGCTGGTGGGACTGCAAACTAGTACAACCTCTATGGAAAGCAATATGGAGATACCTCAAAGAGCTACAAGTAGACCTACCATTTGATCCAGCAATCCCATTACTGGGCATCTACCAAAAAGAACAAAAGACATTCTGTAAAAAAGACATCCACACTAGAATATTTATAGCAGCACAATTCACAATTGCAAAGATGTGGAAACAACCCAAGTGTCCATCAATACTTCAGTGGATTAATAAAATGTGGTATATGTATACCATGGAATTCTACTCAGCCATGAAAATCAATGGTGATCTAGCACCTCTTGTATTATCCTGGATAGAGCTGGAACCCATTCTACTAAGTGAAGTATCCCAAGAATGGAAAAACAAGCACCATATGGACTCACCATCAAATTGGTATTAACTGACCAACACTTAAGTGCACATATAGTAGCAGTAACAGACGTCGGGTGTCGGGCAGATGGGAGGGGGAAGAGGAGGGATTGGGTATATACACATCTAATGGGTGCAGTATGTACTGTCTTGGGGCTGGACATGCTTGAAGCTCTGACTCAGATGGGGAAAAGGCAATATATATATAACCTAACATTTGTACCACCGTAATATGCTGAAATAAAAAAAAAAGAAAAAATATAAAAGATGAACAAAAACATATTAATAAAAATAAAAGAATTTGTTCTGTAAAATTTGGAGGCAGCCAAAAGGCTGCACTAAGGACCTAAAAGGCCACAGGTTCCCCACCCCTGCCTTACGTGAAAGTTGGGAGAGATTGGGCAATGTAGCAGGAGTAGGAACCATGGACATCTGGGCTACTTTTTCATGTAACATACTTGTGCCTTGGAGACCTGCTTGGGTTGGATCACGTACATAAAACTTCCATTTGATGATGGAGTGTATCTGTGCATACACAATTTTATGGCTTAGTAGGTCAGATACCACCCAATTTATCATAGGCAGGTCAAATCTCGTGGTAACTTGGTCACCCATGGCCAAGCATTCATTTTCTACAAAGGCCCAGTAGCAGGCCATGAGCTGTCTCTCAAAAGGAGAGTAGTTATCTGTAGATGATGGCAGAGCCTTGCTCCAAACTCCTACCAAAAGCTCCAAACAGCATCCCTGCCACTCAGACCCCAAGTACCACTGTATCCATTGGATCATACGGCCCAAGTGGCAGAGTATCTTGCACAGTGGCCCAAACCTCTTGCAGCAACTTTTCTTGTTCTGGGCCCCACTGAAAATTAGCACCATTTGAAGTCACTTGGCATATGGACCGGAATAACACACCCAAGAGAACAGTATGTTCTCTACAAAATCCAGAGGCCCATTTTGCATTGTACCCCTCTTTTGAGCATGTGAGGGGCCAGATGCAAAATATTTTTTTTCACCTTTGAAGGGATCTCTGGACATGCCCCAGATCACTGGACCCATAGAAATTTCACTGACATAGGAGGCCCCTAAGTTTTAGTTGGATTTATTTCCTACCTTCTAAGTCTAGAGTAGTTGCTACTTCTTGCTCACTAGGTCCAATCAGCATAATGGCATCAATATAATGGGCCAGTATGATATTTTATGAAGGAAAAAGTGAACAAAACCCTTGCAAACTAAATTATGGAACATGATAAAGACTTGATATACCCCTGAAGTAAGACAGTGAGTATGCATTGTTGTCTGTGACAGGTAAAAGAAAAATGATTCTGGTGGTCTTTACTAATAAGTATAGAGAAAGAAGCATTTGCCAGATCAATAGCAACATACCAGGTACCAAGGGATGTGTTAATTTGCTCAAGCAGTGAAGCCAAATCTGGCACAGGAAAATTGACTTTGTTAGTCTATCAAGAGTTGTTTTTGTTTTTACAAAGAAGGGAGGTAAAAGTACTGATTCATATTGAACTTATAAAATATCAATGTATTTAGCAGAATGCTAATTTATTAATTTACATTTGAGAGATATCTTTGCAGTAATCAAAATACCATACAAAGGATACAAAAATCCCAGGATCAAGGTTTACTGGGAAACTGAGTTAGTGATCAGAAGATAGATTAATGATCATTGTATCAGAACAAAAGGTATTACATTTGAGAGACAATTTATCCACATTCTGGATAATTTGATTAGTAACCTGGGCCACAATAGAGTCGGTATCCCCAAACATTGAGATTGTAAATGTATAGTGCCATTTCATTAGAAAAATAATGATTAAAAGATGATATATTTTTATTTTTCTAGTTTTCCTTGCCTAAACTTCAAGATCCTGATGTTACCAAACATTTTTTAGAGATATGTTGATATGATTGATTATAATATAGCTTTCTTCATTTATACTCTGGTTTAGTCTCAGGCTTAATAATAATCTTTGGTCACTGATTGTAGTTAAGTGCTTACAGATCTTCATAATTAATACATTTAAACTATCTCAGTTATATCTGTAAAGCAGAGTTTGTGTTTTATTCATCTTTCTACTCAATAACAAGATCAGTGTGTGGTTCCTAGTGAGTGTTCAATAAAAATCTTTTTCAATAAATATTTTTGAATTAGACTCTGAACTACTGCTGTTAGATTCATTCTCAGGGGTATACTTTAACGCTGTTCCTATACATTGATATTAATATGCTTGATTGAATACATTATAGGCATGTGCTTTGCAAGGTTAAATCATATTTCATGTTTTATAAGATCATTTTGTAGACCCCTATTATCAGCTGACAATATGATATGTCCCCCTTTAATTTATATTGTATTACACTGGGAAGATAATTTTTAGAATCCTATAATGTTTAGTTTTAAGAATGATAAATATCAGTAAAAATATAATTAAAAAATTAAGTATTTTAGAGGCAATGTGGTTCACAGAAAAAATCTAGAAAGTATTTCAAAGAGCATGAATTATTTAGTGTAATTTTTTTCTATCCCCTCTGAGTTCACAATGGAATGGAAAAAATAGAAAATGAAAATAAGATAATGCAAGTCATTTTGTCAAGTGTATACTCATTTTAAATGTAGTCCTTTGAAGTGTCAGCTTATTTTCTTTGCTTTTGAAGTATTATATAATTTCCCCAATGTTTTTCTAAACCAAAACCAAAAAACATAACACCTTTCAATAAACATAAAAGTCTTGTATCTACTTTTTAATTTTTAACAGCTTAATGATACATAATTCACATACCATACAATACACCCACTTAAAGTATATAATTTGATGTTTTTTAGCATATTCACAAAGTTGTGCAACCATCAACACAATCTAACTTCAGAACATTTGCATCATCCCATGAGAAGTTGCAACCCCCCTCACTCCCATTCTAGCCATATGCAACCACTAATCTACTTTCTGTCTCTGTGAATTTTCCTATTTTAGACATTTCATATAAAAGGAGTCATACATTATCTGGTCTTTTGTGATTGGTTTCTTTCACTTAGCATAATGTTTTCAAGGTTTATCTATATTGTTCTTTGTATCAGTATTTCATTCCTTCTAATGGCTGAATAATATTACATTGTATAGCTATACCAAATTTTGTTTATCCATTCATCAGCTAATAGACATATGGGTGGTTTTGACTTCTTCAATATTATGAATAATGCTGCTATCAACATTTGTGTACAAGTTTTTGTGTGGATGCATGTTTCCATTTCTCCTGGGCATATACCTAACTTGAATCTACTTTTAATATTCTTAAATTTTCAAATTTGATTTTTATTAAATATCAAAATAAACTGAAATCATTATTTCTGAAATTACACCTGCTCTCTTACATTTACCCAGTATTCTTATACATCTTCTTTAATGACGGTATGTTCTTTCTGGTTTGAAAATAATTATCCTAGAATCTGGAAGTCAATCACAATGTTGCTTATATACATGCAACTATTCTTTCAACACGTATTTATTAAACCGTGTCAGGGATATGCCTGACACTTCTTTTGTAATCATTTATGATACATATTGAGCTCAACTATTATTTATGCATTAAACAATTATACACATGAGTTTCAACAAAAGATATGTTTGGAACAATCTAGTTAGGTCTGGTAATCATGTTATCGGTTTAAGCAATGTTTACAGTGTCTGACCCTTGCCCCACAGTATAGAAGTAGTTGTTTATGTAATAAAGAAGAGAGAGGGAGTATCTGAAACTACTTTTCTATGAAAAACTTGTCTTCATGGAGAAATCAATTTTAAGTACATTAATTAATAGAAAGATAATCTTTCTCACAATCTTACAGCAAAACTGGCTGCAACATAACAACTTAAGCATTAAAGAAAGAAAGGCAGTGTAGAGACTATGAAACACAAAAACAAAGGTTGGGTGGAGTAGATAAGAAGTCTTTCTTATTCACAATTCTTCTACTTTTTCATATGGTTTTTAGTTCATGTCTTTCAAGTCTTAGCTGAATTATCACTTCCTCAGAGGGCCTTTTCTTTTCATTAACCACCCTTACCCTTATCCATCCATTCTCTACAATATCACCCTGTTTATTTCCTTTATAACATGTCAATATAAAAATCATTTTATTTATTAATTCATTTATTGCATCATTCCCTTATAACATATAAGCTCCATAAGAGCAGAAATTTGTGTCTGTTTTGTTCATCATTACATTTCCAACCCCTACAATGCCCGAACAGAGGATAAATACTTAATAAATATTTTAGTAAGCAAATTCTGAAAAAAAGAAAAAAGAAAATTCAAGAACTAGAGCTAGAATAGAATATACCTTTGCTAAGATTGACTATAAGGAGAAATACTACAGACACCAATATCATCTTTCAGACCTTAGTTCTTCAGTCTGTGTAATGTATCTCTCTGAAGTATTTTGACTGACAAGATAAAGTTTATTATTTTGAAAACATCATCAATGCCCTTAGTTCAGGAGTATCATTTATTGGTAGAAAAAATTATTCCAATGAAGTGTCCTTTCATCTTGACAGAAAGTCGTTTTACAGAAAAATGGTCAAATGGCATCAATGTTTGGAATGAGTTAAGGAAAAGGAATAAATGATTGGGGAAGCAATCTTTTTCTGTAGTGTTGTTCTACTGCTTCTAACCATCTTATTCATGTGACATTCTAGGATACTACTGATCAGTTAAAAAGTGGAATACATATAAATTCTCAAAATAGTTTTACAATGCTCACCTCACCCTCATCCATTTATAGCCAAATGAAGATTAGAATTCTGGTGGCCAATAAGTTTTAAAGAATGTTAACGTAATTATGCCAGTTTGTAATATAAAGGAGGTATAAAATTGTAATAGGACATTAATAATGGTGAATGATCTTTTCATCTCAATAGATTAGGTCAGTTCTATGATACAATTGGATTTAATGCAGGTGAAAGATAGTAATACATTTCCATTAATAATGTAAAACGTTTTACACTTTTAGTAACTTTCAATCCACTATCATGATATAGTATTCATTTACTCAAAATATGAATGGGAAAGTACTTAGGACATTTAGCCAAATTGAAATAAAGAGGTGAGGCTTTTTTTTAGCCTGTAGATTCATATGATGCAATGTGACATTTTTATTTGAGTAGGAAATTTTAGGTACTTAAAATGATCAAATGCCATATTGAATCAAATAGAGCAGCAAATCTATCCATATACAAAGAGGTTTTGGTAGGAAAGCAGAGGGAGAGTGTGATGCTGCATACTGGCTCCTTTTTATTTGTTTGGTTTATTTTTCTTTCAGAATAATAAGAGATCTGAAAAAAACAATTTAATTTTTGCCTCCAGGCAGCTAGGGTGAAAAGTCAACCTAACAAAGACCTTCATTGCACACAGGAAACCAGTACAAAAATGATAGAAGAGCTGCATGTAGGAAAGAGGCAATTCAAGGGTGAGTACATATCTAAAATATACATGCAAGTGAATGAAGACATGAGAAACTGATGGTACCATAAGATCCTTGGAATTTTTATAATGAAACACACACATTAAAGAAAAGGAGAGAAATAGAATGTGAACATGTTTAGAAAATGCTGAGTTCTACATATTTCTACAAAATGTAGCTAAATCCATAGGTTATCTATCTTCTATTTGAGTTCTTAGGATTTTTCAGATCAGTGAGGTCAAGAACATATGGTTATTAGCATTATAATGACTCTTGGTAGTTAGGAACCTCCTTTTCCCTAGCCTGATATATCCAAGTAGAGGCATTTTGGATGGAATAATCCTATTGGCTCCTATTCCCATCCTTCACTCACACAGAAAAAGGGCAGAACCAAAGGAATGACTCACCTGATTATTTAGTTTAGGCAAATGAACTGAGCTCAGTCCCTTCCTTTCTTTTTTTTTTTTTTTTTAGATGTGCCTGACTGCAGATAAGGTACAATGTGTTGTGTTATTCGCAGTGTGGTAAGCTTAGTGGACAAAGTCCTGCAATTCAATACTTCTCAGAAAAGACAACATACTGGGGAGAGGGATAGAGAGAATAGTATTAGAAAGCCTATTTGGCTAGTAATTCAAAGCCACATTCTCACATTCCTATATTTGCTCAAAATAAAGTTGATATTTTAACCTCCATTGGTCTGATTACTATATGTTTCAAATGATATTGGAATTTGGTGGGTAAGAGGGGAAATATTTGTTGGGTTCTCTATATAGCCTCGCATTAATTGCATAGTTACTAAGTTTCACATTTTGTTATCTGTGTTTTACAGACATTCTCTCATTTAAGCTTCAAAATTAATGTCTTACGTAAGTATTAATACTCCAATTTTCTCTGTTTTGTAGATCAGAAACTCGAGATTCAAAGAGGTTAAATAATATGTTCAAAGTTGCAGGGCTAGGAAGTGATGGATCCAGGCCCTCCAAAGCCCACACTCTTAATTACCACAGTGTCAACATCAAGAGATGTGCAAAATTGTTATCATTTTATGGAGAAAGAGATAGAGGAACAATTTATTATTCTAGTCAATATTTTGTATTCAATATACTCTTTTCACTTTCTGGACCAAATTATACTAGCTATGTGGTTTTCTAATATGAAGGAGAGAGCCATTTCCATCAGTGTATCCTCTCATTAGAGAACATGCCACCTAGTCTTTGGTCTTCTTATTTCTGAACAGAAGCGATACTTAGAGTAGCCTTTAGAGATTGTTTGAAAAGATGAAAGCCATGGTTAAATATGGCAGCAGTCATTGCACATGCAAGTGAGGTGATAGGTAGTATTGAGTTACAAGATTACTTCCTTATCCTCTATGCATGAAAAGCTGTCAAGAATGTAAAGGACAGCCTGTCCTTTTATTACAAAAAATAGGAAAAGAGATGCATTAGATGAAATTATTTATCATATTACAAACAAGGTCATCAGACTAAAAGTAACCTTTATTTCATGGAATCCTTAAGTTGATGTGCCATCCCAATTCTCCTACATAAGATATGCATATAGAAAAGGTATCTGTGATCCCTCTTGACAAATCAAATGAACTGCATGATAGTCTTCATATCATTATAAGAAGTAAGACCCAGTCATTAGCTTGCTGCTAGAATTAGCCAGACAATTTATTGTCAAGCACATGTCAGTAGAAAAAAATCTACTTTTTTAGGCACTCTCAATGGTGCTGACATTTACTCAGAGTAAATCTAACACGGATTGGCTCAGTATAGCTCAGGATGACAGACATGACATTTACAGCTGCCATACTTTAGCCAATATTGTGATGATAAGGTCTTGGATGTCCCATGGAATTGGTGAAATATAATATCAAACCTAATGGATAGTCTATTTACCTCTTTGCTAAGTCCTAAGAAGAAATAAATTAAGAGCCTGTCTGTTGGTGTACTGTGGGAGAGAAAACCAAGTGAATTAAAATATATTTTCTTCCAACTTCCCCAGATATTTCTATTCATTGGTAGGTTTATATTTTCCTTCATGTCTGTGAATTTGTTAGCCTAAAGCAAGCAATCTCTCATTTCCATGGGTGCTTAAAACATTCTGTATTGATCGACAATTAGTAATGAAAGGAAAAATTTATATATGCCTGCATTAGAGAAAAGTTCTCACTCTCACCGTTGCTTTCTCACTCTCTCACATTCTCCCCTCACAAACACACATTTTCATAACATGATACACATTTTAGCTAAACATGCTTATGTACAAAATAAATGCATGCTTCTCAATATTTCTTTTATAGATATTATATCTAACTGCATTGATAATAACATTCATTTTTTTCAAAAGCAGATATATGTGTATATGTATAGTACATTTCTTAAGAATTAAGCTCCTTTTTCTGAAAGCATCATATGGTTAACATTTGATGTGGGAAAGGGGAAATGCTTATTAAAGGGTACAAAGTTTCAGTGAGACTGGAAGAATAAGCTTTAGTGATCTATTGCACAGCATGGTGACCACAGTTGACCATAATGTGTTATATATATCAAAATTGCTGAGAGAATAGATTTTTTATTGTTCCCTCTCACCTCAAAAAATGACAAGTTGATGAGGTGATGGATATGTTAATTAGCTTGATTTAATCTTTCTGCAATGTGTACATAGATAAAAAAATCACATTGTACTCCATGTATATACATAATTATTTATCAATTAACAATAAAAAAATAAATATTGTTATGTAGGTTACATGTTAAATAGTATTTTAACTATAATCATAGTCAATTAATGAGAGAGTAAATGAAATTCTGATCTCTACTTTCTACTTAAATCTCATTAAAATTGATGAATCTGTCCTATACCTTTGACAAAGGGAAGATTTTTTGAATGTATTCCCAAAGATGGGATCAGAGCATGGTTTCCAGCCCTCATAATTACCTCTAGTCCATCCCTCTCTTATTGTCATGAGTGATGCATATCTAAACTTACCACTCACCTCTCACTAAAAATAAAACCAACACAAATGCCTTTCTTCCACAGTACATTCAAACCATGAACTTATCTCCATGTAGATATCAACAAATTGATCTATTATCCCAATGATCTTGGCCATGTTAACTGAATAAGATTGATTCTCTGTCCAGATCTAGTAATTGTGCATACAGTAGTGCTTAAAATTCTCTCTTGGAATATTTAAGGCCAATTACATAGCTACACAAGCCAGGAAATAATCAGTTCTTCCCATGGGTAGAAGGTGATAGTGGGTGCAGTGAAGAGGGAAAGGATTTTTCCCAATTATTAAGGAGATTATTTGACCAAGAGAAAATTTATTTTGTGTTTTTGGGTGTTCATTCCTATTGCATGGTGCAGTTGTAGCTTCAAAATAGAGAAATTAGGTAAAATGTTCTTGTATAAAAAGACTTTTGGTTTACCTTTATTAACACATTTATCTTGGTTTAACTAAGAAGAGACTCTCCATGTATCATTATAGTCATTCTTTAAACTTTCACCCTACACACAGGATTATTTAGCTTTTGCTTTTCCTGTAATAACCCCGTAAAGAGTACAATAACCCTATACAAATTAGTAGGACTTAAATCAGCTAAATCAGATGAGATTTAACCTCATTATCTTCTCAAAAGATTCATCCTCCTCCAGGGATAGGATTTGTGACTTATCTTCATCTCTAAGATTTGTGATTCAGCTTTATCTCTAAGGCTGCATTCATTATAAAAGTAATACTTTTTGCTATCATTTACTTAATCTCCCTTTTCTCAGTTTTTAAATCATTTCATTTTCTAATAGGGGAATCAAATCATTCATACATATGATCTGCTAACAATAGAACAAAACACACCAACAAGCACAGATTAGTATGCTATGACATCTAAACAGATGGTTCCTAGAAAGCAAGCACCTGCAAGCCATCTGTACTACAGTGACTCCAGTGACTGGGGTGGAAGCTAGAAATAATCTCAGCCAAAATATATGAAACTGCCTGGCTAAAGCTGATAGACCCAAAATAGTAAATATATTTCATCACACATGCCAACTCTGATCATCTGGTAGTGGCTGCCTGGAGTATTGTGCAGAGAATAAATGTGAAATGACACCAACTCTCACTAGGAAAAAATGCCATGATTAAGTAGATGGGAGCTATGGGCATGGATATGAAGTGTTGAGAAGCATGCAAAATAATTGCTATTCCTTACTTAGGTAGAAGTTACTTTAAATAAGTGAAGTCAGAGTCATCACTTATGATTGTGTGTGTCTGTGTGTGTGTGTGTGTGTGCGCGTATGTGTTCTACCATTTTGAATTGTGGGGAAAAGTTTTAGCTTTTATTTTATGTTGGTTATGTTTGATCATTGGAAATGACCTTACCTTTAAATCTTTATGACTCATGTATATACGTATGCACACATACATATTTTAGTGGCAAGAGAAAATGAACCACAAAAGTGTCCAGTTGTATGTCTTTATTCCTTATGAAAAAATGTCATGCAATAGTGTGTCTACTAACTATGGGCATTTTATTCTTTAACCAAGCAGTTATTCTAGTAATTATGATCCCTCTTCTGTCCCCCTCCCTGCCCCACTTCACAGTTTAAAAGAAAAACAACAATAAATTTGGAAAAGTTGAGTAAGAGGGATGTAGAAGGATGAGATGAGATGGAAAAGGGGGACTATGGAAAGGAGAAAGGGAAGAGTTAAAGAATAAGAAAGATCTATGGGATAACTTTTGAAGATCCACTGTGTGTTTACATGGAACTACTTTCCAGAGACCAAAGAAGTGAGGTTTAATTTCTCATGTAAAATAAGGAGGAACAGAAGTAGAAAATATTGAGTGATGATGTGAATACTGGTTAAAGTTGCTTTTTTTATTTCAGCATATTATGGGGGTACAAATGTTTAGGTTATGTATATTGCCCTTGCCGCCCCCCTCCCCGAGTCAGAGCTTCAAGCGTGTCAATCCCCTAGACGGTACACATTGCACTCATTATGTATGTATACACCTATCCCCTCCTCCCCTCTCCCATCTGCCCTAAAACCATCCTCATATAGCCATCTAATCTTTGACAAAGCAGACAAAAACATACACTGGGGAAAAGAATCCTTATTCACTAAATGGTGCTGGGAAAACTGGATAGCCACATGTAGAAGACTGAAACAGGATCCACATCTTTCACCTCTCACAAAAATCAACTCACTGTGGATAACAGACTTAACCTAAGGCATGAAACTGTAAGAATTCTAGAGGAAAACATTGGAAATACTCTTCTAGACATTGGCCTAGGCAAATAATTTATGAAGAAGACCCCAAAGGCAATCACAGCAACAACAAAAATAAACAAATGGGACCTGATCAAATTAAAAAGCTTCTGCACAGCCAAAGTTGCTTTTAATAGCACTATGCTTTAATTCTATATGGATACAGAATTATCGAATGCATAAGTCAGTTCTTTCTGTCCTCAAGACTTATGAGATACATTTTTCTACACTTCATCTGATGTGAGATAAAGCGTAGAAAGGTGACTACGTGATATGTTACAGCAGCCTGAAGACTGCTGAGGGTTAGAGGCCCCCTGGGGAGGACAAAAGTGATCTGTGGGTAGAGAAACAATATAGCACCTGCTGACCAGCTTGGGTCTGTGGGGCTGGAGGCACCCCGGTGGGGCTGGGAGGCTGATACCCTGTCCACAAGAAGCTCTCCACTCACTGGTGGCAGCACTCTCTGGGCTGGTGTTGGCAGGTCTCTCCAGCATCTCAGAAGCCCACCAACAGTCTGAGATGTAAGGGAGGGTAATTTTAACCACTCCACCTACCCTTCTCACTGTTCTCCAAGTCTCTCAGGGCTTAATCCCCATCAATGACTTTCTCCTTCCAATTCTGCTCCACAGCCTCTTCCTGTGGAGTCTCCTGTAGGTTCAGGCACCCTTCCTTACGACCTTCATCTGTTCTAATTTTGTCTGTTTGTTTTTTTCTCTTTCATCTAAAAATTCTCCTTCTTGCAGAGATGCTCTGGCTGGTGATGTCTCTCCTCCACCATCTTGCCTCATCTTCATGATATTGATATTTAAAATGTTCCTAAGCATATTGCTAACATATTGTCTAGTGTTTTGAAGCACAAGATGGCTGCAACATCCCTTAATGAGAAAACATACATGTTTAATACACTTTGTTCAGTCATGAGTTATAGTGCAACTAGCTGTGAGTTCAATGTTATGAATCAACAGGATATGCTAAATAAGGTGTCTAAATAAAAACACACATGAACAAGGTTATATACTGATTGGTCAATAAAAACACTGTGACTAGAGTTTCACAGGAACCTAACCCTGTACTTCTCCTAGGAGTAATGGTTCAGTATTTGCTAATTCAGTGTTGTGGTGGTTTTATAGAAAATAGCTACTACAGATAATAGGGATCAACTGTGTCTTTGTATATATCTATATCTAGATAGATATATAGAACTGTAAATGTGTGTATTTACATATTATTATGTTGCCTAGCTCTGTTTACTAAAAAGGCCTAGAAGCAATGAAATGTCAGTAGAAATGAGCACCTCCAACATGGATATCTTGGTTTCTAAATATCATTCTCTACCAAAAGAAATTAGGGGCACTTGGAGAAATTATGGCCTCTAGGATTAGGGAGGGGAAAGTTGAAGATGATCTTGGAACAACAATTTGTGCTAGAAAAGAAAGAAGTGCTCATTAAATGATGAGGATTTGTCAAAAAAAACATAGAAACCTGCTTGCAGTGACTTTCACTGGCCAAGCATGGGTCTATTTTAGCATCATAAATCATTAATGGACTATAAATCATAAAATAAAACAGGAAATCAAAATCTATACTTGCATAGATAACTACATGAATATATTACAGAATTTCTTTCATACATAAAGAGAAACCAAAAATAATTTCTGGAACTGAAATGTTAAAAAAAAAGAAAAGAAAGAGTTCAATAGGCTATTTCAATATCAGAATGAAGCAGAAAAAAGAAAGAATCAGTAAAGGTAAATATAGGGAATTTGAAATTATTGGATGTGAGGAGCAACAAGAAAAAGAAAATGAAGAAAAGTAAACAGAGCTAAGGGACTTATGCAATATCATCAAGCAGAACAAAATGTACACTCTGAAAGTCCTAGAAATAGACAAGACAGAGAGAAAGGGAAAATAAATTATTTGAAATAATAATGGGCCAAAACTTCACAAATTAGAGGAAAGACAAATATATAAATCCAAGGTACTCAACCAACATGAAGTAAGATAAGTCTAAAGAGACATACATGAAGACACATTATAATCAAACTGTCAAAAGACAAAGAGAGAATCTTGGAAGTGACAAGAGAAAAGTAATTCATCACATAAAGGAATCTTTGATAAGATTATTCGTGACTTTCTCAACAGAAACCTTGTAAGCCAAAGACAGTGGGATGATGTATTTAAAGTCTCAAAAGGGGGAAAAAAAACTGTTAACCAAGAATTCTCTATACACAGCAAAATGTCCTTAAAAATGAAGGAGATATTAAAACATTCCCAGATAAACAAGATCTTTGGGGGCATATTACCACTAGGCATTTGCTACAAGAAATGCTAAAGAGAATCCTTCAAATAGAAAGAAGATACCATGAGCTTCTCACCATAAAGAGGGTGTTATTTTACCTACCAAGCCATGAATTTGGGCATGCACAGCAACATTTCATCATCAAATGGAAGAGGTGTTTACATGATCAAGCCTGAGCAAGCCCTGGATGTACAAGTTAGTTACATGAAGAGGTGGCCCAAATGCCCATGGCTCCCACTCCTGCTACACTGCCTTCTTTCTCCCAGCCTGCACTTAGGGCTTTATGGAGAGTTTCCTACAATCAGTTTACAAAAGAGAATATTCATGTTTAGTTTCAAATGGTTTTGTACAATATGTAGGCACCACTCATAGTCAGACAGCTACAGCACTAGAACTTATTTCTAGGACATTCCTGAAGGATAGTAGTAAAAAGGAAGACCTATCAGTTGGTAGACCATCAAGCACTACAGCTGGTTTTTCACTTTTCTTGGGAAAAGAAATGGTCAGATGTGTGATTATATAGCAATTTATGGGTGGTGGTCAATGGTTTGGCTGGATGGTCAGGGACTTTAAAGGAATATGATTAGAAAATTGGTGACATGGAAATTTTGGGAGGAGGTATGTGGATAGCTCTTTCTCATTGGGCAAAAAAAGTGAAGGTATTTGAGCCCCTTGTGAATGCTCACCAAAGTGTGACCACAGCAGAGGAGGATTTTGATAATACTAATTGAGCTAGATTGTTGATTTAGCATCTTTTTGGCAGAAAGAAACTGGTAAAATTTTTAAAATAAATATGTTTTTTTCAAATTACATACAGTAGTTTCAGTCAATATATATAGACATGACTAGAGAATGTATTGACATCTTTAAAGGAAAAAAAATCATTGACTTACATAATAGATTAGTATGTAGACAAGTATATTTATATATATATATATAAAATAGACAAGTATATATAATAGACAAGTATATTTTATTTCATAATAAACATAATTCATTATTAAAAGGGCTCTAATGAGTTATGTTAGTTTGGTTGATTTAAAATAAATAATCAAAAGCTAAAGAATTTAATTTCAAGTCTTTCAAAATAGTTTGTAGATGTCTTTTTAAAAGGCAGATATATTATCTCCTTTATCTGAATGTCAATTACTATACTTGCAGTTAAGATATCATATGTCAAAATTCTTTGATGTCTTCATGAAGCTTAGTTATTTCTGATTTTACTTTCTAGATTTTGTTTAAGGGTGTTGAACAAAAGGTTACTGCCATCAGGATTTAACATAATCAAATAATATGTGAGACTTTTGGGGGAAAATAAGCAATTATCAGTCACACAAATACAAGTTAAATAAGTTTTGAAGCTCATAGAAAGCCTGAATATTATCACAAATCTTTGGTTAAATATATTTGTTTAAAACACATGAAAATAAAAAAAGTTATTTAGCATCTATAAATTTTCATATCCATTCAAATAGAAAAAAAAAATCCTTTCCTAGAAATAATGCTATCATATATGTTTCAAAGGACTGCAACATATGCCAGATAAACAGAATAAGAAGGAATGATGGACTGCACATAAGAGAGTAGAAAGCAAATTTGCTCTGAATGTTTCCTGATAGAGTATGTCAAGTTTTGACACGTGAGTGTTGGCTAATCTGGTGAGGGGAAGTTTTCAAAGAAGCTTCAGTTAATTATGCCTGTGTGCAGTGAAAGACTTGCTGCTGTCTTAATAACCAATCTCCTACTTGGATATTTTCAAATTGTTGGTATTCATGAATGTTTCTAAAGGACCAAAGACGTTTATTATATATTTTTAAAAAATTGATATTACTTCTTTAGGATCATTTCATGTGTGCCATCTGAAAAATGACAAAATGTCAAAATCCAAACTAGAGAATTTTTCACAAAATAGGAAAATGTTGCATATATTGAATTCAGTCATGTTTTGGAACCTAGATTAATTTGAAGAAGAGCTAAATTGTACTGATTTTGGGAATAAAATAAAACCAGATACATAACAATCATTTGGAGAGTGCTCAGTTTGAAGAGCAGCTGCAAAAGAAATAGAGACAAGGCCAGAACCACATGAGCTCTAATGAATGAACACAATCTAAAGGATGTTATCTTGGGTATAGATGCAAAGGTAGTGCAATGATCACTTTTATCTAATACTCAAATACAGGGGATAGCATTAGTCACTTCCTCTTGTAGCGTTGAATTATTTAAATGCAAATGCAATTTTCATATTATACACCTACAATGATGAATATTTCCATGAAAATGGCTTGGAAAAGGATATACAGTCATGTTCTGTATGACATTTTGGTCAATGACGAATCACATACACTGTCCCATAGGATTATAATGGAGCTGAAATATTCCTATCATCTAGTAATGTCGTGGCTGTCATAACATCATAGTACAATGGATTACTCACGTTTGTAGTGATATTGGTGTAAACAAATCTACTCTGCTTCCAGTTTTATAACATGCTGCCTAGACCCCCAGTACCTCCCTTACTTAAGCACATCCCTAGGTACTGACTATTTCAATATGGCCAAGCTCTGTTGGGATAAGTTAAAATTTAGGGTTGGGGAGTTGGAGTCTGACTTTGCCTGAGTTAGCCCTAGACTCAGAGATGCTGGCGGTAACTTATCACCAGAAGCAGGAATGGTGGGAAATGAAGGGAGATGTCTGACTTAGAATTGATATAAAGAGTCCTCTTTCAAATTTTCAAGGTGCAAAAAAAAAAAAAAAAAAGTCTAGCCTGAGATTTGATTCCTTCATTAGTTCGGAGATTATCACTGTATTTCTACCACGATCATCCTTATCTCATTGCTAGAGAGATAAAATGGAAATGACTCCTCTTTGTGTGTCTGACTCCTTTCCCCCCCTTTCCTTGTAACAGTCTCCTCTACTTCTACTCAAACTCTACATTGCTCTCCCCTATTACCCTCTTCCCTTCCCTTCCATTTTCTCCCCTCTTCTCTCTGGCTTCTCTTCCTCCTTTGCTATTCTGGCTGTCCCCACCCTCCCTGGCTCTCCCAAGTCCTCGTCTCCTTGTCCACCTTTTTATTGTCACAAACCTAGAAGTGACAATATCAAGATGTGATGTATCTAGGTTCACAAATGCAGCCACCCTGGAAGTACATTTACAGACTTGTGTAAATATAGTCTATGATGTCTGCATATTAACTGGCAGCCACCCTGAAAAGAGATGGGGCAGTAATGGGAAAGAAAGCATCACTGCCAGGTTTAACTAATTCGTGTTGTCAGCTCTGAGCTCTGTGGCATTTGCCATGGCTGTGAAATTGCAATAAACAAGGGGCTGCACACAAAAAAAGTATAGCACATACAATTATGTTCAGTGCTTAATACTTGATAATGATAATAAACAATTATTTTACTGGTTTATATATTTACTATACTATACATTTTATTATTATTTTAAATGATAGCCCTTCTACTCATAAAAAAAATAACTGTAAAGCAGTCTCAGGCAGGTTCTTCAGGAGGTATTCCAGAAGGCATTGCTCTCATAGGAGATGACATCTCCATGCATGCTGTTTCCCCTAAAGACCTTGCAGTGGGACAAGACGTGGAAGTGGAAGACAGTGATTTTGAAAATCCCAACTATGTAAAGGCCTAGCCTAATATGTATATTTGTGTCTTAGTTTTAAAAAAGTTGTCAAAAGAAAAAAAAAATTTAAAAGAATTACAAATAGAAAAAATTTTATAGAATAAGGATGTGAATAAAGAAAAATATGTTTGTATAGCTGAACAATGTTTATTTTAAGCTAAGTGTTACTGAAAAAAGAAGCAAAAAATTTTAAAATTAAAAGTTTACATATTAAAAACATTATAGTAAGTTAAGCTTAGTATATTATTGAAGAAAGAAAAATATTTTTTTATAAATTGAGTGTAGCCTAAGTGTAGAGTGTATATAAAGTCTACAGTAGTGTACAGTAATGACTTAGGCTTTCTCATTCACTTATCACTAATTCATCGTCACCCAGAGCACCATCCAGTAATGAAAGTTTTATTCATGTTAAGTGCCCTATGCAGATGTATTATTTTTTATCTTTTCTATCATTTATTTATTCACCTTTTCTAAGTTTAGATATACAACTATTTACCATTGTGTTACAACTGCGTACAGTAACATGCAGTACAGGTTTGTAGCCTAGGAGCAATAGGCTATACCATATAGCTTATATGTGTAGTAGACTATACCATCTAGATTTGTGTAAGTACACTCTATGATGTTTGTATGGCAAAATCACCTAACAACACATTTCCAGAATGTATCTCTGTCATTAAGCAATATATGACTGTATTTGGTATATCCCGATTAGCTCTAGAAGTGATTGATTTAAAAATGTAGAATTGGCCATTTGGTTAGAAGTCTAGAAACAAAAGGACTGAAAGATCAAAGATAAAGTGGTCTGTGGTAGAGGCATGTGAACGAACTTAGGGGAATAGGCACAAAGTGTGAAGCTTTTTATAACACACATTAAACACCTACCATGGAAGATGTACTGAACAATCAAGTACATAAAACCCTTGACTAATTGATATTCATCAGCCTTTATCATTGGTGACCCTAGAACCAGCACAATGTACATCTGAAGAGTGGTTCTGAGGGCAGAGATGGGGAATTCAAATGGGTCCAACAACATTGACTCTCAGTTGCCAAGGCTGACTTAGCTACTGCTGCCTCTGAATGTCCAATCTATCAGCAGCAGAGAGCAATTACGTGCTTCCCATATTATGGCACTGTTCTTCAAGGAGACCAACTGACCACTTGATGTCAAGTTGACTAGATCAAGCCTCTTCCATCCTGGAAAGAATGGAAATTACTAGTCACAGGGATAGACACATTTTCTGGGTATAAGTCTGTTGGAGCTGAAGTTTCCAACAAATGAAATTTCAATGTCACACTCAAACCATAGCACCTCACCTAATAAATTTCTTGCACATCTAATCCTGGCTTGGCATCTGCTTCTCAGCTGATCCAAACTATCAGGATTTGTTTATCATTAATATGTTTTATCATGAAAAAATAAACAAGTTCTAGATTTTTGAATATTAAGTTAAACAATAAAGAATATAAATAACAATAAAGATAGATTTTTTTTTTCTCTTTACTTCTAAAAAAGAGTCATCATTCAAATTTCCTTCTTGGCTTTAGTCAACATGTAATAAGAAAGCTTTTTTTTTTTAGAACATAGAAATAGAGAACAGCTTTAGTCAAATTATCTGGATAATTACTCAATATTCAAGTTGATTCCACCATTGTTAAGTGCAGGCTCATTTGGAGGCTGGTAAGTATTTAGAGTTCATGTTTCCATTTACCATTTGGCTTCCCTGCTAGAGTCTTATTATGTTTTACTCAAAGACACATTCCATGCTGCATAATTATGCCAATTCTGATGGCAATGCTGATATGATTAATTATCCCTTGTTATCTATTCTCCTCTTCTTTTAATGGTGGCCCTGTTTTTGAGATGAGTACATGGTTATTCTGAATATGTCTAGCTTCCCTTGCAGGTTGTTGTATCTATAATGCCAATTTCTTGTTGAAGAGCTGTAAGTAGATATATGTGCAAATTTTGAATAGTACACGAAAGAAATGAGTGTACCCATCTGCTATGTTCTGAATGTTTGTGCCCCCTCCAAAATTCATATTTTTAATTCCTAATTCTCAATGTGATGGTATTTGGAGGTGAGGCCCTTGGGCAGTAATTAGGTTTAGATGAGGTCATGAGGGTGGAGTCTCCATAATGGGATCAATGCCCTTTTTAGAAGAAGAAGAGACATCGGAGTGCTCTCTAACTCTTTGTGAGTGCACCAGGAAAAGCCATGTGAATACACAGCAAGAGGGTAATAGCCCACTGGCCAGAAAGAAGATCTTCATTGGAATGTGATCATTCTGGCACTTGATCTTGGACTGTCTGCCTCCAAAACTATAAGAAATAAATGTCTGTTGTTTAAGCCAATGGTATTTTTCATAGCAGCCTGAGTTGACTAAGAATGTCTTTGCATCTAACTGCTGACTTGAATGCAGATATGATGACATGACAGGAGCACAAGAAACCATATTGGACTATAATGTAAAAGCCACGTTTTGAGTAAAGTATAGCAAAATGAAATACAGAGACTTTCATAGTCTGTTTGGGCTACTATAACAAAAATACCATAGACTTGGTGGCTCAAGCAACAGATATTTATTTCTCACAGTTCTAGAGACTGGGAAATGCAACATTAAGGCACCTGCAGATTTGTTGTCTGGTGAGGACCTGCTTCCTGATTCATAGACAGCTGCCTTCTTGCTGTGTCCTCACATGACAGAAGGGGTAAGGGAGTTATCTGTGGTCTGTATTATAAGGGCACTAATTCTATTTATTAGGGGTCCACCCTCATGACTTAATTATCTCCCGAAGGCCCAACCTTCAAATATTATCACATCAGGGGTCAGGATTTCAACATATGAATTTGGGGAAAACACAAACACTCTGTCTATAGCAGAGGTCATTTTTCTGAAAACTTAGTGAAGTCACATCACCGAACCTACACTCCCACCCTTACACTGCTTTGAGAGAAAAATAAACTTTTGATATGTTGTCATTCTCAGTCAAACAAAGTACAAACTAACAAACTGATCAACACATAACTTTCTATATGTCAATCAGCATGCTAAATGTATTTAAATACATCATCTCATTTCACTCTCAAAACAATTAGTTTAGCTGGGTACTACTATTAAATTTATTTTACATATGAAGACACTGAGAATTAAAGAAGTTAATAGAAGTGTCTAAAGCCATGCCACTAGTAACTGGATATGCCAGAGTTCAAATGTATATAAGACAAACCCAATATTAACCACTTTTCTCTACCAATGCAATAATAGGGAGAACTAACTGTAAGTATAGTTGCTAAATCTTCTGACCCACTCAGACAACTGCCCCAGTACATATACTCTCCTATGAATTCCTTACACTAGTGTAGGAAACTCTGAAATGATTTTATTCCCGCTTGGTTTAAGCCTCACCAAAGAAGCCAGTAGCAGAATGCCTGAGATCATGCTTATCTAACTAAATGTGAACATACTTTGCACAAAAATTAACTAACTCTTCCCCTATGTTAGAATTTGCTTAGCTTGGAATTCTGTATTATTTAAATCCACTTCTATAGAACTTGCTTGATGATTTTTCCTACATATTATTCAACTCTTGGACATATAAATCCTGCTCAGTGGGTATTACCATCTCCTTTATTGAATATTTTTATTTATCAATACAAGCAGTATACAAATTAACTGACAAGATCAATGAAGAAGTAAGGATAGCATGATAATGAAGGAAACAGGCTTAGAAGTTAAAAAGATTCACTAAAATTCCAGCTTTGCCTCTTACTACTTAAGTGACCTAAAATTCCTCATCTGTAAAAGGGGATTATACTTGTTTTCTATTGCTGAATAACAAATAACAAATGTAGGGGCTTAAAACAACAGATACTTATTATCTCATGCTTATGTAGGTCAAAAGTCTGGGTCTGATATAGCTGTATTTGCTGCTCAGAGTCATAAAAAGATTAAATCAAGGTGTAGAATTAGTAACATCCTCATCTGGAGTTCACAGGCCTCTTCCAAACTCATGTAGGTTCAGGGCATAATTTAGTTTCTCAAGGTTGTAAAATAGAGGTCCCCATTTCTTACAGATTGTAACATAGAGAACACTCTCAGCTCATACAGATCACTCTCCAGTTTTTGCCAGGTGGCCTTTCACAACATGGCAGTTAGCTTCTTCAAGGCTAACAGGAGAGCATCTCTCTGAACTCTTCATATTCTTTCAAGGGTTCTGCTGATTAAGAGTGGCCTAATAGGTTAATACCCCTTTTGATTAACTCAGAGTCAACTGATTAATAACCAAACTGTGGGAGAGTTGGCCTAATATATTCACAGATCCCCTGCACACTCAGAGTGAGGATTATATCAGATATGTAAAACAGGAGGTGGAATCTTCAGCATCATTTTAGAATTCTCTTTACCACAGGAATAAAATACCAACTTCTTAGAATTATCTGAAAATTATATTTTAAGGAATGCAGGAATGATACCCAAAATACATTTGATGTACCACAAGCATCAACCAATTAAAATGAGTACAGCATGGTAACAAATGATAAGAATGAATGCCAGCCACAAACAACCAATATGGCAGTGCCAGTACATACTAGTAGAATATCAGCCTTTAATGCATATAAATTGATTAATACAATCCAGAGCACTTGAAAATTAACCAATAAATGATAGCTATTATCATTATTTTTCAAGTTTTTTCCCATGTCCTAGAAAAGATTCCTCCTAATCATCACCAATATTTGAATAGAATTTATTTCCATGGATGAATCAGAGCCTAAAAAGGTTTCCTAACCTTACATCTTTGGTAGAATTCTTAATCCAGTTGTGCAAACAGGTGCAAAAATATTATTGTAAAATTTAAACATTCTAACTATAACATACATTTGGGATTTGCAGAAAAATTATGAGGAGATGCTCATATTCTAAGAAACTAATTTTCACTGAGGAACAAATTTGCACCACAAATACTTTTATAATTGTATCAAGGCAAATCATTGAGTTAATGAAGTAAGCCAAAATATATAGCATTCCTAGTCAACATAATATTTGCTTTTCTCTACTCACTGTCTATATGTATTTTACAAATTACTTAATAAATTTTATTTTGTAGAGCAGTTATGTATTTACAGAAAATGAACAGAAAGTACAAATAGTTCCCATATACCACATCACTCCCCCTACTTTCTCTTATTATAAATGTCTTGCATTAGTGTGGTACATTTATTGGCTCTTATGACTTGTGGGACCTCAAATTCCTCATCTGTAAACTTGGATTATATTGTTTTTTTATGGTTGAATAACAAATTTCCACAAATATGGAACTT
This sequence comes from Eulemur rufifrons, assembly GCF_041146395.1. Lineage (NCBI taxonomy): Eukaryota > Metazoa > Chordata > Mammalia > Primates > Lemuridae > Eulemur > Eulemur rufifrons. The sequence goes on from NC_091012.1 coordinate 73,355,300, forward strand.
AAAATAACAGATATTTATTACTTCATACTTCTGTAGGTCAAAAACATGAGGCAGAATGAGCCAATATTGATACATCATTATACATTAAACTGTAATACATTATTACAACTGAAGTCCATAGCTCACATTAGAATTCACTGTTTGTGTTTCACATTCTATGGATTTTGAAAAATGCATAATGAGATGAAGCCACCATTATAATATCATACAGAATAGTTTCTCTGCCCTAAATTTCCCCTGTGCTTTACCTGTTCATTCCTCCCTTCTTTTGTCTGAATCACTACAAACCACTTATCTTTCTACTGTCTTTATAGTTTGCCTTTTCCAGAATGTCATATAGTTATAATCCCACAGTATGTAGATTGGCTTATTTTACTTAGCAATATGGTTTCAATTGTCTGCTTCAAATTGGCTTCTTTCACTTTGCAATATGCATTTAAGTTCTCCCACATCTTTTTATGGTTTAATAGCTCATTTCTTTTAATCTCATTGTATGGATGTATCACAGTTTGTTTATCCATTTACTTGTTGAAAGATATCTTGGTGGTTTCCAAGTTTTGTCAATTATGATTAAAGCTGATAGAAACATTTATGTGCAGGCTTTTGTGTGGAGATAAGTTTCTAACTCATTTAGGTAAAAATACAAGGTGACACAATTGCTAGATTGTGTGGTAAGTGTATGTTTAGTTTTCTAAGAAATTTCTAAACTGTCTCCCAAATTGCCTGTACCATTTTGAATTTCCACCAGCAAAGAGAGTTCCTGCTGTTCCACATCCTCAATAGCATTTGGTGTTGCCAGTGTTTTGGCTTTTCAAATTTATAGTAAGTGTGTAGTGGTACTTTAATGTTTCAATTTGCATATGGCTAATGACAGCAACTTTTCATATGTTTATTTGTCATCTGTATATCTTCTTTGAATCAGTTTGTCAATATCCACAAAATAACTTGCTGGGATCTTGATTGGGTTTGCATTAAATCTATAGATCAAGTTGAGAAGATCTGACATCTTGACAATTCTGAGTCTTCCTAGTCATGTGCACAGAATATCTTTCCATTTATTTAGATATTATTTTACTTTTTTCTTCAGTATTTTGCAGTTTTCCTCATATAAATCTTGTACACAGTCCATTATATTTATACCTAAGTATCTCGTTTTTTGGTGCTAATGTAAATATCACTGAGATTTTATTTGCAAATTGAACTATTCATTGCTGGTATATAAGAAAGCAATTGACATTTGTATGTTAACCTTATATCTTCCAAACTTGCTATAATTGCCTATTTGTTCCGGGGGGGTTGTTTATTTGTTTTTGTTATTTGTTTGTTGGTTTGGGGGAATTTTCTATATAGACAATCACATCATTTAAGATTGAAATTGTATTATATATCTTATCCAACCACCATGGTATGAAATTAGAAAAAAATAATGTGAGGAATCTTGGAAAATTCACAAATTTGTGAAAATTAAATAACACAATCCCGAGCAATGAATGGGTCAAAGACAAAATCAAAAAGAAAATAAAAATGTATCTTGATACAAATGAAAATTTTAATAGAAAAACAACATACGAAAACTTACAGGGTGCAGCAAAAATAGTTCTAAGTGCCTACATTAAGAGAAAAGAAAGATTTCAAATAAACAATTGAGTGTTATACCTCAATGAACTGGAAAAAGAACAAATTAAGCCTAAAGTTAGTAGAAGGAATAATTAATAAACATTAGTGCAGAAATAAATGAAATAGAAACAAGAAAAACAATAGAAAAGAACAATTAACTAATAGTTGATGTTTTGAAGAGATGAAGAAAATTGGCAAACCTATAGCTAGACTAACCCAGAAAAAAAGTGAGAATTCAAACAAATAATAAATGAATGAGGACAAATTACAACTGATACCACAGTAAAACAATGGATCATAAAAGACTACTTTGAATAATTGTATGACAACAAATTGGTTAATCTGGAAGAAATGAATAAATTCCTAGAAACATACAACCTACCAAGATTGAATCATTAAAAATAAAAAATCTGAGCATATCAATAACATATAAGGAGATTGAATCAGTAATAAAAATCTCTTATCAAGGAAAAGCCCAGGACTAGATGCCTTCTTAGCTTAATTCTACCAAACATTTAAAGGAGAATTTATTCTAATATTTCACAAACTTTTTTCAAAATATTGAAGAGAAAGGAACACTTCCAAACTCACTTTATGGGACTAGCATTACTCTCCATATAAAAGTCAGTTAATGACTCAACAAAAAAGGAAAATGATAGGTCAATATACCTGATAAACACAGATGCAAAAATCCTCAATGAAATACTATCATTCAAAATTTAGCAGCACATTAAAAATCACGTAACATGATCAGATGAGATTTATCATTTGAATGCAAGGATGGTTCAACATGTCTTTTTTATGATAAAAACTAAATAAATTAAGTATAAAATTGAACCTCAACATAATAAAGTTCATATATCATAAGCCCACAGCTAAATATCTTAAAAAGCTGAAAGCTTTTCCTCTGAGATCTGAAGCAAGACAAGAGTTCTCACTTTCACCACTTCTGTTAAATATAGTCTTAGCTAAGAATTATGTAAGAAAAAATAAATAAAAGTATCCAAATCAAAATGGAAGAGGTATAAATTGCCCCTCTTTCCAAATGATGTGCTTTTATGTATAGAAAATCCTAGACTCCACCAAAAAACTTTTATAACTAATAAATAAATTCTGTAAATTTGCCAGATAGAAAATCAACATTAAAACTTCAGTTGTATTTCTATATACTATCAACAAACTATACATAAGATAAATTAAGAAAAATCCCCATTTACAACAGCATCAAAAATAATAATATAATATAATACTTAGTAACACATTTGACTAAGGTGATGAAAGATCTGTACTCTAAAACTTAAAGACATTGATGAAAGAAATTGAAGATGATATGAATAAATGAAGAGATAACCTGTGATCATGGATTGGAAGAATCAATATTGTCATAATGCCCGTATTTCCCAAAGTGATCTGCAGACTTAATGCAATATTTATCAAAATGACATTTTTCACAGAAAAAGAAAAACAATACTAAAAATTTGTATGGAACTCCAAAAAACTCAAACATTGAAAGCAATTTTGAGAAATAAGATCAAAGCTGAAGTCCTCACATTTTCTGACTTCAAACTGTGCTACAAAGCTATATTAATCAAAACAATATGGTGCTGGCATAACAGCAGACAAATAGATCAATCGAACAGAATAGAAAATCCAGAAATAAACCCACACATATATGGCCAACTAATCTTTAAGAAGCAGCCAAAATTTTACAATGAAGAAAGGATAGTCTCTTTAATAAATAGTGTTGGGAAAACTGGATATCTACATGCAAAAGAATGAAATTGAACCCTTATTTTACACAGTATGCAAAAATTAACTCAATATGTTAAAGAGTTAAAAGTAAGACCTGAAGCAATAAAAATCTTAGAAGAAAACATAGGGGAAAACCTTCTTGACATTGTCCTTGGCAATGATGTTTTTGGGTATGATAGCAAAAGCACAGGTAGCAGAAGCACAGGTAACAAAAGCGAAAGTAAACAAGTTGGACTACACCAAATTAAAAAGCGGTAGTGTAAATGAACCAAAAAAAATAAAAATAAAAATAAATAAAAAGGCAAACTAGGGAATGAGAGAAAATATATGCAAACCATACATATGATAAAGGATTAAATACAGAATATATAAGAAACTCCTATAACTCAATAGCAAACATAAGTAAATAATTCAATTTAAAAAATGAGTAAAAGACCTGAATAGACATTTTTTCCAAAGAAGACACAAAAATTGCCGATAGATCACTCAACATCACTATGTGTAGATATAGTTCTATGGTGTGTATATAGTTTGTTTGGTTCCACCAAGTCTCATGTTGAAATCTGATCCCCGATGTTAAAGTTGGGGCACAGTAAGAGGTGTTTGGATGGTAAGGGTGGATCTCTCATGAATAAATAAATGCCTTCTCTGGGGTGGTGAGTTCTTACTCTATTAGTTCCCAAAAGAGCTGATTTTAAAAAGAGCCTGGCACCTTTCCCGTCTTTCTCTTGCTTCTTCTCTGGCCATGTGATCTCTATGCACCAGCTTCCCTTCACCTTCTGCCATCAGTGGAAGCATCCTGAGCCTCTTACCAAAAGCAGATGGTGGCACCATGTTCCTTGGACAGCCTGCAGAACCATTAGCTAAATAAAATTCTTTTCTTTATAAATTATCCAGCCTTAGGTAGTTCTTTATAGCAATACAAATCAACTAAGACATCAATTGTCAGGGAAGTGCAAATCAAAACCACAATGAAATATCATCTTATATCTGTTAGCATGACTATTATAAAAAAGAAAAGTGTTAAGTGTTGGAAACGATGTGGAGAAAAGGAAACCCCTGTATACTGTTGGTGGAAATATAAATTGATAAATTGTTACAGTCATAATGTGAAACAGTATGGGGATTCCTCATAATCTTAAAAATATAATAGCACTGTTATACAATCCAATCATCCCTGACTTCCAATTTTTTCCAGACATAACCTCATCATAAGCCAAGGAATTTCTTATGACCTATGATGGGATTATGGTTTCTACTGAATGCCTATTGCTTTCAAATCATCATACAGTTGAAAAATCATTAACTTAAATCATCATAAGCCAGAGACCATCTGCTCTGCTGCCAGCATTAAATCCATTTTAAACTCACAATACTTCTGACTTATAATGGATTCATTGAGATTTAATAATAATACTGTATTGTTCACTTGAAATTTTCTAAGAGAGTAGATTTTAAGTGTCCTTATCCCCCTACACACACATGCACATACATGTACAAAAAGTGTTAACTATATGTGGTGATGGATGTGTAGATTAATTTCATTGTGATAGTCATTACACAATGCATACATATATCAAATAATCACATTGTATACTTTGAATATATACAATTTTTATTTTTCAATGAAAATAAAAAGTAGAAACAAAAACAAAAAAACACACACCATGTTACTTTCCTACCTAAAACATTCTGTGGCTTCCTCTTTCACTCCATCATGGAACCTGATTTGTTTCATTAAGAGAACTTATTACAGGTTGTAATTATATATTTATTTATTTATTTACACTTTATTGTTTTCCATTTTCATTATAAGTATGCACAAGTATAGTCTCTTATATTCATTATTATTTAGCCATTTTAAAGCATAGAAACTGGTATGTAATACACATTAAAAGTATAAAAATATTTTATCAATGAATGAGTAGGACTTGTTTTATTAATAAAAATAAAACTATATTTCAGGATGTAGAAAGTATATTGATAAAACAAAAATGTTTTAATTTAAAATACATGGCATGTTGAAGAAATAATTAAGAACTTGGACTGAATGGAGAAAATGGTACCAGATATTTTTCAGAAATATAGATGGTAGTCAGATCATGGGTGAATTTGACTTAATAATTATGATTTGGGCCTTACTCTTAGGCATGAATTAGATGGTTTTAAGTAAGAGAGAGAAAATTGCTGTAGTTTCAAATTATCACTCTAGTATATGTGTGGTAGATGAATTTGGCAGAAAGACCATGAGTGGGATACAAGTTAGCTGATGTGTTAGTTGTCTGGCTCTCTCCTCTCTATCAGCCACTCTGTTACTCTCAGCTTTTTGGCTTCTTTTTACATTTTATCAGCTGGAGTCTTTTGCTAAGATGTAGTTTCTGTTCCCTCATAACTGCAGTAAACCTGTGAACTATTAAGGCCTCTGTAGCAGTGAGTCTATTACATGTTTTTATGATTTTGGTTCCCTGTCTTAATTTTTCATTCCTGAAGTTTCTAATTAGAAACTCCAGGTTCCTGAGAGAGAGTTTTGATATAGCCATTTCTTCTTTTTATATCAAGTCATGAAAGTTATAAATCTCTGAAAAGCTATGGGTGCAAATGTTTATGAGTTGTTCACCTCCCATTCAATCATGTGTAGCTATGGATAGTATCAAAGGATCTACTTGCTCACTTCAAAGAGGCTATTTGTGAGACAACGTAACAATGATATGAAGGATGGATCTGATGGTAATCAACATGTCACATATGAGGGGTATATGTAAATGTTAAAATATTTTCAGTTGCAAGTTATATTAAACCCAACTCAAAATGCTTTTATAATAAAATGAATATATTGACTTATGTAAGAAAAAGTCTACAAGTGGACATGCTCAGACATAGCTTATACAAGATTCTGGCACTATTTATTTGTGATCATTTTCCCTTCCTTATTCCATGTGCTGGCTTTATCCTCTGGATAGATTGATTCATAAGAGCACAATAACTGCAGTAGATCCAGTTTAACATCTGCACTTCATATCATCCTGAGCAAGAAGGTACTCTTTGGCTCTTTGTTTCTCCATACTAACAAAAATCTCCTGCAGTTTACTCTGATTTAACCAATTTAAACCAATCTGTGTAACTAGAGGAATGTCATGCACCATTCGGGTTATATTTGGGTTAATGGGCCAAAGCAGGAGACATAAAACTAATTAGAGAACTATCCACTGTACTTCCTGAGCAAGAATGGAAAATAGTGAAAATTATAACTCTAGGGTCTCCCTCTGTCTCTCTCTCTCTCTCTGTATCTTTCTCTTTCAATTTAGAACAAAACAAAATTGGTGAGTTAGGTGAATATCATTCTTTATGACACTGGTTAAACCTGCTGGCTTTAATACCATCTAAAAGTTCAAAACAAACAACAACCAAAAAAGCTAATAAAAATAATGCATGCTTAGAAATAAAGTATAAACTGATGTAAATATTTATGTACATATATGCAACACTTGTACATCAATATAATTTTACTAAATTTTAACTAAATTATATTGGAAAGTTTACTAAACCCCATGTTGAATGTTATGACACTTTAAGCTACTTGCCAGTGAATTTCCAAATTCCTCTATCTATGGTTTTAATATAGAAACATCTGTTGAAATGACTATAGGAGTGATTTAGATTAGGGAAAGCTGAATAGGAGATGTCTAATAAACTATAGGCAAGTTTATCAATTCAGTATGCTGATTGCCAGAACAATTGAAATAGCCCTCCTCATTTATTGGCAGGTTTTGTTAAGTAAGAGGAATATAAAATATTTTGGAGTTGATTGCTACTATTGATTTATAAAATGTATTTTCCAGAGCTAGAGTTTGGACTGCAAAAGTAAATTTAATATTTCTGGGGCATTTTTCCTAATCTGCTTTCTGTCATTTGGAAACTTCAAAGTTTTGCATTATCACAAGATGTTATCATGTAGTTATTTCCTACTAACATAATACAGTGTCAGAGTTTATTTAGCCCTTTGCACTTCTTAAATTAACAGACCAAAATAGCCAGGAGTTATTTAAACATAATATTTTTTCCTTTCCAAATTCATACTTGGCTTATCATTTATCTGACTTGGGGCTTTTTTTCTCCTCCAATTTTTATTTGCTTAGCCTGTCCTCCCCATAATTTGTTTAAAGTATATATTATTTTTAGTTTCAGTTATACTAAATAAATATGTTTTACTACATCATAGCTAAGTAATATATTATATATAATAACATTTATTTGCAATTTTATTGAAGTAAAAGTTAGAATGAAAATATTTTTTTTCTTTTAATTATCAAAGGGGAGAGTGGTTATGGACATATCTTTTCACTGTGCAACACAGAGAAACAAGAGTTTAAAAATTACTTTAAAGACAGGGCTTGATATATTTTTAAGACTTAATTTCAGAAATACTAATCAAGAACTAAATTGAGGTTAAATGGAAGATGGAAAAATTTTTCTTTGCAATTTTCACCTTGTATTATTTATATCCAAACAGAGAAATAAAAGACAACATTCACATAATTAGCTAAATAATTTAGATCCCAATTTCCTCTGATAATAAAAGGAAAGTGTTAACTCAGATCTGCCTAAATTTACACATTTTGATTTAATTATTTTGCTATTCATTAAATGGCTTGTTTTTTATCTCCTGTTGAACTAGATTGTCTCGCTGACCTTGTGATTCCCTATGCATTATTTTGAATGTACTTAAGTCTGGAATAAGAGGGAAAGCAATGCACAAAAACAGAATTTATTAAAAGGGTATCTTTTATCACATGTTATATTTAAAAACCCCTTCATCTTATTTTGGATACCCTGTCTTCATTTCATTTTGACAATTCCAGCCAAGTGGAGAACATTCTAAGCACCAAAATGACTGGATATCACTTCTTTTCACTACTTCTTCCTTCTACTGTCCCTTCCTTTACCAGTTTCACTTGTCAATGTTTGCTAATAAATTTCCTGAGCTTGTTTAAGTAATCAGAACAAGTAGCCACCAAGGTTAAGAAGAGAAAGAAAATGTGGATGAACTACTTCTTAACTAACTACTGAGTCATAACTTTAAGCCAAAAGAGAGGCAGCATGCCACCATGTGAATTTTTGGTTAAAACAAGTAATATTAGTTTATTAAGTATGAAATGTCTCATTTCCCTAAGTGCTATGTTTGACAGTTGATATTTCTGACATTTCACTTTGAAACTTCTTGTTTTATGTTTGTTTTGGAGGAACCTCCTAAGTCTTTCAAATGCCTGTTTTGGCTTGTGATTATCTGTCAAATTTTTTTAGAGCAATTTTTGTGAACACGTGGATAAGTGAAAAATTCACATTACTTTCGAATATGATTTCTGTCATGGAACCAATGTAGCCACGTGAGCAACCTGAGACCAAGGTGGATAATGATGAGCTGAAAGCTGTAGTGGAAGCAAATCCATCTCAACCTATGTGTGAATTAGCAGCAAGGTTTGGTGTTATTATTTCAACAATATTGGACCATTTGAAACAAATAGGCAAGGTAAAGAAGCTAGATAGATGGGTACCACCTGAATTAAATGAGCTTCAGAAGAGAAATCCTCTCAAACCTTGCCATTCTTTGCCGCCACAACATAAAGGTGAACCATTTCTACACCATATTGTTACATGTGATGAAAAATGGATTCTTTTTGACAATTGCAAGTGTTTGGCACAATGTTTGGATAAAGATGAAGTGCTGAGACACAGTCCAAAACTGAATATTCATAAAAAAAAAAAAAGCTAATGGTGTCTGTTTGGTGGCTCAGTGCTGACATTACCCACTACAGCTTCATGACACCTGGTCAATCAATTATAGTGGATGTCTACTGCAACCAATTGGATGAAATGATGAGAATGCTTGTGATTAAGCAGCCAAGATTGGTCAATAGAGACAGGCCAATCCTCTTGCAAGACAACACTCTATCACATGCTGCACAAACAATGCTGCTCAAACTATAGCAGCTGCATTTGGAAACTCTGTGTCATCCACCATATTCACCAGACCTTGCACCACCTGACTACCACTGCTTCCAGGCTTTGGACCACTTCTTGCAAGGAAAAATAATCAATTCTCAACAAACTATGGGAAACGCCTTTTGGGATTTCGTCACCATTCACTCTCCAGGCTTCCTTGCTGCTGGCATAAACAAGCTACCATTAAGTGGCAAAACTGTGTTGATAGTTTAGGTACATACTTTGATTAATTACACTGCTTCTTGTTTGTGATATAATAAACTACACTTTTAATTTGAAATTAGACATCTCATAATAAATGTGATAGAAATGTGATCAATATGATTTTTCCCGTTTCTCTAAGATAACATAAAATGAGGTACCTGAACTAATGTTAAAATTAGTATGCATTATCTTGGATTTGTATTTGCTTGTATGCAATGGAGACCAAAAATAAAAGTGGTTTGGATAAATGCATTAAACATTGTGGTAGGTAAAATAATATCCCCTTAAAGATGGCCATGTCTTAATCCTCAGAGCAATGTTAATGTGCAAAGCATTCAAAGAATAAATGAACTACCACACTTAAATTTAAGTACTGATGCTAAACAATATAATGAAAACATGAGTAGCCAATTAAAACAAATAAAAAAGAAACTACAGGCCAATATCACCAATGAAAATAAATGCAAAAATCCTCACAAAATACTAGCAAGCCAAATGCAGCAACATATTAAAAAGGTCATTTACTACAATAAAGTGGGATTCATTCCAGGGATGCAAGGATGGTTCAACATACACAAATCAATAAACACAATACACCACATTAACAGAATCAAGAGTAAAAATCATATGATTATTTCAGTAGATGTCAAAAAAGCATTTGATAAAATTCAACATCCTTTTATGATAAAAAAAATCTCATCAAAATGTGTATAGAATGAACATACCACAACATAATAAAGGCCATCTATGTCTAACCCACCCATGGCGTGTGGTCCAACCAGATCCAAAGGCAGCAGCTTTGGTGGCTTTTATCCACTCAGGGACTCTCTGCTGCTGGTGGTGGTGGCAGTCCAGCTGCCCTGACAGTAGAGAGTGGGTGCCAAGGGCTACAGCCATGTGCTCCACCTGGGTCCTGCAGAAAGTGCAGTTGAGCAAGATTGCCCAGACCACAGCAGTGGGCACCAGGCCCATGGTCCCCTGCTCTGCCCAGAACCCCCAGCAGTGGTGGCAATTAACGTCACCTCCCCGCAGGGCACATGCAAGTGTTTGCACCCTCCCCACCTGGCAGGGAAAAGGGGGAGGCAGCATTCACAGATATGACCCCTGGGCAGAAGTATTGTTCCAGGATTGGGATTGGAATGTTACAATGGTACCAGCCACAGTGCCCAGGGTTTACAAGCCAGCCATCCCATCTCTCTGGAGCCACACAGCTGCATAGCCTCCAGTGAGGTCTCTGTGTCAGTCCAGAGGCCTGCTGCAGTGGAGAGTCCTTCCCACCATTCCAGCTGTGATATCCTCAAGGGCAGTGTAGAGCCTGGAATTTTCTCCTCTGCCCCTTTTCCATATGCGGGAACCTTCTCTAATTACCTCTGGCCTTGCTGAGGAGCTTATCCCACTTCTATCTTCTTTACTTCACTCCTGCCTCCGCTCTGTGGATTTCCAGTGCTCTTGCTCAAATAATCAATCCAAAGGTGGATATCTATTCGCCACTTTTGATCCTATCCACAGGAGCAGCATTGTGCTGGCTGCTTCTAGTCTGCTATCTTGGCCCCTAGTTTTTTTGTTGTTGTGTACTTATCTAGTTTTGGTATCAAAGTAATGCTGGTCTCATAGAATGAGTTTGAAAGTATTTCCTCCTTTTCAGTTTTTATGAAAAGTTTGAGTGGAATTGGTATTAGTTCTTTAAATGTTTGGTAGAATTCAGCAAGGAATCTATAAGGTCCTGGGCTTTTCTTTGATGGAAGAGTTTTTATTACAGCTTCGATCTCATTACTTGTTATTGGTTTGTTGAAGTTTCCTATTTCTATTTCATAGTTCAATCTTGGTAGGTTGCATGTATCCAGGAATTTATACATTTCTTCTAGGTTTTCCAATTTGTTTGCATATAGTTATTCATAATAGTCTCTAATAATTTCGGTTTGATTTGTTCTTGCTTTTCTAGTTCTTTGAGGTGCATGATTAGGTTGTTAATTTGAAGTCTTTCAACTTCTTTGAAATATGTTTATTTCTGTAAACTTCCCTCTTGGTACTACTTCTGCCTATAACCCTCCATCGAGGTGGAACTTTTGTAATATTTCTAGCCAATTATGCCAGTCTGTCCCTTAAATGGGGAGTGCTAGGAGAATCTTTCTCCACCTCTTTCTGAGTCAGGGATGTCCAGAAGTGAAGTTTCTGGACATTCTGGAAGGATAAGATCCACAATTTAGGGCAGGAAGTGTTGGAAGTCCCTGAAAGAGGCAACATAAAGTAACATAGAGCAGCACACAGGAAAAATACCATGACACTGATTCTTCTGAGATGGTGGAGCCTAATTAACACAGCCTATTTGTAAAGCAAACAGTTAAGGGGTACCTCCTAAGTCCCCTCTCACTCATTACTAGACCATCCTGTTTATGCAGCCAATTATTTTATGCTCTTTTATAATGTGGTCAGTTAGGTCTGGCCACAGAGGAGAGGCTTAAGAAAAAACAAAACAAAACAATGTTTATCATATTCACAGGTCCCAGAGAAAGGAAGCATGACAGGCCGTGCAGAGCCACATACGTGGGAGAGACACTATGATGCTCAGGAGATAGAGAATAGAAGCTAAGAGAAAGCATTAAGCATTAGGCCAGAGCCTTTATTGGAGTTTCCTTGGGAAAGGCAAGTCAGGGAAGGGTAAATAATTTAGGACTGGCAAGACTGAATAATTCTGGAGGGCTCTAAGCTAGAGCAGTGATCCCTAGTTGTCAGGTACCTGGCTTTGGGATGATTAAGGAAGAGGAATATTGCCTCTTGGGGGTCTCATAGGCCTGGTAGAGAAGTTATGGCTTTGAATTGGTTAGTTTGCATATCAAAGGCATGCTCCCAGCTGGACCCTTTTCTATCTATAAGAATTGGTTAGTGTAGGGATAGACAGTCTCTTCCCAGCCAGAAAGGTTTCAAGATGTCAAATACAGAAAATGACACACACACACACACACACACACACACATTCACGATGTATTTTTCAGTGAAATATCCTTCTATGCCTTTTGCCAATTTTCTCTTTGGATTGCTTGTTTTTTTACTATGGAGTTTTGAGAGATTTCATATATTCTAGACACTAGTCCTTTCCTGCATATATGTTTTGCAAATACTTTCTTTCAGTCTGTATCTTGTCTTTTTATCCTCTTACTGTAATATTTCTCAGAGCAAAATATTTTAATTTTGATGAGATCCAATTTTTCAGTGTTTTCATTTATGGGCAGTGCTATTGGTGTCAAGTCTAAGGATGTTTTTGTATAGCCCTAGATCCCAAATGTTTTGCCCTATGTTATTGGGTCTTTTTTCTTCAAAATTTTACACTTTTATGTTTTATATCTATATCTGTGATTCATGGGAAGGGATGCCCTGTTACAGCCTGGAGAGACATTTAGCTTCCCACCTGGCCTTTGCTGGTGTAGCTGAGGGTGGAGCCACACTTTACTTCTGTGGTGTTTGGCTGGAGTAGAGCAGTTATTGGCTAAAGATCTTATTTTTTGGCAGGCTATCCTTTTCCTGGTCCTTTCATTAGAGAAGGCAGGCTTTTGTTAAAATTTTTTTCCTGCATCTCATGTTATTTCCAGGTTGCTAGCTTCTCCAGATCCCAGTCCGGAATATCTGAGGAAAAAGAAAATCCTGGGAACTCACCACATGTCCTACTTGGGTTATGAAGTTTCTAGATGTTCTTCTATTTTGTCCCCATTTTTCAGTCATCTTACGTTTAAGTCTTTATGGTTTTTGTTTGTACATGGTGGGAGGAACAAAGAAAAATATATGCATTCTATCTTCTCTCCACCGTATTTTTAAGAGTTTAAAGAGATTTTGAAAGCAGAAGTTGGGAGAACTACTGATACATCATATTCTAGACTAATTTCAGTATGAGCAAACATTCTCCTAAATAAAATTGGTGGCCAAAGTTTCCATATGTATAATGTCATTCTCAAGTTTTATTTAATTTTGTGTGAACTAAAATAAAATCTTAAGTCTCCCCCCACCGGCTGACTGAATGGACTCCCTCCTGGCCCAAGGGGATATCCTAAAACTAAATTGCCTGCCAGGAGGAGGGATGTCAGACACGCCTCATCTCATGTCCCACTCCTTTCTTGCAGATATCATTTGTAACTCATTAACTGACTTATGACTATGCAAGACAAACCCGAATTTACACAACAAATATGTCCATCTGGTAGCTTGTCTCCCATTAACAGATCTCCTTATCTTAAAATATTCCAAGCCTTTAGACAAAGCTTAATGTCTTTAACCAATTACAAGTCAAAGAATCTTTACACCCACCTATAACCTGCAACTGACCGCCCCCCCCCCCCACTTCGAGCTGGCCCACCTTTTCAGGCCAAACCAATGTATGCCTTCCATGTATTGATTTATGACTTTATCTATAAACCCCTGTCTCCCTGAAATGCATAAAACCAAACTGTAACTCAATCACAGTGAGTCCACTTGCTCAAGCCTTCTTGGATGGGCCCAGCTCTGGGTCATGGTTCTCAAATGTGGCTCAGAATAAATCTCTTTAAAATTATTTCACAGAGTTTGGCTTCTTTTCCATTGATATATGTAATATAGCCCTGTCTAAAGACTATAAAGGTGAAACATTATTATTAAAGCTTAACAAAATTTTATGTCAGCTATGCTTCTGAATAGGAAAACAAAATATATTTCAGTTGAAGGTCCTTTCTACAATCACATACATTTTTTTGTTTTCTTTTCTTTTTTCTTTTTTTATTATTGCTTTTTTAAATTTCAGCATATTATAGGGATACAAATGTTTAGGTTACATATATTGCCTTTGCCCCACCCAAGTCAGAGCTTCAAACGTGTCCATCCCCCAGATGGTGCGCACCGCCACATACTTTTAATTTTTAAAGTTATTTAAGAAAATACTGAGTAAAAGCCAAACTATTAATATTAATATATATGGCAGTAGATGTGTTCATATGGCAGCATAATTTAGCAACTTATAAATTATGCAAGATATACTATTTAATCCTGTATTGAATGTAGCAGTAATGTCTATCACAGACAAAACCACAAATTGGATGTCTCAAAGGACATTCTCAATTAAATGAGAAAATGCTACATAAATGATCATATTATGACCTCTCATTTGATATATAATGAAGACTTCTAGTAGCTAAGCCTGAAGAATTACTCAGATATGCAATATTCTTGTTAAAACTTTTATTTTGAAGACATTATTGATTACCAAATGTTATAGACAAAGGTATTTGCGTTTTAGCAAATAAGACTAATCAATAATTTTCATTGAAAATCTGATGATGAAAACTGTAAGACACTCTTTTGGAAAAAATATCCATAGCACAATGTTACCTGCTCTTACAATGAAGACAATCCATAGACCCCTGAACATTTTCTGTGGAAAACAATTTAGCTTGATCCTACTATAGCAGTAACAGATAGTGAGTACCAGAGACTACTTATGCACTCCTCAAGCAATGACAATAATCATAGCCAGGGGGAAAATATTTTAATTCTGACCTTAGGGCAGCTAGTGTAAGTCCAATTGCTACTGAAGAAAGTAGGATTCCTACTATGCTGCCAATAATTAACTGATCCCAACAATAAACTTTGATAATAAAGAAAAAAAAAGAATTGGACAGGGATGAAATTAGAGATTATAGTAATTCATACTTACAGCAAGGATTGTTTGAAGCTGGTCAGTCTTGACATAAATAAATAGTATCATTTTTCCCACTACAGTTAGGCTTTTTCTAATGCATTGTAAACAAACAAACAAAAACAAAAACAACCTCCCAAACTCCCACACACTCTATGCAATATTTTTAATGCCATGTATTTTATTTATTTAATTTTTTATTTATTTAATTTTCTTTTTGTACACTAAAACCTTAAAGTGGATTTTACACATTGCCATACTATGAAATGTGAATTTTGTAGCCAACATTTATAATAAAAAAAATTAAAATATTTATGTCTTAAAGTTATCATTAGTTAATTTATCCAAATTAAGTCTCTGTTTGACTTATTTTTATTTATTTATTTATTTATTTTAGTGTGGCAATGTCATTCAGCTATTATTCAGGCATGACTTGGTTATAGTAATCCAGATTATTTAATTTAATAATATAGATACCTGCGTTTTTCTGTGTGGGGGGGTGAGATATAGCATATTTACAGAGGAGGGCATGGAAACTATATGTTCAGCTTAAATAATATTTATAATGTGAAAGCCCATGTAACCATAACCCTGGTGAAGAAGTAAAACATTGCTAGTACTGCAGAAGCCTCCCACTCACCCCTACCCCATCAAATAAACCTCCCTGCTACTTAGAACAAGAAGCCCAGCTTTTGTAACAATCATGTCGTTATTTTAATTATAGTTTAACCATGTATGTAGGCATCCCTAAACAATACATTTTATTTTTTATTTTGTACTCGAAATGTATATAAATGGAATCACACATTATGCGTTAGAGTTTAGTTTCTTTTACTAGACATTGTGGTTTTAAAATTCACTCATATTGCTGCATATAGCTTCAGTTCTTTTATTTTCATTGCTTTATAATATTTTATTTGTTTGCCAATTATACTGTTGATGGATATTTGGGTTTTTTCCATTTTGCCTAGTATGAAAAATGACATTGTGAAAATGCTAGTACATGTTTCCCATTGCACATGTAAGAGACTTTCTTCAAAATGTATTTCTGAGAGTGGGATCACGGGGTAATAGGGTCTGCATACTTTCAGAAAGTTAATTAATAACAAATTGTATCACAAAGTGCTACATCAGTTTAACAAAGTTCTTTTTGCTGTGAATCTCTGCTAATATTTGATATAGATAGATTTCATAGTTTAACCAATCCAGAGGGAGTACAGTAATATTAACTGTTGGATTAAATTTGCACTTACCTAATTACTTGTAAGGCTGGTAATTTCCCCTAGTTTATTGGCTATTTGGATTTCCTTTTTTATGAAATATTGATTCCAAAAGTTTTGTCCATATTTCTGTTGGATTGTCTCTCTTTTTCTTTGCAGGAATTCCTTATATATTCTGCATATAAGCCCTTTGTTGATTTTATGTGTTACAAATAACTCTTCAAGGGCTCGTTATTTAGACTTTTTAAAATATGGTTTGATGAACAGAAGTTCTTGATTTTAATGAGGGTGATTTTGGCAATATATTATAATCTCTGTATGTGTGTTTGCGTGTGTGTGTTGTGAGAATGTGTATCTTGTTTAAGAAATTCTTGTCTGCTTGGAGATTACAAAGAAATTTTTTTTATCATCTAAAAGTTTAAAATTTTTTTTTTTAGTTTTCTTTTTTCCTTTATATAGCATTTGATCATGTTGTGTGTGTTTTTCCTTTGTAAAGCATTTGATCATGTTGTGTGTTGTGTGTGAGGTTTCTTTCCTTTTCTTTTTTAAAAACTTAGTATGAATTCATTTTCTGTACTAGTAAATATATTTCTATATTGTAATTTTTTAGAGCTGCTTAGTTTTTTTACCTTTTTATTTTTTTGAGACAGGGTCTTAGCTCTGTTGCCCAGGATGGCATCACTAGAGTGCAGTGACGTCATCCTAGCTCACTGCATAAAAGTTTAAAATTTTTGCCTTTCCAATTTTGAGTTTCAATAAATGTGGAATTGATTGCTGTGTCTAATTTTTTACTATATATATATATATATATACACACATATATGAAGTTCTAAATTTTTCTGACAGCAATTATAGAAAATACAATACATTCCTTTCTCACTAATCTAGTATTCCAAATATGCCGTATACCAAGTGCTCATATATATAAATAGGAACATGATTCTGGGCAGAGTTCTACTCTGTCTCACTGATCTCTCTATTCTTGTATAATTATCATAGTATTGGTTGCTATAGTTTTGTAATGGATCTTGATAAACAGTAAAATAAGACCTTCCATATTGTTATGGTTTTCAATAAAATCTTGACTATTCTTGATCCATGGCATATCCAATTAAATTTGAGAATCAGATTTTAATTTTCACAAAGTCCTATTGGAGTATTTATAGATCAATGTGGGAAACAATTGACATCTTTATACTATCGAGACTTAACAAGTACATGGTATATCTCTACATTAATTTATGTTTTTTTCCATTTTTTATTTCAACATATTACAGGGGTACAAATATTTAGGTTACTTATATTGCCCTTGCCCCACCTGAGTCAGAGCTTCAAGTGTGTCCATCCCCCAGACAGTGTGCACCGCATGTAGGAGCCCCTTGCCCCTTGGCAGGAAATTGGTTTTTGCCCAGAGTCAGCGAAACTGGACGTGCTTCTTGAGGCCAGAGATCAACAGGTCCTGCACATGGTCTGTTGATGATCAATAGGTCCGCACACGGCCTGATGATCATATAACCTGTTCCCTATGACTGATAGCCAAGGGCCTGTGGTCTTACAAACAAACCAAGGCGTCTCATTGTCTGCACACAGTGATGAGGTCAGGAGGTTGAGATACAAACATTCACCTCCCTTGGGCAATCACTCTTAATGAATGGAACAAGTTACATCAAGGCATCAAAAAAAGTCACACACCAGAAAGTAGCTGCAGGCTGAGAGTACAAAAATAAAATGACTGGCACATTACAGTGCTGCAGCCTTGAACCGTCTTTGTGCGTCTGTGTCTGTTTTTTGTGTGTCTGTTTGTTTCTTTATGTTTATGTGTTCATCCCCCATTCTGTAATCAGGCCACGACACCGCACCCATTAGGTGTGTATATACCCATCCCCTCCTCCCCACTCCCACCTGCCTGACACCCAATTAATGTTATTACTATATGTGTGCTTAAGTGTTGATCACTTAATACCAATTTGATGGTGAGTCCATGTGGTGCTTGTTTTTCCTTTCTTGGGATACTTCACTTAGTAGAATGGGTTCCAGCTCTAGCCAGGATAATACAAAAGGTGCTAGATCACCATTGTTTTTTGTGGCTGAGTGGAACTCCATGGTATACATATATCACATTTTATTAATCCACTGAAGTATTGATGGACACTTGGGTTGTTTCCACATCTTTGCAATTGTGAATTGTGTTGCTATAAATATTCAAATGTAGATGTCTTTTTTATAGAATGTCTTTTGTTCTTTTGGGTAGATGCCCAGTAATGGGATTGCTGGATCAAATGGTAGGTCTACTTGTAGCTCTTTGAGGTATCTCCATATTGCTTTCCATAGAGGTTATACTAGTTTGCAGTCCCACCAACAGTGTATGAGTGTTCCTATCTCTCCACATCCATGCCAACATTTATTGTTTTGGGACTTTTTGATAAAGGCCATTCTCACTGGAGATAAGTGATATCTCATTGTGGTTTTGATTTGCATTTCCCTGATGATTAGAGATGTTGAGCATTTTTTTCATATGTTTGCTAGCCATTAGTCTATCTTCTTTTGAAAAGTTTCTGTTCCTGTCCTTTGACCACTTTTTGATAAGGATGTTGGATTTTTTCTTGCTGATTTTCCTGAGTTCTATACAGATTCTAGTTATCAGTCCTTGATCAGATGTGTAACATGTTAATATTTTCTCCCATTCTGCAGGTTGTCTGTTTGTTCTCATGATAGTTTTCTTGGCTGTGCAGAAGCTTTTTAATTTGATCAGGTCCCATTTATTTATTTTTGTTGTGGTGGTGAGTGCCTTTTGGGTTTTCTTCATAAATTCTTTGCCTAGGCCAATGTCTTATAAGAGTTTTTCCAACATTTTCTTTTAGAATTCTTATAGTTTCACACCTTAGGTTTAAGTCTGCTATCCACTGTGAGTTGATTTTTGTAAGACATGAGAGGTGTGGATCCTGTTTCAGTCTTATACATGTGTCTATCCAGTTTTCCCAGCACCATTTATTGAATAAGGATTCTTTTCCCCAGTGTAAATAATCTGCTTTTGTCTGCTTTGTCAAAGATTAGATGGCTATATCAGGATGGTTTTATATCTGGGTTATTAGTTCTGTTCCATTGGTCTATGTCTCTGTTCTTGTGCCAGTACCTTGCTGTTTTAGGTACTATAGTCTTGTAGTATAGCTTGAAGTCTGGTAAACTGATGCCTCCCAATTTGTTCTTTTTGCTTAAGATTGCTTTTGCTATATGGGGTCTTCTCTGGTTCCATACAAAGCATAGAATTACTTTTTCTAGATCTGTGAAAAATGATTTTGGTATTTTAATAGAGATTGCATTATGTTTTTAATTTTTACTAAGAAAAGTGTATAATTTTTCTTCTAGAGATTTTTACATTTAAATATTATATATAGGAGCTTGACATCTGAATGCTATTTTAAGTGCTCTCTTTTAAATTTTATAATCTGTTTATTGCTGGTACATAAATTTACAATTCACACTTGTGTTGAGTTTTATCCAGGAAACTTGGCAGAGTCCTATTAATTATAATAGAATTTATAATGAAAAAATTTTGTATTATCCTTTCCATTTTGATTCCTCTTATTTTTCTCTCCATACTTCAGTGTTTAGTCCTCCAATACAATGTAGAATGGAAGACAGTAGATATCCTTGCATTATTAAAATTTCAAAAGCAGAGCTTACAATATATATTTGAATTAATGTTGTTATATACTAATCTTGTCTTCTGCAACCTTGTAATTCTAGTATTTTTAGTTAATTCCTCAGACTTTCCTATATATAGGGACATGCCATCTGCAAATTGAGATAATTTTACTTTTCCTTTGAATTTTATTTCATTTTTTGCTTAATTATGCTTGCTTCAATCTCTAGTACAATGTTGAATATAAGTGGTCAGTGCATACTTCCCTGTATTGTTCCTGAACTTAAGGAGAAGAATGCATTCATTATTTCACCATTAAGTTTGATGTTACAAATTGGATTTTTGTATATGCCATTTATAAGGTTGAAGAAGTTTCTTTATATTACTACTTGGTTGAGAGTCCTCTTTTTTTATCATGACAGGATGTTGGATTGTGTCATATGCTTTTACTGCAACTGTTAAAATGATCAAATGATTTTTGTACTTGATTCTATTTTTATGGTAAGTGATTGATTTTTGGCTGTTAAATCAACCATGTATTCCCGAAACAAATCCCACTCATTTCAAGTGAGATTTCATGATGAAAAATTATTTTGATATGTTGCTGAATTTAGTTGACAGTTGACTAGAATTTCATTGAGAATTTTTGTGTCTAGTTTTCATAAGGGAAAGTTTTCTGCAGTTTTCTTATGATCTATTTATCTGGTTTTGGAATCAAGATAATACTGGTCTCATAAAATGAATTGGGAAGTGTTCTGTCCTTTTTTATTTATTGGCAGTGTAGGGGCCAATGGAACACTTTCCCTTCACTCTCTTAAGGTTTGCTGAAAAATCAACTCATAAAAGGCAGATTAATTTCATAAAAGGCATGCAATGTTATTAATGTATGTATGGAGGAAAACTACAAAGAGATTACTCCAACTTGCCAATGGGATTCAGAAGCTTATATACCATCTTGAGATTACAGAAAGAATGGGGGTTTGGAACATGGCAAAACAGGTTATGGTGGCAAAAAAAGGGTTAAAGGAGAAGAACAAGAAGGGGCTTGGCTAGCACAGGTAGTCTTGTTATGTAGATGAAACCTCGTTAGTAGCAGCCCTCAGAGACAATAGATGATAAATGTTTCTTTCAGATTTTAAAGGTGTCAGAATAAAGAGAGAAAGGCAGAACAGTAATGGGAGATCAATCAGGTGGGACCTTATAGGTAGATGTAAAGACTTGGGCTTTTACTATGGATAAAATCAGAAGAGCCACTAAGGGATTTGAAAAGAGGAGGAGTGATAAGATCTGACTTCAGTTTTAAAGAATCACTCTGGCTATTGTGTTGAGATTAGGATAGACTCAAGCAATGGGTCTGTTATCATTTTACAATTTGCATTGAAAACTAAAAATATTGTAAGATGAGTTTCTCTCTCTTTTTTTTTTTTGGTTCATCTCACTCCATTGTTTGTGGATGGGTAGGGGGGGTGGGGGAGTCATGTTTTCTGTAATTAAATAAATAAATAAAGGTGTCAGACTCTCATTTACTCTTTCCTAGATCTAGACAAAGGAAAGCCTCAGAGAAAGCCTGGCTAAATCAATGCAAATTTCCTACAGATTCAAATCTCCCTAACAAAAGACAACTTTGCAGGGCTACTTCTATTTGCTGACTCTGAACAGCCATCTCAAAATATGTCAAGGAAATACATTGTGAGATGAAACATTTTAACTTCCTTCAAAATATTGAGTGGTAGTTTAGTAGCATTTTTTCTTTAAGATTCTGGTAGAATTCAGCAGTGAAACCGTTTGCTTCAAGGCTTTTCTTTGTGGAAAGTTTTTTGATATCTAATTCAGTCACTTTATCTTTTATAGATCTGCACAGATTTTCCAATTTTCCTTGAGTTAGAGACTGTAGTTTATTTCTAAAACATAAAATTGATTTTTTAATCTAGGTTATATTTTATATATTTTAATTAATTAATTAATTTTATTGACAAATAAAATTTGTATATATTTATCATTTACAACATGATATTTTATTTTTATAAAGCATATTATCATAAAAGCATTATTTTAACAATTCAGAATATTAAATTTGGTAGATTTTGGTATAATAATGTTGTACAATCATCATGATAATCTTATTTCAGAAGTTTTACATCAACCAATAAAAAGCCTTGTACCTGATAATAATCATTCACAGCTACTTAATTTATCAAAGTCTAAAGTTATAACATATTTTTATTTTCCCCATAGAAAATATAAAAACCTTCGTATAACTTAAACTCCATCAAAACAACCTCCTAGTTTATAAATTATTTTATTCTTTATTTCTCATTCTTTTTTTTCAACACCAAAAAATTTACTATTATTTATGTCAATGTTTGTTTAGAAAATCTCACAAAATGACACTTACACCATCTTTTCTCTGCTTTTCATTCTTTATATCTCAGAACTTCCATCTGCATTTACTTTCCTTTAGAATGTCTTTAATGCAACTGTTTTTTTTTTATTTTTGAAATGTGTTTATTTCACCTTTGCTGCTAAAATATATTTTTGCTGGGCATAGAATTATTGGTAAGTTGATTTTCTTTCAATAATTTGATGATGGTATTCTATTGTTTTCAAGCATCCATTGTTAATAGTAGGAAATTGGCTTTCAGTAAAACCCTTGCTTCTTTGATAATATTCCATTTGTTCTCAATGCTATCAGGCCAAAGACAACCAGGAACACATATATAGTTGAACAATTTGTTCTATTAATCATTACAGTGAGGGAAGTCACACAGAATGGGGAATCTTTGAGTATCTGAGTAAGAGAGTGTTAAAAAAAATCCCGTTTGGAGATTTGGGATTTCACTGGGTGATTTGGGGGTATATCTAAGGTTCACTCTAGATTGGATGCTGTTGGAATGTGGGGTGGCATTTCCATGATTGGGTATCTCAATAAATCTTATTTATAAGGAGGAAATACTAGAACAAGGTTAACATTATAATTGGTAAAGAACTTGCAGTCTTCTCTGATGTGGATTGCACAATGACCTTGTACTTAGACAAAATTATGAAATAGACTTATTTTGTCTACTTTATCATGGTCTCAGAATAACTTTGCTTGAGGTTGGTATATGTGACTTTTTTTATGTCTAACAGGAAAATAGCATGGCGTATCTGTGAGTGTCAGGGCATCTTCTGAATGCTAGCTAGAGGCTATTCTTTCCCCCCCACCCCATTGTTATTTTTAGAGATTTTAAAATCTTTTTTTTTTCAATTCTTACTGTTCTTGAGTGTCATTATAATGCTTCTATGGGTGTATTTCTTGTTATATATCCTATTCATGCTTATTTAAACTTCTTGAATCTATGGGATGGTGTCTTTCATAAATTCTGAAAAATTCTTAGTCATTATCACTTTATATGTTGCCTCAGTGTATTTGTCTTGCTTATTCTTCTAGAATTAATGTTAGAGCTTCTAACTGTAGCCTGCAAGTAGCTTAAGACCTCTGTTTCCATCTTGTCCCTTTGTCCTCATTCCAAATATTTTCTTCTAATCTATATTCCAGTTAACTAATTTTCTTTTAGTCTATGTGTAATCTGTTAAGCAATCCACTTAGATTCATTTTATCTTACAAACTTTTTAACTGAAGTACAGTAAACATACAGAAAAATATACATCTCAATATGTTAACACGAATAAACATAACCATGCAACCTCTACTTATCTCAATAAATAGAACATTACCTACTACCTAGAAGCAACTCTTTCATCCCTCCCTTTGCTACCAGAAAACTCCACTCCAAAGGTTACAGTTATCCTAATTTAAACACCATAGATTTATTGTGCTTCTTTTAAGACTTTATATAAATAGATTTAAATCATCTTATTTTACATTTGGTATCATTTGTGAAATATATTTTTCTTTTTGCCTTTAACTATAATTCATTCATTTTCATTGCTGGAATATGCAGTAATTTATTTAGTCTGCAGTTGATGGACCGTTGGGTTATTTCCAACTGGGGATATTATAAATAATGCAGCTTTGAAAACTTTGGTGTATCTATGTATGCATTCCTTCTGGGTAGATACATAAAGTTGGGATTTATGATTCATAGGATCTACATAGGAATAAATTTAGTAGAAAGTGCCAGTTTACCAAAGTATCCATACTAATTGACTCTCATATATTGCCACTATGACTAATGCCTTTGATTTTAGTAATTCAGGTACATGTAGTGATATCTCAATGTTCTCTTATTTTACATTTCCCTGATGATTAATGAAGCTAAGCACCTGCTCCAGTGATTTTTAGGTAGAATTTCATCGTGATTTGATTTGCATTGTCTTAATGGCTAATGATGTTGAATATCTTTGTATACTTACTTTAGAGAAATCTGTATTTGGATCCTTTGACCATTTTTAACTGGGTTATTTGTCTTTTTGTTATTGAATAGCAATATTTTTATATATTCAATACACAAGCCCCTTAACAAATATATTATTTGCAAAATTTTCTACCAGTCCATGGGTTGTCCTTTCACTTTCCTCCTGATGTTCTTTGAAGCACAAAAATTTTAAATATTGTTCCTTGATCTTTTGATGTCATATCTTAAAAACCATTATGTATTCCAAATGCATGAAGATTTATGCATATGTTTTCTCCTAAGAGTTTTTAAAGTTTGATTTGATTTTGACAATTGGGTTCTTGATCCATTTTGAATAATTTTTTTTGTATGTGGTGAGAGGTAGAGGTTAAATTTCATTCTTTTGCAAGTAGTTGTCTCAAAATCATTTGTTGAAAACACTATTTTCCCCCATTGAATTGTCTAGGAAACTTTGTCAAGAAATTAGTTGTCTATAAATCTGAAGGTTTATTTTTAAACTCTCAGATCCATTCTATATAGATCTATATGTCTATTCTTATGATGGTCCCACACTTTTTATTACTGAAGATAGGTAATAGGCTTTAAAATCAAAAAGTATAATTCCTCTTAGTTTCTTTCAAGATTGTTTGCCTATTTGAGATCTATTGAATTTATATAAAATTTTAGGATCAGCTTGACAGTTTCTTAAAAAAAACTGATCTTAGATTTTGGTAGGGATTCCACAGAATCTTTTTATTTTAATTTTTTTAATTTCAGCATATTACGGGGGTATAAATGTTTAGGTTACATATATTGCCTTTGTCCCTCCCAAGTCAGAGCTTCAAGCATGTCCATCCCCCAGACGGTGCGCACCACCACATACTTTTATGCATCCTGGGCAGGTGCACACCTTTGAACATGCATGTTGTCTTCTGGATTGCAAAGAATATGTCAGAGCTTTTCAAAATCCTCTGTGGTCATCTTGCTCCCCAGATGTTCCATTTAAATTTTTAGCTGGGATCATTTTTGTCCAAAATGCTATCACAGCCTTAGGTAATTGCAATATTTATCAAAATTTCAGCTGATTGTTTTCAACAAATAATATGAAGATAGGGCTTTTCTCACTGAGCCAGATCTGAATAATGTCAAACAAAGGACAACGCTGGAGTCCTTTGCAGGGTACTGCAAGACATGTGAAATAGTGAAAAATTCTCTAGGGATTAAATTGTTTCAGGAGCTCAGTCTATATCCTCCAGTAGCTGCAAGGCTGATGTCTTTCACAGCTTCCATTGTTAAAACTGCTGATTTTCAAAGCTACTATGGAATTATAGAGGGGTAGAGAGGTCAATTAAAATATCATAATGTCTGTTGTTCTTGCCAAGGGTTAGCAATATTTCTTAAATAATCTTCTAATTGTTGTACACACTTTGTTAATTTCAAGTGTTATAAAAAGTTAGCTTCTGCCAAGTATGGTGGGTCACTCCTGTAATCCCAGCACTTTGGGAGGCTGAGGTAGGAGAATCCTAGGAGTTTAAGGTTACAGTGAGTTATGATCACACCTCTGCACACCAGGCTGTGTGAAAGCAAGACCTGGTCTCTTAAAAAAGTTAGTTTTTACAATTTTGCTAGTAATAGTTTCATTATTTTTATAGAGGAGTAGATTTACAAAGTTGCTCTACCATTCAGAAAGTTACCCTGTATTGTTTAATTTTTGAATGTTGAACTAGACTTGCATTCCAGGCATAAACCTCATTTGGTCTTGAGTTATTTTGCCTTGTATATATTATTGAATTTGATTTATTAATAATATTTTGTTGAGGATTTTTGCTTATATATTCATGAAAGATATTTGTTTGT
Source organism: Eulemur rufifrons (assembly GCF_041146395.1). Taxonomy (NCBI): domain Eukaryota; kingdom Metazoa; phylum Chordata; class Mammalia; order Primates; family Lemuridae; genus Eulemur; species Eulemur rufifrons. The sequence continues at coordinate 73,381,586 of NC_091012.1, forward strand.
TGTTTTCTTTTAAGGTCTTTGTCTGATTTTGGTATGAGGGTAATGTTGGACCCATGAAATTAGTTACAAAGCTTTTCTTCTTCTTTTGTTTTGATAAAAAAGTTTTTTGTAGAGTTGATATTACTTCCTCCTTAAAAGATGGAAAAGCAATTATAAACAACACACAGAAAAGGGAATGTTTTAACTAAACCAAGGATTATGGGGTATGAATAGATTTCACATATCATTTTTTAGGCCTAAGAATGGACATTGAGGCAGTAACTGTATAAAGCAATTTTTTTTTTTTTTTTTTTTTTTTGAGACAGAGTCTCACTTTGTTGCCCGGGCTAGAGTGAGTGCCGTGGCGTCAATCTAGCTCACAGCAACGTCAAACTCCTGGGCTTAAGCGATCCTACTGCCTCAGCCTCCCGAGTAGCTGGGACTACAGGCATGCGCCACCATGCCCGGCTAATTTTTTCTATATATATATTTTAGTTGTCCATATAATTTCTTTCTATTTTTAGTAGAGACGGGGTCTCGCTCTTGCTCAGGCTGGTCTCGAACTCCTGACCTCGAGCGATCCACCCGCCTCGGCCTCCCAGAGTGCTAGGATTACAGGCGTGAGCCACCACGCCCGGCCTTTAAAGCAATTTTTTTGACAGCATATAATTGGGACTTGTTTTTTTAAAAAAAATTCAATCTGCCAATTTCTGTAATTGATGTGTTTGGACCACAGTTTGACAAAGATTTTTTGTTGTTATTGTTCATAAAGGGAGAGATAGTAAATATTTTAGGCTTTGCAGGCGTTACTGTCTCTTTCCCAAATACTTAACTCTACTGTTGTCGAAGTATTGATGGGCACTTGGGTTGTTTCCACATCTTTGCAATTGTGAATTGTGCTGCTATAAACATTCGAGTGTAGATGTCTTTTTTATAGAATGTCTTTTGTTCTTTGGGGTAGATGCCCAGTAATGGGATTGCTGGATCAAATGGTAGATCTACTTGTATCTCCTTGAGGTATCTCCATATTACTTTCCACAGAGGTTGTACTAGTTTGCAGCCCCACCAGTAGTGTATGAATATTCCTATCTCTCTGCATTCGTGCCAACATTTCTTGTTTTGGGACTTTTTGATAAAGTCCATTCTCACTGGAGATAAGTGATATCTCATTGTGATTTTGATTTGCATTTCCCTGATGATTAGAGATGTTAATAATTGGTTTTTATGATATTTGGGTGCATAATTGGATTGGACACACTGACAACTTCTTATAAATCAAGAAGCATAGCTCCACTTAAAATTAATATCATTACTTGTAATCCCAGCACTCTGGGAGGCCGAGACAGGAGGATTGTTTGAGGTCAGGAGTTTGAGACCAGCCTGAGCAAGAGCGAGACCCCATCTCTACTAAAAATAGAAAGAAATTAGCTGAACTAAAAATATATATAAAAAATTAGCCAGGCATGGTGGTACATGCCTGCAGTCCCAGCTACTCAGAAGGCTGAGGCAGAAGGATTGTTTAAGCCCAGGAGTTTGGGGTTGCTATGAGCTAGGCTAACTCCACCGCCATCTAGCCTGGGCAACAGAGCAAGACTCTGTCTCCAAAAAAAAAAAAAAAAAAAAAGTTAGTGTCATTACTACTGTAAATAAGTTAATGCTTTTAGTCATATAATTTGTATTAAGGGACACAAAGAAACTAAATGACAATACAGAATGAAAGAATGGCTTTAAAATGTGTCTTATAAGTTAAGGTATTTGAATTTTATTTGTATATTACAATTTGAAAGAATTTAATATGTTAGAGGTGAAAGTGAACTTCATATGACAATAAAGCTGTTAGAGACCTATCGATACATTTCATAAGGCTGCATATTCTAAACATGTACTTTTGCAATGACATGGCAGTCAATAAGAAATCACAGTTTATGTGGTTTTTCTCCCATTTACATATCTATGGTAGGACTGAATAGACATTTTTATGAAGTCAGATTTTTATGGTTTAATTTAGAGTGAAGGACAGCATAGATAATATGCACATGTACAGTAAAAATGCACATAAATGAATACAAGGGAAAAAATAATTATTTTATTATATTTTCAAGGAGAAATTGAGACTAAATTCATCTAGGTCTGCCCTTTAGGGAAACTTACACTTTTAATTAAAACATTTAGTTACATGGGTTTGGCCATTCCTTCCAATGTTTTAAAATATATAAGAAAGACAGTGTTTGGCTATAATTTTGTATTTTCAGCCAGAATAAACAAGGATATTAGTTCTGTTTTCTGACTTTTTTCTCATTCAACATAGATTTGCAAATGTGCCTCACTGTCAGGAGCAATTTGATCAATATTATAGGTGAGCTCTCCTTAATCTTAGAAAATAGGATTTGATTATCAGGGAGGAGGGATAGAGCCTGAGGCTTGCAAAACAAAACAAAAAAAGATGGGGGCAACAAAAAACCTCAGCCAATCCACCAATGTCCGATCAATACTCTGAGCAACACATACATTCCAAGATAGTGAATTATCCTCAAACAACTATTCAATGCCTGAAAGCAAAAAGGACAAAAGACGTGCTTAAAAGTATGGGGAAGCTTATCTTTTCTATGGCCAAGTAAGTTACAGGGGCGGCTACACTGAACAAATTCAGCACTCAGCACTCAGGGCTGTCATGGTCATACTGGATAATGATTTGGAACAAATTTGGAGCCAGAGAGATTGGCAAGTCTATCTACTGACAAACTTTTCTGATTTCAGCTGCTAACCTAACTGGATTTCTAAGTGTGTTCTGCTCCAAAATTCCTTGTCACTATGTTCTCCCTATATGTCAGGATAAACCAGTGCTCACTTGCATTGTCCTAGCCGTGGTAGGAAAAATGGGCCCTAACACAAAGCCTAATACCTCCTCCTAAGGCTTGATGAGATATATGAATATGTTTTATGCATCTTGCAATAATTCAGGTATTTAAACATTACTGTAATGACTGGTGCTTGGCCAAATGGAGTAAGCATAATTTACACAAGATAAATTTGACAAGTACAGCCATATCTTATACTATAATTTATAATTTCTTGTGCATATACATTTATTACTTGAAATTAGATTTTTCAGCAGTTTAGCCAATTTTGGATTAGAAATATGAGATTTAATTTTTAATTGTACCTGATATGATATTTTATTTCTAGGCAGGATGAAGAAATAAAAGAATAAGGGGTTATTTTGTTAAGTGGGAAATGGTGCATATTAAACTCCTCTCTTGGGAATTCATAGTGTATAATATTAACATATTAACAAACTTATAAATTCTGAAATTAAAAGAATCCTGTTTAAACTGGTTCAAAGTTAACCACATTTACACTGATGAAGATTTTTATATCCATAGAAATTTTCTTTAAAGCTAAGTTGGAATTATCTGCAATGAATCAACTATTTATCATTCTATCTAGTCTATGATTAGGATTTCCTGGAATAATATTAAATTATATGTGACAAATTGTAACTAGATGTTTTAAGCAAAATCTGCCAGAGTTATCTTCATAAAATATTTCATTTGCTATTGATATAATATTGCATTGTAAATGTATTATCCAATTACTGTTGAAATGTTTCACTTTCATGGGCCTTGATACAGAGCCCAGAGGTTCTGACTTTCAACTATTAGGTTTTATGAACTAAGTTTCACCACAGACCTCAATGTTAACTTTTGTGCAGGACTATCACCTTTATTCTTTTATCATCCTCCTAATACCTATGGCTGGCTCTAGTCCCCAAGTGATTGAATTAACCTTGTGCTAAGGGCAGTTCAAGGTATTGATGTTTCCCCATTGTACTCTTTTTTTCTGTATTGAACCTGCAATGCCTAACTTTATACCAAGATATGACAATAGACAGTACAGAAACCTGTAAGTAAAACACTTATTATCCTTAAAGTTAGAGTCACCACATAATATATTTTCTAAAACTGGACACTTAAAAGAGTAAAAGAGGGTGTATTAAATATTAAAGCTCTGTTTTCTCTGTAATGTGCTTGTATAATGGAGTTACAAGCCTCTGAGGTAATCATGGCTTTCCATCAAAATCTTACTCGTTTTCAATAATGTCCTTAAGAAGGACATTCTCCCTCTTCTAAATAAGGTCGTTCCTCTCAGGCAGAGTTTTAGAGTTCTTTGTCCTTATGGTCCACCTTCTTCCCTGGCAGAAATCCTGTCCCACTGCACAGGAGCTGAGATTGGGACCCAGCTATTCCTGGAGTGACATGTCCACACTATAAATAGGGGGTTGATGGCATCTTTTTGGGCTTCTTGGCTTGCCCCTTCTGGCATGGAATATCCTCTTGATAAGCAAGCTGGGACAGAGGTTCACAGTATTCTCAGCCTGCTTCACCTGAAGTAGAGCTTTTGTCCTATAATTGGTGGCTGGGAGGGAGAAGGAAAATCTAGTTCTGTATCACACCTACCTAAAATACAGTTTCTGCAACATGCATCTGCAGGGAGAAGAAATGAGAAATGCTTACAGCTTGCCCCTTCCAGGGTTAGATTATGGTCCCAAACTGAAAGCTGGGAGGAGAAAGAGCCCCATCTTCTTGACTGCACATATCCAGAGTAGAATCACAGCTCCAGTGCATGGAGGAAGCTAAGGGATGTGAAGAACAGCTTCAAGTTAAAATCCCATGTATAATCTTTTAGACCCAACCACAGGCGATTACAAAGCCTTTGCCTGGCAGGCCATCTGAGGGAAAACTGTCCTTCCCACAGCACACTTGGGGAAAAGCCAGTGCACCACAATCTCTGGAGGGAGCTATAGTCAAGGTCTCAGGGCATCTCATACACATGTCCACATTCCCAGAGAGGTATCTTCATTCAGAGACCTTCTTATCTGGGTCCTCAGCACCTCTGCTACAATATCCTGACCCTTGGTTCTCAGGGGTCGATAAAACAGTAAGAGTGTTTTGTTCAGGGCTTCTTGGCAGTGAGGCACTCCGTCTGTCTGCCTGTACTGCTTATGATCTGTCTGATGCTCACCCTGTGTCAATCCCTGGGGCAAAATGGAATATTAGGGAGCCAGCACTATTTTAATTTCTTTGCTTGTGCCTGTACTATCATGGTAAGTGGGTAAGGTCTTGATTGTTACTTTTAGTTTGGCTTGTTGTCCTAACTGACCACCCAAACACCTGGGAGCTAGATATGGGGTGGTGGGTAGTGGAGCAGGTCATGGTTCAAATGTCACAGACTCAAGTTGTTTTTACTGAGATTTAGTAGATTTTCTTGAATAGTGTTTTTTCTATTTGATGTATGCCCCTAGAGCAAGTTGCAGAGAATTTAAATGATTGTTTTCTATAATTTTCACCAGTTAAATTGTAGTTTTGCTGGGGAGAGGGTCCACCTGGACTATATGTGTTTGTGTATTGGACACAATGAGGCAATTAATGAGCAAAAGGAAAATGGTGTACTGTGAAATCATTGCTACAAATTAGAATAATAGTTTTCAAAAATATGAGCCTCGCTTAATATAATGGGTTCCAACTCTCTCCAGGAGAACCATAGAGATGTCGTATCTTCATTATTCCTTATAGCTGAGTAATATTCCATGGTATACATATACCACAGCTTACTAATCCAATCATGTATTGATGGGCATTTGGGTTGTTTCCACATCTTTGCTATTGTGAATTGTGCTGCTATAAACATTCGGGTACATGTGTCTTTGTTATAGAATGACCTTTTTTCCTTTGGGTATATGCCCAGTAATGGGATTGCTGGGTCAAATGGCAGGTCTACTTGAATCTGTTTAAGATACCTCCATAATGCTTTCCACAGGGGTTGCACTAGTTTGCAGTCCCACCGAAAGTATCCCAAGAATGGAAAAACAAGCATCACATGTACTCACCAGAAAATTGGTTTCCCTGAACATCACCTAAATACACATCTGGGAACGACACCAATCGGATATCAGACTGAGGTGGGGGGTGGGGGAGGGGATGGGGGTATGCCTACACAATGAGTGCATTGCGCACCGTTGGGGGAATGGTAACGCTTGAAGGTGCTGACTCGGGAAGGGGGGGTGGGGAAGGGAGGGATATATACCTACATGATGGGTGCAAAGCGCACTACCTGGGGAACAGACACGCCTGGAGCTCTGACTTGGGGGGAAAGGCGGTACAGGGGCAACGTATGTAACCTGCAATTCTGTATCCCCCATAACAAGATGAAATAAAAAAAAATATGAGCCTCATTATATACATGCTATAATTTAAAATCAGTGCACCTTAAACAGGCTAAAAATACTTCCATAGCCTTGAGAATTGTTTTCAGGTGAGTGAGTTAGAAGTTATTTGCCAATACAACAAACAATAGCAACACCCTACTCTCCAAAATAGGAACACAGACGATCTTCTCCTAGAGCAACTGACAACAAGCATTATTTTATAATTTCACTACATTATGATATTTTTGATGATATATAAGAACTGTGTTTTATCCCTCTTTGTGTTATCCTCAGGATCTTGCATTATGCTTTCTAGAAACTAGAATATTTGATATTTGTTAAACTGAATTTAACATTATATTTTCCTAGATGAAAAGGATTTAAGTTCAGGTATAATAGCATTTATTCTTACTTGTTAATAGGGTAATTGAAAAAATATTTAAATTTAATGTTAGATACTTGGAGGAATTTATTGATATGTATTAAGTATGTTGCATTGCAGCATGATGACTAGTTTATTTTATGTTTCTTGCAGTCTCTTGTCTGAAAATAACTGAAATATCTTAAAAAGACCACTGAGAGCATTGTGTATATCCCACTGAATGATATAGTTAATCTTCCAAAAAAATTACTGCTTTTTTTCCAACATATGTTTTTTTCTTTGGCATTTATCTCATGGCATGCTAAAGTTTCTAAGGAAATCATCAATCCATTGTTGAAATGAGTGTGGCAGATTTAAGTGCCTGCATTCAGGGCGCCAGCTTTATAGCCTCCACTCTTTCACCTCATCAGTGGGCCCGGGATACAGACAGGCAGGTTATCCCTACATCAATGCAATAATCAGCTGATTAATATGATCCATCCATGTTCAGGTATTTCTGATTTTTGCTAATACCTAATTATGTTCATTAGTTAAGAAAAAAATATGTAGGTATTTTTTGGGTGTATCATGACCACAGGGTGGATCAACTGAAAAACAAAGTAAGCAGTTAAACTAAGCATGAACAGTGAATTGCAGATATGTGGCACAGGAATAAATTTAATTTTGATTGCTAATTACTCCTCACTAAGCAATTTAGTACTTGGGATAGCTTTGTAGCCAAGGATAACAAGGTACTCTTCTCATTTGTTCTGTATCTTAATCTCCTGAGCTCTTAAGTGTGTCTCATGGAAATTGGCAGGCTGCCTTCATGATAACTCAATTTTTAGTTATTATACTATGAGGAAGTTATTTCCTCTACTACAAATTATTAAAAATGCACTTTCTTCAGAACTCTTGCAAATTTTGTCAAACAAGCCCTCACTGAACCCTCCATCTATTCCATTGCATTCTATAGGCTGTGTATTTACTTGCAAACTGCACAAAATATTTTGTTTTATATTTGATATCTTTATTGACTTGAGTTTGAATATATATTTTCAATGATATCCAGTACATTCAATGATATATATGCAATATATAGCAATCTCTCTTGTTTTTTTTTTCCTTTTACATAGATTTTATTTTTTAAAGCAGTTCTGTGTATACCAAAAAATTGAGCAGAAAGTACAGAATTCCTCTACACCCCCCATTCTCACACATACACACCCTCCCCTACTATAAACATCCCACACCAGAGTAGTACATCTGTTGCAATTGATTAACCTACATTGACAAAACATTATCACCCAAAGGCCATCATTTGCATTAAGGCTCACTCTTGGTGTTACACATTCTATGGTTTGGACAAATGTTTAATAACATTTATCCACCATACAGAATAGTTTCAATGCTCTAAAAATCTTTGTGCTCCACCTATTCATTCCTCCCTCCCACCTATCCTCTGGCAACCATTGATCTTTTTACTGTCTTGATAGTTTTGCCTTTTGCAGAATGTCATACCATTGGAATCCTATAGTATATAGCTTTTTCAGATTGGCTTCTTTCATTTAGTAACATGCATTTAAGGTTCCTCCATGTCTTTTCATGGCTTGATGGCTCATTTCTTTTTTACACTAAATTATATCCCATTGTCTAAATGTGTCACAATTTATTTATGTATCTGAACGACATTTTGTTTGCTTCCAGATTTTAGCCATAAAGCTTCTATAAACATTTATGTGCAGGTTTTTGTGTGGACAAGTTTTTACCCCATTTCAGTAAATACCAAGGAGCACAATTATTGGATCCAATGGTAAGAGTATATTTAGTTTTGTGAGAAACTGTCAAAATGTCTTCCAAAGTGAGTGCCATTTTGCATTCCCACTAGCAATGGATGAGAATTCCTATTGCTCCAAATCCTAATCAGTATTTGGTATTGTCAGTGTTCTGGATTTTGGCCATTAAAATAGGTGTATAGTGGTATCTCAATGTTTTTTTTTTAATTTTCATTTTCTTAATGACTTATGAAGTGGAGCATCTTTTCATATGGTTATTTGCTATCTGTATATCTTCTTTGGTTTTTCATTTTATTTCTTCCGAACTTGATCACTGAGTTCATCCCTTTCACATTAAAAACAACTCTATTTTAAGTCTACATATATACTCTATTCTTCTATTGGTTGCTACCATCTGTCTCTTAATAATGAAATTAGGTCTTTACTTTCTTCAGAACTCTCCGTTATTTACTTGGGAATAACTGGCTTCTGGGAAGTATTACCCCTAATCCTGTAAATAATAGAAAAGAGAAAAGTCCCTATGATACTTTTCTCACAGTAAAGAATTTAAAATGTTGTGAGAGACCAGCATAAATGACTCCTTACCATTTTTTACTATTAGTTCTATTGAACATGATGTGTGAGATATATAGGAGTTCAATTCTGCTTCTGAGAGTGATCATAAATCAAATATGAGGCTCACGGGATGAACTGCAATTGAAATTTATTTTCCCAGCATAGTTTTTATTTAACAATATTCTCCTAAGCTTCCATATGATTTAAATATTTTTACACATATGTAGTTACCTTCTACATTTCTGAGAAGTCTCATTTTTCTTGGGAAGAATGATAGAGATGCCTGGAATATAGTACCAAGATCACTCTGAGTAATCATGAAAAGTGTTTTGGCAAATGCTTGTTGGCATAAGTCTTTTCAGATATCTAGGAATAAAGGGAAAAAATGCAGTCACCAGTAAGTTTGGGTGATGAGTGAAAAATCACTACAGATGAGCTCTTTATATTCATCAACAATTTTCTGGCAATTCCTGCAATGAATAGCACTAAAATAAGAATCCTGATATCAACTGCTAACTTGACATCTCTTTTGGTAGTTTTATATGATTTCAAAGTATGATGTCTACTCATAATTTGGTCCTTTATCTATCAACTAATGGAAGACCATCTTCGAGAATGAAGTGGCTTTCAAACTTAGTTGACCAAAACTCTCAGTGAGAAATGCATTTCAAATTTCAAACTATACATGCATATATATACAAAAAATAAACAAAATTTTTTTACCAGACAATACTTATGTTTGCTATGAACATTATACTCTGATGTTTTCTACTCTACTCAATTTCATTTTTCAGAAAGGATGGTTACAACAAACTTAACTGATTTCTTTGCTCACCAATGTGCTATCAACTGCAATTTGATAAATATTTGTATGTGGTTCTTATGCACTCATGTGCAGAAAAAATCATCTGTAGGATTTAAATGCATATTCTTGGACCCCACCCCAGAGATTCCAATTTATTTAGGTCTGAGATAGAGCCAAGTAAGGTGCTTTTTAAAATAAGAATGTAAGTTTTTGATTGTCCTGGCATTACTCTTGGAAAAATTGTTACATTGAAAAATTGTCATGGATCTTATCTTGTGTATTTTTAATTAAACATTTTATTTTAAAGTAATTATAGGTTTACATAAAGGTGTAAGAAGCAATACAAAGATCCCATATACCCTTTGCCCAATATTCACCAATGCTAATATTTTGAAAAACTATAGTACAATGTCACAACCAGGAAACTGGTATTGATACAGACAAGACACAAGAGAGTTCCATCAAAACAAGGATCCTTCATGTCTTCCTTTTGTAACCACACCAACATTCCTCCATACTCCCCATCCCTAACCTCTGGCAACCAATAATCTCTCCACCATTTCATTTTTTTTTAAATTCAATAATGTTACATAAATGGAATCAAAAACTTTCAGAGTTGTTTTTGTTGTTGTTGTTGTTGTTTTAAGTGAGCATAGTTCCCTGAAGATGCATTCAAATTTGCATGTATCAATAGTTTGCCCCTTTCTATTGATGAGTACTATTCCACAATATGGATGTACCAAAGTTTGTTTATCTAGTCACCCATTTAAGAAGAGTTGGGTTATTTCCAGGTTTGGGCTAATAAAAATAAAGTTGCTAAGAATATTCTTGTACCGAAGTCTGTGAGAATGTGTTTTTTATTTCTCTGGGATAAATGCCCAGAAGTGTAATTACTAACACATATGCGGTACTTTCATGTTCGTAATACTTTTTTAAAAATGTCAAAACTGTTTTAGAGAGTGTCCTAATCATTTTACAATTGCACCAACAATTAATAAGTGATCCACTTTCTTTGCACTCTCAACAGCATTTGGTATTGTCCCGATTTTTCCTCCCTGGTTTAATAGACTTCATTTCTTAGAATAGTTTTAGATTTACAGAAAAATTGAGAAGATAGTAACGAGTTACAATGTACTACTCACCCAGTTTCCCCTTTTATTAACATTTTACGTTAGTAGAATGCATTTGTCACAATTAATGAACCAGTATGAATTTATTTAACTAAAGCTCATAGTTATTCAAATTTCCTTTTTTTAACCTAATATCTTTTGTTGTTCCATGATCTCATCCAAGATACCACATTAACTTTAATTACAATGCCTCCTTAGGCCATTTTTGGGTGTGACAGTTTCTCAGACTTTCCTTGTTTCTTACGTCCTTGAGAGTTTTGAGGAGTGTTGGTCGGGTATTTTGTAGAAAGTCCTCAATTGGGATACTGTTGGATATTTTCTTATAATTAGACTGGAGTTATTAGTTTCAGGGAATATGGCCAGAGATAAAGTGCCATTTCCATCCCATCATATTGCAGGCACACACTATCAGCATGACTTATCACTGTTGATGTGACCTTGATCATGTGGCTCAAGTAATGTTTATCAGGTTTCTTTCTCTATTGTGAAATTACTCTTTTCCCCCTCTTAATACTATAGATTTTGGAGGAAATCACTACGTACCTTCCACATTGTAGGATGGGGAAGAATGAGGAGTTATGTTATACATCCTTAAGGGTATACTATCTACATAAAATATTTGGAATTTTTCTGCACAAATTTGTCTCTTCTTTCCCATTTATTAATACTATTTTTTTTATTTTGACCATACTGCTAGGTATGTTGTGATATCTAACTGTGGTTTTAATTTGCAGTTTCCTAATGGTTAATGATGTTTAACATCTTTTAAAGTGCTCTTTTGTCACGAGTATATCCTCTTAGGTGAAATGTCAGTTTTTAATTTTGATGAGGTCCAATTCACAAAGTTTTCCTTTTATGGACTGTGCTTTTGGTGTCAATTCTAAGAACTCTTTGCCTATACCTAGATCCTGAAGATTTTAATCATATATTCTTCTAAAAATTTTACAGTTTTATGTTTTTTATTTACATTTGTGGTATATTTTGAGTTAATTTTGAATTATAAAATGTGAGGTTCATATCGATTTTCATTTTTTTACCCTAGTAATGTCTAATTTCTCTAGCTGTGTTGAAAAAGTGATCCTTCTGAACTGCTCTTACAACCTTTTTTTTTTCACAAAGGGTTAGGCATATTTGTGTTTATGTGGGTCTACTTCAGGAATCTCTGTTTTGTTCCACTGATCTATGAGTCTATACCTCTACTGTACCATACTGTCTTGAGTATTGTAGCTATATAATAATCTTAAAATCAAGTAGAGATTTCTGTCCATTTTTCCTTCTTTGTCAATGTAGCTTTAGTAATTCTAGAACATGTGCTCTTCCATATAAACATTATAATAAGCTTGTCTATAATAATAGCAACTGAAACATTCTGGGGTTTTGACAAGAATTATATAAATGCATAGATTAATGTGGTGATAACCAACATCTTTACAATGTTGACTCTTTCAACACATGAACATGGTATGTTTCTCCATTTATTTAGGCCTTCTTTGAATTTTTTTCATCAGTAATCCATAATTTTCAGCATACAGATCTTATATACATATTATAAAGTGTAGACCTAAGTATGTCATTGTCTTCAGAGTGATTGTAAATGTTATGTTATTAATTTTGAGATATCAGTCTATAGTTTTCGTTTTTTACTATCTTTGCTTTTGATTTCAAGGCAATATTAGCCTAATAAAATGCGTTGGGAAGTGTTCCTTCTTCCTCCTTTAGTCTCTGGAAGAGAGTGGGTATAATGAGCGATAATTTATTTTACATATTTGTGGAATTATTCAGTGAAACAATCTGGGCCTGGAGATATCTTCTTTGAGAGCTTTTTAATTACAACTTTCATTTTATTAATGGCTATAGGACTATTCATGTCATCTATTTGATCATGATGTAGTTTGGTTAGTTTTTGGATTTCAAGGAATTCAAGGTTATTGAATTTTTGAAAGTAATGTTTTTTTGTAGTATTTCTTTGTTATGGCTGCAGGATCTATGGTGATATCCCCTATTTCATTCCAGATAATGGTGACTGAGGTCTCTTCTTTTTTTTAATCTTTGTTGGTCTTGCTAGAAGTTTGTCAATTTTTTTTTTTCAAGAACAAACTTTTGATTGCATAGATTTTTTTCTATTGCTTACATGTTTTCAATTTCATCAGTTTCTTCTCTTTTATTGTTTTTTTAATTCTGTTTGCTCTGAGTTTATTTTGCTCTTCTTTATCTAGGTTCTTGAAGTAAAAATTTAGGTTATTGGTTTGAGACCTTTTCTCTTTTCTAAGGTAGGTTTTTAGTGCTATAGATTACACTCCCAGCACTGCTTTAGCTGCCTCCCACATACTTTTATATATTGTATTTTTATTTTTATTCAATTCTATACGTTTTCTTAAAATTTTCTTCAAACGTCACTCTTTCGTCTGCATGTTGTATAAGATTTTGTTTAATTTCTAAGTGTTTGGAGATTTTTTTCTCTCATCTTTCTGTTGTTGATTTCTAGTTTGATTCCATTATGGAAGGAGAATATACTCCCCATGATTTCAATTCTTTAAAAATTTTTGAGATGAGTTTATGATTCTGGATATGGTCTTCTTGGCAAATGGTCTATGGGTGCTTAAAAAACATGTGTATTCTGTTGTTGAGCAGACTATACTATAAATATCAATTAGATTTTATTGTTTGATGACGTTGCTGAGTCCTTTCATATCCTTGCTGATTTTCTCTCTAGTATTTCTATTAATTGCTCATTATGAAGTTTTGAAGTCACCATCTATAATTGTGGATGTATCCATTTCTCCTTTTAGTTCCATCAGTTTTTGCTTCATCTATTTTGAGGTTTCATTGTTTACTGTATACATATTTCAGATTATTATGTCTTCCTGGTATATTGATCCTTTTATCATTATGTAATGTCCCCCTTTAATAATTTTCTTTGATCTAGGGTTCATTGTCCACTTTATCTGGTATTAATATAGCCATTCCTGCTTTACTTTGACAAATGTTTGCATGGTATATCTTTTTTCCATCATTTTTTCTTTCAACCTACCTATGTTGTTTACTTTGAAGTGAGTTTCTTGTAGATAAGAAGAGTGGCCTAACAAAAACAGATTCTCTAATAAGAGCTACAGGTAGCTTTCTTGAGAGATGATCAGAGGAAACATTATGAGGGAGTGTAAAGTAGGAAAAAAAAATAAAGGTTGTGTTAATGCATGGATTTTCACTGCTGGAAAGTAGGTCACAATCCCACTGGAGGACTTCTGATAGACTGTGTGAATTATGTATTAGAATTTCCCGCTTGTTGCTCATTGATTGAGTATTGTGCCAAGGATGTAAACTGTCAAAAACTTCTGGTCTGTCTTCTTTCAGAGCAAAGCATAATCCCAAGAACCAGAGGATATCCTCAGGCACAGAAACAAAGGAAGACATCTGTTGTCTCTGGGCAGTATCCATGGTAGGATGAATGGGAGGGGCAGAGATAGTATCTACTATAGTGCAACACTTGGATGACTTGTATCCACTCATGCCCATCTAAAGTCCACTCTGTCCTATCACTGAATTTTGATAGTGGTGGCCAATTGCAATCCCTTGGAGAAAATAGAAGACAATAGCCTACTGTTAATGGAATAAGCTTTAGTACTTGATGTTGCACTTTTCCTGATATTCATCTTCTGTTTTACCATGAATTCTAGATTTCCTTTTCACTCAGCATGTACTTCTACTGGTCCGAGTTGTTTGCCTAGTTAATTGACCTAGACCTTCATCTCTGAAAGGTCTAAACCTTCTGGTTACCTTGCTCTTGTCAGGCTATCATTTTTATAATTTTTCTTTTACTTTTAATACTCAGCATGGAAGCACAAAGAGGAAACTCAGTGAATGTCCCCATTATGAATTAACAACACAAGGTTTTTGTGAAATTAGGTTCAATTACCACCACAAGTATTGTAACATTTTCTTTGCCTGCTGTTCTAATAGAAGGAACTCAAAGAGACCCATTGTAACCATAGGTTTAGATGTCATGGGTCTCTTATTGTGTTTGATAATGGTAGTTCTCACTTGTGGGAAGGAAGACCCATAGAACCTAAAGTTGCTGAAAAAGGAACCACAAATTCCCCAAGCAGGGTCACTGGGAGTGATGGCAAGTATGCCATTTCTACTTTTACCACTTTCCTCCTGGCCCCATATGTTCTACCTTTTGGAGAATAGCATCATAAAATGAACATTTGCTTAAAGTATATACAACATCCTGAAGAAGAGCATACCAACTACTGAGATTGTCATTTCTAATCTAGTACTGTGGCTGCACCATCAAGAGACTGTCTCAATGTTCCATCAGGATGACAGCTTCTGGGTGAAATAATATATGGTAGGAGCAATGAATCCTGTGGTCATGTGCCAGTGGTCCCCATCCTTTTTGGCACCAGGGACCAGTTTCATGGAAGACAATTTTTCTGTAGATGGGGATAAGATGGGGAAAGGGGAGGCAGACTTCAGGCAGTGATGCACAGCCCAGTTCCTAACAAGGCACAGACTGGTACTGGGCCATGGCCCGGGAGTTGGTAACCACAGGTCATATGCTAATTATGGCAACTTCTTTGCTACAAAGCGGCAAACCTTGCTACAAGGTAATATTATGTGGGATCCAGTGTGGGTAAATAAAACAATCTATAAATCTTTGAGCAGTGCTGTTAGCAGGAAGCAGTATGAACAGAGAAGACACACCCAAACCAAGAATGCATATTATTTTTAGTAAAGACTAACCACTGCACCCTTCCATGTGGAAGGAGTCTGATGTAATTAACTTGCCACCAAGTATCTGGTTGGTTTCTTTGAAAGCTGATTTTTTATCAAGGATCCAGTCTTTGTCTTTGATGTTTACTGATCAGATATTTAGCACCAGCTGTATGTGCATTAGTGTTGTTGAGAGGAAACTCATGCTATTAAGCCTATGTATAATTGTCAATTTTGCTACCATGTGAAGTGAGTTGCATGGTGGCCCCTAAAAAGATATGTCCATATCAAATCCCTGGAACCTATGAATGTTACCTTATTTGGAAAAAGAATCTTTGAAGATATAATTAAGTTAAGGAATTTGGAATTAGGAGATCATTGTGGATTATCTGGGGTAAGTCTAATAACAAGTCTGCTTATAAGAGACACAAAGAGGAGAGACAGAAGAGGAGTAGGCATGGAGGCAGAGATTGGAGTCATGGAGCTACAAACCAAAGATGAGCAAAGATTACCAGCAGCCAGCAGAAACAAAGAAAGGTATAGGAAATGAATTCTTCCCCAGAGGTTTGGGAGGGAGTGAAACCCTACTGACACTTTGATTTTGGACTTCTGGCCTCTAAAATGGTAAAAAAAAAAAAAAATCTGTTATTTCAAGCCAATAAGTTTGTGGCAATTTAAGGCAGGCCTAGGAATCTAATATACCATGATTACCATGTTTATGATCTCATTGCATAAGCAATGGGGTGAAAGAAAACAAGCTACATGAAATCTACTAAAGTGACCTTCTACCACCTAGTTGTTCAGTGGCTCCTCTGCAGTGGACACTCTCAGGTAGGCATTGATCTGAGACAAAGATTCACACACTTTGTGTCTATTCCTGTAGGTTTAGCCACATTTGTCTTCCTTAAACTTCATTGTCTTTGATCTTCAAATTTTGCTCATTCTAGACTTCTGATGATCAACCAAACTATTCTTTCTCAATTTGGTGAAGAAAGTGTCCTATGTGGGACTTTTGAGAAATGTAGTCAGATGATGAGTTTTATGGTCTTCTATAGGTAATCCATTCTAGAATGCCCCATCTTTTTCAGCCTTCTAACCCCTTCCTCAATGCCTTGTCAAGACAGTTCAGACATCTCCACCTCATTTATAGTGGATGATCTTTTAATTCTCCATATGAGTCCTAATCTGCATAATTGTACCCATCTGGTATGAGTGTTGCTACTTGGCTCGCCCTCTTGCCCAGAAAATTCCCTCAAGCATCAAGACACAGTAAGCTCTTAATGTGTTGAGAAATTGTTTTCAGGTGATCTGGATAGGGCACTGATGGCATCTGCTGCAAGTGTCAAAGATTATATCATGAGTAGTGAACTTAAATATGTCTTAATTTGAATCCTGGCTTTATTTGTTTATGTCTGTGTGATCTTAGGTCATTCCTTAATCTGATCCTCAGTTTCTGCATTGAAAATAAGGAAATTAATATAATTGACTTTATAATTTGATGGGAGAATTAAGATAATGCACATGAATTACTTAATATGGTTCCTGGCACATAGCTACTAAATATTGGAGGCAGGAGTAAAACTCTAATTTTTTTGACTCCAATGTCTAGGCACTTGACTGTTATACCATATAAATAAGAAAGGAGAGGGTTGGTGGAAGTCATGCTACAATGGCACCATGCCACCATATCTTCTCACTCCAGGATACAGGATTTCAAGTTAAAGTCAGTTTAAATATAGCGTTGAAAGTTTGTGATAATTTCTGATGGCTAAATACACAAATAGAAATTAAGTCCAGAAAAACTGTATAACTTCTCAAGCTTTTATCCTCATTTATAGATGAGATTTATTTAACTTTCTTTGTGGTTTACTGAAAAGGACTTTGAAGACAGAGTCCTAGCAAATAATTGATTATACTTAGAAATCATCTAATTAACACTATATGTTTTGCACTTATAAATGCATATGAGGAAATGACTATATACAAATTTTGAATTCTTAAATCTCCTTATAATTGACATATCTTATATTCTCCACTAGCTTAAATAGTCCAAAGGACTGTTTATGCTGCAAAAGATTTAGAAATACTAAGCACTGTGCTTGTTTTTGCTGTCACTTTAAGTCAGAAAGCAATTAACGCATGACCTCTATTATGTTGTTTCCTTTCTCTTCCAGGTAGTTCACATTAGCATTAGAGTACTCTACTGGACTGCAAATGACTGTTGTCACCTTGGGAAACTATTAAACCAATCAATTTCCTCCCCAAGGTTGGCATTAACTACTGACATTTTAATTGCACAACAGTATTAAAGATCCTTGTAATGCTTAAAATTTTTGTCTAAAGCCATTCATGGCCTGCTTTTGTGTGTTTAATATGGGATTAGAAGAAGTTTGTTCATTAGTGTGTTTAACCTCTTCCACAGCTTGCTGATGCTAATGCACTTTAATAAAATGCTTCTTTTTCTCATGTACCTTTTAGGTCTGGAAAAAAAAGTGAACAAACAAATAACCTTGCCACTCCTCTTTGTAGGGCTTTCTTTTTAGTGAGGATTTTGTGTTTTAACCTGAACTGGAAAGTAACTAAGTAATTTCTCAGAACTAATTTGGGCTCATTTGGTCTTGCTTAGTTCAATTGGGCAATAAAAGTAGTATTTTTCAACCCTGTACCTTTGATGGCACTTTTACAAATTTGCTGCAGGCAGCAAAACAGGTTTCTGAGAGTGCTAAGCAGCAGGTAAACCCCACTATGGACAGCATTGGGAAAATTCTCATTATGCAAAGACCTCAGTCTAATAACTTCTTCTGACCACTGTGAAAACTGGAAATAGATTCTATTTAAAGGTGCAATAAACTTGTTTTACTAGCAGAGTTTTCAAAGGTATTTATCTCCCCTCCTTCCCAGTGACAACTTTATGCCTGCCTCTAATCACAACACCCAATCTCAGACATATTTCTCTAATTTTTTTCTGTGTGTATCTTTTGGAAGGACAATTAAAATATTAGAAGGAACAGAGGAATTATAGTGAGATAGATTTAGGTCCTCATGCAACTCCACCACTGTGTTACCTGTGCCAAATTACCCAAGCTCTCTGAGCTGCAGTTTTCTTTTTGTGGGTAAGAAAGTCAATGATGCCTATCGCAGAGAGCTTAGGTGAGGAATCAATTAGATCACACCTGTGAAAAAACTCAACAAATTTTGTCTTTATGATAAGACTCAAAGGGAACTTTGACTACACTGTTGCAGGAGTCCATCAATTAAGAATAACATAAAATTGATTTGATGCTGAAAGCCCCTGAATCTGACCCGGAAAGTAGCACATAAAGGAATTTAGTCTGAATTTTTAATCCCTTTTTTAAGCAGACATTTCAGTGTTTACTGTATCCTCTTCTGTTAGATAATATACTTGAAAATATAAGAGGTTATAATTGCCAGGAGTCTCAATTTGCTTTTCTCCTTACTACCCTGATTTGCCACCAACACACACACATAGGATTCCTAACATTACAAAGAAATAGAAATTATAGTATAGACTGGGGAAATTTTTTTCTCTGTAAAGGCTAAGAATTGATATCCCAATAGAAGTAATTTATGAGAGTTCTGTATAACTCAGGAAAAATATAGTATTTGATACAAATTACAAAATATAAATTATTTACGTAACTTTTTTTAGAGCATTCTTAACAAATTAATGGCCAGGCATAGTGGCTCACACCTGTAATCCTAGCACTTTGGGAGGCTGAGGCAGGAGGATTGCTTGAGATCAGGACGTCGAGACCAGCCTGAGCAAGAATGAGGCTCCTGTATCTACCAAAAATAGAAAAAAATAGCCAGGCATGGTGGCATGCACCTGTAGTCCCAGCTACTCAGGAGGCTGAGGCAGGAGGATCCCTTGGGCCCAGGAGTTGTAACTTCTAGTAAGCTATGATGACACCATTGCACTCTAGCCTGGGTGACAGAGCAAGACCCTCTCTCAAAAAAAAAAAAAAATCGAGTGTTAAATCCAACAAAATTGTACTTAACTATTAATACTTATAACCAACACATACAGTAATTAGGTATTTATTTTACACTTTCTGTGTATTCAACATTATGAGAGAAGCTTTAGAATATACAAAAGAAATACGGCAAGATAGTTGTCAGCCCTTAAAGAACTTGCAATCTAGTTGTGAAGATCAAACTAGCATACAAAAAAAAAAAATCAAGAGAGAAAATATAAGCTGGCTCCTAATTATATGCTAAATCCTGTGCAGAGTACATTATACATGAAAGGAAGGATGTGACTGAAAGCATAACTAGTTAGGAAATATTACATGGAAGAGATGTGTCTTAAGGCTAAAACTGTAGAAGATTACTGTGGATCTTAGTTGTATCTTCAGAAACATAGGTTTGAACATGCTAGGTACACCCTGCAATAACTGTTTAATGTTAATCTTTCCACAGATGAGAAGTTTATGGCCCACCAAATCCACAGAGATTTAAATTATATGCAACATGTTATTTTTGAAAACTCAGTGGGTACCACAGTGATTTTTATGTGTAAAAATAGTTTTAAAAAACACTGATTTGTTTTAATCTGTTTGTTGAATGCCTATTCTGTACTTTTCAGCATAAATGAATACTATCCATGTACTAAAATATTTTTGTACCATACCAGTATAAATTTTGCATGCAGGGTCATAAAACTTTTATTGAAATAATGCATATTTTGAAGTAGATATTTCTTAAACTTAGAGTGAATTGTGTTCCTGAAATAAAAATGTGGGTGTAGGGACATTGTGCCATTGAAGGAAAAAAATGTAATAATGAAGGATGCGTCTGCTATCATGGGCTTTCATTCACTCAACCACTTCTCCATTTATGTATTAAATAATCTGTCTCTGTGCCCATGCTGTGCTAAGTACTAAGTATACAGTGATGAATAAAATAGACTTTGCCCCTCTGCCCACATGGAGGGGAGTCTAGTGGGGGAGTTAGACAATAAATGAACAAACAAATAAATGTAGACTTATGAGTTGCTATGTGCTATTTAAATAAAAGGAGGTGAGAGAGAAAATATCAGTGGGGGCCAGGGAATCTACTAAGCTAGGCTGCCTCAGATAAGTCTACTTATAAAGAGGTGATGAAAAAGGAGCCAACCTTGTGAAAAGACTGTGAAAGAACATTCCAGCCAGAGGGGCCAACATGTGCATATTCAAGGAATGGAACATTCACTGTGGCTCAGGCATAAAAATAAAATATAATAGTGCCATGAGGTGAGGTTGGAGAGGCAACAGTGGGTAAACCTCATGGGCTCTTGTAGGTCGGTCACTAGGACTTTGTTCTAAGTGCAAGAAATGCCATTGTTGGGTTTGAAGAGGACAAGTGACATAATCTGATTTACGTGTTACAAAGATTACTCTTGATTATGAAGGAAATTAAAATATTTCACCCCAAAATATGCTCATTTGACATATTTTGAGATGGCTGTTCTGAAGACCTGAAAACTAAAGTAGCCCTGCAAAGCTGTCTTTTGTGGGATAGATTTGCAATTGTAGAGAAAATCTGCACTGATGCAGTCAGGTTTTCACTGAAGCCTTCCTTGACTGAATCTAAGAAAGATTAACTGAGACTCTGACACCTTTAAAGATCTGAAAGCAACATTTACAATCTATTATCTTAGTGCTGCTACCTATGAGGTTTCATCTACCTAACAAGACCACTTTTGCTAGCCAGGCCTCCCCTTCTCCCCCTCCCATACCCTGTTTTGTCAAGATCCAAGCCCCCTTTCTCTCTGTAATCTCAAGATGTTATATAAGATTCTGAAACCCATTAGGGTTTTGTGGGTAATCACTCTGTGGTTCACCCTCCATGTGCATATTAGTAAATTTGTATGCCTTGTCTCCAATTTATCTGCTTTTTTTAGTTGATTTTTCAGGAAACTTGCAGAGGTTGAAGAGGAAGTTTTCCCTTGGCCCCTATACTTATTTGTAGAGAAAGAATTAGAGGGGGATGACAAAGAACAGGCATAAAATCCAGTGCTTTTTTTGTATATTAAATTCAGTAATAATGATATGTCTTTTCACATATCACAATACTTTCAAAAGTATATTTATGTTAACGAATGGGGTAGTAGGGTGACCCCTAGAATGTAAAGTCTGAAAGCAGGGACTTCATTTATCTTACATAAGTGGTATAATGGAATGACCTGAATTTAAAAAAAATGGCAAATAAATTTTCTGTCTCTTTAAAACTTCCCTCACTCTTTTTTGGAACTGTAGCCTGGCCTGCATCCCTGCCTCTGGCAGGGAGAATGTCTTTTGTTCTTTATGTTGCAGGAGATAGCTCAGCCATCTCAGGCCAGCACCAGCCTAGCAGGTTGGTCCAGGTGAGCCCTGGTGGGCGGAGGTCACAGGCTTTGTCTTTGGCAGAGATGACGATTAGAATCATTAACATAGTAGCCTAGAACTGAGGGCCCTCCCTTTAAAAGCACTGTATTTCTGCTTATGTTCAAGAATTTGGATTTTGAGGCAAGAGTCTACCATTTTTCCTCCTTTGCAGGCAAAGTAACAAACTTATCTTTCCTTCTCCTCAAATTACTTATTCTCACTCTTCTGATGTGGCCTCAAGGACAAGGGCTGAGCTTTCAGTAACAGTGGTACTTAGATTACTACCAGATAACTAGTAATTGGTCAAAAATATTTCTTAAATCAATTAATTCAAGAATGAATAAAATAATTGTGATTTAATGGTTTTTATATAAGTTATTTCTAAAAACAATAGCTTTCACTTGGAGAAAAACTATGGCATCTCAATGTAGCAGAATTTTTAAAAAGTTCTGTGCATGAGGCTGTGATCCAGTAAAACCCAAAAGAAGGATAAGATTACTTTGCTCTAAAAGCAAGAAAATAATATGTGAAAGCTAAATGAATCATAATTTGTATGATGCTTATTATAAATACAATAAATAGTAACATGAGTATAACAGGCAAAGCACTATAACTCTGTATCATTTTGAAGTGAATTACTCTGAAATAAATGCTTATAATGGGGTCAGCAGAAGATTACAACAAAAGAAAAATTCGAAAGCAGAAATAGTTCCTCAGCAACATGTGCAGTAAAAACAATAATTGCATATGCTATACAATTTTTTAAAAAGAAGAAAGAAAGCCAAACCAAACACTATTTTAAAAAAATACAAGTATTAATTAGCTGACTTGAGTTTCCTAACATTCTTATATAGCTAGTATTTATCTAGAAAAAGGATAGTGCTTTTCTACATAAACAGTGTTTTAGAATGTATTTTTACTAATTTTTCCTTAATATATATTTGAATTGATGAAGAAACAAGTACCAGAAGCTAATGTGCATATCTATACAAGATCTACTTTCTGATACAATGATAATTAAACTAATGGTAAATGTACAGTGTAAGCTCTTATATAGCAATAATCATTTATTAATGCTCTCAAAAGCTATGGGAATATACTTGTAACAAATAGAAAAATGCAGCTCAAACATTTCCAGAATCTCCAAAACATTAGTAACTGAGACAACATGAAGAAGAAACTATTAATATAATACCCACTAAAAATATCCATTTAAAAACTGGGGAAGAAAAACATTTCAAAACCTATATGGTCCATATGGCAGCTGATGCAACCAGTTACTATGTTTTCTGGCAAATCATTTATCAGTGTCATTGTTGCCACATGTCAAAAATAGGATTCCACAGTTTAATGGATCTATGCTTCAAGTGGAAATGTGTAATTTGAAAGCACAGCAAGTGGGGTCATGTTCACAGCATCACTGATCTGTAGACCTGCAGTTATGTCTGTTACACAACATTGAGTAGTGTTCCAATCTCTTAGCTCTAACTTGCCTCTGTACTTTCAAATAATTCTCAGCAGTGAAAAGACTTTTAAAATTTGCAATGTTTTGATGTTTATAAAGAAGCAGCACTCATTTTAAAGTGTCTCTTACTCTACATATGGCTCTGACACAATGCTTTAGCTAGAAATTTAGTATATTCCTGGAAGAATAATATATTCAGGGTTAGAACAGATCTGTGTTTTATTTTCTGGAAAGACTTCTAGGATAATAATAGACAAATAATGACTCATGCCTTATGTCTACACATAAATTAAGTTTCTTAATTTGTTTTCAGTGAGTCTAGTTCCCATACTGCCTTACCTTGAGCAACTTTTTTCAAACAATGCACTGGTAAGAAGGTATTTGAAAAACGTCTTCTCAGAACTACATTTGCGTATACCAAACTGACCATTTTTCAGTCTTTTATATTTGAGGATCCTCCCATATAACTTATTTCTGCCAATATGATTAGAAGGAATTTGGGCATATATATACATAATTAAGATGCAGCTTCACTTCAAATAACTTTTATCATGCAGACATTATTTACTTGGTTGTATAATAGTACATGTGTAATTTGCACACTGAAGACCAAATTGCATAAAAATTTTGGAAGAGGGTTGGGGGTTTACATTGTTGAAATATACTCATTAGAAAATTGTTTAAGTAAAACTATGTGTGCTATTTACATTCTAAAATGCACAGAATGATCATGGATACAACCAGCAAACCAGCTGTCCAAATGTCAACTCAGCGAGAAGTGAGGTAAAATTCACTAAAAAGCAAGATTTGCATTTAAAAAAATTTATAAAATGAACAATGAAGCAAAAATAAAGACATGAATAGTCAATTTTTGTTTTTTTGTTTGAACTGGCCAAAGATCCTAACTCCCCAGCATTGTTTTTATAGAATTGGCAATGAAAAAAAAAGAATTATTAGTGCAGAATCTAGAGATAGATTGAGCAGCAGTGGATCAAAAACCAAGATGATTAGGTAAGTAAGTGACTAAATTACAAAGCAAGCAGTGTGAATGAGACTCTGAAATTGTAGTTCAATACCATACAGAAAGTCATGCAGGAAGAAAGCCAATCAGCATGTTGATTCAATTCATTCTTGAGCATATAAAGTTGTGATGGAGTTAATTGAAAAATCAACTGGGCATGTACTTTGTGAAAGAAATCAAAATATTTTATGTCCAAATATATTTCTTTGACGTATTTTAAGATGGCTGTTCGGAGAGAGCCAGCAAACAGAAAGAAGTAGATCTGCAAAGCTGTATTTTGTGAAGGAGATTTGCAGCTGTAGAAAATCTGCATTGCAGGCAAGCCTTCCCTTGTCTGGATCTAGTAAAGATTAACTGAGAGTCTGACACCTTTCAAGTCCTGTAAGAAACATTTACCATCTATTCTCTTTGATGACTGCTATCTTTGAGGTTTCATCTACCTAATAAGAGCATCTATGCTACCCAGGCCTCCTCCCTCTCATAACCTGTTTTGCCTGCTCCAAGCCCCTGTTAACAGAAAAAAAAAGCCAAACTCTGAATAATTTTAAAGAGATTTACTCTGAGCCAAATTTGAGGATCATGACATGGAGCCACGCTCAAGAAGTCTTGAGCAAGTAGACTCACTGTGGCTGGGTTACAGTTTGGTTTTATACATTTGAGGGAGACAGGGGTTATAGGTAAAGTTATAAATCAATACATGGGAGGCATACATTGGTTTTGCCTGAAAAGGTGGGACATCTCAAAGCAGGGTGCTTACAGGTTATACGTGAGTTTAAAGACTCTTTGACTTGTAATTGGTTAAAGACATGAAGCTTTGTCTAAAGGCTTGGAATGTTTTCACATCAGGAGCTGTTAATCAGAGACAAGCCACTGGACGCATATTTGTTGTGTAAATTGAGGACCTGCAGGTTTGTCTTGCATACCTTTAGGCCTATTAACAGGTTACAAAGGATATCCCCAAGAAGGCATGTCTCACCTCCCTCCTCCTGGCAAGCAATTTAGTTTTAGGATATTCCTTTGGCCAAGAGGGGGTCCATACAGTCAGCTGGTGGGGGGGAGTGTGAGCCTTAAGATTTTATTTTAGTTCATACCTCCATTCTTTTTGTAACCTCAAGATGATATATAAGCTTCTGAACCCCACTGGGGATGGAATAATTACTCTGTGATTCTCCCCATGTACACGTTAGTAAATTTGTATACCTTTTCTCCAATTAATCTACCTTTTGTGAGTTGATTTTTTCAGTGAAACTTCAGAGGACAAAAGGGAAATTTTCCCTTGGCCCTTAAAATTTTAGTACTATAACCAGGATACCAAAGCTCTACTCTTCTAGAAGCCATAGTTATGGGAAACCAGGACCTGATAAGCCATGAAAAAGATAAGAATTTCTTACCAGCCAGGCTCCCAGCCTTTCTGTGCAATCCAGTCAAGTGGATGGTAAAACTCACTGTCTCTTTTTCCTCTGCAACATCTTGATTAATGGGAGAAAAGGATTTGTGTGATTAGTCTTGGGTATAGCAATTCTCTTGTACTTTTAGGTACTTTGGGATATAATTATTCATATTGTTTGATCCTTTTCCTCCCAGAAAGAGTCTTTTTCTTTGTCCTTGGCTTTCTGTGTTCTTTTTTTCTTATTTCAGCATATTATGGGGGTACAAAAGTTTAGGTTATGTATATTGCCCTTGACCCCCCACCACCCCCGAGTCAGAGCTTCAAGTGTATTCATTTCCCAGACAGTGCACATCGCACTCATTATGTATGTATACACCCATCCCCTCCTCCCACATCTGCCAGACACCCAATTAGTGTTATTCCCAAATGTGCACTTAGGTTATGATCAGGGAAACCAATTTGCTGGTGAGTACATGTGGTGCTTATTTTTCCATTCATTGGATACTTCACTTAGTAGAATCAGTTCCAACTCTATCCAGGAGAACATAAGAGATTCTATATCACTGTTATTTCTTATAGCTGAGTAATACTCCATGGTATACATATACCACATTTTACTAATCCACTCATTAGTATTGATGGGCATTTGTGTTGTTTCCACATCTTTGTGATTGTGAATTGTGCTGCTATAAACATTCGGGTGTAGATGCCTTTTTTATAGAATGACTTTTGTTCTTTTGGGTAGATGCCCAATAATGGGATTGCTGGATCGAATGGTAGGTCTACTTGTATCTGTTTAAGGTATCTCCATTTTGCTTTCCACAGAGGTTGCACTAGTTTTCAGTCCCACCAGCAGTGTATCAGTGTTCGTGTGTCTCCGCATCCATGCTAACATGTATTGTTTTGGGACTTTTTGATAAAGGCCATTCTCACTGGAGTTAAGTGATATCTCTTTGTGGTTTTGATTTGCATTTCCCTAATGATTAGAGATGTTGAGCATTTTTTCATATGTTTGTTGGCCATTCTTCTATCTTCTTTTGAAAAATTTCTATTCATGTCATTTGCCCACTTTTTGATAGGGTTGTTTGATTTTCTCATCTGATGTGTGTTCTATCAATATCACAATGAGGGGTAGTGGATGAGGTTCCTTGTTTTATGTCCTTGAGAGTTTGACTTGTGACCTAGTGGGAGCACTCTCACTTGAGCTTTCCCATCTAGGGGTCATGATTTTCAGGTCACATCAGGTGGCCACTCTAAAAATAGCTGGGAACTCAAGACTTTTTATTCTGAATGTGTCAAGCTGTCAGGAGATTTTAAGAAGTCCCATCCGAAAGGGGCTTTTGTCATCTTAACCCTTACTGCATGATTAGTCCTGGGAATGTCCAATCCCAGGAAGGCCTACCTGGTGTCACAGATTAACATGTCTGTGACTGGTGGCGCCCCCAGAAATTTGTGGATTACTGAAGTCAATCACCATCCTTAACTATCTGTTGCAGTAAGAGTCTTTTGCTGTCTTACCCTTTTCATGGGAGTGAATTTATCCAGGGAGATCTTTAGGATTGCTGCTTCTATGGCCTCTCTAGGAAAACTAAATCTAGAAAATTACATCTTGGGCTTTCCAGGAAGATGCCATTGAACTGAACCTCTATTGGAATAGTTACATCATTGAAGATTTTAATTGTCAATGCCAGGAGATGGATCCTTTAAGTTAGATTTCTAAATTTTAAAAAAAGATTTTAGAGATCTCATACTCAAAATGAATGATGGGAAGATCAAATTTTTCAAATGACACATGATAACGTCTTGGCTAGCTTTAAAAATTCTCTTGACAAAATTAAAGACCAAAAATCTGACCTAAAACCAAGTTAAAATCCTCTCTAAGCTCAAACTGCCTGGTTTGGATTCCCTGTGGGATTCACAATAAAGGCTGTTCCACCTTGTAGTCTGGTAGATAAAGTTCTGTGCTTTCACCACCATGGCCTGTGTTTGATTACCTGTCAGGGAACCAGTCCCTTTTACTTTGATATTTGTGTTACTTTAGACATTTTGGGGTACCCATTTGTTGTTTACCCTTTTCCTGTCCATGGGCAGCTTCGATTTCTTTTGTTAATCTGTGGAGACATACAAAGTTTTGAGAGTCTTTGTGTGTAGATGATCAGCTGAGAAGCTGAGACTCTAGAAAATATGGCTGGACAGATGTGGGTTGTACCCCTTTTGTAGCTAGCAAAATTTTCCTTTCTTTGAGCATCTTTGGAGGGGTTCAGGATCTTATTAAATGGGAGGATACTTTTGATTAAAAAAAAAGAATGAAAGAAAAAAAATCAGAGGTCAGAAATAAATACCAGCTGTTTATCTCAGCTTAAATCTGATGAGATTTCAAAGGAATTATTTAAGGAGCTCTATGGTTAGAAGTCAGCTTAATTAAAAGATGATATTCAAGCTTTGCCAAGAGACACAGGTCTGCCAGAGATAACAGGGCCCAGGTATTTTCTCTGGGCTTCTCCATGATAACTTGGCTAGACCTCCTGATCTTGATTTCACATCTCTGTTCTTTGTCCTGGGCTCTGTATCTGGTACATAATTAAAATTGCTCACTTCCCAGGTTTTTAACTGAAAATAAGGGTTAATAAGAGTTAACATTTTAATTAATAGATGTATTTAAAGCTGCTAGATAAATTAAAAATAATTCTATATTCAAAGTGTATAAGAAAAGTAAAATGTGGTCTTGGTAAGAAAGGTTATTTTAAAAGTCATAATTAAACCAAGGAGGTGAAAGACCTCTACAGGGAGAACTACAAAACATTGAGGAAGGAAATAGCACAGGATGTAAACAAATGGAAAAACATATTGGCTCATGGATTGGCAGAATCAACATTGTTAAAATATTTATACCACCTAAAGTGATTTACAAATTCAGTGCAATCCCCATTAAAGAACTAGCATCATTTTGTTTGCAGATGTAGAAAATATAAGTCTATGTTTCATGTGGAGAAGACCCCAAATTGCCAAAGAAACCTTAAGCACAAAGAACAAAGCAGGAGGCATTACTTTACCAGATTTCAAGGTATACTACAAGGCTGTAGTCACCAAAGAAGCACGGTACTGGCACAAGAACAGAGATATAGACCAATGGAACAGAACAGAGAACCCAAACATAAAACCATCCTCATATTGCCACCTTATCTTTGAAAAAGCAGACAAAAACATACACTGGGGAAAAGCTTCATATTCAATAAATGGTGCTGGGAAAATTGGATACCCACATGTAGAAGGCTGAAACAGGATCTACATTCCTTACCATTCCCAAAAATGAATTCACAATGAATAACAGACTTAAACCTAGGGTATGAAACTATAAGAATTCTAGAAGAAGAGGTCAGGAAAACTCTTGTAGATACCTGCCTAGGCAAAGAATTTACGAAGAGGACGCAAAGGCAATCACAGCAACAACAAAAATAAGTAAATGGGACCTGATTAAATTAAAAAGTTTCTGCACAGCCCAGGAAAGAATCAATGGTGTGAATAGAAAACCTACAGAACGGGAGAAAAATATTTGCATGGTATACATCTGATGAAAGGATAATAACCAGAATCTACAAAGAACTCAAGCAAATCAGCAAGAAAACATTAAACAACCTCATTAAATAATGGGCAAAAGACATGAACAGAAGCTTTTTAAATGAAGATAGACTAACAGTAAATAAACATATTAAAAAATGCTCAACATCACTAATCATCAGGTAAATTCAAGTCAAAACCACTGTGAGATATCATCTAACTCCACTGAGAATGGCTTTTATCAAAAAGTCCCAAAACAGCAGATGCTGGTGTGGATGTAGAAAGAAAGGAACACTTATACACTGCTGGTGGCCTGCAAACTAGTGCAACCTCTATGAAAAGTAGTATGGAGATACCTCAAAGAAGTAAAAGTAGAAGTACCATTTAATCCAGTAATCCCACTAGTGGGTATTTACCCAAAGGAAAAAAAGACATAAAAAAGAACTGTACTCGAATGTTTATAGCAACATAATTCACAATTGCAAAGTTGTGTGAACAACCCCAGTGCCCATCGATACATGAGTGGATCAATAAAATGTGGTAAATGTATACCATGGAGTATCATTCAGCCATATAAAAATGATGAACTGATACCTTTTGTGACAACCTGGTTGGAACTAGAGACCATTGTTTTAAGTGAAGTATCACAAGAATGGAAGAACAAAAACCATATGTACTCAATACCAAATTGAAACTTACAGCTCAACACTCACGTACACATATGGCAGTAAAATTCAACAGAGATAAAGCAGTTGGGAGTGGGGAGGGAGGGATGCATAAATTTATACCTAACAGGTACAATGCACACTATATGGGTAATGGACACACTTATAACTTTGACTCAAACTGTGCAAAAGCAATTCATGTAACCAAAATGTTTGTAGCCCTAAAATATTCTGAAAATAACAATAATAAAAGAATGAATCAAATTAAGCCTTTGCAGACCTATGTGAAGAATCTTCAGAAGGCCCAACAGTGACCAGGCTCAACAATTCCTTCCAGTCTATTCTGAGACTTGTGACATTAGATCTTAGGATCCCTTGCAACTGTCGCTGCCTCCCTCTAGCAAATCTTCTGCCATTCTACCAGGAAGCCCAGTCTACCCTACTGGAGGCCACATGGAGGCAAACTGAGGCACCCAGCTGACAGCCAACAGTTACTGTCAGATGTGTGGCTGCAGCTACATGTTTGAGCCCAGGGCAGACCAGCCAGGACCCCCCAGCTGGGCCCAGCCCAACCACAGAGTCATGAGCTTAAACCACTGCATTCTGATATTTGTTACACAGCAATAACTAACTGATAAATTTAAATAAAGCTATATATATTATATAAAAAGGTGTGAGCATGTATTTGATTTTTGCTAAAGGGAAAATAATTTTGCCTAGTTTAGAGGTTTTTAACAGTTGTTTTAAATTGAAGAAATAAAATGAATAATTGATAAAACAATGTATATTGAAAGTCAGGAAAAGAAATAAAATGGGAAAAATTGTAAGAGATTATAAAATGTTCATGGAAATCTTACCTTGTGGTCAAAAGTTATTGAGATTGGATGGATTTGGTTCTTAGGTTTTATTAAAATTAGCTTTACCGGCTGGCACAGTGGCCCTTGTCTGTAATTCCAGCACTCTGGGAGGCCGAGGTGGGAGGATCATGTGAGCTCAAGAGTACGAGACCAGCCTGAGGAAGAGTGAGACCCTGTCTCTACTAAAAATAGAAAGAAATTATATGGACAACTAAAAATATATACAGAAAAAATTAGCCGGGCATGGTAGCGCATGCCTGTAGTCCCAGCTACTCGGGAGGCTGAGGCAGGAGGATTGCTTGAGCCCAGGAATTTGAGGTTGCTGTGAGTGAGGCTGATGCCACGGCACTCTAGCCTGGGCAAGAGAGTAAGACTCTGTCTCAAAAAATAAAATAAAATAAAAAATAAAAACAAAATAAATAAAATTAGCTTTACCATTCATAATACACTGATACAAAGGTAGAATTTGGTTTTCTCTTTTGAACAAGATTTTCATGTATTGTTAAATAAGAGATAGTAAAATACTTTTGTTTACCTTTTGTGTAAACTATCTAAAAAGAAAGGACAGAGGGAGAGACAGATTCAGTTTGCCCAATGGTGTCTTTATTAGGTCTTATGATTGTTAGACAAACTGAGTTTCCTCTCTATCAAAAAGTAAAGAGTTTTGCCTTTTGAAATATTTAAACTATCACTTTGACTAAATGACTATTATATTAACATTACAATGACCTATTAAACTTTTGATAGTTGAAAAACTTTCCAAAATCCAAATTTCAGATTTTAAATTCAGTCTTTTTGACTTTAAACTAATTTTGGATATTAGGACCCTTGGAAGTCCAAGATATGTTACAATTAAACAGGAAGAATTGCCAAATAAGAAATGGTATTTAACTTTCTTTGGGTTATATATTTATATAAATGTGTTATTAACATGTGTGTTCCAAAATTGTATGAGATTCATAAAATTCTGATTTCTTAATATATATTATCATTAATAATTATGATTATTATGTTAAATTGTTGTATACCATAGAAATAACTAAATTTCCTTGTCAATTGTGCCTCTAACCATGACTATTCTAAGACTTTTATTATCCATGATTACTTTTACTTTGATTCTTCTCAAAAATTAGTTTATAATTGGCTATGTCAACAGAAAAAGACCCAAACTCTCTAAAATTATTTAAAAGGGTTTATTCTCAGCTTAACATATGTGACTGGCCCAGAGCACATGGCCTCAAGAGATCCTAAAATAATGCACCCACAGTAGCTGGGTTACAGTTTGGTTTTATAAATTCATGGCGGCAGGAATTACTTGTAAAACCCTAAGTAAGTATGTGGAGGGCAGGGCATACATTGGTTTGGCCCTCAAAGGCAGTATATCTCAAAGTGGAGGGCTTATAGGTAATAGGTGGGTTTAAAAACTCTTTGATTTTGTAGTTGGTTAAAGAAACGAAGCTTTGTCTAAAGGCTTGGAATGTTGTTTTTTTTTAATTTTTTATTTCAGCATATTATGGGGGGTACAAATGTTTAGATTATGTATATTGCCCTTGCCCCACCGGAGTCAGAGCTTCAAACATGGCCATCCCCCAGACAGTGCGCACCGCACCCATTAGGTGTGTATGTACCCATCTCCTCCTCCCCCCTCCCATCTGCCTGACACCTGATGAATCTTATTACTATATATGCACTGAAGTGTTGATCAGTTAATACCAGTTTGATAGTGAGTCCATGTGGTGCTTGTTTTTCCATTCTTGGGATACTTCACTTAGTAGAATGGGCTCCAGCTCTATCCAGGATAATATAAAAGGTGCTAGATCACCATTGTTTTTTGTGGCTGAGTAGAACTCCGTGGTATACATATACCACATTTTATTAATCCACTCATGTATTGATGGGCACTTGGGTTGCTTCCACATCTTTGCAATTATGAAAATGTGCTGCTATAAACATTCTAGTACAGATGTCTTTTTTATAGAATGTCTTTTGTTCTTTTGGGTAGATGCCCAGTAATGGGATTGCTGGATCCAATGATAGTGTTTGCATTTCCCTGATGATTAGAGATGTTGAGCATTTTTTCATATGTTTGTTGACAGAAACTTTTCAAAAGAAGATAGACTAATGGCTTAGAATGTTTTAACTTAAGACAAGGATGTCTGTTAATCACAGACTAGACACCAGGCATTTATTGAAACTCAAGTAATCTTTTGCGCAAATTGATGTCTTATAGATGTGGTTTAAGCCTTGTCTTGTATAGCCTTAGGCCTGTGAATCAGTTACAAAGGACATCTCCAAGAAGGGAGGGGGCATGATGAGGCATGTCTAACCTTCCTTCTCATGGCCAGCAACTCAGTTTCTGGGTATTTCCAGGGTCCCCTTGGCCAAGAGGGGGCTCATTAAACCAGCTAGGGGCTTAAGACTTTATTTTAGTTTACAGGTATAATCCAAAATTTGCTTCTTCTTCCTCTTCCTCCTCCTCTTCCTCTTCCTCTTCCTCCTCTTCCTCTTCTTCTTCTTCTTCTTCCTCTTTTCTTCTCTCTCTTTTTTAATGTTCAGTCGTTTATTTAAAAACTATAAATAGTCACCAAAGTAAATAAAGCCATTCTGTAACATAAACTGTTAGGTCTATATTTTTACTTCATATCCTAATGACACAGCAGAAATGGTGGTTGGGAGGCCTTCCATATTTTTGGATGCTAATAGAACAGGCAATAGGCAGTTATAAATGGATACATTTCACATTGGGGGGAGAAAGACAGTTTAAGGAAGTGAGCATTTTCTGAGCAGAAATGTGGTACAGTATTAAGAATGGAAGAATAATACAATAAAATTCCACACTATATTAAGATAGAAAAAGCAATGAAGAAAATATAATACCTGCACATAATGCATACATAACGCAGGAGAAAACCTGTATAAAATTCCATGTATTTAAACCAATTTATAAATACAAAAAATTCTGTCCAAGCTCTGAGTTTGCACATGACAAACGTTTACAGTGGATACATGTTAGGGAAAACCAAAAAATACCTTCAAATAGTTTTTCTTTTACAAAAATAACATGAGATATATTATTCCATACTCTTTCAGCCAGCAAAATGAGTTCTACAAGGTCTATAATACAAAAAAAAGAAAAGAAAAGAAAAGAAAAAAAACACAGTTCCACAAAACTGTTTGACTTTACAGCATCAGTACCTTTGCAGAATTATTTACACAAATTTAAAGAACATCCACTGCGTACAATTGACAGGAAAGTCTAGAAAAC
The DNA here is from genome assembly GCF_041146395.1 of Eulemur rufifrons. Lineage (NCBI taxonomy): Eukaryota > Metazoa > Chordata > Mammalia > Primates > Lemuridae > Eulemur > Eulemur rufifrons. The sequence goes on from NC_091012.1 coordinate 73,415,716, forward strand.
TTTAGAACCTACCAATAATGCTTCTAGGACACCACAGAATTTATTTCCAGTGGCTGCAGTGGCATGAAAGGTGTTCGTTCTATTCACAAATATTTACAAGATCTATTCAGACTGGTAAATTTTTATGATAATAAATAAGTGAAAATATATTGGCTCAAGTAAGAAAACCAAGCTATTGATTTCTAAACAAAACACACAATCCATAGCTAGATATTAGTGGCCCCCTCTGAGATTGGAGGTTTAAGTGTGCTGAAACTTTTTTTTAATTATTCAAACCAGCTTAAACGGTTTTGTAAATGTAAAAATGTGCTCCTTTGGGGATATAGATAAAAAATATTTAATGCTTCTATTTCATCTGCTCATGTAGGTTTTACAATATTTCATGTATATTCCAATGTGGATGGTACTGAATTCTGATCATACCAGTTTCCATCAGGATTTTTCTGATCTGAGAGCCTTCCTTCAGATAAGCTGGTTGACAATCACACAGCAGTTCTTTTTTTTTTTTTTTTCTTTTTCTTTTTAGATTTTTTTTAAACGGAGAACAAAGGGATTGGCTCAGAGATCAGAATACGAACCTTCCTCTCAGCATCATGGGAGGAGATAAAATAATTCATTCAATGGTCTCTGTTCCATTAGGACTTGGTGCTTTCTTAAGTAACAGTATGTGAAATGTATCTGACTTTGAGTCCCCACTGCGTGAGTGAAATTATTTTTCACTGCAGCATTTCTGACTCTTTTTCTTGTTCTTTACTCTGAACTGTAAAATTAAGTTCATAAAGGCATTTGGCAAGGATGGAGGAAGCTTCCATGTTACTAATGGCTAGCACTGATAAGTTGTTTTCATGTCTCTTTAACAATATGCGACCACATTCTGAATATTTACCAATTTTTTTTAATATTAAGGTAGCTGTTAGTCGGATGTGTTTAGTTATTGGTCCCTCTTTTTCATCTGTAAAATATCTAAAGACAAGGTTTCTTGATCCTCTCCTAACAGCCATAAGTGCAGCACTGGGATGATTTACAATGGCCTTTTGTGCTCTAGGAGTTGAGCTTGTGCCCCCTACAGATGGCTGCTTGGTAGAAGATTTTTGACTTCCTGTTTGTCCTGGTTCATCTTGTTTTAATCCTGCAAGCAGTGCATCCTTTGAACAGTGCTTATCCTGTAAGTGGGTAATAAAAGAAAACCTCTGTCGTTGAAAAGGCTCACAACCTTTTCAAAGACATTGCCCTGGATATACATCTTTTCCTCCATGTTCCATTGCTGCATGGTAGAAAACCGGTGAGGGTGTCTGAAATCACTTTTTACAAGACTGCCACAGACACATGAAGTTCTGTCCAGGTTTTCTCATTGGATCTCCATGTTGACTGGATGCACTGAATGGAGAAGGCTGAGAACTGTTAGGCTGGACCTGCACTGATACAGCTGGTGAAGGTGGCATAGGAGTGTTCTGTGGGACCACATTCTGTATGTATGTTGGTGGATGCTGCTGCTTTTGCTGAACAGCACCTTCTACTGCTACTTTAGCTACAGTGCTTGGATCTGCTCCTGCTGGCACAGCAACCATTGTTGCACTGCAACCAGCATTGTTGGGGTCACTGATTGTAACAATTCTAACTCCTACTTTATTTGGAATTCCTGTGACTGTTTCCCTATTATTATCCTCTGCTGGCCTCTTTACAGTCTTGCATTCTGCTGTGCCATTTGTAGACCGAACGTCAGATGATAGGGCGAAATGCTATGGGGATGATATGGGGAAATGCTATGATTTGATGCCTCTGTATAACAGAGGTTGTAGAATGTGGTCAGACAACTACACTTGGGCATTGCTGAGCCACATCTGAATTCAAACTTGAAGCTAGAGGTCCATTAGGCAAATCAGTACCACTAAACTGCTGTGTTGCCACATTTTAAACCTCCTGTATACTGCTCATAGATGATGAACCACCCAAAATTAATACAGGTCCATTAGAAATTCTTTCTAGTTGATCACCTTTGGCAGTATCTTCTTCTTCTCTTTTTTTCTACTTCTTCTCCTTCTCCTCCTTCCTCCTCCTCCTCCTCCTCCTCCTCCTCCTCCTCCTCTTCCTCTTCCTCCTCCTCCTGGAAATTCATAGAAAGGATCCTGACAAGTACTCTTGAATACAGGTTTTTGGTAACTTTGAAGATGATAACATTGAACTAGGTAAAAACCTCTAGGACTCTAATCAAAAAGCTGTTGTGTTCATGAGGATTACTAACCCAACATCAAGCAGAACAAGGGTTATTTACATGGGACTGAATTGATAGAGGACTAAAATGATTTTTTCCTGAAGTTTTTATTTGAAACTTTGCTGATTTTTTTATATTTTGTTCTCTACAGTCATGAATTTTTTTTTCTTTTGAGCTATTTATAGCTTACAACAATTGGATAAAGTATACTTCCATGAGCAAATTTGAAACCTTTATCTTTCTCTCTACCTGGATTCTCTAGAATTTGGAAATTGTTTGTGAGTATTCTTAATTTATTGGATATTGACTATGTTCTATAAGAATCTGTTTCCTTTTGTAACAAGACATAATTAGAGACAATGGTTATTTTACCAAGGCTTTCACTGGAATGGCATATTTTCAGATATGATGAGATTGCTTTGTGGAATAGAGGTTGACTTTATATAGCCAATAAAAAGTCCATTAGCAAGACTGGCCTGGTACCTTGCCTACATGGTTTCTTTACAAGGTCCCTGACCTGTGGTATGTAAATAATATCACTTTCTGACAGACCCAGGACCTTCAAGTTATTTGGGTTAGATTATTCCAAAGAGTAATTCACCCAATTTTTACAAGCATTACAAGTATAGTCTGATGGTAAATCTTTGGTTTGGCTTACTGGGCTTGAGTTTTTAGAAGTCTAATCTGAAATTCTTTATGAAAAAATTCCAGCAAAGTCAATTTAAAATGAGATAATATGTCAGGTTGTAGCTGTGTATTCTTGGTTTTTAGTGTGCTCTTGGCCAAAGAATGACCAGACACACCAAAAGCAAGGTGAGTGTGAAACAAAGTTTATTGAGGAAGGGAAAGATAGGTTTATAGAGCAAGAACATGATATAGGCATGCAAAGTAAGAGCAAGATACATTCACCACAGAAAATGAACAGACATCTTGTCATAACAAAAAGGGTCTTGGTTATGGTCTGGGGTCTTATTATATAGTGTCTGGATTGAGCCCTCCTTGTGGTTCAGACCACCATTGAATGACTTTGATCAACAGTTGGAGTTATATAACCTGAGTCTGCAACCTATGCTTGCAGATCTCCCATGATCCTCTCTTAAAGTCCATTTGGGGGCATGAACCACAATGTACATTTAAGCTAATGACATGACAATTAGCCTTAGCTTGTTCTAGGTCACCTTCCAGACCCTATTGTACCTGTGCTGCTTGGCCCACAGGCTAGGGAATCCTCTCCATTATTTTGCAGTTGACATACTAATTTCTGATTAGCAGATTGGTAGGGTATTCCCTCCTTCCCCAAGTGTAGCAATTGCTTGGGGCACCTGCCTTTGTCCCCAAGAGGGGACAGAAGTCCCTTGCCTTCTACCTAACATTTCCCCACTTTCTATTCTAAAGGCCCAAATCATTGTTTAGGGGTGTCAACTCATTTGGCTGCTTCCTGCTGATTGGAAGAAATGATTTCTATTAGGATGGCCTCTTGCAGGTTCTCCAGGGATCTCTCCAGGGGACTTCAGTATATGTACTTGGTAAATTGTTGTAGTTGTAGGCGTGAGGAGGAGGTAGGCACTGGGGCTGGCAGAGAATGTAAGACCATTTGTAGCTTATTCGCCTCTAGACAGCATGAAATAAATTTAGTTAGAAAACTTATGAGGATTGGTCCCAATATAAGAATTCCCAGGATACAAAGTAATGAGGTGACCAAGGGAATTACCAGCGACATCCACCAGGGCCTAGAGGTCTCACCTCATGTCTGGAGACTGAAGGCAAACTCTAGGATGGCACTGATGTTGTCCTGAACCTGTCCTGACCTGTTAACAAAGAATCAGAACTGTTCTTTTAAGAACAAGCAGGTGCCCCCTTCTGCTGCAGTTAGAAGATCGAGGGCCCATCTATTTTGTAATGCAAAACCCTCCAGTGAATCCACCTGTTCCTGTGAGAGGGCAATTGTATGGCTAGTTTTCACCAGGGCTCATGCCATCTATGAAGCCAAGACAGTTGCAGGCCCAAGGTATGTGCCTCCTGTGGCAACTCCAGCAATGGCTGCTGTTCCCATAAAGGCAAAAATGGGAATTAAGGGAAGCACCTGTGTGTGTTAACAGCCACAGCCATGCAACAGGAAAGGCAAGGTGGATGAATCCTGGGCAATTTGAATATACTAGGCTCAGGGAGCAGCAGCCTCTCCAGTAAGGGGGTAGCACCCAGTATGCTCGGGTGCCACACACCCTGTATATGCCCCATTCTGGAAGAAGTTGGGTGATGAACTGGATTTTGGCTAGTAGGACAGGAGTTGATTAACCACTGGAATGAGTTTTGAGGCTCTGGTTAACTTGCTTCACCTGGCCTTATGACTGAGACCTCCAGGTGCAATGCAGGTAGTAGGAGATCTGTAGGGCCCTAGAAACTCCCTGCACTAACTGTGAAGCAAAAGCAGGATTGATGAGGGCTGTCTTGGAACCCGTGTGGCAACATCATCCAGGTTAATTAGTGGGGTGTGTCATGTAGGGGCATCCATTTAAAAGCAAGCAAATTTTGGCAGCCAGGATGGAGAGGGATGCAAAACAAAACATTCTTTAAGCCTAGTACACTAAAGTAAGTGGTTTCTAGGGGAATGTTGCCCAGTAACATATAAGGATTGGACACCACAGGGTGCAAAGGCACCACCACCTCATTGACTGCCCTCAAGTCTTGCACCAGTCGGTAGGTGCTGTCCTTTCTCCAGACAGGTAAAATAGGGGTGTTACAAGGAGAGCAAGTTGTGATATGTGGACCTGAAACTAGAAATTTTCTCATAAGGTGTTCAATACCTGCCCAGGCTTTGGGTTGCAAGGGATATTATTTAACACAAGGATATCACTGTTGCAGTTTGAGATGGACCATAACTGGCTGGGCTGTTCTGGCACAGCCTGGGGAACCAATGTCCCAAACTATTGCAGGGATATTTGCCTCCCAGTCCAGTTGATCTTGGCCCGAGACCTCTGAATCTGTTAAGAGGCCTATGAGACTAGGTTTCTCCTTAGGGTAGAAAGAAACCCGTGCTTACAGTTTAGAAAGCAAGTTGCATCCTAGCAGGTTGATAGGACAGGTAAGACTTAACAGAGATGAGTGTTCAATGATCACATTCTGCCACAAACAAAGCAAAGAGAGAGTAAAGAATTGTTTAGTAGGGACCCCAGAAACTCCAGTGACCATATAGGATTGAGTACTCAGTTTTCCAGAGTAGGTGAGGAGGACATAGTAGGAAACCTCAGTACCAAAAAGAAAATTTACTGGCCTATCTGCTACCAGGAGGGTTATCCTTGGCTCCAGTACGGTGATCATAATCTGCCAGGGGGCTGATGGGAGTGGGTTCCTTCATTGTTGTACCGTGATCAGGCCTGGGGACTGACTCCCCTCTTGGGACGATCCCATAGGACAGAATGTGGCCCAGTGACCTGTTGATAGCACTGATGACAAGGGGCCTTGGGCAGCCTGTTTCTGTTGGGACAGGCTTTGGCCCAATGCCCTTCCTGTCAGCAGATGTGGCACCAGAGATCACTTCCTTTGGTGGGAGCTTTGGCTGTTGGTCCAAATGTGAGTGCCAATGCTGCCATTAACTGGGCATTGCTAGCCTCCTTCCTCTACTCCTTCTCCCGGGCCTGAGACTCTAGCTCAGAAGTTCTGTTTTAGAAAACAGAATTAGTAGCAGCCACCATGTCATCCAGGGAGGTGGTAGGGTCCTAGACAAGCTTCTGGAGCTTTTTCCTAATATCTGGTGCTGCTTCTGTCAAGATTTTGTCGTATAGTATCACCTGTCCCTCATAGGAGTTAAGATTGAGAGTTGTGTGTCTCTCCATTGCCTCCTGGAGCCGATCCAGGGAGGCTATAGGGTTTTCCTCAGGCCCCTGTTTTATGGCAGAGACCTTGGAATAATTGACCACCTTTTGCCTCCTGGCCTTGAGGCTAGCCTGGACACATTCCAGCAAATGTTCTTTCTCCCACCTCTCTTCTGAAGAATCATTATTCCACTCTGAGTCAGTCACGGGCACTGCTGTTTCACCCACTGGATGTCTAGGATCTGAAAGGTGTAATCTGGCGGCAAACTTTTGTGTCTCCATTAACATTCTGCATTTCTCAAAATCATTTAAAGTCTGGCTTAGAATAACACGTACATCTTTCCAAGCCAAGTCATAGACTAGACACAAATGTTGGAATGTCTCTACGTATCTGTCAGGGTGATGGATCTAGCCCCCCAGATCCTGTTTTATTTGTTTTAAGCCTACTAAAGGGCTTATGGACCAGACTTGGTCCAAACTCCCCTGTTGCTTTCCCCAAGGTTAGGAGCCAAGCTGCCTTTCCCCCTGGTGGAGGTAGAGACGGCACCACCTCTCCTTTTGTAGGGCTCTTTTCAAGCCTCCCTGGGTATAGGGGCAGCTTAGAACATATGGGAACCTGAGGGGGATCTCTTAACACTGTAGTCTTGTTTGGCTCCAAACACCCCTTGTCAACATTAGAATCACAGAGTGATAACCAAAAATTAAGAGGTTGAGGTTACCAGAAAAAGTGGAAGTAATGCCTGGCAGATAAAAATTATGAGATGTTCACTATACTTTGCTTTGAGACTGAGAATTATGCTAGAACATTAGCAAAATTATCCTTCAGCTTCGTTTGTAGAAGATATTTTTTACTTTAGAAAATTGTCATACTTCTAATAAAAACTTCATTATTATTCTTAATGGAAAAAACAATTCACAATGACTGCAAGATGATATCCAAAAATAATACTGTTAATTAAAAGAAGTATAAAAATTACTTTGGCCTGGAAAATGATCATTGAACAGCATTTGGGTGCTTAATTAACACTTATGTTAGTTTTTATTTTACAATAATTAATCCATTAGCAATTCTATTGGTGCAGATAAAGAAACTAATTACTTTAAATTTTCATGCCTATAAAGGAATAACATGCATTGTGGTCATTGAAATTGCTTTTCCTTATAGTAATGCAAGTAGTATGCCACTTAATTTTCCCTAAAATAAAAAAGAAAGAAAAGAAAATGTGATTATTAAAAATGACAAATGTATAATCTGTTTAGAAATCTATTTATAACAAAAGAGCAAGGCTCCTTAAGGGAAGCTTGATCACAACTCTTCTTCAGATTAAATATGCAAATATTAAGAACACATTAAAATAACATAAATTATGAAGTGTAAATTATGAATTAATTGTAAATATGAAAGCTCAGTTACTGATTTCAAACAGGATGGGAGGAAATACTGGATTCACAATAAGATTTTGATTCTAGTTTCAGCTCTGCTGCTGTGACAGGCAGAATTTCTTTTTTTTTTTTTTTTCTTTGTTAATGTCATTTTTATTCTTTTAGCATTTTTTATTATGAAATGTTTCCAGCAGAGAAAGTACAGAGAACAATAAATGTCTGGGTACTTTCTTTTTTTTTTTTTTTTTTAATTTAATTTTACAGAATCAAAGAGTCTAACAGTATATCTTGTTAGATACAGTATGTCCTCATAATGTATACATTATTTCTTGTACAATGATATGAAATAATATGGGAAATATTCATGATAAATTATTAAGTGAACAGTGCAAGTTAAAAACAATAGTTTCATATTTTTTTTCCCCACCCCCCCTTTCCCGAGTCAGCACCTTCAAGTGTTACCACTCCCCAAACGGTGCGCAATGCACTCATTGTGTAGGCATACCCCCGTCCCCTCCCCCACCCCCCACCTCAGTCTGATGTCCAATTGGTGTCGTTTCCAGATTTGTATTTAGGTGATGATCAGGGAAACCAATTTTCTGGTGAGTACATGTGATGCTTGTTTTTCCATTCTTGGGATACTTCACTTAATATAATGGGTTCCAACTCTCTCCAGGAGAACCATAGAGATGTTGTATCTTCATCATTCCTTATAGCTGAGTAATATTCCATGGTATACATATACCACAGAATTTCAAAAATGGTTTCCCAAAGATGTTTTGCCACCCAATCCCAGAAATATCTGGATATGATGAGATATCACTCCTATAATTCTGTTATATGGCACAGTTGACCTTGAGATAAGAAGACTATCCATGATTGCCCACGTGATCCCAATGTAATAGCATGAATCCTTAAAAAAAGAAAGCTTTTGTGGCACTTAAAAAGACAGAAAGAATGAAAAAAATTTGATTTGCCATTGCTGCTTGAAGATGGAGACCATGTTAGAAAGTATGTGTGCAGTGTCTGAGAGCAGCTAGCCAACCCCAGCTGGTAACCAGCAAGGAAACAAGAACCTCGCTTCTACACCCACAGGAAATTAATTCTGCCAACAACCTGAATGAACATGGAACTGTGATTTTTCCCTGTGGCTCAGGTAAGAGCTTAGACATGTTGATGTATTCATTTCCGCTTGTATGACCCTAAACAGAGAACTCAGTTTAGCCTACCTGGACTTTTGACTCACAGAAACTGTGAGATAATGGGTAGCTGTTTTAAATTTCTAATTTGTTATGGCAGCAATAGAAAACTAATATAGCTGCTAAAAGGTAAAGTGAGTAAAGTTCTGTAGATCTCCTTTTCCACTTCTTCCTTTTCCACTTCTACCAAATGAAATAGTTGATCTACATTAGTATCAGCTAATCTGGGGCTCCACTGTTCTGGGAGAGTTTAAGTTTAATTTAATGATGCATACTGGAAAATTCTTTTTTTTTTTTGTTTGAGAGTCCCGCTCTGTCACCCTGGCTAGAGTGCCGTGGCGTCAGCCTAGCTCACAGCAACCTCAAACTCCTGGCTCAAGCAATCCTTCTGCCTCAGACTTCCGAGTAGCTGGGACTACAGGCATGCGCCACCATGCCCGGCATTTTTTCTTTATATTTTTAGTTGTCCAGCTAATTTCTTTTTATTTTTTAGTAGAGACGGCCTCTCGCTCATGCCCAGGCTGGTTTCAAACTCCTGAGCTCAAACGATCCGCCTTCCTTGGCCTCCCAGAGTGCTAGGATTACAGGCGTGAGCCACCGCACCTGGCCATACTGGAAAATTTATGGGTTTCAGGCAGCCAACTATTTTTGACAAAGACTCTGGTTACTCCTGCATTAAAAAAAATCCCTATTTTAAATTATGAATGTTCCAATACCTTTAGCATATATATAAATTCTATGGATCTGATATTGAGAAATTCTGGAGATGATAATAGCATTTTCTGTTTCTAAAATTATTTCTGATAAACCATTAACAGAATGATGAGTACCTCATAGGAATATACATATTAGCCATATTTCTTGTTTCCTGAGAAAATGAAGTCTCAGTTTCAATTGGTCTGTCTTGTCACAAAATGTTAGTTCATATATTATAATTTTTATTTCAAAAGGCATGTTGACCAATAATCACACTTGATGAATACTCAATAGCTGACTCATTCTAATATACTCTGATGAAAGATAAAGAGCCTATTCTTAGATGGTGTGTATTAAAATGTACATATTTGCAACCATGTTTCACTGCTTATATAGTCATACGTCACTCAATGATGAGGATACATTCTGAGAAATGTGTCATTTGGCAATTCTCTCATCATATTCACATCATAGAGTGTACTTACACAAACCTAGATGGTATAGCCTATTCCACATCTAGGCCATACGATCTATCCTGTTGCTCTTAGGCTACAAATCTGTAGAGCATGTTACTGTACTGAAACCTCTAGGCATTTGTAAAACAATTATCAGTATTTGTGTATCTAAACATAGAAAAAGTACAGTAATAAACGCCATCAAGCTAAATACAATTTACTGGTTTAATACCCTATTATTTAGTTGCCTCTGTTTGTGTTATAAAGTTTCAAATAAATTAGATTATCTATACCGCAAAAAAAAAAAGAAAAGAAAAAGTACAGTAAAAATATTGTATAAAAGATAAAGATGATACATCTGTATAGATCACTTAATTGTGAGTGGAGTTTGTAGAACTGGAAGTTGCTCTGGGTGAATCAGTGAATGAGTAATGAGTGAATGTGAAGGCCTAGGACAGTACAGCACTGAAGACATTATGAACAATGTACACTTAGGCTATGCTAAATTTATAAAAAATTTCTTTCTTCAATAATAAATTAAACTTAGATTACTATAAAGTTTTTTACTTTATAAAAATTTTAATTTTTATTTTTTTCTATTTATTTTTACTTTTTAAACTTTTTTTGTTAAAAGCTAAATCACAAACACACACATTAGCCTAGGTCTACACAGGGGCATGATCATTAATATTACTGTCTTCCATCTCCACATCGTGTCCTATTGGAAGATCTTCTAAGGCAATAACACAGAGGGAGGTGTCACCTCCTATAACAATGCCTTCTTCTAGAATACCTCCTGAACGACCTGCCTGAGGCTCTTTTAGAGTTAATATTTTTTTAATAAGTAGAAGGAGTACACTCTAAATCAACAACAAAATGTATAGTAAATACATAAACCAGTAACATAGTCATTTATTACTATGTACTGTACATGATTGTGTGTGCTATATGTTTGTATGACTGGAAGTGCAGTAGGTTTGTTTACATAGCATTACCACAAACACATGAGTAATGTGTTTTACTATGATTTTTTGATGACAGCTCCAATGTCACTAGGGGATAGAAAATTTTCAGCTTCACTGTAATCTTAGGGGACCACCATAATATATGTGGTCTGTCACTGACCAAAATGTCATTATGCAGTACATGACTGTATTTCTCATTTAAATTTATATGAAGCCCTTCAAGAAGATAGGGTTACCAACACAATATTCTTTGTTTTTGATACCTTCTTGTGATCGTTGTGAATCTGTATTCTTCTTATCATTCAGATCTCAATGCAAATACTACTTCTTTTAAAGAAACTTATTTCTAATCATCCAAAGTAAAACACCTACACGCTTTAGCAACCTATTTTAATTTTCTGCATAACGCTTATTACTACCCTATATATTTTTATTTGTATGCTTATTATGTATTTCTCTTTATTTTGTAAATTCCATGAGAGCTGAGCTCTTGCCTATCTTGATAACTGCTTTCTGAGTAATGTAGTCATAAGTGTATCATCTTTTGCCAACTTAACTTTAAACACGTAACCTTCTTGTGCTTTAGTAGGTGCTAGCCATTTTAATTCAGAAACTATATAAGTCTAGATTTTTAAATATATATTTTTAATTTTAGGGCTAAATGAAGATAATTAAATTTAGAAGTGTGGATTCCTTTACAGGTTTTTAAGAAATTCATGTTCTGTAGGCTTTCTTCAACCAACCTTCTTCTCACAGTTGAATCATACACCTGCCAGTACATATTACAAACTCTACTAAAATTTTCAAAAATGTCTTCTAAAAAGTTGCCATGACAACCTTCGGATAATTTTTTGACACTATCTCAGAATTTCAGTTTTAACTTCATAGACTCTAACATATGGGTTAAATGTTGATAATCCATTTATAAGAAATAGTATTTCTTGTTTTGTTTCTTTAAAATTGATATTTAACATTAATTATAAAATGTATTTAATTATTTCAATTACCTACTTACCCTGCTCTTGTGAAACAGCTTGGTTGGCAGCACCAAATAGAGAATTCAAAACCCAGCTCTGCCACTAATCCACTGTGTGACTTTTGCTAAACCAATTCAACTCTCTGGGTCACAGTTCCTCATGTATAGAACAAGGAGGTTGACTAGATGACCCCTCAGTTTCATTCTGTATATAAATTTCTAGAAATATTTATTATTATTTTCTTAAATGACAACATGCTTGAATTTCTATAATGAAAATATTTGTCTTGTCTAGTATTCTACAATTGGAATCCAGCTTTATTCTTTATTTTTTTACCTACTGAGGTATATAAGCATTACATGGTATCTCAGATAATATAACGTTTATATGACGTGCACAGCAACTACAAATAGGAGAATAATTTGCAAGAGTGTTGTCTTTCCAGTTTGAAATATTAGCCCCTGGTTGCTTTTATTTGTGATATTTATAACACATAAAGATATAGTAGTCACTGCTGATTCAAAACTGATTAATTTCAGTCCATACTGATTTTTCCTTCCACCATAGATCCATGGTAGTTTGTGCCTCTATTATTATGTTAATTAGTGTATGTGTGTATATGTCTGACTCCCATAGTGGTTTAGAACCCCCAGAATAAAAGTATTGCCTCTTGTCCATTTTTGGAGCACTCTTAATTCCTGGAATGGTCCATTATACCTAGTAAACTCTCAATAAATGTTATGAATTTAATTGAATCAAATTGAATTAACTGAGGCCATACATCTTTAAAAACAGGAACTCATTTTTTAAATTACATTGGGGACTTTATTGATCAAATAATCATCAAATACCACATTAAAAATCCTCATTCTTCAAATTATGTTCAAATGAAAATAAATTCCATTCCTATTTATTTTTGGTAACTTCATAACTTAAAGCTATGATTATTTTTTAAAGATCTATAATTTTTTGATGTTTTTAAGTACTATAATGTAGATACATCAAATGTGTTTCTGCTTTTCCTAACATTTTTAACTCAATAAAGTATCATAGTAAATAGTTCTATATTGTAACTTCTATAAGATATATTAGATTCATTAGCTATTTGATCATTTTCTAGACTCTGAGTATTGGTAGACTTCACACTTATGGTCAAAAGTAAAGTTATTTGAAAAGGGAAATCATCCTGTGGGTATAGCGTTTTGAGAATAGGAACACAATGAGGAGAACAAACCCCAAATTTTCATTTTAATTTAAGCTGATCTTTAATGAATATTTATTATATATGGCACAATCAATGCATAACATGATTTTGGTAAAACTTATAATTATCATATTCTTCATTTTTGCTTCATCAAGCTCATCAGTTCTACTCTGTAAAGAAAGTTTTGAACTTAATTAGGATTGTGCCTTATTAGAAAACACTTTGAATTATGCCAGAATGAGCATATTTAGGTGTTGGAATCACTATGCAGTGCTGTAATTTAAATTGTAAGGTTATATTTTCAGAGTGATATAGGAATATGTTCATTTTTAAAAACCCAAGTTAACTCATCATATGTCAAAGGTAAATTAGAGATCCAGAGATATAACTCAGAATGTAAAGATTGGTAAACAATATTTTAAATAGTCCAAGATACACAGGGTGGGTACTTGGTCTTCTTTATGTACTTCATAAGCTTGGAAAAGGTAATTGTGATTTTTTTTTTACTTTATGAGATATTTTCAAATATAGTAGATTAAATTTTATTGTAAAATTTCCACAGAAAATTATTGATCATTTCACATGAAAGAGTACTATAGAGCAAGACATTAGTTAAATGGGAAAGAATACAAACCACTGAGGCAAAAACAGTTAACTATGACTGATTTTTAAAATGTTGCTAAAAGCTATTTAATACAAAAAGCAAATACCCTGTTAAATAGGGTGTACAAGTGATGATAAAAAGGTGATCTGTTTAGTAATACTAATATGTTGCATTGTCATAATACTTTACAATTTACAAAACACATTCTGATATACTATCTCACTATGATTTGTTCTTCAGTAGGTTGTCAGCTAAGATTAATGTTTCCATTTTACACAAAAATAAAGCTTACAAAGGTTTGGTTACTAATCCAATATCACGTACCTAGTTAATGTGAGAAGTCTAGTGAAGCAATGTGAAAAATCTGAAACATCTTTTTCAAAATTACAAACTTCCTTATAAAAGCATGACTAATGTAGATGAACAAATGAACTAACTACCACTAAAGATGACAGTAAAGGGACTATGGGAAGACTAAAATAAATTTAACTCAACTAAATATACTGAATAAAATATGCTTTTGAAAAACCTAAATTCATCTTCAAGCTGCTAAGAAAGTGAGAATATTCAAAATCTAAAAAATAATTAAAAGCAAAAAACTGAAATTGATCTGCTCTTGAGATACCCTCCATACCAGATGAACTTGTGCTTCAGTTTTCACCAACACATAGGGGAAGTGGTATAGGAAAATATCCCAGGGACCACTGAAGACTGGAAGTCTGATAGAAGAATTCCTCAACCCCAAATAAAGTTGGGGCTCCCAAGTGCTCGATCCTTAGTATTAAGCACGAACAAGAAATAAACAGGCATTTTCAGGGAATTAGAAAGGAAACTTGCCTGTCTTGAACAATCATGGCAAGTGGGGAACTATCATAATCAAAGTTTTTAAAGATCTTGGTAATGGCCAGAAGAAGAATAATGAAATGTAGTATATTTTTGATATTAATAATTTAAATATGAATGTTAAAAAATCTCAGGTTATCACTAAAGAATAGAAGTAAAAAGTACAACTTTCAAGCTAGTAGAAAAAACAGAAATGGAATGAAGTCATTCAGAAATAAAAGGAGAGAAACAATAAAAGAAAAACAAATAGAAAATAAAAAATTATATGGTAGATATAAACTTAAATATATATGTAACTGCAATATAGTCAGGCACTGCATAACAACATTTTAGTCCATGATGGACCCCATATGTGACTGTGGTCCCATAAGATTATAATACTGTATTTTTATTGTACCTTTTATATGTTTAGATACATTTTGATACACAAATACTGTTGTGTTATAATTGCCTACCGTATTCAGGACAGTTACATGCTGTGCAGATTTGTAGCCTAGGAACAATAGGCTACACCATGTAGCTTAGGTGTGTACCACCTAGGTTCATGTAACTACATTCTATCATGTTTGCAAAATGGAAATATTGACTAACAATGCATTTCTCAGAATATACTCATTGTTAAGTGATACATTACTAAATTTAAACGGAATAAATAGTCTAGTTAAAAAGAAAAGAATTTTCAAACTGGACTATATTCCGTTTATATGGTGCTCTTTGAAAACATAAGAATACAGAAAGTTTTAAACTAAATAGATGGGAAAAGAGCTACATGAGAAATATATTAATCTAAACAAAATGAATGCAACTATGTTAATATTAGGCAAACTACATATTAAAGAAAATGTATTGGCCGGGCGCGGTGGCTCACGCCTGTAATCCTAGCACTCTGGGAGGCCGAGGTGGGCGGATCGTTTGAGCTCAGGAGTTGGAGACCAGCCTGAGCAAGAGCGAGACCCCATCGCTACTAAAAAATAGAAAGAAATTATATGGATAGCTAAAAATACATATAGAAAAAATTAGCCGGGCATGGTGGTGCATGCCTGTAGTCCCAGCTACTCGGGAGGCTGAGGCAGGAGGATCACTTGAGCTCAGGAGTTTGAGGTTGCTGTGAGCTAGGCTGACGCCACAGCACTCACTCTAGCCTGGGCAACAGAGTGAGACTCTGTCTCAAAAAAAAAAAAAAAAAAAAAAAGAAAATGTATTACTGGAAATAAAAGAGCATCAAATTATTGAAATACAAGATGCAATTCACATAAAAATATGATAATTTTAAACTTACATACCTTATTGCATAGCATAAAACATAAAAAGTAAAAATAGACAAAATGTCAGAAGAAGTAGAAAAATCAACTATCATAATGGGAGGTGATAATAATGTTTCTTTAAGTAAGGGATCAGCAAACTATAGCACACAGGCAAAATTTAGTCTGCTGCCTGTTTTTTTTTTTAATTTTTTTTTTTTGCTGCCTGTTTTTGTAAATAAAGATTTGTTGTAAATAGCCCTATCAATTTATTTAAGTAGTATATTGATATATGACAGCTTTTATGCTATGATAACATAGCAGAATAGCTGTAACAGAAGCCATAAGCCTAAAATACCTATTATCTGACCCTTTAAAAAAAATTGCCAGTCCTGATTTAAACAAAAGTTTTATCCAGTAGTATGAAAAAATCAGTAAGAATATGGGAGATTTTAAAAACTAAATTAACAAGGTAGATTTAATAAATATATAGAGAGGTATCTATCCAATAAATGCAAGATATACATTCTTTTCACAAAACTTAAATGAAGGATAAGCATATTATGGGGCCATACAGTAAATATCAAAAAATTTCAGAGAACTGAAGTGACAAAAATGATATTTTCAGACATTACTTAGAAATAAACAACAAAAAATAAGTCAGAAAAGTAAAAAATGTTTACACTTCTGAGTAACTCATGAGTTGAAAAATAATCAAAACTGATTTAATTAAATGATAGTAAAAATATTAACTGTAAAAATTTGAGTGAAGTATTTGGAATGAAATTTGTACACTTCATATGTATATGAAAAATTATTAACATAATGAAACTTATGCTAAGAATGCAATTAAATTCATTAAAGGTAAGCCACAGAATATAATTTAATGAAGTAGAGGAAATAAAATGAAGTATATAATGGAAGAAATTAATAAGATAGGAAAAAAAGTGAAATAGAGGCCAAGCATGGTGGCTCACACTTGTGATCACAGCACTTTAGTAGGCCCAGGTGGGAGGATCACTTGAGGCCAATGGTTCAAGACCAGCCTCGGCAACAGTGAGACCTCATCCCCACAAATATTTTTTTAAAACATGGAATAGTTAGGACCAAATAATCAAACGTTGATTTAAAAAACAAAGTAATAAAATTGACAATTCACTGATCAACCAAACAATGACAGCAAAAACAAATAATTTTATGAAAGAAAAAGATGACATGTTTGCAGATATAGATAGCATTAAAATATTAAATTATGAGCAACTTTGTTTTAAAGAGTTATATAAATGCATCAATTTTTAAAAAGCTGTATCATATCAAAACATACTCAAAAAGAAATAGTAAGGTGATGTCAGCAAAAAATGGTGAAGTAAGATCTAACAAAAATTTTCTCCTCCATATAGTCAACAGGAACACTGGTAAAGACTGACAGAATCAATTTTTTCAAAACTATGAAAATTATTGAAAGACTTGCAGCAATCTGGAAAATATTTATTCAACAAAAACAGCTAAATCTCAGTAAGAACAGCAATCTTTGTGGCATTTAACTTGTATTACTATTCTATTCTCTTAGCTCAGCTGTATCCTTGAAAATCAACAGTCTGCCATCGTAATTAAAAAAAAACAGTAACCTGGATGCTAACAGAGGAGGCAGAAAGGGAGTAGAGCACATTCAAAGCCA
Organism: Eulemur rufifrons; assembly: GCF_041146395.1. Classification (NCBI taxonomy): domain Eukaryota; kingdom Metazoa; phylum Chordata; class Mammalia; order Primates; family Lemuridae; genus Eulemur; species Eulemur rufifrons. The sequence continues at coordinate 73,432,985 of NC_091012.1, forward strand.
CATTCCAAGAGAAATATCATCTTTTGAATTGCCTGATAGTTTCCTGGAAAACTCTACTGAAAAGGCTCTTACATTTGATGTGACTCAGAGCTCACCCATTGCAAGCAGACTTTTCCCCTAGAATGTTTGTCAAAAATAATCACAGACAATTGTTAAACATCATGGCTGCCTGAGGCAGTAAATGGATAAGAGCTGGGAAGAACAGTAAGTTAATCAAAAATCTTAAAAAAAAAAAAAAAAAAGCTGGCCCATGAAATCTCTACAGTGGTTTTTGAAAATCTTTGATATACTCCAGGGATCTAGAAGGCCATACTCATGTGTACAGCTGTGCAAATGACCAGGACTACATACTGACTCAGGGTAAACTTGGAAAGGCCCTAAGCTATCACCTCTGGCTAACATTGAGACTCTGCACAAACAGGAAGTGAAGGCTAAGGAAGACACGTAAACTGCCTGGTTGAGTGTTAAAATTGAGCCTCAACATACACACAGAGCCACTTCACAAGACTGGAAGACTTACTTATTCTGAAAACCTAAGGTGTCTCTCTCCAAACATTAGTTGACCACTAAGCTAATGGAGTTAGACTTCAATGACCACACGTGACAAAGAATATAGACTTTATATAACTAGCTTTAAAAAAAATCACTAAAACAAAAAGCAACAACAAAAATGACAAAAATTAACAACAAAACCTGGGGAAGGTGGTAATCTGATTTCCATAACTGTCACATTATGCTATTTAAAATGTCCAGTTTTCAAACAAAAATTATGAGACATGCACAACAATAATGTAGCATGGCCCATACACAGGGAAAAATAAGGTCAATAGAAACTATCTCCAAGGAAGCCCATAGGTTGTACTAATTAGAAAAGACTTAATTCAACTATTCTAAAAATTCTCAAAGAGCTAATGGAAACGATGTCTAAAATTAAAAGACAATATGAGAATAACATCTTATCAAATGGAGAATATCAATAAAGAGATAGAAATTATATACTAAAAATAACCAGATAGAAATTCTGGAGTATATAACTACAATAACTGAAACAAAAAATTCACTAGAAGGAATAAACAATATGTTGAAGCAGGCAGAAGAAATAATAAGTTTATTTAAAGATAGGTTAGTTGAAATTATCTACTCTGAGAAATCAAAAAGAAAAATGAAGAAAAATTAACACATCACAGATCTATGGGCATATTCAAAATGTTGGAGAAAGACAGACAGTCAATAAAGAATTATATATCCAGAAAACCACCTTTTAAAAATAAAGGAGGACTGATGACATTTCTAGATAAACAAAAACTGAGAGAATTCTTCACTAGCAAACCTGCCTCCAAGAAATGCTAAAGAGTTTCCCTTAGATTGAAATGAAAGAATACTAGACAGTAACACTAATACTCATGAAGAAATAAAGAGCAACTCCACAGGTAAATATAAAGGACAGTTTAAATGATTTTTATTTGTAACACTTTCCCTCTCATATCTTATTTAAAAGAAAACTGCATAAAGCACTAATTATTAGTCTGTGCAGAAGTATACACAGTGGATGAGGCAATTTGTATACTAACAGAAGTACAAAAGAAGTGGGAGGGAACAAAGCTTCCTATAAACTGAGTTGTTGCATCCTCCCAAAATTTGTGTGTTAAAATCATAACCTCCAATGTAATATTATTAGGATAGGGTATTGGAAAATAGGCCTTTATGATTGCAGAGCCCTCATGAATGAGATTAGTATCCTTATAAAAGAGGCCCCAGAGAGCCGTCATGCCCCTTCCACCATGTGAGGAGGAAATGAGAAGGCACCACCTATGAACCTGGAAATTGGCCCTCACCAGACACTGTATCTTCTGGCACCTTAATATTGGACTTTCCAGCTTCAAGAAATGTGAATAATAAATTTAATAAATTTTTGTTGCTTACAAGCCACCCAGTTTATGGTATTAGGTTATAGCAATACAAAGAGACTAAAACAGAAACTTGGTATTGAGAGTACAGTGCTGCTGTAACAAATACCTAAGAATGTGGAAGTGGCTTTAGGATTGGGTAATGGTAGAGGCTGGAAGAGTTTTGAGGTACATGTTAGAAAAAGCCTACACTGCTGGGAATCGACCATCAAGAACAATTCTGGTGAGGGACCAGAAAGAAAATAGAAGTGATACAGAGAAACCCTCAATTTTCATAGAGAATATTCAAGTATGCACAATAAAGGCCATTCTGATAAGTCTCAGAAATGAGGAACATGTTATTAGAAACTGGGGAAAGAACATCTTTGTTATAAAGTAGCAAAGGACTGAGTAAATTGTGTTTGTGTCCTAGTATTTTGGGGAGTGTAGAAATTATGAGCAATGAAACTGGATATATGGCTGAGGAATTTTTTTAAGTAAAGTGTTAAAGGTGCGGCTTTAATTTTCTTGACGACCCCTAGTGAAATTCAAGAAAAGAAATATGACTTAAAGACAAAATGGTTAATCAAAACAGAAGCAGAACTTATAGAATCGGAAAATTTTCAGCCTATTCATATTGTAAAGAATGAGAAACGATGTTCAGTAGAGAACATCAAATGTGTGATCAAATGACAATCTAGTAAGGACATTAGTCAAACATCTAAACAGAATCTAGGACCTATTGTGTAAGACAATGAAAAAATGACCCAAAAGGCAATTCAGAAATCATCACAGACCCAGAGGGCAAAAATTCCAACATGTGTGGGCCATCTTAGAGAATCCCCATTAGAGCAATGACCAGCAAAGCTGTGGGAGTGGGGCTGCCCCCATGACCTCAAACTGACAGAGCCACCTGCATGTGATCCCAGCCTCAGGGAACCGCAGGCTTGTGAGTCAGGCACAGACCTGCTATGAAGATGGGGCTGAGGAGGTAGGGCCCAGGCACAGAGATGACAAGGGAACAAAGCTCTAGGGATGTATGCACCACTCCAGTGTCTGGAAGTCAGAACCCCCACCCTAGTAGGTCTAGAAAGTGAGACCAGAGCCCTTGTGGGCCAGAAGGGCAGAACGTCAAATCACAGAAAATTATTCTGAAGACTGAAGATTTAATGCTATCTGCACTTTTGGGTTTTAGACTTACTTGGGACCTGTTATCCCTTTCTTCTTTCCTATTTCTCCCTGTGGAATAGGAGTGTCTATCCTATGCCTGTCCCACCATTGTATTTCAAGAGCATATAACTTGTTTGATTTCACAGGCTCATAGCTGGAGGGGAATTTGCCTCAGAATGAATTGTACTTTGAGTCTCATCTCACCAATATCTGGTTTAGATATTTACATGAAGCTGTGGACTTTAAAGTTTTGAATTGATGCTGGAACTAATAGAGACTTTAGGGGTTATTAGGATAGAATGAATGTGTTTTGCTTGTGAGAAGGACATGCATTTTGGGAGGACAGGATGGTATGCTATGATCTGAACATTTGTGTCCTCCCAAAATTCATAAATCAAAATTGTGATCCCAAGGTGATGCTATTAGGAGGTGAGGTTTTTGAGAGGTTATTAGGTAATGAGGATGGAGCCCTCATGAATAGGAATAGTGACCTAATAAAAGAGGCCCAATGAAGACCCCCTCTCACCTTCTGCTGTGTGAGGACATGGCAATAAGGCAGCGTCTATGAACCAGAATGCAGGCCCTCACCAAACACTGAATTTGCTAGTGCCTTGATATTGAACTTCCAGCCTACAGAACTGTGAGAAAAAAATACTATTTACAAGCCACCCAATGTATGGTGTTTTGTTGTTGCAGTCCAAAGGGAATATATAGGGGAAAGTTTTTGAATGTCATTGAAAATAAGTTGGCATTTATCTGAACTAGATTGTTACTAATTAAAATGCTAATTATAGCTTTCCTTACCCTCTTTGGGGATGGGAGGTAGGATGGAGTGGGGAGCCTCGGGATCAAAAACCACGCAGCTGCCTCTCTGCGCCCATCAGACTCACATGACTGATGCTGGCCAAGTGCTGGCAGTGGCAGGGACAACAGCAGGGGAGTTAGAGGCCTGGAAAAGGACAGACGGGTTGCCCTCTCCCACAGCTATGGAGGAGGACAAAATGGCGGAGGCTTCGGCGATGGGCAAACAAGGGCATCAGCTGTAGCCAGCAGCGTTTTTTCTGCCACCTTTGCAAGGGTAAGATCAGCACCAAACTACTGGAATATATTTGTTCCAAATGTGAATCAGGCTTCATTGGAGAAGTGACAGGTGATTCCTGTTTTTTAGGTAGTGGTAACAGCTGGATAGATAATAGCCCATCAACACATTTTGCAGAGCTCTAGGACCATTTGTATTACACGATGTTCGTTTAAGATTCTAGACCATTTCTAAGTAGCAATACACTGGACCAGGATAATAGAGCCAATGAGAGGGATCATTAAACTCACGGACTCCTGAGGACCAAGTCGGCCTCCAGAGCTACCAATGACTTGGAAACACAGATCACAAGGAAGTACTCCTCCTGACAGATCTCCAGCTATTGAAGAAATAATACAACATATCTTTGCCAGATTTTTTGCAATTCTTGAATCCCCATACTCTTTTACCTAGAGGAGGATGTTGCACTCCAACCCTGGGTACTATGCTTGGGGTCAAACAGGGTCTGATGCCATTGTAACCTAGCTTTTAGAACAACTGGAAAACACAGGGTCTTCCCTAGATGACATAGAAAAAGATCACATCTCTTCCAACAGTGACAGTAACTCAAAAACATGTTGATACGGGTTCCAGGTGTCCAGTATACAAAGAAGATTACAGAGTTGAAGAGGAAGTCTGATGGTTATGCTACAATCACTTCTTTCATAGCAGTTGTATTGTGCCATGGTTAAAACTACAGCATACATGTCCTGTATGTAGGAAGAGCTTAAACAGTGAAGACTCTACTTGGCAAACCCAGAGCTCTGAGGCCTCTGCAAGCAATAGATTTAGCAGTGACAGCCAGCTACATGACAGATGGACTTTCTGAAGCTAAAGACCACACCTCAACCAGGGCTGTGGTAGTCTTCTTATCATAGCTGTAAAATATATTTTAAAAAATAGTAGATGGATTTAGGAAGCACACAAGAAACCCCAACCCATGATATTAATGCAATGAGTGTTTTTAATTCTTCTCTAAATTTAAAGTTAGTATTTATAGATAGAATTGTATCTACAACCAAGTATCTCTTATTCCTGAATTCAGAGTGATAATTTTATAAATGTGAAACTTAATTATGTGGGCTTCCCCCTGCCTGAATAGAATCAATTCCTTAAAGTCTAGCTAGGGTCCTGCTCTCTGTCATGTTGTCTTGTAATGGATATTTCCACCTCCTTCTCCACCTCTATCCCACCATTAGAGTATTTTACGTAAATGTAATGGAACTACAGCCCAGCCCTAATTAAAAAATGCTAATTGTAATCTGCAAAATGACCATATAATAAAACTCAGAAAATATAGTAAAAGAAACAACAAAAGAATTGAAATGTTAAATAGAAAATATCTATTTAGCAACAACAAAAAAAGAATTAACACAGTAATGATGAAAAAAGACATAAAGCATATAGAAATCAAATAGCAAAATGGCAGATGCAAATTCTACATTATTAGTAATTAAATCACAGGTAAATGGATTAGAAACACCCCAGTTAAAAAGCCTAAATTGGCAGAATGGATAAAAACAAATGTGATCCAACTGGATGCTGTCTACAACAGACACAAATTAGATTCAAAGGCACAAATAGGTTGTCAAGAAATGGAAAAAGTGTGACATAAAAAGAGCAAGAAAAAGAGAGCTGGTGTGGCTTCAATGATATCAAACAAGATTAATTTTGAAGCAAAAAATTTTTACCAGAGACAATGAAGGAAATTTTATAATGGCATGATCACCAATACAGCAATAAATTATAATGTTGATAAACATATATGATCATAATAATAGAGTCCCAAAATACATAAAGCAAAAGCTGAAAGAATTGAAGAAATAGAAAATTCAACAATAACATTTGGAGATATTATTACCCCAGTTTTCATAATGATTAGAACTAGACAGAAGGTCAGAAAGAAAATAGAAGACTTGAAATGCACTATAAATCAACTAGACCTAACATATCTATATAATACTCTACCAAACAATAGCAGAATACATATTATTCTAAAGTGCAAGTTGAACATTCTCTAAGATAGACCATATATTAGGCAATTAAACAAGCCTCAATAAATTTGAAAGGATTTAATCATACTATGTCCTACATCCAAAAAGAAATAAAAGAAACCAAGCTCAGAAGGACATTTTGAAATTTCACAAATACATGGATATTAAACAAAATGTTATGAAATAACCAATATGTCAAGTAGGAAATAAAAAGGGAAATTAGAAAATACTTTTTTTGAACAAAAATGAAGACAAATTATAACAAAACTTAAAGGATTTGGCTACAGGCACTACATATCTTTTTAAAAGTCTTGCATATTTGCATCAGAAGATATATACTAGAATGATCTTAGCTTCTTCTTATGATAGCAGTAAACAAATAAATAACAGACACAACCCAAATGTCCATTAAAAGTAAAATGACTAAATTGTAGTATATTCATACAGTGGAATTCTATACAGCAACACTGAACATGAATGGATTCTAAGAATGTGTGATAACATGGAGGAGTCTCCAGAACAAAATGCTGATTGAAAAATACAAGTTTCAAGAAAAAAAATATCTAAGATGAGTTCCCTAGTATAAATTTTAAAACTAAGAAGAATAGAACCATATAGTTTAGGGATGAACACATAACTTGTAAAATTATAAAGAAAAACAAAGAAATGATAAACACAAGATTTAGAATAGTGGTTACTTCTGAGGGCCTAAGAAAGGATATGGGCTCAGGAAGAGGCAGACAAGGAGCCTTCGTATGTAGCTGTCATGTTGTATATCTTAAACAAAGTGATGAGCACTTAGCTGATCAATAATGAATAAAATAATTTTTAAATGATTATATTGTTCTAATCTGGTACATACATAATTTTATAGCAAAATCCCTAAACAAAACACTTTAAGTATTTTATATGTGGTATTATGTACATGTTTATGATATCTCCTCATGGTTGAGTAATGTGCAGTAAGGAAAAACAAAAGAATAAGGAACTTTGTAGCTACAAACGTGGAAAGATCTCTAAGATATACTATTAAGTGAAGAAAGAAAAATGGAAGAAAATATAGTATAGATTATACTATCAGTTCTGGTAAAAGGATACGCATTTGTATTTGCTTGCATAGGCATAACATTCTTGGATGGATACACAAAAATGTAATAGCAGTTGTAGGGAAAGGAAACGGCTGGCTGAGGCCAAGGTTGGGAGAGTTTGGTTTTACTTTTTATATCTTGTGCTTTTGAAACAGGTGAATGCACAATCCACTAAAAATATCAATTTAAATTCTAATTTAAAAAAGATGCTCCTACTTAGCCAGTCATTTAATAACATTTGGCAGATAAAATTAATCAGCTGTGGCACTGAAGCCCTTAAATATAAATTCAGAGGATTCTACTGTGTGAAATCACAGAATATCACAAAGAGGGACTTATTTGGATCAAAATGTGAAAATAAAACTTTGCATATCACCATGATTTTTGATTTCAGGAAAAAATGACAGAAATGTTTATAAGCTGAAGATAGGATTATTGTTTCTGTAGAATTCATTACCATAGTGGAAGCCTTTTACTCATCATCCTCCACCTGTGGCAAAACATAAAACAAAACTGAATCATACATTTATCCTGCCATCAAGAAACATATGTCAGGGAGAGGAGATAAAACAAATAAATAATTAACTATTATACAAAATAGAAAATAAAAACTCATATGAGAGGGAAAAAAAGTGTTAGAGTATTTTAGAAGTGATTGGAAATTAAATCCTACTAAGGGAAAAGTAAACTAGGAAAACTTATGGAGTAGGGCAGCATGAGAGTTGGGCCTGCAGAAATAGACAAGACTTATGTGTGTAGAGATAGATTGGGGCAAGAAGAGATAGCACATTCTATATGGAAAGAACCACATAAGCCAAATTATGTGGTAAACCAAATAGACTAGAATATAGCACAGGAAAGATCACAGTGCCTATTCCAATGACTGGAGTGTCACAGAGGTGCTCAAGAATCATTTGTTGAATAAATAGAAAAGAAGGTTAATATGAAGTATACATGGGTTGTGTTTGAATAATAAATTTTTTTCTTGCTTTTCTGTTTTCCCCATATAAAATCACTGTTACAATCTCACTAAAAAATGGAAAGATATGTCATATTTATTAACTGAAAGAATTAATATTGAGAAAATGACCATACTACCAAAAGTGATCTGCAGATTCAATGTAATCCCATCAAAATATCAATATATTTTTTCACAAAATTAGGAAAAAAATCCTAAATTTCATATGGAAACAAAAAATAGCCTGAATAGCCAACACAATCTTAGTCAAAAAAAAAAATCAATCTAGAGGCATCATGTTACCCAACTTCAAATAATATTACAAGGATATAGTAATCAAAACAGCATGGTACTGGTATAAAAGTAGACAAATAGATCAATGAAACAGAATAGAGAACCCAGAAATAAAACCACACACCTGCAACAAGCTGATCTTTGACAAAGCCAACAAAAGCATACACTGGGGAAGGGAAACCCTATCCAAAATGATGCCGGGAAAATTGGATAGCCATGTGCAGAAGAATGAAACTGGATCTTTATCTCTCACCGTACACAAGATAGATTAAAAATTTAAATGTAAGACCTGACATCATAAAAATTCTAGAAGAAAACATAGGAAAAAACTCTTGTAGACATTTGATTAGGCAAAGAATTTATGACTAAGATCCCAAAAGCAAATAACACAAAAGCAAAAATAAAAAAATGGGACTTAATTAAGCTAAAAACTTTCTACGCAGCAAAGAAATAACCAATGGAGTAAAGAGACAACCTGCAGAATGGGAGAAAATATTCCAAACTATACATCTGACAAAGGACTAATATCCAGAATCTACAAAGAACTCAAATAAATCAGTAAGAAAAAAACACTAACTCCATTAGAAAGTGGGCAAAAGGACCAGCCTGAGCAAGAGCAAGACCCGTCTCTACTAAGAGAATAGAAAGAAATTAGCTGGACAACTAAAAATAGATAGAAAATATTAGCGAGGCATGGTGGTGCATGCCTGTAGTCCCAGCTACTCGGGAGGCTGAGGCAGGAGGATTGCTTGAGCCTGGGAGTTTGAGGTTGCTGTGAGCTATGCTGACACCACAGCACTCTAGCCCAGGCAACAGAGTGAGACTCTGTCTCAAAAAAAAAAAAAAAAAAAAAAAAAAAAAAAAGTGGTCAAAAGACATGAACATAAATTTTCAAAGAATATTTATAAATGGCCAACAAATACATGAAAAAATGCTCAATATCACTAATCATCAGGGAAATGCACATTAAAACCACAATGAGATACCAATTTACCCCTGTCAGAATGGAAATTACTAAAAACTCAACAAACAATAGATGTTGGAATGGATGCAGTGAAAAGGGAACACTTATATACTATTGGTGGGAATGTAAGTTAGTAAAACCTCTATGAAAAACAGTATGGAGATTCCTTAAAGAACTAAAAGTAGACCTTTCATTAGGTCCCACTACTTGCTATCTAAAGGAAAAGAAATCACTATATCAAAAAGACACATGTGCTAATATGTTTATCGCAGCACAGTTCACAATTGCAAAGATATATATTTAATCTAAGTGTTCGTCAACTGATGAGTGGATATCTATACCATCTAATACTACTACTCAGCCATAAAAAGAATAAAATAATGTTTTTGCAGGAACTTGGATGGAACTGGAAGCCATTATCCTAAGTAAAGTATCTCAGGAATGAAAAAATAAATAATGTATGTATTCACTTATAAGTGGGAGCTAAGCGATGGATATACATGGTCATATGGAGTGATATAATAAACTTTGGAGATTCAGAAGAGGGGAGGGTGGAAGAAGGGAGTGATCAAAAATTAGATATTGGGCACAATGTATACTATTCAGGTGATGGGTATACCAAAAGCCCTGACTTCACCACTAGGCAATTTGCCCATGTGTCGTAAAACCACTTGCACCCCCTAAATCTATTGAAATGAAAGAGTCTTATAGAAAAAGAAATAAAGGTGGAGGCATCACACTACCTGATTTTAGAATATACTACAAAGATATAGTAACTAAGAAAATATAGTACTGGCATAAAAACATAGACCAATGTAACAGAATAGAGAATCCAGAAATAAACCCACATATTTACAGGCAACTGTTTTTCAGCAAAAGCACTGTAGGGGCTAAGGGATAATTTCCCTTTCACCATCTGAAGCTTTCCTAAAAATTATCTGACTAAAGGCAAATTAATATGAGAAAAGGCATATAAATTTATTAACTTACATGGAAGTCATAAAAAACATAAAATCCCAAAGAAATGGCAAGATGGTTGACACTTTTATACCATCTTGAGGTTACAGAAAAAATGGGGCTTGGAGCATGGCAAAATAGGTTATGATATCAAAACAGGTAATGGGAGGGGGAGAAGAGGAGGTTTGGCTAGGAAACTTGGCCTCCTTTTGTAGATAAAGACCTTCAAAGAGAATAGGTGGTAAATGTTTCTTTTACACCTTTAAAGATGTCAGATTGTCAGTAAATCTCTCCTAGATCCAGGGAGGACCTCAGAGAAAGCCTGGCTATACATACAATGCAGATTTTCTCTACAGATGCAAATTTCCCCAACAAAAGACAGCTTTGCAGAGCAACTTCTGTCCATAGGCCCTCTAAATGACCATCTCAAAATATGTCAAAGAAGTATATTTTGGGGTGCAATATTTTGGTTTCCTTTAGTTCCCTCTTTGAAACTTTTCCTTTTAGAAAGTTTCATATATTAAAAGCAAAGGTGATAGCTTTGGAGAGATGTGGGTTAAAACTTTTGAGATACTAGATAGGAAAAAGAAGAGCTTAAAAAACAGATTGGTGGGACTGCAAACTAGTACAACCACTGTGGAAAGTAATATGGAGATACCTCAAAGAGCTACAAGTAGAACTACCATTTGATCCAGCAGTCCCATTACTGGGCATCTACCCAATGGAACAAAAGACATTCTATAAAAAAGCCATCTGCATAGAATGCTTATAGCAGCACAATTCACAATTGCAAAGATGTGGAAACAGCCCAAGTGCCCATCAATACATGAGTGGATTAATAAAATGTGGTATAATGTATACTGTGGAGTTCTACTCAGTCACAAAACACAATGGTGATCTAGCACCTCTTGTATTATCCTGGATGGAGCTGGAGCCCATTCTTCTAAGCAAAGTATCACAAGAATGGAAGAACAAGCACCACATGTACTCACCATCAAATTGGTGTTAACTGATCAACACTTAAGTGCACATATAGTAATAACATTCACTGGGTGTCGGGCAAATGGGAGGGGGGAGGAGGAAACGGGTATATACACACCTAATGGGTGTGGTGAACACTGTCTGGGAGATGGACACACTTGAAACTCTGACTCAGGTGGGGCAAAGGCAATATTTGTAAGCTAAACTTTTGTACCCCCATTATATGCTAAAATAAAAAAAATTAAAAAAAAAAGATTAGGATAAGCAGAAAAGAAAAATAAATCAAGTATATTGTTCCATATCTTCTTACATGAGTGTTTTAGTCCTGCGAATTAGGTCAGTTCAGCTTAACAGGTTTTTTTTTTTTTTTTTTTTTCTCATTTTAGGAGACAGCACTGTAAATTGGCTCTCAGTGATAGGCCTCTATATATGATGCAGGCATTTCTTTGGAAACTAAAAAAATAAAAATTTAACATCTGGAATGGCCTATAAACTAGTTTTTTCTAGAGTCTCTGAAGCACTTTCAGATTGCAGTGGCAAGCTGACAAATTTTTCTGGGCAATAGTTCAAATTAGGTGTTCCAGTGAGCTTTCTGAGTAGTCTATAAATCAACACAAACACAGACTGTTTATACATTAAGTTGCTGTGGCAATTTTTCTGGTCTATATCAAGTTATCTAGCTTCAGTTTACAGGGCTTTAAGAAAAGCACAGTTTTAATTTCTAGTGATTTTAAGTTGAAAGGGTGGGAAAAAAATTAGAAACATTAGTCTGTAGGCTTATAGCCAGGAAAGAATTTAATATTCAGTATAAATTGTAGCCAAATAATAAAACCTCAAAAACAATTGCCAGGGCTATAATCTAGTAACACATTTTCTTCTGAAATATAATTTTTCTTTTTCCAGTCCCCCATTTCTACCAAAGATAAATCATAGTAAGACCAATTTATTTGTAAAATAAGTTTCAATCTTATTATATTTGGCCTTATTATTTGCATAAAGTGAAGCATACATTGTCATTGGCCATATATAGTCTCTTTTTAAGTTGGCTTTTTTGCAATTATTTTAATAAGGAATTTTTAATTAGGCTTTTGAAAGCCTCTGAAGGCTAGGAAGCCAAGCCAAGGATTCTCCATCAGACTGTTTCTGTAATACTTGTGTAAATCTGGTGAATTCTTTTCTTTCTGAGGTCCCCAAAATGTCTTGAGGCTTCTGGGCCTGTCAGAACATAACGTTCTGTATTTCCTTTGAGGTGAGGGTCCTTATAGGAGAACTGTGTAGACAAGATATTAGGCCAGTATTTCCAAGGGGCTTTTTGTTGGCTATATAAAAATTAACCTCAATTCCACAAAGTAGTCTGGTCATATCTGAAAATATAACATTTCATTCAAAGCCTTGGTAAAATAACAAGTATTTCCAATTGTGTTTGGTTACAAAAGAAAACACATTCTTAATGAACTTACGCAAATAACTATATTGCCATAAATTAAGTGCATTCACAAATAGTTTCCAAATTATGGAGAAATTAGGCAGAAGAAAGGTAAATGTTTCAATTTTACTCACAAATTATACTTAATTGCTGTTAGCTATGTATAACTTAAAAGAAACAAAAAGCTTTATTGATTCTAGACTACAACATATAAAATGAATCAGCAATGTTTCAAACAAAAGTCATAAAAAAATTCAGTTCTTCATCTGTTCAGTCCCTGTAATTAATTCTTGTACTGCTTGATATTAGGTTAGCAATTTTGTAAGTCCAATTCTTTTCTTTGGAGTTATTAGAGTTCTTACTAAGTTCAAAGATCTTATTATCTCAAAGTCATAAGTGGAGGCCTGTATTTCATAGTTCTTGTCAGAGTCTTTTTATTCTTTTTCTGAAACTTCTTGAAGGCACAGCACTTTAGATTTTGCAAAGAGCTTTTAGGGGAAAAAAGTATAAGAATAAAGCAATTAACTATGGATAAGACTTAAAATGGTTAAAGAACCAAATGACAAAAAATTGGTCATTTTTGTGGCTTACAACAATTCAACATAACAATCATAATTACAACTAATACCTTATACCAAGACATATCAGAATTTTAAGAACCCCACACAATTTTGGAACACATATTATTAAAATATATGAATATAACTCAGAAAAAGATTGTACACTTTGCATACAGGAAGCATTGTTTTATTTGACATAACATATAAGCCTAATGTGTCTTTCTTGTACTTCCAGGGGCCCTTTAGAATTTGAAGCTTAGTTTGGGGAAGTTTTTCCAGTATCAAAGATTTAAAACAATCAAAAACAGGCTCACAGGTCACTGTGAAATAATAGTTACTCATTTAGTTAAAGTGATAATTAAAAGGTGAGAACAATTCTTAGAGGAACCAATTTGGGAAGCTATTAAGCTTTTTAAAAGGCCAATGAAATTTTACATTCTTCTTTTAGCAAAAACCATTCCAATAAGAAAGAAAGAAAGAAAGAAAGAAAGAAAGGAAGGAAGGAAGGAAGAAAGAAAGAAAACAGAGAAACCAAACATATAATTAAAAAGGGGTTCAGTCAACTGAAAAAATATCCAAGAAACACAATACAAAAGAGAAAAAAATCAGAAATAACTTTTTAAAAGGACTTTTTTAAAGCCTAAATATCAACTTTTAATTAAGTTGACTTTTGACCATAGACCTCTTTAAAAAAATATTTTAGAATTTCTTATTATCAGAATTTGTTTGGGACAAATAGCCAATATTCCTTGATTTTTAACTTTTTTTCCTTTTTATAAAACTAAAGGTACCTTTTTCCAAGTGACTCACCAAAACCAATAAGCCATAACCAAGGTTAGGACTTAACCAAGGACAAAAGAGGTATTTCCAAAGAGTTTTAAAGCAGTCCTCACAAGATCTATACCCACCCTAAAGACCGCTCAAAGAAGGGAATGTTTTACTAGCCACAAATGGGATATAACCCACATGTTTGTCTGACAATATTCTCTAGAGTCTCAGCTTCTCAGCTGACTGTCTATATATAAAGGCTGACCACCCTGTGTGCCTCACAGATGGAAGATTAAGAGACAGTTGATAAGACAATAAATCAAAGGCTGTCCATAAAAAGAAAAAGAGTCAATAACAAATGAGTACCCCAAGAAATCAAGAGTCACACAAATATCAAACCTATATATATATATATATTTTATTTCAGCTTATTATGGGGGTACAAAAGTACCCCCATATGTATATATGTTGCCCATGATCCGCCCATCCCCCCGAGTCAGAACTTCAAGCGTGTCCATCCCCCAGACAGTGCGCATTGCATTCATCACGTAGTTATACCCCCATTCCCTCCCCCTACCCCCATCCTCCCTGAGTCAGAACATTCAAGCGTGACAGACGGTGCACAACGCACTCATCATGTAGGTATACACCCATCCCCTCCCCCCAGCCCCCACCTCAGTCCGATACCCAATTGGTGTTATTCCCAAATGTGCACTTAGGTGATGATCAGGGAAACCAATTTGCTGGTGAGTACATGTGGTGCTTGTTTTTCCATTCTTGGGATACTTCACCTAATAGAATGGGTTCCAACTCTCTCCAGGAGAACAAAAGGGATTCTATATCACCATTATTTCTTATAGCTGAGTAATACTCCACAGTATACATATACCACAATTTACTAATCCACTCATGAATTGATGGGCATTTGGGTTGTTTTCACATCTTTGCAATTGTGAATTGTGCTGCTATAAACATTCAAGTACAGGTGTCTTTTTTATAGAATGACTTTTGTTCCTTTGGGTAGATGCCCAATAATGGGATTGCTGGATCGAACCAATATTTTAATAAATATTCTTTCTCCTGGGTTAAAGAGCTCACATCTGTAGATACTGGTTCCCTGACCGAGAATCAAAACTGGGCCACAGTAGTGAAAGCACAAAATCCTAATTACTGGACTACAAGGTGGAGTGTTCTTTTTTATAAATCCTTCAGGGAATCCAAAGGAGGCAGTTTAAGGATACAAAAGATTTTAACTTTGTTTTAGGTCAGATTTTTGCTCTTTAATTTCTTCACAATTCCTAAGGTTAGTCATGACACTATTATGTTATTTCTTTTTAGTTTGACCCTCTGATAAACACAAATGAGAGATCTCTAAAATATTTTCCAATAAAGGAATCTCTTTAATTTAAAGGATTCATATTTTGGTCACTAGCAATGAAAATTTCCAATGGTGTACTTATTTTAATAGCAACTCAATCCAATAAACCTCTTTATGGAAAGCTCAGGAGGTTATTTTCCAGGTTTGGAATAAGTTCTTACCATATAAGAAACTGTTGCATCTGGGAGAGAGCATAGAATAAGCGGTCTCAATGATCCCACTCTCAAAATTTACTAGCAGGAATAGGCTGAGATAGCAAAAGGCTTTTGTGCTACAGATGGTTGAGGATGGTGCTTGTGCATATGGTGCCTCCAGTATCTCACAGATTTTTATGGGACTGCCTATCACAAACCATTAACCAGTGACACCAGGTAGACCATTCTAATATTGGACTTTTCCAAGACTAAGTAGGCAACAAGGGTAAAGATGGAAAAAAAAAAAAAAACCCTTATGGGATGTCTTCTTCTTAAGACAAATTCCCCTGAGAGTGTGGCACATTTGGAACAAAGAGTGTGCTGTGCTGCTTAAAATCATATTTGTCTCAAGTTTCCAGCCATTTTCAGACTGGCCACTGGATGTGACCTAAAAATCATGCATGTCAGGTGGCAGAGACCAAGAGAGAGTGCTTTCACTTGGTTCCAAGTCAAGCTCTCAAGGACATAAAACAAAATGAGGGAAAAATCCTTCTAATTTTTATTTTGGAGTTCCAGAGGAGAGTTTGTGTCAGTAGATGCTGGTATGGTCACAAACACAAAACTGACCAGTCTGTAGGGATAGCCTAAAAATTGGCTTATAGGGGTTTTAGGCCTATGTTCTACCCTATGGTACCCCTCTTTATGACAGAACAACACAGACAAAAACAAAGGGAAAGACTATTTCTGGGAGGAAAAGGGCCAGACAATATAAATATTTATACCAAAAAATGTACCAGAGCCACTATACCCAATACTAGGCACACAAATCCTTTTCTCCCATTAATAACTATTTTGGAGAGCAAAAAGAGAAAAACAGTGATTTTTACCATCCACTTGATGGAATTCTACAGAGAGAGAAGGTGGTAGCCTGGATGTTAAAAAATTTTCACCTTTCTCCCAGTCTGTAAGGCCATGGGTTCCCTTGCTTGCAGCTTCTAGAAGAGCAGAGCAGGTTTGGTTATCCTGTTCACAGCACCAAAACTGTAGGAGGCAAGGGAAAACTTCCCATTTGATTTCTAAAGGTTTGCTAAATATCAATTGACTAAAGGCAGATTAATAGAAAAAAAAGCATGGTAATTTATTAATGTGAACAGGAGTCATACAAAATATTAGAACTCAAGAAAATGACCAGATGCTTGATGCTTTTGTGCGATCTTGAGGTTAAAGAAAGAATAGGGACTTGGAGTATGGCAAAACAGGTTATGGTGGCAAAACAGGTTATGGTATGGGGAGAAGAGGAGGCCTGGCTAGCAAAGGTGGTCTTGTTATATAGATGAAACCTTGCAGGTAGCATCCCTCAAAGGACAAAAATAGTAAATGTTTGTTTTACACACTTAAATGTGTCAGATTCTCTGTTAATCTTCCTTAGATCCATGCAAAGGAGGGCCTCCCGGAAAGCCTGGTTATATCAATTCAGATTTCCTCTACTGACATAAACCTTCCCTACAAAAGACATTTTTGAAGGGCTACTTCTATTGATAGGCCCTCTGAGCAATCATTTCAAAAGATGTCAAAGAAGTATATTCTGGGGTGAAATGTTTTGGTTTTCTTCAGCACCAAGAATATTCATTGGAGAAAGGACACTCTCTTCAATAAATGGCACTGGGGAAACTGGATATTTATATGTAGAAGAATGAAACTAAACCCATATCTCTCATCTCAAAATAGATTAAAGACTTTAAGTAAGACCTGGAATTATGAAAGTACTATAAGAAAACATAGGGCAAGTGCTTCGTGACATTGGACTTGGCAAAAAAAAAAATGTTTTGAAGACCTCAAAAGTACAGTCAACAAAAGAAAAAAATAGAGAGATTATATGCAACTAAAAGGCTTCTGCATAGCAAAGGAAATGATCAATAGAATAATCAAGAGACAACCAACAGAATGGGAAAAATATTTGCAAACTATTAATACCTGGAACAAGCAAGGAACTCAAAAAATTCAATAGAAAAAAAAAAAAACCTCAATTTTTAAAAAACGGGCAAACACGCTGAATAGACATCTCTTAACCATGATATACAAATGGCCAACAGGTATGTGAAAAAAATGCCACCATCATTAATCATCAGGGAAATGCAATCAAAATCACAAAATTATCGTCCGACCCCATTTAGAATGACTATCATCAAAAAGACAAAAAGTAACAAATACTTTGATGACGAGAAAAGGGAACTCTTTTATCCTGTTGGTGGGAATTTACATTAGTATAGCTATTATGGAAAACAGTATAGAGATTCATCAAGAAATGACAAACAGAACTACCATGAAATTTAGCAATTCCATCACTGAGTATATATCCAAAGGAAATGAAACCAGTATTTCAAAGAGATATCTGCACTCTCATGTTTACTGCAGCACTATTCACAATTGCCAAAATGTGGAATAAGCCTAAATGTCCATCAACAGATGAATGAATAAAGAAAAGGTAGTGTATATATATATACACACAGTGGAATGTTATTTGGATATAAAAAATAATACAATCTTGTCATTTGTGACAAGGATAAACCTGAAGGATATGTTATTAAGTGAAATAAGCCAGGCACAGAAAAATAAATACTGCATGATTTCACTCATATGTGGCATATAAAAAATTTATCACATAGAAGTGGGGAGTAGAATAGTGATTACTAGACACTGGGAATTGAGGAAGGGAGAAGATAGCCAGAAGCTGGTTAATGGAAACAAAATTACAGCTAGACAGAAGGAATAAGTTCAAGTGTTCCATAGCACTGTAGGGTGACTATAATGAACAAAAATTTATTATATATTTTTAAACAGCTAGAAGAGTGAATTTTTAATGTTCTCAACACAAAGAATTATAAATGTTTGAGATGAGGGCTATGCTAATTGCCCTGATTTGATCGTTACACATTTTATACATTTATCTAAATATCACACTGTAACCCATAAATATGTACTGCTATTTTTTGTCAATTAAAAGTAATAATAAAGTAGCTGAAAAAAATTGCTGTCACAATCAAAGCTCTCAGGATTCTGATTTTGAACTAAAATTTAGGTAGATGCAGTTGGCTGTTATCAGCTGCCTGGGAAAGAAGCAGACAGAATTACTCAAGAAGTTCAGTTTTTAGAGTAAAAAGAGAATTTCTGTATTCTTCAAATGATACACATAGAAGTAGATTTTTCTACATATGATTATATCTTAATGCTATTGTTATCATTTTGTATATTTTGTATATTTGCCGAAATACAGTACCACATCAAAAGTAGATTTATAAAAGAGAAATGATTAGGTAGACTTGGAAATCTATCTCCTTAAGTTTATGTGTGTGGGTGTCTATGTCTATAAGTACCAACATGTGTGTACCGAGAGAATGAAAGTAGGATAATTTTCTTGGAACAATAATGCAAATAAATGTTTCTAGAGGCTTCTGAGAAGATAAAAATATTTAATGAAATAAAGGGATCAAATAAATAATCCTCAGATTTTGTACCTACTTGTTCACATAATTTTTTGTTTAGCTATTAGCAAATTAGCCTCAACTGTTTCCCAAAAGGTATTATACTTAGAGTCTGGGAAGAGATCATAATTTACATAATCTCTAATACCTGTTAACTAAAAAAAAATTAATAATGTTTATACTTTGGAAAAAGAGAGCTTTGTTTCTTATATAGTGTAGCCACCTGCTGGGCAGCCATTCCAACAGGTTGGGAGGCAGAGCCCAGGCCAGAAGCCAGGCACACATACTTCAATGAAGAGACAAAAGGCAACCAGATTTTATACTGAGTGGGGTGGTCAAAGATACATATAGAACAAGCTATAGGAGAAATAATGAATATTCATGAGGAGAAATCATACACATGAAATTATGCTTTATCTCTCCCATCCCATCATGGCTGCGATGGTGTTTCTGGGGTCCCCTTGCCCAAGAGGGGTCCATTTGATCAGTAGAGGGCTTAAGATTTTATTTTTAGTGCACATACCATACTTGAGGTTTGCATTTTGTTTTTAGCAATTTACCTTACTTTGTGCCAGGCACTGTTCTAAGCACTTGATGATCATCATTGAATAGAACAACCAAAGGTCTTGCTCTCATGCAGCTTATTCTAGGCCAGAGAGAATAAATAAAGTTGCAACAAACAAAATTAATGAGTAAATTCCATAATATATTATAAGATGATAAGTGCTAAAACAAAAAAAGAAAAAAAAATACAGCAGGGTAAGGAGAACACAAAGTGCTACGAGTGGGAATGAGACACAGGTTACAACTTTTAAAAGATTTAATATTCCTCATTGAGAAGGTGACATTTCAGTAAAATACCCAAAAGAGATGAGGGTGTTAGCCATTCAGACACCTAGAGAAAGACTGTTATAGGCAAAGAGAACAATAGTTACAAAGGCTTTGAGGCCAGAAGGTACCTGGTATGTTTGAGGACCAGGAAGAAGGGCAGTGTGCCTAGAGAAGATTTGTTGCTTGTCCGTAGTGAAACAAATTATCATCTTTCCATTGGTATAAAACAAAGAGAGATCTCTTTGTTAGAATGCAAGATTAAAGAGAATGACTTTCATAAAATTAAAATAATCGGATTATATTCTTACCCCTATCAGATGTAACAGACATAAAGTTTGCAACTGAAAATAAGATGAGATGTCATTTTATTTCCTACATATCAAAATTTTTTAAAATACAATCATCTCAATAGGTGTAGAAAATTGCATTTAACAGCACTGATCATACCTTCATGATAATATATTTTAGTAATACTTATTAAAAAATTTAAAAATTCCCTTAGTCCCTTATTGAGCATCTACAAAAAACTTATAGCATATACCACATGTAGTAAGAAAATGATGAAAATTTTTCTTTTTAGATGGGACATAAGATGAAGATACATATTCTGTAACAGCAGAAGGGAAGCTTAGCATGACTAACTTCATTTTGCTTCTGATCCCCTGAAGTAATATCATTTAGATTAAAAACTTCCTCTTAGCTCTGTATAAAGGCTAGAAGAAAGATGACAACCATGCCTTTTCCAAAACTAACTCCCAGGGAGATAAGAAAAGTATAGGAAGTCTGTCCAGAAAGTATGCATCCATTGTTAATATAACAACAATAGTTTGTGTGATATCGATGTCACCTGGAAGCCAAGGAGAGTGGACTGTAATGCACATGTGTGAACAATGACAACCTCACTGTACTAGTCAGTGGGGTGCTAGATGCCATTGAGTGAGCGTGGGTACTGTGTGGCCCTCACATCCAAAATGACTAAGTGAGTTGAGCAACGAATCTGCATCAAATTTTGCGTTAAGCTTGAACATCCTCCGTGGAAACTATTTGGATGATTCAGAGGGCTTTCAGGGATCATGTAATGAGTGTAGCACAAATAACAATGTGGCACACACTCTTCAAAGATAGTTGAGAATCTGTTGAAAGTGATCCACATTCTGGAAGGCTTACAACAAACAGAACACCTGAGAATGTTGAATGTGTATGAGCTGCAATCAATAAAGATCAGCAACTGACAGTGCAAGAACTAGAAGCTGATCAGGGGATTCCAAAAACTGTTGTGTCCGAGGTTTTGATGCAGGATCTTGGCATGAAATGTGTTGTGGAAAAATGCATTTTGCAGTTTCTGCTACCAGAGCAGAAGGAATATCATGCTGCATTTGCTAATGATTTGCTTCAAACCACTACCAATGAACCAGATTTCCTCAAGAAGGTCATAACCAGAGACAAATCGTGCATCTACAGCTATGATCCAGAAATGATGTCCCAGTCATCCTAATGGAAGATACCTTGTTCTCCACACCCGATGACGGCACAGCTAAGTCACAGCAAGGCCACATTAACTGTGTTTTTTGATTGGGAAGGTGTTTTCCATCATGAGTATGCTCCTCCAGGCCAAACAATTAATAAGGAGTACTACTTCAATGTTCTCCATTGGTTGAGAGATGCAATATGATGAAAATGGCCACAGCTATAGGCAACTGGTGATTGACAGCTTCATCATGATAGTGCGTTCACCCATGCATCACGTCTCATGCAGAGTTTTTTGGCCAAACATCAAATCATCCAGGTGACTCAGCCCCCCTACAGCCTAGATTTGGCACCCTGTAACTTCTGGCTTTTCCCAAAATTAAAATCACCTTTGAAAGGGAAGAAATTTCAGACCATCAATGAAATTCAGGACAATACGACAAGGCAGCTGACGGCGATTCCAACAAAGGATTTTGCAGAATATTTTCAACAGTGGAAGAGATGCTAGAAGAACTATGTGAAGTCCCAAGTTGCCTAATTTGAAGGGGACTGAGGTGCCATTGTCCTATGTACAATGTTTCTTGTATTTTGTATCTTGCTCAATAAATGTCTCCATTTTTCATATTACATGAATGGATACTTTGTAGACAGACTTCATATACACAAGTAACAATGCTATGTTGAAGACTTTTAGGAACATCCTTACCTTCATCCTCTCAAGTTAACTGACCAAGAGCAAAGAAATTTTACAACCTCCTCAAACCCTCACTGATGCCCAGATGTCTGCAGTTACCTCTTGCAACCCAACCCTCCTTTCTCTTCCCTGAAGATATAAAGGAGCCTAAAGTTTATACTAACTTAAAAGAGTTCTTAGGGACATTAGTCCACCATATTCTTGGTCTGCTGGCTCTCCATATAAGTTGCTTTCCTTGCCCCAACACCTTGCCTCTCAACTTACTAGCTGTCCTACAGTGAGTGATATGAGCTTGACCTTGGTTACAATCGCTGCCATTTTAATTCAGCCTTATTGTGGAGGATTTGGCCAGTGCCATATGAAAAGATGCCCAAGACCAAATTCATGATCTGCCCACTCCAAATCTGTCCTTTTCTTATTTCACTCAATTGTAGTAACAACCTGTGTGGCACAAGCCCCAAATTTAGGAGTCATCTTTCACATCCCCCTCTTCCACATTGTTGTATCCAATCCATCAGAAAGTCTGATGATTTTTAACTAAATAAACATCTCTCAAGTACATCTGTTTTTCTACCACTCCATGAATACTATTTTACTTTTAGTTATTGTTTCTCACCTGGACTAGCACCATAAGATCTTAAATTGTCTAACAGTTAACTGTGTTGTTAACTGTGTCTAAGAGTTAACTTCACCCTTTTGTCAAAGTGATTATTTGAAATGAAAATCAGATTGTTAATGGATTTTCATTGCACTTGTGATAAAGAAAAAACCTGCATGATTTAGCCCCCAAATATCTTTCCAGCCTCAACCTTCTTTTACTTTTTATGGGTGCATCTACACTGACCTTCCTTTAGGCTATCTTACTCACCTCTCCTTCTTCCCTTTATCTATGCTCTTCTAGCTAATAATACCTGGACGTCTCTTCCTTCACCTTTCATTAGTTAAATCCTACTTAACTTTCTAAACACTCACTTGCACTAGATCAAATAACTGAAATAAAATCTCCTAGCACCATACACTTCCCTTTCATTGCATCTATCACATATGTAATTTTGCATAAATTTGTATGAATACTTGATTAATGGCAATATCCCTTGCAGAGTGTATGTTGCATGGAAGCTGGAAATCTGTTTCACTTATTATATTTTTGTATGTAGATACAGTTCCTAACACTAATAACTACTTGAAATTATTTACTGAATTATAGATGAATGAATATTTATAGTTTTAACTATTTTGTATCATGGCAGACTATATGTTATTTAAGAGCAGGAATAATGTAATTATTTGTATATTCCCAGTAGCTTGGATTTTGTTTGGCATTTATTACTGCTTGGCATATAATTGATGCATTTAGAAAAATGAGTCCATGGCCCAGTGCATAAGAATTGTGAATAATTTCTTTCTGGTAATTCTTTAAATAGAAAATAAAGAAAAACAAAAGAATGGAGAAAAAAGAAGAGAGTATTTGCAGCAAAACAAGTGCCAGGTAATTCACAGAGAATACAACACTAATGTGGAAGGTAGGAATATTACTTAAAGAACTTAGATTTCTACATATTTTAGTAAATAGAATATTCTCAATAAATATGACAATTCTGATATGTCAACAAAATCTATTAAATATATTATTATAAGAATCACAGAGATTTTCTGTGATGAGATAGTTAAAAGAGATTAATGGATGATTATTTCTGTTTCAAGATAAGCAGCCCTCAAAACTTCTGTGCTGAAAACATTGTCAATGCTCCATCCTTAGCACTTGCCATTTCTGTGCACACCAGCCAGACTTCTAACCTACCAGGAATTGTCACCATTTCCTAAGGGCTTTCTCTGACATCTGGAGTCCTCTTTGCCAATATGCAGGGTAAAAAGATGTTCCAGAGAATTAAAAGGCCCCAAGAGTAGCACTTAACCAGTGATTGGTGAGAGCTGGTGAATAAAAACCCCACCTTACCAGGTTACTTGGGTAGAGTAACTCTGAAATTCTATGCTGGCTCTCAGGGTTTTCCTGTGCTGTTAAGTTCCAGTTGCCATCATTATAGTTCGCTTGAAAGTGCATACTTATTCACTTATTTCCCTTCTCTGTCTCATTTTTCTACTTTATTTCTAGAGTTTCTGGATATACCCACCAAAACACTTGCATTTGAATCCTTGTTTCAGGATCTTCTTTTGGAAGAACCCAAACTAAGATACTCTATTAGAAGTTATGTTTAAAAAGCTTATAAATGACCAAGTTCCCCAGCCTACTCTACCTAGAATAATCTAGACAAGTGGATTTGGAAAAAAAACTAAAGATGCCAGAGAGCTATCAAGACAGGCAGAACTTGAGAAGCCAATAGCTAACAACAGCTATTTTTAATTTCTGGGATTACTTTGTCATTCATTTATCAAAATTTCACTGACATGTTAGGTACTCTGTCAAACACAGAGACTACAATATCGAATAAAATATCATTCTTGCCTTTAAGGAGCTTAGAGTTAGTTGAAAAGATAAATATGTAAACAAATAATTGCAACACATGAAATAATATTGGGCATCAATATCTCCAGGGAACCATGGGTACCCTGACTCAAGTGTTTCTGGGGAAGTGTTCAGGGAAATTTTGATAGCAATTACGTCTGAAAACAGTTTTGTGACCTGGGTGAAACTCTCCCAGGTGAACCAGTTATGGCAAACTATTCTGTGCAAAGGGAAAAGCATGATTAAAGGTATGGAAGCATAAGACAGTGTATGTTTGAGGAATGATATGAGGTTGAGTATGACATAATTAAATATAAAAATAAATAAATATAGGGTTCTGTCAGATAATAGCAGGAACCAGGAATTAAATAGAGAACTGGTGTCAGGCTAAGTAAATCAGATTTTAGCCTATGGGTAATGACAACATTTTCATACTCAGACAGACACCACCTTCTTGCTTTCCCATGTTATGGAGGAGATATTTTAACACCTAGAGCTATGGTCTTTCTATTGAAAGTTATTTCTGAGCTTTATGATTGCAACATATGACACCTTCCTGAAATTCTACTAAATTCATGTCTGAAAGTTGATACATAGTATTTAGCCCAGTAATTGAAGCAAACCACATGTAAGATTTGTTAAAAAAGGATTTGTTATTTTAAAATGGACAGAAATAAGGTATGAATGGCAAAGAAAGCAAGTCTATTATATTGTGTAGAAAACATAACGTAATCTATGTTAAAATAACTGATTGAATTACACAATGAAACCTGCTACAATTGTCTGTAGGTGGTATCCAGAGTTTTGAATGCCTCAGATACCAAATGTTAGCAATATTTTAGCAGGTTTTTTTCTTAAAGATCTTGAAGGAGATTGACATCCCTAGTTCTGTAACACAAAGGGGCTTCTTTCAAGTCAATGTCCCACAAATCTCTCTAGTTGGTGATATTCTTATCTACCTCAGGGGCTATTAATTCAGCGAGGGGCTTGTTATTGTTACATATTTTTTAAAAAGAAAATTTTAAAAGTATAACAAAATCACAAAGAAGGAAAAAAGCCATTAACTGTACTTGCTGTCCAGTCTTCTTTGTAGAAAAGCTTGACAGCAGCTATTTTATGGGCAACAAGGAATACAGTGCCTGTAGGGTTGACAGACTGGGAAGCAGCCTTCTGCTTCCCTTATTTACCCTGGAATAGGAGCATATATAATAAACCACATGCCTAAGGCTCTCAGAATATAAATCTGTTTTTCATAGTGCAGTTGGACATGTTTATATGTGTATGAGGCCCCAATTTGCAAACTCAAACCCAAGGAAATTATATACTAGCTCTAAAGTTTAAGATCTGTTTATTTATTTTTTTAATCTTTACCTCATGGAAATTGGTAATTAGTTTTATTATCTCTAAAATCTAAAACAAAATCAAAATAGTAGACACAATGCAGATAAAGCAACCAATAAGTTTCTAAATAGCGTTTTTTGTTGATGCAAAGAGTAGAGAGTTCAGAGTTTCATTAACTAAGCCAATAGAAATGCTAATGAGTTAATTATCTCTTTGAGGAATGGAATCATTCAATAAGGTGACCATTATTTGACAATGTAAAATAATGATTTTTAAATCTCTTCCACAGCTTTAAAAAGGCTAATAAATGACAAGCTCTGTTAATATTAACCTACAAAGAGTTTTTCTCTGTATAATGCCACTACATATTTTTATTTTACTCTCCTCTGAGGTTGATTATAAACAGAGGTATATTTATAGTAAGCCACATATAAAATATGTAAGAATAATAGCATAAAATGGTCTTTAAATGCTTCATATTTAGGGTAGAATGCCAACATTAACCGAAGCAAAGTACTTGTGGTATGAGGTCTCTTGATATTCAACCAAAAGGCTAAAACCAATAAGAACTGGTTTCAAGTGAAGGGAAGTCAATCCAACTAGAAATTAGAGTTATAGCAATTATGGCTATCTGAAAATAATGAATAAACTCTTCTGTAAAGCCAAAGGTTCTATGTAAACAGCCTCTAAGGTAGGACATGCAAATGCAGGTAAAAGAAGAGAAATGAAGATAGCAATCACAAAAAGAAAAAAATAGAAGTACAATCCATAGAAAAAAGGTATAAATCTAAGACAAATTTCTTTTCCTAGAATTTCCTGCCTGATCTGCATCACTCTTACTTTCCACTCAAGGAGCAGGATGACCTTACCTGCCCTTGTGGGAGATGAGGGGCAAAAGATCAACTCACAATATGGCAGATTAATGAAAGAAAGATTTATTTACAGTGCCTGCAGGGAGAATCAAAGAGTGATTACTCAATATCCCAGTGGGGCCCAGAAATGTGTATATCCTCATTTTAGAGGGGAGTGGGAGATGAGAAATATAGGTAATTCTATTTAGAGGCAATAAATGGTTGCTAGGGAGGATGAATGGATACTTGGGAGAATGAATGGATGAGGGGAAAACAGATTGACTTGTAATGATTCTCCTTGCAAATTAAATTAACCGGAGAGCCAGATATTATATTAAAAATGATTTGGGCCATGTCTGGTTGCATTCTTGATCTTCTATCCTGTAATATATTAAGATAATAGGGAAGGTAAGGGAAGTCAATTGTTCTTTTTGATGGGTCTGGTTTTTTATGAATAAAGATGGAAAGCCCCTTCCAAGGCCTGTCAATCTCTAATGGCCTTTAATTCAAAATACTTTTTAAACCAAGGCATCATATTTTGGGTGAAATTTCCTGAGCTTCTGGCCAAGTGCAGTGTCTCACATCTGTAATCCCAGCACTCTGGGAGGCCAAGGTGGGAGGATCGCTTGAGCTCAGGAGTTAGAGACCAGCCAGAGCAAGAGTGAGACCCTGTCTCTACTAAAAATAGAAAAAAGTAGGTGGGCGTCCTGGTGCCTGTAGTCCCAGCTACTCTGGAGGCTGAGGCAAGAAGATCACTTGATCCCAGGAGTTTGAGGTTGCAGTGAGCTATGATGATGCCACTGCACTCTAGCCCAGGCAAGAGAGCAAGACTCTGTTTCAAAAAAAAAAAAAAATTCCTGAGGTTCTTCACCTTTAATTTATCCTCTCATCCCGTTCTAACTGTCATTTCATGAAAACACACACACACACACACACACACACACACACAATACCTGATGTATGAGCAGAGATTCTAAATGGGAGTTCTTAATAGTCAAGTAATGTGACTTTGGGTCTGTCATTATTTTGGAAACAGTCATTTATTAATTTTACTTACCTCGTCCCTGCTTTCTTTAAATTAAGTAACAGTAAATCAAATTACAGATTACCAAACAATAAATTGAAGTTTCACTGGGCAGAACTTTAAAGTATCTGCTATCAATATGCGTTCCATGTAATACTGTATGAAAATTAATTAAAATAAGTGTTTTTAAAACAAAAATATGGAAAGAAGAAAAGATAATCTCTTTGTTTCCAGAAGTAGCACTGTATTAGTTTGCTTCTTAAAATTAATGAGACATTTTCTCTTTTCTGACTATTAGGTTTATTAGGCTAATGAAATGATCGTATTCTTATTATTTAATAGACATTTTATAAAGTACCCATTTAGTGACATAAATATACTCAGAAATAAAGCATTTAAATAAAACAATAGTCTTCTACAACATTCAAATAGCTTTGCTAAATTGAAGTAAAGCAACAATGATTTTAAGAAATTATTTTCATCTGATACTGCTTAATTCATGTAGACTGAAAAATAGTCTTTTTAAGAGAGGCTATTCTAATCAGTGTTCTTAACAAAATATTCAGAATATAATTAAATCATATGCAAGTCCATAAAGAAAACAAATTAATCCAAAATTCCCAGTAAATAGGTGCTGAAGTTATTATATAAAATTAACTATCATATAAATGGGAAAATGTCTCCATAAAGTTATTTATCAACACTCAGTCATAACTCATCTCATTCCATATAATTTGTAAATAACAATCACATTGATATTAGTACTGGCAACTACATTAAACTAAGGGTTAAAAATCTTTGTAAGAAAGTGCCATACAGTGAGAAAAATATGATAGGGTTTCATATTTTTTTGTGATTTATTTCCTATATTTTATGCTATAAAAATCCTTTATAATATGCCTATTTGAACTATTATTTACATGCATAGCTACAAGGGAGAATTATGGATTAAGGAGGGGAAAATGGCTGATAATGATAGCTATGTTTTCCTATCTTAAAAAGGCTACCTTTAATACACTCATGTATTGATGGGCACTTGGATTGATTCTACACCTTTTGAATTGTGAAATGTGCTGCAATAAACATTCTAGTGCAAATGTCTTTTTTATAAAATTACTTTTCTCCTTTGGGTAAGTTCCCACTAGTGGGACTGCCAGATCAAATGGTAGTTCTATTTTTAGTTCTTTGAGGTATCTTTATACTGCTTTCCATAGAGGTTGTACTAGTTTGTATTCGCACCAACACTGTATAAGTATACCTTTCTTTCTGCATCCATGCCAGTATCTGTTGTTTTTGGACTTTTTAATAAAATCCATTCTCACTGGAATTAGGTGACATCTCATTGTGGTTTTGATTTGCATTTCCCTGATGATTAGAAATGTTGAACATTTTTTCATATGTTTATAGGCCATTAGTCTATCTTCTCTTGAAAAGATTATGCTCATGTCTCTTGCTCACATTTTAATAAAATTGTTTGATTATTTTTCTTGCTGTTTTGCTTGAGTTTTGCTTGAGTTTGTTATAGATTCTGGTCATTAGCCCTTTATTGGATATATAGCATGCAAATACTTTCTCCCATTCTGTAGGTTGTCTATTCACTCTATTGATTGTTTCCTTGGCTGTGCAGAAGCCTTTTATTTTTTTTTTATTTTTACACATTATGGGGGTACAAATGTTTAGGTTATGTATGTTGCCCTTACTGCCCCCCCCCGAGTCAGAGCTTCAAGCGTATCCATCCCCCAGAAGGTGCGCATCACACTCGTTATGTATGTATATACCCATCCCCTCCTGTCTGCCCAAAGCCCGACAAATGTTGTTCCGATATGTGCACTTAGGTGTTGATCAGTGAAACTAATTTGATGGTGAGTATATGTGGTGCTTATTTTTCCATTCTTGGGATACTTCACTTAGAAGCTTTTTAATTTTATCAGGTCCCATTTATCTATATTTGTGTTGCTGTGATTGCCTTTGGGCTCTTCTTCATAAATTCTTTGTCTATGTCAATATCTATAAGAGTTTTTCTAACATTTTCTTCTAGAATTCTTATAATTTTCTGTCTTAGGTTTAAGTCTGTTATCCATTGTGAATTTTTGTGAGTGGCGCGAAGTATAGATCCTGTTTCAGTCTTCTACATGTGGCTATCCAATTTTCCCAGAATCATATATTTAATAGGGATTCTTTTCCCCATTGTATGTTTTTGTCTGCTTTGTCAAAGATAAGATGGCAGTATGAGGATGGTTTTATATTTGGGTTCTCTGTTCTGATCCATTGGTCTGTGTCTCTGTTCTTCTGCCTATACCATGCTGTTTTGTTTACTACAGTCTTGTAGTATAGCTTGAAGTCTGGTAAATTGATGCCTCTCAATTTCTTCTTTTTGCTTAAGGTTGCTTTAGCTATGTGAAGTCTTTTCCAGCTCCATATGAAGAATAGAATTATTTTTTCTAGATCTGTGAAAAATGACATTGGCATTTTAATGAGGATTACATGGAATCTGTAAATCACTTTGGGTCATATTGACATTTTAACAATGTTGATTCTGCCAATCCATGAGCATGATATGTTTTTCCATTTGTTTATATCCTCTGTGATTTTCTTCCTCAGTGTTTTGTAGTTCTCCCTGTAGAGGTCTTTCACCTCCTTAGTTAAATATATTCCTAAATATTTTGTTTTCTTTGTCGCTATTGTGAAATATATTGAGTCTTTGATTTGATTGTCAGCTTGACTGTTGTTGGTATATAAGAATGCTACTGATTTGTGTACATCGATTTTGCAGCCTGAGACATTAGTATATGTTTACCATGGAGTTCTACTCAGCTATAAAAAAATGGGGAACTAATAATTTTTTTAACAACCAGATGGAACTGGAAACTATTTTTCTTAGTGAAGTATTGCAAGAATGGAAAAACAAACACCACATGTACTCACTTTTAAACTGGAACTAATCAATTGACACTTATGTGTACATATGGAAGTATAACTCAATGGAAATCAAGCAAGTGGGAGGGGGGAGGAGGTATAGGGTAAATTCACACCTAAAGGGTACAGTCCACACTATCTGGGTGATGGGCACACTTACAACATTGACTCAAACTGTACAAAGGCAAGACATGTCACCAAAATGTTTGTATCCCCATAATATTCTAAAATTAAAAAAAAAAAAAAACAAGCACACAGTCTGTCCCTTCAAAACATAGGCACACACAAATAATTATGTACAATTAATGGAAACATACTTAGAATTCATTTATTTAGATTAGAAATAAAGAAATATGCAAAGACATATAAAACAAATATTAACCAAAACAATGCCAAGATATCAATATTAATATTGGATAATGGGAAATGTAAAGATTAAACACCAAAAATGATAAAATAAATGCTATTAGGGAGTTGGCTGATACTAGCTTGTTAGGAGCCTATTGTTAGCATTTATTCCTAATGCCACGTTCAATGACATCACATTGAAATTGATCAAAATGTTACGATTTATACCATGGAAATTGGAAATGATACAAGTCAGGGCTTTCTTTCTCCCCTCCTCTAGAGCCAGTTGATAACCATTTACCGGCAATTGTATACAATTGAAGTTAAAATGACTCCAAATGTGCAGGTGCTCAACAATATAGCATCTACAACTGTAAAACCAAAACTATTAGAAATGTAAAGAAACTTTATTTAAAACATATAATCGTGTTGGCATATTTTATTTTTCTTCTTTAGAATTGTACAGATCCAAAAAATATTAAGTAGTGATATAAAGGAATTAGATGATATAATCCACAAACTTGATAAATAAAAAATATAACATTTATTTTTACAATGTAAGTATGTAAACAGATGTCTCTACTTTAAAAATGAGAAATTTTAGATAAATACACAAGCCACAAGTGGAAAAAAAAGCCTATTTTTGGTCCCATTTACATGAAATCTTGAGAGAATAATTCCCTGTGTTTCAAGGACAATTAAGATATTTCAATCATGGAAATCTTGTTCCACTGTGGAACTTTCAAAGATTAGCCTAATTTCACAAAAAGAGATGTTTCATTGAGAAAGACATATTCCATGATTAGAATCAGTATTTATGTTCTTTTGTTGCAAGGTAGGATTTTTATTCATTCATTTAACAAAAGCATTTGGAATGCGTATTATATAGCAAGCACTGGGCTAAGCATGGGAAATACAACAGTGAGGAAGGCAGTAATACCCCTGCTCTTGTGAGAGGTTATATTTTTATAAGCGAGATTGACATTCAAAATTTTATTACACTAATGACACTTGTTGTCAGTA
The DNA here is from genome assembly GCF_041146395.1 of Eulemur rufifrons. Taxonomy (NCBI): domain Eukaryota; kingdom Metazoa; phylum Chordata; class Mammalia; order Primates; family Lemuridae; genus Eulemur; species Eulemur rufifrons. The sequence continues at coordinate 73,465,062 of NC_091012.1, forward strand.
TTATAAAAGAAAGATGCAGAATGCTAACAGGACATTATAAGAAGCAATCTGACCTAGCTGGGGGGTGTGGTAGGGGAAGACTTCTTTGCACAAGTTGACAGCTAAACTAATGTTTGAAACGTGAATAGTAGGAGGACTTGGCCTAATAAAGAATGGGATTAAGAGAGTTCCAGAAAGAGACAACATGTAAGAATGCACTGAGGTGAGATGCAACGTAGTGGAACTGCAAGGACATTGTGATTGGAGCAGAGTCAGTGTTGGTGAGAATGTTAGAGAGGGTGATGGAGAAATTTCAGGGACCAGATCCTATAGATCACTGTAGTCCAATATATATATAAATACACACAAACACACACACACATACAAACACACACCCCTGATTTTCCCCTATAGAATTAAGAAGTCAAGCATTAAAGAATATGAAATTTTAAGGAGAAGGACACAATCATAGTTGTGTTTTCAATGTTACTATGGAATTGGGACATTAGGAAGATGGCAGACTTGGAGGTTCCAGGTCCTTGTTACCCAACAGAAACATCAAAATACAGCTAGAAACTGGCTAACTTTAAATGAGCTATGGAAAATGGCGAAAGGTCTATAGCAACCAAGTGAACACCCAATAAAGAAAAAGCCACATTGAAAACAGTAAGAAACATTATGCCATTTTTGCTTGCCCACGCCCCATCACATCACACGTGACGTGTGTTCTAGGGATATGACATGGTATGTTGTAGGGCAAGTGGAGGCACAGCTCTCAGTTCCCTTCCTTGAATCAGAGAGAGCATACAAGACCTTATTTGCAACATTCTTATCTCTCTGAGGGCTGCCTGAAGCTCAGATGGGAAAATGCATCACAACTCAGTTTTCACATTAGGGAAAGCCAGAGGATGTAGCAGACACCGCTCATGAAAGCTTCCAGGGGGAGGACAGACTTGCAAACACCTATAGCAAGAGATTATGGATAAAGAAATAAAATAGAACATCTAAAGCTCCAAGAGCAGTAATGAAATCCTTTGGTAAATTGAGACATTTAAAAGTATCCATGCATGTAGGGGAATTGAAATACACACACACACACACACACATGCACACACACATACATACACACACAGGCCCAGACAATGTGCATTCCCAGGAAAAGCTTAAGAAGAACATAAGTCTTTATTATTGGCTGATCACAAGGCTGAGAACATGCCTTGATAATTAGTGAATGTCTTCATTGGCAGAGAGCCAATTTTTAAGGGCTGTGAGATGTGGCTGTTTTTTCCGATGCCCAATTTTCAACCAAAAAAAAAAAAATCATAAGGCATATGAAGTAATTTGGAAAAAGAAAATAAATCAGCAGAAACTTCTGCTAAAGAAACACAGGCCATTAGAACTACTCTGCTTAAATATGCTTAAACTATCTTAAATCTGTTTAAAGAGCTACCAGAAAATACTAAAACAGAACTTAAGAAAATCAGGAAAACAACATATGGACAAAGTTAGAGTATCAATAAAGAGATAGAAAATGTAAAAAGGAATCAAAAAGAAACTCTGAAAATGAGTATCTGAATGAGAGCTGAAAAATGTAATTGTATTGAAATATTAACTGGACAGGTTCAACAGCATACTCAAATAGGAAGACAAGAGAATTAATAAACTTGAAGACAGATCATTTGAAATTCTAAAGTCTGAGCAGCAGGAAAAAAGAATAAAGTGAATGGGGCTTAGGGATTTATAGGAAAACAAAATGGAACAATGTATCTATTGTGTGAATCTTAGAAGGAGAAGAGAGAGAATAGGACAGAGGCTTATTTGAAGAAATAATGGCGGAAAACTTTCTAAATTTGGGGACAATATGGATCTACAAATCTAAGAAGCTCAATAAATTCCAAGTAAGATAAATCCCAAGAGACCCACAATGAGATATATTACAAGATACTCATTTTTTATTTAAGGGCTCTTAAAGATTGAAAGCAAAATTTTGGAAAAAAATATTCCATGTAAATAGTAACCAAAAGAGAGCTGGGGAGGCTATAATGATATCAGACAAAATAGACTCTAAGTCCAAAACTCTTACAAACAAAAAATAAGGACATTATATATTGATAAAAGTATCAATTCAGTGGGAAGATATAACAATTATGGACATATATGCATGAAATAACAGAGCTCAAAGGTTTATGAAGCAAATATTTACAAAATTAAAGGGAGAAGCAGAGAGCTACATGATAAGAGTAGGAGACTTCCGTATCTCACTTTCAATAATAGATAGAACAATAAGATAAAAGATCCATAAAGAAACAGAGGACTTGAACAGTAGTATAGACTAATTGGGCCTAACAGACATATACAGAACATTCCACCTGACAATGACAGAATACACATTTTGGTCAAGTGCACAGACATGAAACATTCTCCCAGATAGAATATATGTTAGGCCAGAAAAAAATCTTAATAAGTTTGAAAAGATTGAATCCATGCAAAATATTTATTCTGATCACAATGGAATAAATCTAGAAATTGATAGAAAGAAAACTGGAAAATTCACAAATGTGTGTAAATAAAACATCAAATACTTATATACCCAATAGATTAAAGAAGAATTTACAAGGGAAATTAGAAAATATCTTGAGACAAATGACAATGAAAACACAAAATACCAAAATTTATGAGAGGCAGCAAAAGTATTGCTTAGAAAGAAATTTACAGCTAAAGGATTGCATTAAAATAGAAGAAAGATCTTGAGTCAATAACCTACCTTTACACCCCAAGGAGCTAGAAGAAGAACAACAACCTAAACCCAAAGCTAGAAGAAGGAAATAAATAATACATATTAGAGCAAAGATAAATAAAAAAGAGAATAGAAAGACCATAGAGATTTGCTTTAGTTTCAGTATCATATCATATAGAAATATTTTTAGAGAAATGAAAAAGTAAAACAACAAACAGGGATTACAACATATTTAGAAAATAATTTCATTTACAGTGGCATCAAGAAGAATGAAACATTTAGAAATAAACTTAACCAAGAAGGCAAAAGACTTATAAAAGACAAATAATATAAAATATGTTTGATCTTTGTCTCCAGCTCTTGTCACAGAGCTCCTTTGGAATATCCTGTGACAGAAATATCTTTTGTCATTCATAAACAGCCCCTTTCTATCACACTTCCGTTTATGTTAACATGATGATTTAGGGTGGGGCTGCCCACAAGGAAGACCAACTGATTAGAGAATTTAAACTAGTACAACCGCTATGGAAAGTAGTATGGAGATACCTCAAAGAACTAAAAGTAGAAATACCATTTAATACAGCAATCCCACTACTGCATATCTACTCAAAGGAAAAAAAGTCTGCCATTCTCCTCATTTGCTGGCAAATTAATAAACTTCTCTTTCCTTGTCCTTGTTCTTGCTTGGTTCAGCTTCAGGGAAAAGTACCAAACTTCTGATAACACTAGCACCAGTAGAAACATTAGGTCTGGTACAGAGAAAAAGTACCAAGAGAACGCTACTGTGTAGGTACCAAGGGAAAACTTCCCCTTCACCTTCTGAAGGTTCACTGAAAATACACTCACAAAAGTCAGTTTAATTGAAGACAACGCATACAATTTTATTAATGTTTACATGGGGAGAATCACAGTGTGATTCCCCATCCTCCCAAATGGTTTAGAAGCTTCTTTATCACATTGAGGTTACAGAAAGAATAGGGGTTTAGATGTTGACAGAACAGGCTATGGTGGCAAAACAAATTATGGGAAGAGCAGAGAAGAGGAATTCTGTTGATGGGCAATAAATAATTACGAGAGAGCATAAATGGATCAGGAACAGAGATTAACTTGTAAATAGTTCTCTGTGGAATATGAATCATCCTGAGACAGATACTATCTTGTAAAAGTGTCTGTTCAGGTGTGGTTACACACTTGCTCTCCATTCTGTAATAGATAATGAGAAAATAGGAAGAAAAAGAAAAAAAAGACAATTGTGCTCTGAGGTGGGTGCCTCTGGTCTTTAGGTAGATAGGGGAAAAGTCTCTTCTAGCACCTGTTGATCAGTAAGAGCTTTTTATTCAAAATACTCATTATACCAGGAAGCCATATTGTAGAATGAAATTTCTAGTACTCCTTTAACTGCAAAATGCATAAAAGTTCACAAGAGAATGCAAATCAATGGCCATTTATGAGGAATAGAACAGGGCTTGTAGCCAGAAACAAAGAATGGATATCTTTGTTTCCCCCAAAAGGGGGAATATTTTAATGATTGAGAAACAGAAAATAGGAAAATTTTGCTTCAAAAAGGGACACCTACCCTTGTGACATGTACCAGGCATTTTTAGCGGAATGTCAACATTTTGTAAAGAGGGTAGGAAGAAAGGTCTGCTTATATTTTTGCACATTCTGGGAGCAGCATTTTCATTCTATTAATACTTCTTTGGGTATCTTTACCTGCCTAGAAGGGTTTATTGTACACAATACCTAGAAGTGTTCTTCCACACCTGAAAGCTCAACTATCTGTAATAAGTGTGAACTAAAATAAAGTCCTAAGCCCCTCTCTGACTGAATGGATGGACCCCTGCCCTCGGCCAAGGGAACCTCAGAGAAACCTTAAAACTAAATTCCCAGCCATGATGGGATGGGAGGGCAGACACACCTCATTATATCCCCTTCCCTTGCTAATGTCCATCAGGCTTTTTTTCCTAAGGGCTAAAAAGAAACTAATCTTGTGATCCAGATCAACATTCTCTCCTGATGAGACCAGCAACCATGAAGTGGTTTTAACCAGTCTACAGAGCATGCACTGAGAGGATTTTCATGTCCTTGCTTCACCTTTTTGACATAAAATGGCAGCCATATCCAAACATGAACCCCATAAAAGGGTATAAAGCTTGATTGTGCAGGTGCCTGTTTCTCCTTTCATAAATATTAGTGAATCCTCCTATAGCTTTTTAAATATGTATATGTGGCCATCCTGCTCAGTATAATTTCCTGTTGCCATTGTCCCTGCCTTGAAGCATGTGTTCCTGGCTTCTGGCCTTGGGCTCAGCTTTTCAGCCTGTTGGAATGGCCACCCACAGGCTGCAACTCTTTAGGAGAAATTAAGCTCTCATTTCGAAATTATGAATCTTACTATATTTTCAGTTAACATAATTGGTAGCCACAAGATGGGACCCAGGAAGAGCGCTACTTTCCCCTGGCATGACTGGAAGTCAATACACTGACAGCTGCATGAGCCCATTGACAGCTCAGTAATCTCCCCGATCTCACTGAGAGGAAAGGTCCTCCAGATCTTAGATCTTCCACTTCTAGGTTGAAGATCTCAGAAATTTTATTTCTTTCCCTCCCTTCCCTTCATTTCTCCCCAGTTCTGGTTCCCTCCATCTGGACCCTGGAAGAAATATCTTTTGTCAGTCCTGAGTTTTGGAAGACCTACTAGATTCAGCTCACTCATAAGGTTTTGTGAGGATGGTCATGTTAAGGACACTGGAAAGAATGCCTTCATGAGGTGAGTGCAGTTATGGAAAACCTCAGTTCTAACGAGATAGTATAGAGAACTAAGGGAACAATATAGAGAAGCCTGGTTATAAGGAGGCAGTCTCTGATCAGCCACCAATGGGGACTTCAGTGGCTTACATGTCTAAGAACTATGGAGAAATTCTTGTAAATATTTGGGATCCTAAATAAAGCTGACCTGAGATGATTTAAAGCTTTACTGGCCACAATGAAAATCTTATGAGATCTCTCATTTATCTGCTTGCTCAATTACACAAAGATGCTCCATAAACTAAACCCTCCCCCCCAAAAATGGCACATGTAAAATATTTAGAGTCAACTCTTCTTCCTTCTTCTATCCTAACCTCCTCTCCTCCTTCTTCCTCTCTTAACTACTCCTTTCTCTGCTCCTCCTTCTTCCACAGCCCCTGCAGCCTCTTCCTTTCTCCTTCCATATACCCAGACCCATCTTAACTACCTCTCTATCCCTTTGACTCAGCAGATGTGTCCTTCCTAGTCCCCTTCATTATTATGGAAGACAATGACAATGTTACAAGGTCAGAGTTTGTTCCCTGGGGTAAAATCTTAGTTACTGGCTATCACAAAGGACTTTCCCAATCCTTGATTTAACTCTTTAAACTTTGCTAGTCATATAATCTGCTAATTACCACCGACCAGCCTGGATGCCCAGATCTCTATCATTTGGGACTACATGGAACTGTTGGTATCTTTGGCAGCACAGTCCTGACTGGGCCACAGAAACCCCTTGTCAGGTTGCTGATTTGACCAGCCACTTAGCAAGAATGCCAAGGGAAGGGCTTCCAACATGGTAGCATTATGGCTGTGGCAGCTTCAGGCAGGCCTCTAAACCCCTCTGAAGCCAACCAGTTCCTTGATCCAGGGTAGACCAGTGTGTCTGTCTGCTTCTTTTGTGCCCCCCCCACCAGGTATATTAAAAGGGCCTGCCATAAATATGATTAAACTCTGGTGAGGCTAATCTGATGAACATTTGGAACAACAGTGGGGCTGCTCCTTGGAAATTTGGGGGACTTTTCTTGAACTCAGGGATGGCCCTATAGGAGAGCTGGAGGTGACTGTCACCAATAACACCATACAGCTTTAAAGGTGATTAACAATGATTGTTTACAGTGGATAGTTGTTGCTACAGAGGAATGCTCATTTCTTTGTGCATCTGAATAAAAAAGGTGTGGTTTAAACACTTAGAGAAATGTCTTTGTAAGAAAGGTGATTAACAATGATTGTTTACAGTGGATAGTTGTTGCTACAGAGGAATGCTCATTTCTTTGTGCATCTGAATAAAAAAGGTGTGGTTTAAACACTTAGAGAAATGTCTTTGTAAGAAAGTATATTGTAAAAGCATTGTGCAATACAGTCCCATGGCAGTCCCATGGCATCTCTTTGGAGGCCCAAGATTCAATGCTACCTATCTAAATGAAGTTGGTCTCCTTATAAATTCCTATGTGAATTCTTGTAATTTTATGTTGCTTTGACATCCATTTTGGTCTTCCATCTAACACACCCAGACTCCTTATGGGACTTGGATTTTTTCCTTTCTCTCTGCTTGAAATATGAATTGTTACCCTGTTTTCTCTGAAACTCAGTAAGGGCTTGGGACATATGTAAAACAAGTAAACTCTAACTTGTTCTGTTTTCATGGGCATAGTTTAAATGCAGCTGTCCTTTTGGACTGGTGAGTTTTTCCAGTCTCATGGCTAGAGTTTTAAAATCAAAACTATAGATTCTTCCTTTATGTTTATTTGTATGTCTTTATTGTCTATGACACCAAATTGGCTTATAAGTGAGTATTCATAAATTAAAGAACTAGCCCAAATGCCTTTCATGTTCACATGACTTTAATAATCTTTACTGAATAAAGATAGTTTTAAAACCATTGGTAAAATAAAAGAAAAGTATCTTCAAAATTTTATTTATTTATTTATTTATTTGAGACAGAGTCTCATTCTGTTGCCCGGGCTAGAGTGAGTGCTGTGGCGTCAGCCTAGCTCACAGCAACCTCAAAGTCCTGGACTCAAGCTATCTTCCTGCTTCAGCCTCCCGAGTAGCTGGGATTATAGGCATGCGCCACTATGCTAGGCTAATTTTTTTATATATATGTAATTTTAGCTGTCCATATAATTTCTTTCTATTTTTAGTAGAGACGGGGTCTTGCTCTTGTTCAGGCTGGTCTCGAACTCCTGAGCTCAAACAATCCGCCTGCCTCGGCCTCCCAGAGTGCTAGGATTACAGGCGTGAGCCACCGTGCCCAGCCCCAAAATTTAATTTAGATATTTTTATGTGAGCCTACTGGTTTAGGCTGATTCTGCTATATGGTTTAAGGTCATAAATTGATGCTTATGTTGTACTTTTAATACTTGCTTAATTTGTGAATTAAACCTGTAAGGGCTGACTGCTGGGCTCCTCTAAAGCCTTACACACATCTTATTCTTAACTTGTCTTTAGTTTTGAGCAATTAGATTCTGAGGTCTGGGGGTGTGATCATGGTAAGGCCTCAGAACAACACTCAGGCTTCCTAAGCTCAGTAGCCCAGTTGTGTCAAATTATGTACCTCCCAGGTTTTTCACTGTAAATTAGGGTTACTAAGAGTTAACATTGTCATTAATATATGTAATTAAAACTAAATATGAAAGAACCAATATTATATGCAAACTGTATAAGGAAAATAAGATTTGTTTTGGTAAAAAGGATTATAACAACATAGAAATATGGTTTTTGTTAAATAAAAATAACTATCTAATTTAAAGGTTTTAAAAATTATTTTAAATAAATAAATGATAGATATAACAAAATGCGTATAAAAGAGGGGAAAGAAAAAGAAAGAAATTCAGTTTGTCTCTTTCTTAGCTTGTTTTTTTTTTAGTTTGTCTTTATTAAATCTTATGATTATTTGGGAAAATGAGTCTTCTCTCTATTAAAGAGTAAAGTTTTGTCATTTTAAATTCTTTGAATTATCACTTTGGCTGAATTAATGACCATTATTTTATGGTAATGTGTGACCCTGTTTTGTGACAAGAAGTGTTTTAAACCTTTAAATATTTGACAAACTTTTCAAAATCAAAATTCTAAATTTAATCTTTTTGACTTCAAACTAACCTTTTATATTAGAACCATTAAAAATCTATTTAGTATGTTAAAATTATATAGGAAACATTGTCAAGTATGAAATGGTATTTATCTTTCTTTGAGATACATTTTTGTATATATGTTCCAACATTATATGAGATTCCTAAAATTCTGATGTTTTAATACATGCTATCGGTAATAATTATGATTATGCTAAATTATTGTATGCCAAAGTAATAATCAAATATTCTTGTCATTTATGTCTTTAACCATGACAATTCTAAGACTTTTATCATTCACAGACAATTATAGTTTTATTTTGATTCTTCTCAAAAAACAAGTTATAATCGGCTATTTCTTCTTCAAGGAAATTGATGAAAAGGACTATGGTAAGTACTCTTAATACAGATTTCTGATTGGACTAGGTAAAAACTTTTAGGACTCTAATTAAAAAGTTAATGTATTCATGAGGATTGCTAACCCAACATCAAGCAAAATATAAACTAATTGCATAGGAGTGAAATGATAGAGGACTCAGAAAATTTTTTATGTTTAATTGGCTAAAAAGTCTTTTGGCTCTAAACCTCTTAGCCATAGGGGTTCCACTGAGGGCCTAGATGGACCCAGGGCAGGTAGCCATGCTGCCCTGGCAACAATGGGACAAAATAAAAGTTTGGCCATTAATGTTGCCTCTAGCATATCTTTGGCCAAAAGGGGGGGAACTGTAAACTGTGAAATAAAATCCTAAGCCCCCCTCTGACTAAAAGGAACCCCCGTTGGCCCAGACTACTCCAGAGAAATCTTAAAAGTGAGTTCCCAGCCGCAGTGGGATGTAAGGTCAGGCATGCCTTGTTATATTCCCTCCCTTACTAGTGGCCATCAGGCTTTTTTCCAAAGGGCTAACCAGAGACAATCTCATGATCCAGACTAACATTCTTTCCTGATAAGAGACCACCAACCATGAAGTGGTTTAAACCAGTCTATAAAACATGTGCAGAGAGGGTTTTCATGTCCTTGCTTCGTATTTTTGACATAAGAGGGTGGACATTTCTGAATGTGGATCCCATAAGAGGATATAAAGCTCCATTGCACAGGCACATGTTTCTCCTTTCATAAATATTCATACCTTCTCCTATAGATTGTTAAATATGTATATCTGGCCATCCCATTATTCCTGTTCCCATTGTCCCTGACACAGACAGGAGGCTCAGCTTTCCAGCCTGTTGAAATGGCCACCCACAGGCTGCAACCGCTTGTGAGAAACAAAACTCTCTTTTCCAAATTATGAAACTTGTTATTTCTTCAAATAACATAACAAAAACTTTAATGTGAACTGTTAGGAATACTTATACACAATGATTTATACAGGATAAAGAATATATAGTGAGTTCTGATATATGAGTTTCTCTGGTGATATCTTACTAGTGTGAGTATGGTAAGACTTTGGTCTGTTCTGCTCAAAATCCTCTTCTGTGTGTCCCAGGTTTTCCTGGTCCCCTGTGGCCTTGTTTGCATTGAGATTTTCCATATCTTACTCATCAATAGTAGATATTATTAAGTCAGTTTCAGTCAATGCACTTTCTTGAAGTGCATTTTTAAAGATTTAGCTTTTATTTGTCAACTCTGAGACTGATTATGTAATACTGCAATTCCTTGTAACCCCCATTTTGTCTATGTTCTCTCTGCAGGGATCAGCTTTCTTCTACTCTGGCAGTTGCATTCTCTCTTCCTGCTGTGGAGACAAAACAGATTTAACCCCCTCTTTTAGGAGAATAGTCCTATCCCGATAGGAATTCAAACTGATATACAACACTCCCCACGCCACTCACCCATGCTGAGCTCACACACAAACCTTTGCACACTGCCATGTCATTTTCTAATAAGAGGTGTGGATTTTAACATTTAATAAGCTTAAAACAAATGACATAGCTTTGGATTTTTCTGATATAATTATAATGGTAGGGCTTATGTAGCCACATCCTTTGAGCTTTAGTTTAATTCTTTAAACACAGGATAAAAATGGAGACAGTTTTACCTTTGGTAATGGGGCTGGGGACAGTCGTCGAATCAAATTGGTAAATATTCTGTGCCTGGTTAGACCAAATCCTAATAATCAAATAAATGAAAGGGTGTGCTATGGATAAGATAAAGTGTTCAAGTCAAAGTCAAAGTATTTAAATCCCCCTGGATGTCAGAGACAGGCCAAATGTAGGTGGCTTTTAGTAGAGATTATTCTAGTCAAGAAGTTTATTTATATTGAAGCCCCTAAGACCCCTGGAAAGAAGTTCATCTGGAATAATTGGTAGGCAAGAAAATCCAAGGGCAATATAAAGCAGAGCCCTGAAAGCAGACTGCTGAGGTTTGAATCTTTGTTTTATTGATAAGTAGGTATGTATTCCTTGCTGAGTTAGTTACCTTTTCTATGCCTCAGTTTCATCATCTATGAAATAGGGAAATATAGTACCTACTTCATTGTGCTATGTTGAGGACATATAATATGTTAATACATGTAAAGTACTTATGAAGTACCTGGTCCTTAGTAAGTAGTTGGTAAAAATACTAGAAATTAGAATTGTAATGATTATAAACATCAATATCAGCATTATCAGTATATTCCAAAAATAGTAATGAAGGGTGGTCTGCACTACCATAAAATAACATGTAAAATAGCAGTAAGTAATGTGAGATCAGCACGAAAATAGATCAATGGGATAGCATAGAAAGCCCAGATATTTTGTTATTTAATAAATGAAACATCTCAGTGAATAAAATATAATTTAGTCAATTGATAGGGTTGGCAAAACTGATTACTTATGTGTAAGTGAAAACAAATTTAGATCTCTACTTCACAAAATATACCAAAATAAATAGCAGATGAAGTAAAAAGATAGGTGTAATCAATAAAGCAAAAAAAAAAAAGGCTAGACCGAGATATATGTAAATATTTGTCTCAGAGCAGGAATGGTATTTCTCTACTCCAAAATTCAGGATACCTCAAGACCATCCTTACTTCTCATATCAGCTACAAGTTTGGGATTTCCCAAGAGCACCTTCAATAATTCACTGGAAGAACTCACAGAATTCAGAAAAGCTGTCATACTCATGGTTATGGTTTATTATAGTGAAAGATCACTGACTAAAATCAGCAATAGGTAGAGGAAAAAATGGAAGGGTCCAGGAGACTTTTAGGCATCAACTTCCCATTGTCCCCTCCCAATGAAATACTGGGGACAATGCTAACTTCTCCCTGCAATGATGTGTGACAATATGTATGGAGCATTGCCAAGGGGGGAAACTCACTCAAGCCTTGGTGTCCAGACATTTTACTAGGGCCCTGGTCATATAAACATGGTTGCCCACCTGCGTGGATGACCTCAGTGGAGTCCATCCTTTCCAGAGGGTTGAGTTGATACCACAGGGCCTGAAGCCTCCCACCAGAAATCACATAAGCAAAGACTACCTGGCATGGTCCAAGGCCCTGAGATAAACAAAGACACCCTAATTTATCAGGCAGGACATAGCAAGGGCTTGGATGTTACCTCCTAGGAGCTGGGGAAGATCAAACTTGTCTTTCTGGAAGGTTAATTGGTGGCACATAAAGGATAGAAACACAGAAATTTAAAAGTTCTACATATTTAACAGCATACGAAAATGAAAAATCAGGCATGAAATAAAAGAAAAAATACTGGAAATATACTTACATCAAATATTGCAGATAAAGTCTGAGTCTTCTTAATGTATAATAACTACTTACAAGTAAAGAAAAATATGAGTGACATTATAATATTAATGACAATGATAGTAGCTAACATTTAACGAACTGTGTGATAGTCACTGTTTTCAGAGCTTTGCATGTAATTAATTATTTAATCTTCACAAAGTTCCATAAAGTGGGTACTATTATCATCTCTTTCTCATATATGAAGAATGGGAGGGAGAAAAAATTGTATAGAAAGATTTTCTGGGCAAAAAATTAAAAATTAACAAAAGAAGGAAAATAAATGGCTAATAATGCAAAATTTTCAAAGAAATGAGAAATGAAATTATAATAATATACCCTTTTATACCAATTAGACTCAAATGATTAAAACAGTAATGCTTAATTTTGGTGAGGATTTAATGAAATAGGCATTTCATAGACTTCTGAAAGGAATATAGTAATTATAACATTATCAGAGTGTAACTAAAAAAATCAAAAACCTTATAAATGAATGTATATAAATGAAGACAACCTATAAATAAAATTTCCCAGCAATTTCACTTATACATACTGACAATGGAAAAGAAGCCAAACTCTGTAAAATAATTTTAAAGAGATTTATTCTTAGCCAAACTTGAGGACCATGATCTGGAGCCACACCCAAGAAACTTTGAGCAAGTGGACTTGCATGTGGTTAGGTTACAGCTTGGTTTTATACATTTCAAGGAGACAAGGATTACAGGTAAAGTCATAAAGCAGTATGCGGAAGGTAGACATTGGTTTGGCCCCAAAGGGTGGGCCATCTCGAAGCGGGCCTTACACGTTATAGGTGGGTTTAAAGATTCTCTGATTTATAATTGCTTAAAGACATAAAGATTTGTCTAAAGGCTTGGAGTGTTTTAAGATAAGGAGCTGTTGGCCGGGCGCGGTGGCTCACGCCTGTAATCCTAGCACTCTGGGAGGCCGAGGCGGATGGATTGCTCAAGGTCAGGAGTTCGAGACCAGCCTGAGCGAGACCCCGTCTCTACTAAAAATAGAAAGACATTATATGGACAACTAAAAATCTATATAGAAAAAATTAGCCGGGCATAGTGGCGCATGCCTGTAGTCCCAGCTACTCGGGAGGCTGAGGCAGTAGGATCGCTTAAGCCCAGGAATCTGAGGTTGCTGTGAGCTAAGCTGACGCCACGGCACTCACTCTAGCCTTGGCAACAAAGTGAGACGCTGTCTCAACCAAAAAAAAAAAAAAAAAGATAAGGAGCTGTTAATCAAAGACAAGCCACCAGACATATATTTGTTGTATAAATTGAGGATCTGCAAGTTTGTCTTGCATACCGTTAGGCCTGTTAATATTACAAAGGATGTCTCCAAGAAGGGAGAAGGACATGATGAGGTATGTCTGACCGCCCTCCTCCTGGCAGGCAATTTAGTTTCAGGATATCCCTTGGCCAAGAGGGGGTCCATTCAGTCAGCTGGTCGGGGGAGACTTAGGATTTTATTTTAGTTCACAATACTAAGCCTAAGAATCTAATCAGGAATGCAAATATTTATAACATTCTTTAAAGAACATTGGAAAATACTGAAAAACAGGAGAGAACCTATTTGGTCAGCAGTAGGACTCATTTGATACAGCTATATGCTATACTCTGGAGAACTATGCAGCTATTATTCATGTCTTAATATATGGAAGCACAGACCACATAACACTTAGTGAAAAAGAACAGGATACAAAACTACATACAACTATATGATCTCAATTTTGTAGTACACACACATCTACACATAAACATATACACTGCAATATACACACCATATATATTATTGACATATGCATAGAACAAGAACTGGATACAAATACAATAAATGCCAATAATATCATCCTCTAGTGGCAGAATTACAGGAAATATTCTGTGCACTTTTCTGCTTTCTCCAAATTTTCTAAAATAAACATATGTTACCCTTGAAGAAAACCAAAATATTTCACCCCAAATATACTTCTTTGATATATTTTTTTTGCTTCTCTCAGAATCTTTGACATATTTCAAAATGACCCTTCAGATAGGCCTGTTAATGTAAGAATAGCTGAAAAAGTGTCTTTTGTTGTGGAGATTTGCATCTGTAGAGAAAATCTGCACTGATGTAGCCAACTTTTCTCTGAGACCCACCCTTGTCTAGATTTAGGAAAGATTAACTGAGAGTCTGCAACTTTTAAAGGTCTGAAAGAAACATTTGCCAGCTATTCTCTCTGAGGGTTGCTACCTATGAGGATTCATCTCCATAACAAGGCCACCTTTGCATCTCTTCTCTCCCTCCTATAAAATGTCTTTCCCGCATAACCTGATTTACCACCATAACCTGTTTTGGGCCATGCTCTGAGCCTCCATCCTTTCTATAACCTCAAGATGGTATAAAAGCATCAACCATCTGGTCATTTCTTTGAGTTTTTATATTTTATATGACTCGTGCACGAGTACATGTGATACAATTTGTATGTTTTTTTTCCTGTTAATCTGTCCATTATCAGTTTGTTTTACATATTGAAAGTATCAAAACTTCAGGAGAAAAGTTTAAACTTCTTTATATCTTTTCAATGAGAAAAATATGATAAACATTTTAAAGAAAAATAACTATTAAAACAGTAAATTTTTAGATTCAATTATTATTGATATCAAGGATAAAATAATGGCCTATAAATAGTGAAGTGACAGAAACTATGGTGTATTTAAAAGATACCATTCATGAATTTATAGAAAAAGAAATCCCATCATTATCATTTCTAGTAAGCAAAGAAAAAAAGTTAAGAGTAGTATCTCTCTTGGAGGTTTCCATTCTCATTTTCTGGTTTAATCACAGAATTGCACTGTTAAACACTATATAACATATTGCTATATTTCAGTCCAGCCTTTACACTTACATATGTAAATTTATTTCTAATTTTAGTTATGTTTTAGTAGAATTGGAATTGTACTGAATATTATTTTGTAGCCTGTATTTTTATATATAACATTATGATCATTTTCTCATGTCCTGAAATATTTTGAAAATTATTGATTTGCCATGACTGCATAATATTTACATCATGGGATTTAAATATTTAGGTTGTTTTATTAACTGTGTCTTGAAATGATAAGCTGCCTTTTAGATTTTTAAGATCATAGCTGAGAATGGTGAATGCATATTTTGAAGTATGGCATAAATGGAAGTGTAGGGAATGATGTCAAGACTCTTTTCTGGCCAGGTGTGGTGGCTCACTCCTGTAATCTTAGCACACTGGGAGGCTGAGGTGGGAGGATAGCTTGAGGCCAGGAGTTCACGACTAGCCTGGGCAATACAGCAAGACTCCATCTCTATAAAAATACAAAAAAATAGGCAGGCATGGTGGCATGTGCCTGTAGTTTAGGCTACTCAGAAGGCTGAGGCAGGAGGATCACCTGAGCACAGGAATTTGAGTCTGAAATGAGCCATGATGATGTCACTACACTCTAGCTCTGGCAAAAGAGTGAGACCCTGTCTGAAACAAACAAACAAACAAACAAAAACTCTTTTTTATTAACAGATACACAGTTTCCCATGCTGTAGGAGATAAGGGGAACCTAGCCCATGAATGTCTATACAAATCAGATTTTATTATTTTAAGGTCTTCTTCCAAACACCAGTATCCTTACATAGGCAAAAATAGAGTCACTAATTTGTTATTCAAAATTATTTCATCATACACTTATCTCCAAAACTGGCTAGCCTCGATAAACTTGTGAATTTGGCCAAGAAAAAATGGGGGGGAAAAAAAGAGGAAATAACTCAGGGAGGGTACCAGGCAAACACCCTATTTTATAGATTTTACTGAGCTTGATCCTGTTCATCAACATTCCACACATGTCTTGATCCCCTGTGGAGTAAAGAAGGGCCATGAGATAGAGCCAAAGAGAGGATCATCAATTTATAACCATTAGTCTTGATATTTGCTTAGCATGACTAGTGAGAGACCCTATGATTTGTCATGTTTCTTTTCTCATACCATTATTACATCCCATGCCTTGTCACTTTTCTAGTTCGGATGAAATAGAGAGAAAATAAGACAGATAAATTGTCTAGTTGTCTTCTATATCTTATTCCCTACTTTTCAAAAAAGCAAGATTGCATTATAGAAATACTATGCCATAAAATGCTACTACAGTCTGCTTTTTGAACTTCATGTAGTTCTGACAATCCTCATTGCTGAAAAATCAAATCCTTTCTTAATGTCGATCCTTATTGCTTTCCTATGACACTAGATAGAAGTATTGTTAAGCTTAACCATCATTGATTCATCTGACATAAAGTAAGAGTCAAAGGTGTTTTTTTTCCACTTTGGTCAAAAAGTCATATTTGCATTCTTGAAAAGTGGCATTGTCAGAAATTAGGTTGTTCAGCATAATGACTGCTGTTGTTGCTATCATAATTGTATACACATGCATGTTAAAAGCACTTCATAAATAAACTTGAAGCATCATTTCTCTATATAAAAGTTCAAAGAATAAAAGTCCTCTTTAACATGGTTTGACTTTGGAAGAAAATCCATTTTGTCTCCCGCTTAAGAACTTCAAATCCTCAAAGTGTTTGTATATTGATTTTATAATCAATTGCTCAATCGTCTAAGTATGAAGGATGGACTAATGTCCAAGCTCAGTATCTATTTGGATCCCTCTTATAACATGAAACACACTATTTTTTTTGTTTCTTAAAATCAAAGTAGTCCTCTAGTAGTCTTTGTAGGGGCTGCCCCTGGGCAGGAAATTGGTGTTTGCCCAGAGTCAGCGAAGCTGGACGTGCTTCTTGAGGCCAGAGATCAATAGGTCCGGACACAGCCTGTTGAACAAACAAACCGTTCCCTATGACAGATAGCCAAGGGCCTGAGGTCTTGCACGCAAGCCAAGGTGTCTCATTGTCTGCATGCGGTGATGAGATCAAGAGGTTAAGATGCAAACATCCACCTCCCTTGAGCAATCGCCCAGAACGAATGGAACAGGTTACCTCAAGGCATCAAAGAAAGTCATGTACCAGGAAGTAGCTGTGGGGCAGAAAGTATAAAAATAAAACGACTGGTACTGTTGGTACTGCAGTCTTGTACCATCTTTGTGTGTCTGTGTGTTTCTTTCTGTGTTTATCCTCCATTCTGTAATTGGGCCGCAACAGTCTTTATCACATAAAATCAAAATAGTTCAACATCAAGTTGCATTTGTGCACTTCCAGTCTATATAATTTATTATTGTGCTATAGTTCAATGTTAGTGGTTGAATTCAATTTAGATTTTATTACATCTATTACATCTGTGTGTCCCTTTTACATTCTTACTCAAATGCTGCACAGTAGGCTTTTTGAAGTAATAAATGGTCATTTTGTTGAACCCTTGTTCATTTCCTGTTGTATAATTGGCAGGTTAGCATTCCTGAAGGACCAACATTATGTAATTGCTTCTCTAATTTTGCTGTTTCTCAGGTGGACATTCTAACTTCATTGCCTCAGAAAAGGGAATGGCATAGCAGGAATGAAGACACAAAAAAGAGGCAATACTCAAGTTTTTGTGTTTTAAAATCCTAGACTCTAGTAGGACTCAAGTCACAGAAGATTAAGATTGTTGATCTACTGTTTTTCTCTCCAGATCAGAAATAATAAAATATTTCTGGGGTTATTTCAAGATGGTAGACTAGGCCATGCTGAACTGTTTCATCTCTCATTCACATGAAAACAAAATAAATAATCAGATATCATAAAAAATAATATAAATATTTCCACACTTGAAAACAAAAAGTAAAATCTCTGCAGAGCAAAAACTGTGAGCCATAGGCTTTTGCACTACAACTGCTGTGGGAAGCAAACATAGCCACTAAAACACCAAGGTGGCCTAGAACATGTATGAGCGGATTACATACCAGAAAAGGAATCCAAAATCTATCTTACAAAAAACATCTGAGGAAAACCAACCCTATGAAGTAGAGTCATTAAACTCAACAAATGGAAAACTTGAACCTGAGGAGGGGGAAAATTATATATATATATATATATATATATATATAATCTCAAAGAAGGATCTTAAAATAAGGGAACTTAATAACTTCATCAAAATGAAGGAGGGAATCTTTAAAACAAAAACAAATGGAAGTTAAAACAAATGGAAATGAAAACAAATAAGAACCATTACAAATTAAGAATTTGAATAGATGGGCTGAATAGGGAAGAGCTTATATCTGAAGGGCAAAAACAAATAAAATGAGCTACAATATGATACTGAGGAATTCTGCACTGTGGCAGAAAGGAAGATAATAAAAATATGTAGCCAAAAGTTCAGCTCCAAAAGTTCTAATATTTATATTAAAGGATGTCTAGTAGGGGAGGATAATAAGAATTGAAATAGGCCGGGCGTGGTGGCTCACGCCTGTAATCCTAGCACTCTGGGAGGCCGAGGCGGGTGGATCGCTCGAGGTCAGGAGTTCGAGACCAGCCTGAGCAAGAGCGAGACCTCGTCTCTACTAAAAATAGAAAGACATTATATGGACAACTAAAAATCTATATAGAAAAAATTAGCCGGGCATAGTGGCGCATGCCTGTAGTCCCAGCTACTCGGGAGGCTGAGGCAGTAGGATCGCTTAAGCCCAGGAATCTGAGGTTGCTGTGAGCTAAGCTGACGCCACGGCACTCACTCTAGCCTGGGCAACAAAGTGAGACTCTGTCTCAACAAAAAAAAAAAAAAAAAAAGAATTGAAATGATGCGCCATTTAAAGAAATAATGGCCCAAAATTTCTCTGAACTAAAGGAAGAAATGACTAAGTTCCAAGCACAGTAACTTACATTTAAAACTTCACACCAATATTCATTTTTAGAAGAAATTATATGTTAAATATGGTAAAATTATTGATCATAATGAAATAAACTTAGAAATAAGTACAAAAAGACAAGAAAAAATAAACCAAACATCCATAAATTGTACACACACACACACACACACACACAGAGTTAAAGAATAAATCTTAATGGAAAAATAGTATATTTGAAATGAATGAAAAACCATATCTAAACTTAAAGGTTACAGTTAAAATTTCATTAATTACTCATTTTATTGATAATTACTTTTTAATTAATTATTTTTTTTAGTTCTTTTCCTAGCTTCTTGTGTAGTAACAGTCCATTTTTCTCAATTGTTCTTTTTCTTTGGTAATTTATTTAGGGATATACATTAAGAAAAGAAAAATCAAAAATAAAGATAGGAAAGGTCACTATTTATAGACAATATGATCATTGAAATTTCAAAAGAATTAACTAATATCTATTATAATTAATAAGAGAGTTCAATGTTTGGGCCAGAAACAAGATCAATATACAAAGATCATTAAATTTCTGTGTTTTTTTTTCCAGAAACACAGAAAAGTGAAATAAAAAATTTAAAAATCACAATCAGGACAAAAAACATGTAGAAATAAATTTAAACAAAATAATGTGTAAAAATAAATGGAGAAAGCTTTAGACTGTTGAACACCAGTTTCCAGATAGATCTGTCACTGAAGAACTCTGATTATGACAGCCTAACTTCACACAAATTTTTAATATTAAAAGAACAGTAAAATCTCACTTTAAGACTGAACAAATTACAGGATTAATATTTCATATATGCTTGTATCCCCTTCAACTACTTGTTTTGGAAGGGATGATGTATGTAGATTAGGAGTTGACCAACATTTTCTTAAAAGAAAAAGATAGCAAATATTTTAGGCCTTGTGGGCCACAATCTCAGTTGCAACTATTTCACCTCTACCACTGAAGTGCCAAAGCAGTACTAGGCAATATATAAATATATAGGCATGACTATATTGCAATAAAACTTTATTTACAAAAGTTGGTGGGTAGATTTAGCCCATAAGCCATAGTTTATCCCTACTATAATGTCTTTGAACAAGTTCCTCTCTTCTTAAGAAACAAAACAAAATTCAAAATTCCTCAGTGCATATAAAATTAAGTCTGAACTCCTTAGAATGATATTCAAGCCCCACCCCATTCTGTTTTCAACCTCCTTTCCAATCTTGTTCCTCAATACACTTTTTCCACAATCCCCTCTCTACTCCTACGTGCTTATATACATTACACTTGAGCTCTTTCTACAAATATTGCTTGAAATTTCCTTTAATTCATTAATTTTGCCATTCATTTAGAAAATATTTGTAGAGTGATTGATATCTGCCAGGTGCTTTTCTAGAATACTGAAGATATAGTGCAGGAAAAAGGTGACATTGTCCCTTCCTTCAAAAAGCTTACAATTGAGTGTTATATACAGATAAAATAACACCTGCAGTATCATATGACAAATTCTATTGTAGGACAATAGAGAATGTTATAGGAACACAGAGGTGGAGATACAAAAAATTTTATCATACCATATTTCAATTCAGTAGTTGCTTAGACATTGTTTTGACATATGGATATTTTGACTTCTAATTTATAATTCTATTTTTTCAAATTATATTCACATAAATGGATTTTAATGGGAAAGTAATTTAAATAATAAATTCCATTTGTCCATGTTAAGACCCTGATACATTATTTATCTAATCCAAGTAAACCACGCACAGTTTTAGTCTTTGTTGGTGGTATTCAGTCTTGATTTCTAATAAGCTTAATTTTTCATGAAAAAATATTTGAAGGCTTTTGTTTATATTCAATAATAAATTTTACTTGCAAAAATAACTATTTTAGATATTGCCAATTTTATTTCATATTGATTGATTTCATATTGAATACCAGCAATATTCACTATGAATATTTACAGATTATATTTCTTAGGGCAAAGAGCGTTGGTATGTCAGAGTCTTCACGAACAGTGGAATCCAAACATCCACAGGACCAAATGACAGGGCCAAATCTATAATTTTAGTGGTCTCCAAATTAAGACCTGAGGATGAGTAAGAGTTTGCCAGATAAAGGAAAAGTGCTCCAATCAAAGACTCAGAGATGAATGACAGCATGGTGTGTCATAAATTTCTGCTATTGCACTTTTGCTTATATGTTTTTTTTCTACCTGTAATTTCTCTCCTTATCTTATCCATTTATTGAGATCTTTGGCCTGTTACAAAGCAACCTCAAATTATTTCGAGAGGGACGATTTTTATATTTTAAAGACATGACAACTCTTTATTTGTTAGATGTATGCATTGCATGCAAACAGAGAAATTTGAGGTAAAACTATAAGATGAAGTAGGTATTTGAAATATGGTAGAGATAGATAAGATTACTTGTAGAACATAGGCTGATATGCCATGATTCTTGTAGAATTGTTATTAAGGAAACACAAAAGAAGATAAAGTTACATCATATGTAGTATTTAATTTGTATCTGTCTTCTGCTCTAATTACATATAAGTAAACTTAAGTACTTAATTTGGTACAGAGGGTTTTGAATTCAATGAGATTTGTTATATAGTTTCATTGTACTGTAAAGCTGAAGGTGAATAAATATGGAACTTTTATCCCTGTGGTCAATGGTTTATTAATTTGGTGATCTCAATTAAATATTTTCTTTAAACAGGACTATAAGGACTATATTAGGCCAATCTGAAACTAATCATATTTCACTGAATTTGGCCAGGCTCATAGAAGTTTAGTACATATAAATGAACATTAAAATATGTTCAAATTCATTATTGTCTGAAACCTACATGGATTATATTTATTTGAAAGTAAACTAAATATGATATAATGTATCTGGAAATTTTGTGACACAGGATTAGGTGTTTTCTTTAAAAAATAAGTAAGAGTTCTTTATTATTTTATTGTGTACTCAGAATAAAATGTTTGATTTTTCCACTGTATTTTTTAAGCAAAATAAGGTTACAAGTGCATGTATAAAAGGATATGTTTGGTTAATAAAAACATGGTCACTTACATGCATTGTTCTTTTTAGCTTTTGTTACCCCTTCAAAATAGATTAAGCTGAGATAAGTTATTTTGCTTTGATATCCTCTAAACTTGATCATCATGTTTAAAGCCTCCGTGTGAGATTGATGGGAAATTCAGTAATTTAAATAGCATAAAACTCTTTAGTTTTGCTCTCCCCTAAACTGTAGCAGCTTTAATAAATGACTCTATAGCTCATTTTGCTGTATTCCATATGAGTTCTGTGCACATCCAGAGGACATTGCTTACTATGCAACAACTTCTGTGAGTATTACAAGATTCTATGATGTACACCTGAATCCTAAAATGGTATTCTCTTCAGTTTATATCACAAGTCCCAGATGGTTCGAATTAATTCAATTTCATAGCTACTTTCTTAAGGGAGTATATTAAAGCCAAAGAATCTTTCAATAGAACTGGAGAGCAATGAAGTTCACAAATAGAACCACACCACTTTAGTTGTCAATTATATTTCCTCATGAATGAGTTTCTGAGTTGCAGCCAAATTTAAAATTAAAAGGATCTCGGCCCACATGACCTTCATGAGATGCCTAAGAGTTCCTCGTTTCATTAAGAAGAAGGAGCACAATATTAGTTATATTTATATACTAAATAAGGTCTCTAGTTAAGATCACAACCTGAGACAGTTTTTTAGTGAACTTTGCCAGCTTTTATTTATTCATTTTTAAAATTTTATTATACTTTTCCTCTTGAAATAGCTATTGAGGCCTGGAGCTGAACATCTTCTATGCAGAGTTGTTGCAATATTATCCTTGCAGGGTTATTGGTATTCCTGATTCTGATTAAAATTCATGTTTTCTTTAAATAGCATGAAATATACTTCTCCAGGCCTCTTTGGCCTTGGTCAGAAATATATAACCACTGAAAGATTTTCAGACAGGAGACCAGTAATTAGGCACAGCTTGAAAAGCCAATCAAACTCAGTCTACTACTGCTCCTACAGATTGCCATTGCAGTGAAGGAAGCTCAGATGTGGCTCTGCAGAGCTTGGCTAGCTCTCATTATAATCAGATAGCAAAAATAATTAGTAGGTAGAGCTCATGGATTTAATTCAAGAAATCTGTTGAGCAGGAAACATTCTCAAAAGCTGAGGAGGGTAGCTCAGTGGTAGAAGTTAACAGCCTGAAATTCTTATATGATCAATACAACATGCCAGTTAGATTTCTAGAGTTTTCCCTAATACTAAATGGTGGGATTCATTTTTTTGGTCTCTTTTTGTCTTTTACCTTTTTTATTTTTCTTTCAGAGCATCCTATTTTAAAGCAAACTATATTGCATACATTTTAGTCACCATCCTTTGGTATTTTGTCGCAAATGTGCACATTTTTTTCATTGGGGAAATGCCATAATTAAGCATTTGGAAAAATATACATTAAATTTTACTAAGCTCTAAATAAGATGGCATTGATTGGTTTCTCTAGATGTACATGAATTAAATTGTATACATATATAGACTTACAGCATTATGAAAGATATCGTCATCATAGTAGAATATAAACTTCCTTGAAAGTTTAATTCTTTTGGGAAATGTCAATATTTGTATAGCCAGATAAAAAATAAACATCAAAGTGCTAGTAAACTTTCTCTGCATAATTTATACAAATTGCTGTTTGTAAAATATTATATCTTTTTCTAATGCTTGAGACTGACTGAATTTAACAAATATTCCCTGAACACTTTGTGAAAAGGATATAAAGGTAAAAACACAAATGACTATATCACAAAGTATAATGAGTACCATAAACTCTATATATACTGTGTGATATTAAGATTCAGAAGATAGAGAAATAATATTCAGTTAGGGGAATAGAAAAATTTCATGGTAGAATTTGCATTTCAGATGAATTATGAAGGATGCATTGACAATTGGGATGTTGAAATAGAGAGTGACATTTCACACAGAGGAAAAAGATCAGAGGAGTGAAAGTAAAGTGAATGATCAGCAACATCATGTAGTACAGTTTGGTAGGAATGGATTATTAAAAGTACATTGGGATGTGTGAGACTTTGAATGCCAAAGTTAGAAGTGAGTAATGATTGAGAAAGATATGAGAAGCCATTGAAAGTTTTTGTTCGATTTGTAATGATGGAGAAATGTTTTCCAGGTGTATTTTGAGACAATTAATATACTAGTAATGGGTTAAGTTGATTAACTGAGAGAGTATCCAAATGAAGGGTAGAGTAGGCAAGTTAAAGCAATAATGCAGTCAGTGAGGAGATAACACATGAAATAGAGTGATTTCAATGGGACTGGAAAGAAAAGGGTACGTTTGAGAAATTTGAAAGTAATATAAACTATAGAACTTGACAAATGAGCTATAGGAATGGATCAAAAGGGAGAAGTAAAGTGATTCTGAGGTTTCAGGTTAGGGTTACTAAAAAAATGGTTGGGCTGTGTACAATGACAAAAAGTTAGAGGAGAGGCTTTGGGGAGATATTAAAAGAGTTATTTCTGTTTTCAACAAGTACTATCCTTACATACATACTGTAGATCTACTAGCAAAGCGATTTCAAACAAGTAGCCATCCCTAAGGACAAGATACTTAAGAGTGGAAACCAAAAGTTACAGTTAAATATTTTTGCAGTTGAATAATTTATTGAAAATTTAGTAGTTTTTTACTGTGAATTCTGGCCAAGAAAATAAATTGGATTATGGAATAAAAGTTCTCAACTGAAGCTCAATGTTGACTTCCAGGAAGTGCACTTTATACTTTGACAGAGTCGATGTTAATGGAATGCCTAGGTAGATTTATATTTTAACAGTACGTAATGGAATTGCTTAAGCCTTCATTATCTGAATAGAACTGTGATTCATACTGGCAAGTCACTAAGAGTTAGAAGGCGGAGAACGAATAATCAGCACTATGCCATTTAATATTTCTGCTTATAGTACGAGAACACACTGATAATAATAGTGATAGTTACTATTAAAACCAAGTATTTAGGAGGGAAGCCTCTGGAGTTGGATTTCTGAGCTTAAATTCTGGTACTACCCTTTATTATGTGTGGCATTGGGCAAATTTTAATTAATCACCTTGAACCTCAATTTCTTTATCTGTACAATGAAAATAATAGTAACTACCTCATATGTGGTATTGTAACAATTAAATAGGACAATGTAGGTAAAGCAAGCATCAGTAATGCTTCAGAAACATTTGGCTTCGTGCAATGCATACGCTTACTCTGTAGAGATTTAGATCCTGAGAATCAATCAGTTGAATGAATCAATTATTTTAGTTCCATAGTATACAGAAAATCCAATTAACATGGTCTTTGTGTTATACTACATGTAATCCTGCATGCTGTGACCTGAGATATAATTGTTTTTTCCTACATAAATGGATAATCACTAGTAACATTTATTATACACTCACTATATGCTAGGAACTGTTTTAAGAACGCTACATGAATTAAATAAATGTCACAGCAACCTTGTGAGGTAAAGTTCACACATCAGATGAATAAACAGAAGCACAGAGAGGTTAAGTAATATATATAATATTACACAGTGAGAAATAGAGCCAGAATTTGAAGTCTGGCAGTCTGACTCCAAAACCAATCCTCTTAATTACTGTGCTTCATTGCATCTCATCCAGAGTTTGTCAAACCCATTCATATATTATGCGCTATCACAGGGCATGTTCAACCAATTCAAAAGAACAATCAGTTTAAGATATTTAGTCTATTAGCAAAAAAGAGCCCGAAAGCAGATGCTTTTTATCATGTATAAGTTTTACCTATTCATTACAGCAAGTCCTATATTTGTAAACATTATAAAGTGCTAACTTAAATTGTTATATGAACTTGAAAGTACAGTGAAAATTAATGCATATGACTAATTATCTGAAACTCTGGTCTACTGAATTGCTTTGTATGCCTAATAATTCAAACCCTCTCTAACATCTAATTTAAATACAAAATATATCTACTTTGAAGAAGACCTAAAGAGATCTTGTTAAATCCCCAAAAGAAATTTTTTCGGGAAATTGAAGGGATGATGATTCCTCCAAGTGCTCTGCATTTTCTTGTATGCAACTTATGTTTAATTCAAGTAGCTCCAATTTCTAAGGATGCATTGTAACAACCACGTTCCTTTAAAAATCCAAAGTGCTCCAACCCAACAATTACTCAGAATTAGAGAGATTCTATTGTAATGCTAAATCCTTGAATCTATTCCTTCTCTACATAAATAATGCTCAAAATTATAATGAAGAAAGTGAAGAAGAGCTAACTCTTGGCTTCAATTGCCAAGAAAATATTTTTTTTCTTGTTTTCTATCACAAGTCTTGTAATATCTTGGCTGTGGGTTTATTTGGAACCATAGAGATATTATTAAACCTAATTTTCTCAACTGTGTTCAAGTATAAAAATGTAGGCTACATATATTACTATATTTGTATTGCCTTTTTACATAGTCCTCTGTTCAGCCTGGTCTGGCTTATAACTTCAAGGAACAAAATAGCACTATCAAGGACTTTGGGACTATCTTTTAGTCTTTGAGATCTGTCATTGTCATTCATATATTCCCTCTCTTAATAAGGAAGGCTGGTTAATTAAATGTAATGTGCTGTTAAACAACTTTTTAAAATGTGCAGCATTTGGAAGTGTAGCTGTTTCAATATAGAAGAGATAGTTGTTATTAATCTAACTGAACACTGGATGGCAGTCCTCACTAATAATAAAAATAAAGGCTATTGATAAAATAAGAAAAAAATGATTCAAAGTAACATCCTAGGCAGCTTAAGTATCTTGCCAATTTTAACAGCTAAAAAGTCAGCAAAGAAGAACTTTGAACAAAGATGGTGACAGAATCAGAATGTTAAAAATAGTGAGCTTGCTTGGTATCATCATGAATATGTGAAACTTGCTTTTCAGTTGACTTGACAATGTTGTGCACCAGAATCAGTTTCAGAAGTTTTACTCCAATTTCAAAACGCTGTCTTAGACCATAAATTAGATTTACCTTCTTTATCGTCATCTAAAACACAGTTTTGGCTGAAGAAATAGCTAGCATGAATATAGTCTGAGATGAATTTGCCTCAAGGAGAACTTTTAAATTTGCTTGATCTTATCACCAAAAGGCAACCTTGATTTTTTTTTATTGTTTTTCTAATCATCTTCTAACTTTATAACCAGGGTCACTCAAATGGAAAAGGATACATTAGTATATCTGATTTTTGTGTCTAGAACAAATTCTTTCTTTTGTAATTAAGATTAAAGACATTGGAATGTCTCAGATATTCCTATGCTTGTTCATAGTTAGTGCTAGTACGTGGAGATTGGAGTAAAACTGACCTGACTTTGAATCCCAACTCTGCCACCAACAAACTGGGTGAACAGAGGCAAGTTATTTAATCTCTGAAATTATGCATGCAAAGCATTTCAGATGATCTTGGGCACATAATATGTGCTCAATGAATGTTAGCTATCATTATTATCATTATTGCACTATCAACTTCACTAATATCCTCTTTCCTGAATATTTTGTTAAATCATCTTCTGGCCAAACAGCAAACTGAAGGCTTTTTTCTAGTGGTTTGAATTCTTAATTAGATTAGATTGAATTGCTGTTATCTATTAAATTTAGAGGCAATAACTTAGAAAACAAGGCATTGATAATAAAGAAGAAATCATACATTTTTCTTTCTCCGTGTATTGTTAAATTAACTCACTGAGTCTGCCTGTACGTTGTGGAATGATGCAATAGTGTTATATTCCTGAAGAGTACATTCTTCCCCTTAAATGAGGTCTATTTCAGATACTTTTGCTAAAATTCTTGTTATTAGGAGAGGCAGTGTATTGTGCTACTTACCAGCAGGGCCTTCCGGATTGCAGAAGTATGGTAATTTCTCACTTAAGGATTCACTTAATATCTTACTCAACATATAGTTATATAGAAACAAAAAAAATGTCTTAAGGCTTCCATGAGCCATGCAACACAATGTTAGTAATAGCCTCTAATGTGTTCTTTTTGCTTAAAGATGATATTAAGTTTACCAGATTTGTATAAAAGCATCAAAAATACCCCTTCCTTTCGATTTGACATTCTCATTGTCTCTCTAATGAGATAAAATATTTACTTCACACTACAAAAAAATTTTGTGGCAATAAATGAATTTAAGTGATTGTCTTATAATCCTCGAGAAAAAAACAAACATCTAGTGATATTTTTTAAAAATCCCATCTAATCACATAGGTTAAGTAAGGACTCCAGAAATTCAATCATGTGAGCATTTTTTATTCTAAAATTAAAAACAGGAAACTAATACCCTTGCCTCCTAGTTCATGAGGACTTCAGATATATACATATATATGCACACACACACATATACATATAAATAAATATATACATACACACAAACACAAACATAATAAATGTATTTCCTGAGGGCAAACAAGTTACCTCAAGTGCATAGATGCATGATATAATCATATGACTAAATTACACAAAAATAAAAAAAGTTTTATTTTAAATATTATTAAAGATCTGGAAAGATTATTTTTTATCCAGTTTAGGGAAGTGGAGGGTTAACCTATATTCAAATACCAAAAGCCAAGGCAAAAAACCAGACACTTGAAATATAATTACGGCAAGCCAGTTTTCAATCTCTGCTTTATATAAGGTTCAGCTGACTTAGTACTTGTCAACGTGTAATTTACTTTTGAACAAGAACAGCTCTAAAAAATTAGTAAATACTAAATTGGAATATAAAAAACACCATGAAAAATTCCATGTAATACTTGGTAAGGAAATTATTACCAAATTCTTCCCTTTTCTTCATGAGCTCCACTGACACGTGCAGAAAAGGAAATAAAGAGCTAAAATATTTTGCCTTTGAAATCTATGCTAACTATACAAGTAGTTGTTCCCATGACAAATGCTTATCTCTTCCAACCTTGTTAAGTTCAAGAAATGGTTCCAAATTCTCATTTCTCTTAGACAGACATAGAGTTCCACACTTCTTATTTTCTCAGGATAGTTGTTCTGGCAACCTTTTAATAGCATCAACTTTTACTCTCAAAGTGTTTGTGTTTGGACAATAAATTATATGGTCATACTAGGTAGAATGTTAAAGAAATAGACATCACCCCAAATAAAGTGTCTCCGAAGTGCTGAAAAATAGTTTTTCAGAAAAATAGTGTTTCAGAAAAAAAACACATATTAATTTTTCTACTATACAGCCTTGGAAAATTGGTATTGGTTTGGAGCATCCTGAGGAAGGGGATACATGGATCTTTCTAAAGTAAGACTTCTATGTAGCAGACGGTTTGGTATTCTGGATCCTTAAATAAAAGTGGGCAAATCCAAGAGGCCATTCATTTACCATCTCAGAAGGCTATCAGACAGTCTTCAATAAGATTCCTTAAACATAGAATGACTCATCAATTTCATTACTAGGTATATACCCCAAAGAATTATAAACAGGCATTTAAACAAATAGCTATGTATGAATATTTATAGTTTCACTATTCATAATAGTCAAAGATGGAAAAACCCAAATATCCAACAACTGATGAATGGATTTTAAAAAGTGGCATTTTTTCCAGTGTGAGCAAATTATCTTTTAATATTTCTTTTTTTAAAATTTCAGAATATTACAGGGGTACAAACATTTTGGTTACATAAATAGATTTTGCACCATTTGAGTCAAACTTATAAGTGTGTCCATCCCCCACATAGTGTGCATTGTACCTGTTAGGTGTGAATTTACCCATCCTCTCCTCCCCCTCCCACCTGCTTGATTTCCAATGAATATTATTTCCATATGTGCACATAAATGTTGATTGATTAGTTTCAATTTAATGGTTAGTATATGTCATGTTTGTTTTTCCATTCTTATGATACTTCCATACAGGTTAATACAAGCCGTATTAGTTCACCATATTTTTATGGCTGAGTAGTACTCCATGGTATACATATACCACATTTCATTAATCCAAGTGTGATATATTGATACAATGTACATTATTTAGCTATAAAAGTGCAGTAGTGTTATATGCTACAACATGGGTAAATTTGGAAACACTATGTTGAGTGAAAGAAATCAGAAAGACAAAGACCTATATTATATAATACCATTTATATGACATATGCAGAAAAGGCCAATTTATAGAAATAGAAAGTAGATTAGTGGTGGCCAAAGCCTGAGGGAAGGGGATGATTCATGGAGAGTGAATGCTAATAGGTACAATGTATCTTTTTTGAGTGACAAAAATAAAATAGTGGTGACGATCACTTAACTTTGTGGATATACAAAACACCACTGAATTGTATGTTTTAAGTGAATGAATTTTACAGCATATGAATTATATCTCAAAAATGAGAAATAAGGCAGTTGAAAATTATAGAAGAGAAACTAATCTTGGAAACATTGGCACTTCCCTAGTTTGATATTTTTGTGTTGCTTTTGTTTTTCCCCTTTATTAGCAGTAAATGCAATCTCTCTCTTTCTCTCTTTCGTCTAGATGCTTGTCTTCAGGGTAGTTGGGAAGGTCAGAGTTGAAAAGATAGCATCCCAAAAAGCAGCTAGATTTGGGCAAGGTAAAAACCAATCAGTATAGTATAATGATACTATTCAAGAAAAAAGAAACAGACTAGTTAGTACCCAGGCAAAGGATATAATAGGGAGCAGGTCTGAGCCTAAGCAGTTCTACTCTGAGACTGAAACCCATGTTAAATTCACCAACCAGTGATGTAGGTAGTATCTACCAAATTTTTAAATAATGATCTCGTTAAGAATTTTCTCTTCTGCCTAATGACTATTTGAGCCAAACTGACAGACTATTGTGCATGACTAACATCCTCCAACATTTTGCCAAGTTAATGTTTCTTTTTTTAAATTAAAATCTTTTAGATATGTGTAGATGACTAATAGGAATAGTGGAATAAACAATCAGAACAGAAGTGTCAACACAATGATAATTGCTAATTGTTGATGAGCATTAACAATATGGCCAACACCTATGACCCAGGCATCATTATTTACTGTATACACTCTGTATTAGTTATCTACTAATAAGTAAAAAGCAAATCACAAACTCAGAGGCTTAAAACAGCATATAAATTTTCTCACAGTTTCTCTGGAATGGATTCTGAGTATAGCTTAGCTTGGCCCTCTGCTTAGGGTCTCACAAGGCTACAAATCAAGATGTTCTGGGCTAGGACTGCATTCTCATCCAAAACATCAAGTGCGGAAGAGATGCTTCCATGCTCAATCAGGTTGTTGGTAGATTTTATTTTCTTGCAGCTGTAGAGGGCCCTGGCTTCTCCCTGGCTCTCAGTCTGAGGTCACTCTCAGATTTTAGAGTCCATTTCATATAAGCCTCCTACAATGGTTATTTCTTCAAAGCCAGCAAGGGAGAAAAACTCTGGAGTGAGTTTCCTAGCAAAACAGAATCTTATATAACCATGGAAGTGAAATCTCATCAGTTTTGCCATATTCTACAGATTTTAAGCAAACTATAGGTCTTGCTCATATTCAAGGGAAGACTCTTACACAAAGGCATGAGCGTCGAGAGACAGGGACCAGGGAGCCATGTTAGTATCTGCTTGCCTAAAAATGCTGACTACATTTTATGTAATTTTAATGATTAGTTTTTAAAGCATTAAATGAAATCTCTAAGTTTTATATTCCCTGAAATAAATAAATACAAGTTTATATATGTCCTTTATTCCACCTCTCCACCATAATCAAATAGTAAGTGAGAACCTTATGAAATGCTGGCAACACTTTCTTTCTCTTATGAATCATAAGTTAATCCTGACTCTATCTTCAGCCTTGCTTGGACCTTTATTGGAATGTGGAGTCTATTTTGGGGATGTACAACTTAAGCAAGATGTAGGAAGATGCCCAAAGGAAAACAACAAAAATGATTAAAGGAACTGGAAACAAATTCTGCAAGAACAATTAAGAGGATTGCAGCTAAATATTTCAGGAAAGAGAATGCTAACACAAAAGGGTGGCTCTATTAACAATATCCCTGTGTGTGTTGGCTGAATACTTTTATCTTGTGGTGGTAAAGTAGTAAATGGATTTCAATTCCCTTTACTTAGTGTGAGTGCCTGTGTGTGTTTATATGTGTGTGTATGTATGTGTGTGTGTAGGGGAGAGTAAATATACTATATTGGGGGAGATGACAAATGTTTCATAGATCCTATACATATTTCAATGACTCTTTGTGTTGCCTTTAGGTACAGTCCTTCTTCAAAGTAGGGAAAAGATCTATGACTATCACATTTGTACTGAAGATTACATTAAAGGAATATCCTAATGGAATTAGTTTTAAAGGCAAATCAAGCTCTTTTAAACATTCAAGAAGACAGTGTAGCTTTACTACATACAGTGTGTTTGTTTGGTTTTAATTCTCTGAGTTTTTGGAGTACACTTGTATTAGAACAAATGTTCAGGCTTACAAAGTTTTCAGCACACACATAAGCAGAATTACCACCAAATGTAGTGTCCAAAATAGAACATTTTTGAGAGTGAAAAGAGATTCAATTATTCATAATGGTAAGATAACATGCAAAAGCCAGAACTGCCTCAGGCAAATTGGGAAACATGTTCACTATAACTAAAAGCATATCCCTTACTGGCAATAATTAAAAGAATGAGTAGGGGGAAGGGTTCATATTTTTTGAGGTCTCTGACAAACTATATCATGAGCTTCTTGTGGGTTAGAGTCAGGTCTTAGAGTTCCTTTGTACCCATAGCATCTACATGAGTACAATAGGGTTAGAATTGAATAATAGCAATGACAAGTACTTGCTGTGTGTCAGGCACTGTGCTAAGCATTTTTCAAGTACTAACATATTTAAAACCTTCCACAACCCTATAAGGTACTAATATTATCATGTCTATTTTAAAATAAGAAAACTGAAACTCAGAGATGTTAACTTACTTGCCCAAGCTTCCACAGCACTGGGAATCACACTTTCTCTTCTCCTCTCTCTTGCTTTTCTTCTCTTCTCTTTATGGTCCTTCTTTATCTCCCCCGTCCTACTCTTTCTGCCTTTCAACCCTCCTCCTCCTCTTCTTGTCTCCCTCTCTTCTATCTCTCCTTCTTTTTTAGTTATTTTGCCTTATCTTGTTTATTATCTCATGTTTTTATTCTATGGTATATCCCATTTTGTTAAAAAAGTTCTACTGCTTAAGAAAAAAGGAATGTAAACCACTGGATTTAATGTTCTCTAAGGGTTTTTCTAGTCCTTAAACATTTCAACAATTATTATTTCATTACTACCATGTGGAAGAACCTATTCTAAAATGCAGAACAATATAGAAAAATGAGGATGGGTAGAAGAGTCCCTGAAAATAAGGAATGTACAATTTAATGTAAGAATAAAACAATATCTACTAATAAATTACAGAGAAATGAGATTGTGATGCCACAGCAGTTGAGTTCACTCTTATAGAAGTATTCCCTCCAGTTGAACTCTTGGTATATTCCCATTTAAAATTTTGGATAGAGTCTGTTTGGATTAGTTCCTACCAAAGCAAAATACTATCTAAATCACTCTTATTTCCTTATAGAAATTACATGTACTCCCCCTTAAGTCCACCTTTCTCATCCCTGACAAATTTTCCCTGATTCACCAAGTAAATATTTATTGAGTGCCTTCTCTATTTCAGGCATGCTTCTGGGATTCATAACACTTACCAAGATCTTTTAAATGATGTGTCTTGATATGTATACTTGTCTTCTCTCCCACTAAACCAGTTTTCACCCAGGGATACATGGATGGATGGGAATGTGTGATGAAATCTCAACATTTTATGTATTTGAGCATATGTTCATTTCTGGGCAAAGGTCCAACAGCCTTCACCAGATTTTCAAAAAAGGTCATGTGTCACAAGAAGTACTTCCACTATACTTTGCATTTTCAATGGTTCAATGGTTATAATTTTAAACCCTAGATTCAACCAAACCCCCTATGAAATATGTTAAACCTGATAAATGACATAACTCTTCAGCTTGAGTTTTCTCCCCAGTTTATTGTCAGGATTAAACAAACTGATTTGTGCAAATTACTTAATATAGTGCCAAATATTTAGTATATGCCCAATAAACATTAAGGAAATATACATTGTGTTTCACATAGTAAGCACTCAAATGATATTAAATAGGTAACATGAGCATTTCTCTAAGGCATCGTTGCTTAATCTTGGCACTACTGACACTGAGCCAGATGATTCTTTGTTATGGTGGGCTGTCTGTGTATTGCAGGATATTTACCAGCATTCCTGACCTCTACCTGTTAGATGCCAGTAGCACCCTTCTTCCAGTAGTGGCAAACAAAAATGTCTCCAGTATCTCCGGACATTGCCCAATGTCCTCTGGGGGATAAAGTTGCCTCCTCCCTATTAAGAACAACAGATCTAAATGAAGAGAGTTGATCAGCAGGTTATGATGTAATTCTTTTTATCAGCTTCTTATCTCACAGTCAGAAGCACTATATTGATCCAGCATGTCGCGCTGCAGTTGCCAGCAAGTACGACACGACCAGTCAGAGTTCTTCCAGCAGTAGTTTAATGAGGCACCTACAACAGTTACATGGCGAGAGACCTCGAACAGGAAATGCAAGCTGCTTTTATAGCCCCGGATAGGTGTGTCCCACAAGCGTGTCCCACAGGGATAGGTGGAGGGCCTGACTATGCATGTCCTGGGCGGATACACACTAGGAGGCCTAGACCGCTCCCCACAGCTCCCCCTTTTGTTTTTGCCTCATGGTGAACGGAAGCCCCAGTCCGGATCTAGGGTCACAGTTCACCAAGGGGCGTATGGTCACCACTCTTCAGTGCAATGAGCGAGAGCTCATGAAGGTGCAAGGGCTGACCACAAAACAGGGGTCGCGCGCCCTTCCCGGTGCAATGGGGACAAGCCCTCGGGGTGCAAGGGCCACGCCATGCTGTCAAGGGGAAAAGCGGTAGTTGCCGTCCGTATGTAACATGCTTATCCACACTCCAGGAGGAGAGCCCTCATGAAGGGCAGCAAAGGCTTGAGCCATGACCACTCGATCCCTTTGTTGCTGCCAACGGACACGCATGAGCATCCAGAACACGAGGCCAAAAGCAAGACATCCCAGCAGGCCCAGGGATCCAAGACCTGCCCATTCCCGAACCCCGTGTAGAAGCGACAAAAAGGTGGGGAGGAGGCCATCAGTAAGCATAGGATCTAACCGGGTAGAATTAATATGGGTGATTTCTAGTTGTAACTGAGTGGCTAGCTTGGAGAAATTGGCAGACCAAGAGCCCTGTAACAGCCGAGAAAGCTCTTTAGAGAGATTGGCCGCCTGGGAAAGGTTAGAATATGGGATCGAAGTAATACACAATCCCGGCAGTCGTCGCTCGCAACCAAGCTGGGCGAGCTGTACCATACTGTCCACCTGTTCTTGAACCAAGTCCACACGTTGATTTAGGAGCATAATCCCTCCCGCCAGGTGTGAGTTGATAAAGCTTTGTGTGTCCAAGGCAGTTGCTACCGTTGCTGACAGGTTATTTAGGACCTGTGCCGTTTGTACGGCGCCCGCCGCCGCGATTGAAGCGGCGGTAAGGGCCGCAGCGGAGGCCGCTGCAATAGCAAAGACAAGAGCTGTCACGCCAAAGTCCCTACGATGTCGAAAGAGAACCAACGAATCCCGTGCATCAACCGGCCAGGGGACGTACCGGGGCATGCGTGCAACCACGGCCATCCTGTGTTCTGAGGCATTCCAGCAACGTGTATACGTGCAGTTTACAGTTGAGCAGTTAAGGGTGGCCATATGGTTTTCCAGGCGGGCCACAATCCAGATGAATGGAGACCAGAGACAAACAGGCGTGGGACCGAAGGTCACGTTGGAAAACTGAGCGCCTGACGCAGCGGTCTCAAATGTTCACAGTTTTGTGTAACGCAGGCCACATCCCTGTCACAAAAGTCCCATTAGCAAAGGTCCCGTTGCGGGGACGCGGCCGGTCCACCCAAGCACCCGTCTGGTTGGCAAGAAGTATACAGGACAGGTTGCCGTTAGTCGGGATAATGGTAGTAAAGCACAAGGACCCAGCAAGGATATAGGATTCATTGCCGGGAACCGCTCCAGACTCGTTGGACCACGGGAGGTAGGGAAGTCCTAGGGAAGCATTGGTAATAAAGAACCGGGGGAATATCTGCGAATCATGAGACACCGGCAGGGGTCTCGGGAATACAGGCAGGATGGCCCAACGACGTTTCGCCCTGGACAGCACTCCCAGGGCGAGGAGGGTCATGGTCAGGGAAAGCAGAATCCGCCACAACAGCATCATCGTCAGGAGCCGGCGAGGAAGCAGCAGGATGACTGAGGCGTCGCGTGAGGCGTGTCGGAACCCAGATAGGGTCCGGGGCGTCCTGTGGAAAAACACAAACAGCTCCCCTGGATCTGCTGAGAATCAGATCCGGTCCTTTCCATTGATTACAAAGCACATCTTTCCACATCACCCGCTCGGAAAGGGGGGGGCCAGGATCCACATGGCGATCTGCCGCCGAGCGACCACGATCATCCAGCAGCAAAAAATTTAAAGTATATAGAGTAAGAGATAGGGCAGATTTGGGAGACCTGCCACCGCCCAAAGCCCCAGCCTCCCCCTTTTGTTTTTGTAAGTAGACTTTGATTGTGCCATGGGCGCATTCTACAATGCCCTGGGCCTGGGGGTTATAGGGCAAGCCAGTGCGATGGGTAACGCCGAGACGGCGGCAAAATTGTTGAAAGGCCCGGGAAGTATAGGCCGGGCCGTTATCAGTCTTAAGGACCTCAGGCTTGCCCCAGGCAGCCCATGCTTCTAGACAGTGCGTGACGACATGACAGGCGCGCTCTCCAGCTAAAGGAGTGGCGTGGATAACCCCAGAACAGGTGTCTACGGACACATGAACATAAGACAACTTACCAAACATGGGAATGTGAGTGACGTCCATCTGCCACACCTGGAGAGGCCGAAGGCCCCGCGGGTTGACGCCCACGGAAGGTTGTGAGCGGAAAGGTGCACAGTCCGCACACTGGAGGACCACTTCCCGCGCAGAGGCGCGGGGGAGACCAAATTTAAGGCGTAAAGTACAAGCTGGGACATGGTACAACAAATGGAAGTTGTGGGCACTTTCCAAAGGAGAAGCAAGCCAACATAATTTCGTGGCCCGATCCGCCAGGGCATTGCCGGCAGCCATAGGTCCAGGCAAGAGCGAGTGGGCCCGAATATGAGTGATAAAGAACCTCGCACTGCGCGAGTGGATGGCTGACCGGACAGCACAGAATAAAGAGAATACCGTGCTCCGTGGGTTCAAGGCGTGAGACACCTCCAACAACCGAACAGCCTGAACGACATAGACAGAATCAGAGACAATGTTGAGTGGTCCTGGGAAAGTACGGAGGACCAACTCAACGATGGCACATTCCACATGCTGAGGGGAAGAGTAAGGAAAAGAAGCGGTGAAGGCCTGGCCATTGACAACATAACTACCCGTACTATTAGAGGACCCATCAGTATAAACTGTAGTAGCATTGGGAAGAGGGTCAGAAGACGTGACACGGGGGAAGATAATCTGATGTCGCAGAGCAAACTGAAGAAGAGGGTGCTTGGGGAAATGATTGTCTATAACACCAGAAAAAGAGCATCGAAGGACTGCCCAACTGTCTACCGAGGCACAAAGAATCTGTACTTGAGCTCCAGTATAGGGGCAATGGAGAACAGAAGGATGGGCCCCAAAATGAGTTAAGGAGAGTTTAAGCGCAGACAACGCGAGATCAGCAACCGCGGTAGGATAGTGCTCAATGGCCCGTCGCGGAGAGGTATGCGCGTGAATCCAGAGCAGAGGGCCCTCCTGCCAAAGAACTGCAGTAGGTGTCTCCAAAGAGGGCAAAAGGCAAAGAGAAAAAGGCTGATCAGGCTGGATCCGAACCAACTGGGCGTGCTGTATCGCCTCCTCGACCAGCCAAAGGGCCTGTCGTGCGTCAGGAGTCAGAACGCGAGGGGACAATATGTCTGAATCACCCTCCAGCACCCGGAACAAAGGGCTCAGCTGTGCTGTGGACAGGCGAAGATAAGGGCGAAGCCAATTGATGTCACCTAGTAACTTTTGGAAATCATTTAGGGTGTGAAGACCATCTACCCGAATAGTAATTTTTTGAGGACGAATGGACAAGGGGCCTATATGGGCCCCCAAAAACTCCCCTATATCACCTTCCTGAACCTTTTCGGGTGCTAAGTGCAGCCCGTAGGAAGAGAAATGAGCACACAAAGTGGCATAAGCACGGTGAAGATATGAAGGGTCGGAATGACAAAGAAGAAGATCATCCATGTAATGTAGAATCCTAATCGAAGGAAAGGTGTGGCGCACGGGAGCTACAGCTGCTGCCACATACAGTTGACACATGGTTGGGCTGTTGGCCATCCCCTGAGGTAAGACTCTCCAGTGATAGCGAGAGTCAGGCTCTTCATGATTTGGGGAAGGAATAGTGAAGGCGAAACGTTCTCTATCATCGGGGTGCAGCGGGATAGAGAAAAAACAATCCTTAATATCTACAATAAGGAGACGCCAAAATCGGGGCAAGGTGGAGAGAAGAGGGAGACCACGCTGCACCGGACCCATGGTTGGCATCCTCAAATACAGGAAAGCACTGGCTGACTTTTCTCCGAACCCGGTCGGACAT
The DNA here is from genome assembly GCF_041146395.1 of Eulemur rufifrons. Lineage (NCBI taxonomy): Eukaryota > Metazoa > Chordata > Mammalia > Primates > Lemuridae > Eulemur > Eulemur rufifrons. The sequence goes on from NC_091012.1 coordinate 73,503,926, forward strand.
GAAAGATGTACCTCCCCCGCCATCGACTGGTGGGGGAGGGGCGGAGGCATACGGAGGCGGGCGATAACGCTCCGCCTCATACGCCGTCACCGCCTCCTCCAAGTCCGCCTTATCGGCCGGAGAAAGCTCCGCCTCCCTCTCGCGAGACGAGGAAGAAGAGCGGGACAAAGAAGAGGGAGAAGAAGAAGAAGACGAAGACAGATGGAGGGCGGCCATTTTACAAGCCACGTCCTCCCTAGATAACGGGCCGGGCAACGGGCGTCCCCGTCGCCTTCCTGAGCGCCCTCCCTTGCGGGCGGCTCCCCGCTTTTCTTCCGACCGGGTTCTCGAACGCCCCGGCCGGTCCGGACCACCCTTATCCCTTTCTGACATGCTATCTTGATAGTCACTCAGAGCCTGCTGCCCCTGCTGCACTTGAATACTACAAGGAGAGTCCTCTAGGCAGGTGCGCACCAATGCCCAAATAGGAAGGACGCACTCTCGAAGGAGCCCAGTAGCATGGGCACAGCGAAGGTCCTTCTCTAATTTATCCCAGCTCGGAACGGTGAAAGAGCCCGAGTGGAGAAACCATGGTGCCACACGATCTACTTCCTGCATAAAATGCCGTAAGACACGCTCGGGGATTTTCAACTCTCGTGCAGCCAAAAGCTCCTGTAGAGCACGGAGCAGCTGGGCGCTCGGGGAATTCCCCATATCAAAGCACTCTCGGGGGGGGGGGGGGGGGTCCGACCCTACCTCAACTACTGTGGTTCTGAACTCACCTCTAATGAGGTCGTCTCCGCCTTGTGCAAGAGTTCCCGGGTCTCGGCACCACTTGTCGCGCCGCAGTTGCCAGCAAGTACGACACGACCAGTCGGAGTTCTTCCAGCAGTAGTTTAATGAGGCACCTACAACAGTTACATGGCGAGAGACCTCGAACAGGAAATGCAAGCTGCTTTTATAGCCCCGGATAGGTGTGTCCCACAAGCGTGTCCCACAGGGATAGGTGGAGGGCCTGACTATGCATGTCCTGGGCGGATACACTAGGAGGCCTAGACCGCTCCCCACACAGCAAGTAGCAGATCACTTTCTGTGGAGGAGACTGATTTGTGATTTCGATTAGTGGATTAGTTCCCCACTGAACATCAACTAGATGTTAATCACCCTCCAGGAGTCCAGAAGCCATGGTTAAAACAGATAAGTTGAGGCATTCACCAATCAGTAGATATCTTGAAATATCCTCTAATTAGTTCAAAGCAAATCTAAGTACTTGCTAGGCAAAATCATAGTTCCCTCACAGTCACAGACAAACCAGACTAAGCTAGCAGACACAAAACAACAAGAACAAAAACAGCAGCAACAAAACTATTTCTATCACAGAAACATGTTTCTGAGGCAAAATTAAAAGAACTTTCATATTAAAATCATTTACTTCAACAAAGGAGGTGTGCTCAAAATTTATTAATCTCTCACTATATCAGAGAAATTATCAAAGGGCTGTGGTGGAATGTAAAGATGCTATGGAAATCTCTGAAATCCTGAAACATGGTCTAATATTTTATCCAATGCCCACTATGTAAGGTAGTATATGTGCAGATTACTATATAACTTAGATACTAAAATATACTTTTATGATTTGGTCATGATGAAGTAAGAAAATGTGATATCTTAAATCTTTGTCTTTAGCAAACATGCAGCAGAAAGCAGCTTCTCTTCTCAACCCAGTCAATGCACAATGTTAGCATGATCCACGTTATTTTATTATAAAGTCTTATAAATATAATGGCACTCTTCTATTTAAGATGCTTGTCTAAAAAGCCAATCGGTACATTTTTAATTCTCATAGGATTTTCACCATCTCTCGATTTATATAATAAAAGATTTCATTGGTGAGATAGAAATGTTAAACCCACAGTCAAGCTGTTTGCCTACAAAATTTAGTGCCTCTGTGTGCAAGAGCCCTTGATGATTAGGATTTCAAGGTCATATTGCAAAAGAGCAATTTGGGAGAGAAAATCATTCTGTTCTTTTTCAAAGCTTCACTTTATGCACTAACATAAAATGCATTTTCATAGTTTATCATTAATCTTTATTGGTTGCAGTAAACTGACAGAAGATTTGGTGTCACATGCTATGCTCTGTATCTAAGGATTTTTAAAAAAAGAATATGGGAAAGTTGCTGTAATATATGTGTATGATTAGATTAAATTATAAACATAATGTATGCCATTTTCATATATTTTCATCAAGAAGTCTGCAAAATTAAAATTATTTTAAGTAAGTTTTATTGTATTTCTACTCCATATGATATATATGTGCTTAAAACAGAAAATCAGTATGCATCTTTCTTTCAGTAATATATGTTTATTATGAAGATGTGCAAGTGTGGGTAGCATACGTTCAAGAAATAAATGTATTCTGAATGGAAAAATCATTGGGACCACGGACTGTGCAAAATCAGCCTATATATTGAGTTATGGTCTCATGACCTATAGCATATTAGGACCAGAGTTGGCATTTCAGATTATGCTTAGAAAATATCCTCCTTAAAATACTATGGAAGAAAATAGTTCATTTTGCTCTTGTGAAATATAGCAACTGCTCATATTTAAATAGTATAGAGATTTCTCAAAATTGTCAACTCAGGGATGTGCAAACAATTTCAAATTGAGAGCTAGTACATTTTACGTTACTATTTTTCCGGTATGCTCTCCCCTTTGTGGTATTCACATTCAGTGTACAATAGGCATATACCTTCACAAAATCTAGCTAAATCTAAAAAATGCTAATTATCTGGATAAAAACCTATAAAAACTAATATAAAATTAATTTTCTGCATTATATATAATACATGCATATTATATGTAGATTATATATATATATAATTATGGTTAAGATAATATCTTAATAGTTAAAATCATGGAACAACAGAATATCAAACGTGAAAGTTTTCCTAGAGAACATTTAGGCCAATCCTCTCATTTTGCAGATAGACAAACTAAGGCCCAGATGATGGAAATGACTTTGCCAGTATAAAAATGAATTTTGTCCCCTAATTTTCAACCTGATAGTGTTCAGAAGTAACGCACACAAACTGACCCTTAAACAGTCAAAGGAGAAAGTACTGACATAAGAGTACTACTGACATTTTCAAATAGTGGACATTTTCAAATGAAGGTACAGAAAGCACTGGAGAGGGAGGATTTCCTTTATGTGACATTTTCACTTTGTTTCCCTTATGGAAGCCTGGCTGATACTCCTCCTGGGATTTTCTTGGAGGTATAGAGATAAGGACAAAATGAGAATAAGAAGTTTAAGCTGCATGGTAAATGGATGCAGCAAAAGGAACAATTGATCACAGCACAGCACTTATTTTTAATACACAGATACATAAAAAGCTTAAAGGAGGCACATGATAGCATCGGAAAAGTCAAAAAAGGAGATGAAACACAATGATGTTATAAAGATGAATAGCAGTGCTACAAACCCAAGTAATAATAAAACTAACTATACTCTTAGATATTTGAAGAGGAAAATGAAGCAGTTTACAAAATTCTGGGCAGAGATACTGCCAGGGGCAATAACTAGGAAACTTAGTGGACTCAGATAACTGTAAAATTTAAAAATAGAGTTGTGAAAACCAAGAGAACAGAATAATAGAACTAATTTGGCTGGGCTTTTAGAGCATCTGGCAACTATACTAGTGCTCATACAGGAACCAAAAATCCACAATTGCTTCATGTGTACCCTGGTCTACTTGATAGAGAGTAAGTGTATTCATCAGGGTTCTCCAAAGGAGCAAAACTAATGAGATTTGCATACATATTGTCTCAGTCCATTTTATGTTGCTTATAACAAAATATCTGAGACTTCAGTAATTTATAAAGAAAATAAATATATTTCTTACAGTATGGAGGCCAAGAAGTCCAAAGTGAAGGAGCCACATCTGGTGAGAGTCTTCTTTCTGGTGATGAGTCTCTCCAGAGACCCAAGGTGGTACAGGACATCACATGGCGAGGGGACTGAGTGTGCTAGCTCAGGTCCCTCTTCTTATAAAACTACCAGTTCCACTCCTGTGATAACCCATTAATCCATTAACCCATTAATTCATTCATCTATGAATGGATTAATCAATTCATGAGGGCAGAGCCCTCATGACCCAATCATTTCTTAAAGGCCCCACCTCTCAATACTGCCACATGAGGAATTAAATTTCAACGTGAGTTTTGGAGAGGACAAACATTCAGACCATAGCAAATATAGAAATAAATATATAAGGAATAGGCTCACACAATTGTGAAGGTGGCCAAAATAAGCAGGATGAGTCAGCAGGCTGGAAACCCAGGAGAGTCAATACAGCAGTTCCAATATGAAGGCCAGCAGACTGGAGACCCAAGAGAGCTGATATTCCAGTTCTAGTCCAAAGGTCATTTGCTGCAATTCCAGGAAGAGCTGATATTGCAGGTGAAGCTGAAGGAAGTCTGCTGAAGAATTCTCTCTTTCTTTTGGAAGGCCAGTCTTTTTTGTTTTTCTATTCAGAACTTCAACTTCAACTGTGGATGAGGCACACTCACATTATGGAAAGCAATCTGCTTTACCAAACGTTCACTGATTGAAATGCTAACCTAATCCTAAACACCCTCACAGAAACACCCAGAATAATATTTAACCAAATATCTGGGCAACTTGAGACCCAGCCAAATTGACCATCACAGTAGGGCTAAAGGACAGAACTCTTTCTGAATAATTGCCTTCATTTATGTGTGATCTTGGATTGTAATAGGCCTCTGTTTATACCACTCGAAAATGGATACCCATACCAGATTCTCTCTTAAAACTCATATGGATAATGCCCAAATCCCTTTAATAACTAAAGAATAATGCTAATGAAAGGAAAATGGATTTTTTTAACTTGAAAAATAACAATCAATCTTAATATGGAAATTTAGACATAGAATAAGCCTGATGAGTCACAAAGACTTAATGTAATAAATAGAGTTCAAATTTTACTTCTTTAGCAGATTTCCACATTGAAAAGTAATTGCTAATATGATTTTGCTATTATTATTATGACTTGCTTGAGATGCTTCCTTTAACTGTGAAGCATTTACTTTGTTCTCTGCTATACTTCCCCTGAGGCTGTCTGTGGGTTTTTCTCGATTACAGTATCAAACCATTTGAGCTTGGTTTATGCAAAATGTCAATCACCAATAAAATTTTTTATTGCTTTGTCTATTTCTTCATTTTTGAAATGAGATAATTGTGTGCATTCTCTTAGGGCTGTTAATTAATGGTTACCCAGGTATATGTAACTTCTGAGAATAAATTTGTAATATATTTTATGTAAAAAGGAATGAATTGAAAACATTATAAACATATGCAATTTCATTCTTAGAAATAGAATTTTAATTACATTTTGAAAAACAAATTATTTTCTTGAGGGTAAGCTTTCCATTCTTTGTTTAGACTTTAGACCTTCAGTTTCTCTTGCATATACAGAATCTTTTATACTGAATATTTATTGTTTGTTATTGTTGAATAAACTTTTGTTGTAAATTAGATATCTGTTTATTCACTAAATAAAATTGAATGTACAGAAGTATTAAACAGGATTCTTTGAAACTAAAAGTGATTTTATGACATAATATTTTTGATATTTCAGTTATAAAACCGACTTGAATAGTAAATATCTAATATAGGCCTCCAGTCTATAACAAATTCTTGGTTAATAAATTTTTGGTATAGTTATCATCTACTTTATTAGTCAGTCTCCTGATAATTGTAGGGTATTGAAAACTCTGATAATCAGTGCAAATGTAATAAAAATTGGTTGCATAGTGAGGTTGCAAATCTTGCAAAAGATGCAAAATTTCGGGAAAGTTATGTTGGAAAACCACATGAATCTTATTGGGAAATTATTGAAAAATGAGGACAAATGAGGAACTGGATAAGTTAGAATAGCAAATCTACAAGATATGACACAATAGTTGCTGCAAAAAGAGTGTTTCCATTTCAAAAGATTAAGAGTTCCTTGGGAAAATATTTGTAGCATTAAATATTTTTGTCATAACATATTCCTTCTGATTGCCTTTTTGTCTGAAAGTGAGCGAAGATAGAGCTGAAACATATTAAGTTATCAGACGATATTATCTGGAAAATTATACTAAAAATTAAAAAAAAAATTATAAAACTAATTTTGCCAAAGGTAATGTTAAGTAAACTTATTTTTATAATTTTAGTTGTATTATTATTCTTACACATACCAACTGATTGTCAACCCTGGGTATAGGGTATATTAGAGAAAGGAGAGGCTTGAAATAGTACCTTTACTTTCCTTCAGATGAGATCACCATTTACCCATTTACAACCCGTTTTTGTATGTGAAAGGGAGAGTCAATTTTAACATTCCTTACTATGTATTGTTATAAATTTTTAAAAATAGAGACGCTATTGCAGCCGAGATATTGCTATCAAGAGAAAGCATTCTAAACTTTAAAGAATTTCTTGTGCTTTGTCAGTTTTAGAACCAGATCTTGAATAAAATCATAGTCCTTTTCTCTCTGTGTCACCCTCTAAAAATGTCTCTCTAAAAATGCTCACCATGAGCTGTTAAATCATTAAAACAAAGATATGTTACAAAATACAGAATATCATTTAATCTTAATTTGTTGCTGTTATTTTTAAAGAATGTGTATAAAAAATGTGTAAAAATCATGACTACAGTGGAAATACAGTTGTTTGTGAATATTAGTTAACTTTAGTATAGCTACAGGTTTATGTTCATCTAGATATCATAATATTCTACAATAAACTTATTTTTATAATCAGAAATAGACATTTATAATGACTTTCTTATAAATGTCTCATTGAAGAAATTGCAGGGATGTATCAGTTTAAATTTAGTTTATATCTGTGTGTATCTCTCTGTCATGTATGAGTGTATCAAATATACCTGTATGTGTATGTGTGTTTGTGTGTAAATGTTTGCCAATGCTCAGTTTATCTGAATCTTTCTTCTGTGGGGAGGGGAGTGGAAAGGTAGGATGAGAGGTATTTCCTGGGCTGTTTTGAATCTTCTTAACTAGAAGAGCAGAGACCCATTGGAAAGAAAATGAGTATTTGCCATCCTTTACTGCATAAGCATGGGGAGAAATGCATTTTGAAAAATCTGATTTATAGTAGGAATATTGTCTTGACCAAGATCTTTTGAGTTGATGATTGAAAAGGAGACATACCAAAACTTTTTTATGTAACTGTCTTAGTCCATTTTTGCTACTATAACAGAATACCACAGACTGGGTAATTTATAAAGAAAAGATATTTATTTGGTTCATGGTTCTGGAGGCTGGGAAGTCCCAGATTAAGGGGCTACATCTGGTGGGGACATTCTTGCTATGTCATAATATGGCAGAGGGCATTACATGGTGAAGAAGCCTGCATGTGAGACAAAGGAATTCAGGCCAAACTCATTCTTTTTATCAGGACCACACTCCCCTAATAATGGCATTAATACATTCATGAGCCCTTATGACCTAATCACATCTTAAAGGTCCCACCTCTTAATATCATCACAATATCAATAAAATTTCAATTTGAGTTTTAACAGGGACACTCAAACCATAGCAAACATAAGAGGAATTTTTCTAATTGAATAAAGTGAAATAGCATATGAGAAAAACTTGATTTTTTAATTATTTGATCTAATTTAATGAGTTAGAATGAAGTATATTTCCTTATATTATTTGTTGCTACCATGAATTGTAGATTTTCTTAATTATTAATAATAAACATATAGATTTTTTATTAATTATAGATTCTTGACATTGGAAATTTAAAATTGACTATAACAAGAAATTAACAACAATATATAAATTGATTTAAATTTTTGAAGAAAAACTTGATTTTAATAGCTCTTTTATAATAATCATGTAACATGATAGGTTTCTACCACTTTGTATTTACAGACTGTTACAGAATTCCTATGTATCTCATGGTGACTAAGCTTACCACATGAAGCATAAAAGAATTATTGTCAGAAATATTTCATTGTGAGATTTCTTCCAGGTAACTTTATAATTAGCAGGTAAGTAAGGAAAGCTACAAACATTGCTAAGTACCTAGAACTCATTTATGATCTAAACCTCCCTTCTTTACACACAGCTAGTTGAGTTCCCACTAAAGTCTGATTAGAATTACATTTTAGTTAGATAAAAAGAGGTATTGATAGGTGATTCCAGTATATTAATATATAGAAGAAATAACCTAATGTTCAGGACACTATTTCTGTAAGTTTCACTATATCAATCTGATTTGACTCTGTGGCTGCACTCTTTTAATTGCAATGTTAAGTTATTCATCTGGTGTCTTAACACTCCAGGATTAAGTCAGAAAAATCCACCAAGCTCTTTCTTACAGTTGGGAGCTCTTAACTTTGAGATCAAATATGAGATGAAAAGTTTTCCTTCTTTCCTATGTTAAAAATAGTCTATGCAAATGTGAGAGATGAAGTAAGAATGAACTATTTCAAGGGGATCTGAAACTTGATGAATAAAGGAGATATGGATTAGAGTAGGGGAGATAGTTAAAGAGATAGTGAAAGGACACAAAGCTATGTCATAAAAAGCAAATTTTGAATGTTCTCACCACAAAAAATGATACGTATTTGAGGCGATGGGTACGTTAGTTTGATTCAATCATTCCATATTGTATTAATAAACCATAATGTCACTTTGTACCCCATAAATATATACAATTGTAATTTGTCAATTTATATTAAAATTTGAGAAAGACGCAATTGCTGGAACAGGAGATATTTGACCTAAAGAAGTGACTACTCAGGAGACACATGATATTTGTCTTAAAATATTTTGAGATCTGTCATGTAGAGGAGGCGTTAGACTTGATCACCATCTCCCTAGTGAATCAAATTTAGACTAATGATGAGCATTTCAGTCAGAAGAACCAGGGTTTGCATTCCAGTACATTGGGATAGTTACTAAACTCTTCTGACCTTGGTTTTTTCACCTACAAAATGGGGAAATTTATTATATCTGCTGTATAGGCTTGTTTTGAAGATTAAAAGGAATCATCTTGCATAAAGGAAACTTCATGCCCCTTGAATAGCAACTCTCCATTTCCTCCTCCCTCACCCCTTAGTAACCACCACTCTACTTTCTGCTTCTACGTGTTTGACGTTAGATACCTCATATAAGTGGGATTATACGATATTTGTCCTTCTGTGACTGGTTTGTTTCACTTAATGTAACATCCTCCAGCTTCACCCACGTTGTAGCATATGGCAGGATCCCCTTCTTTTTTTAAGGATGAATAATATTCTGCCACATGTACAGTATACCACATTTTCTTCATCTATTTGTTCATCAGTGAGCATCTGGGTTGTTTTCGTCTCTTGGCTATTGTGAATAATGATGCTAGTTAACAATACTGTAGTGTACACTTACGAATTTGTTAAGAGGGTAGATCTCATGTTAAGTGTTCCTACAGCAATAAAAAATGTTCTGAATCTGGATTATGGTAATGTTTGCATAACTCTGTGATTTAACTAAAATTCATTTTACTACACACTTAAAAGGGTGAGTTTTATGAGATGTAAATTGTAACTCAATAAAGCTGTGTTTTTAAATAGTTGTCATTAAAAAAAGAAATCATCTATATAATTCTATTTGCATAGTGTCTTGAAAATAGTAAATGCTCAATAAATGTTAGCTAAGATAAGGAGGAGTCAAGGGCTATTTGAGAAGGTTAGTCTGACAGTTATACTCATTCATTAACTAATCATCAGAGACTATGTTAGGGTAAATAATGCCCTTCCCCCAAAGATGTCCATGGCATTCACAGAACCTATGAATATGTCACTTTAGATAGTAAAAGAGTCTTTGAAGATGTGATTAACTTAATGATATTGAGATGAAGACATTATCCTGGATTTCATGGGTGGTCCCAATGCAATAACAGGGTCCTTATAAGAGAGAGGCAGGAGGATCAGGATCAAAAAAAGGAGATATGATAATGGAAGCAGAGGTTGGAGTGATGTACTTTAAAGGGGCCATGAGCCAAAGAAAGCAGGTGGTTTCTAGAAGCTGGAAAAAGCAAGAAAATGCATTATCTTCTGAAGGCTCCGGAAGAAATTCAGCCCTGCCAACTCCTTCCTTTTCACCCAATGGGCTGCTTTTAAATTTTTAAATTTCTGACCTCTAAAACTTGTGTTGCTTTAAATCACTGAGTTTATGGTAATCTGTTATAGCAGCAATAAGAAACTAATACAGACACATACTATATCAGTCAGGGTCATTGCTGGAAATGACAGCACACACAGCTGGGTGATTTGAGAAGAGTTTAACAAAAGGTTTGTTTACAAAGGTATGATCAGAGTGAAGGAAAGCCATAAGATATAGTGAAATACACAGGAACTGATAGTATTTAAGAGTTTTAAAGAGAGAAAGAGGCAAGTAGACAGTCATTTGATAGGAGCTTTGGTCACTGATTGAAGGAAGCAGCCATCCTGCAGTGACCCTGCAGAGAGAGGTCCAGGGGAATAAATAACCTGACTCACTCTCCTCTCTCCTTCTAATCTCATGATACTGGGCCCAGTTGGCTGAATCTACCAGAATGACAGAGAACAAAAATGCCTTGTGGTGTACTCTATACAAATATACAACTATAGAGTATTCTATACTCTACTAGGGGAAGACAGAAAGAAAACAGATAAATAAAAATATATTACTATAAATTGAAGTGGCATGAAATGAAATTATATGTTGATGTGAGAAAAAATAAAATAAATAACAGAAACACAATGTAGTTTAGGCAATCAGGTAAACCTGTCTGAGGAGGGCATTTAAGAGAAGTCTAGAAAGATGAGGTGTTAGCTATACACAAAGTTTGGCATAGAGGAGGAAGGATAGTGCTACAGCCAGAAGGAATAATATCTATAAAGGATCTAAAAAGGAAAAAAAAAAAACTTTTTATGTTTCTGAAATTGAAAGCAGTCCTTTGTGGACAGAGAGCAAAGAACAGAGTGGCAAGAAATGATATGGTAGAAGTAGGCAAAGATCAGATCATATGGTGCCTTGTAAGCCATGATACAGAGTTTGAAATTTGTTCAAGATGTTATAGAAAGCCACTGAAGAGTTTTCAGCAGGATGATAAGAATAAGAAAATCATTAAGTCCTGAAGGTTGAATGAGAAACTGTCAAAGAAATCTAGGCATAAACGTGAGGGGACTTGCAGTCAGAGAAGTGGCAAGGATTCTAGCTACCATTCATCAGCTTCACCTATATGCCATGATCTGTGTGTGTGTGTGTGTGTGTGTGTGTGTGTGTGTGTTTCTTATTTCTTATTACACTGGTAGGTAATATCATTAATCCTAATTTGCCAATGAAGAAACAGACTCATGATTACAACTAAATAAAATTTATAAATTATAAATGGCATACCTAGAATTCATACTCAAGTGTGTTTGGTTCTAAAGTCAACATATTTCTGCTGTACCACACTGACTCCTCAAGGAAGAATAAAAAAAGAAGGGTTACAAAAGTGCAGGAGATATTTTGAAAAGAAATTGTTGAGACATGATGATGGATTGGGGTAGGGAAGGTGTGGGAAACCAATATTTACTGAGTTCCTAATGGGAGCAAGTTATCTTGCTAAGATTTAGCTTTAAACACTATTTTATTTAACCCTTACAACTCTTTGAGGTAGATATGATCACTCTTTTACAGACAGGTAAAATATAGCTCATGGAGCTAAAGTATATTGCCACCCCACACAGCTAGTAAGTAGCAGAGCCTAAGATTTCAATTAAAAAATATTTGATTCCAAGTTTATTTTCTTTACTTTAACATGCTACTTCACATGTGCTTATAGTACAGCCCCCTCTCTTGTATCCTTACCCTGTCATGGGGAGAGTAAGACAATAAATGAATTGACTGAAGAAAATTTAGAAAACATTGTTAGTAATTGCAAATATACAGAAGGCATTAAAATTTGTGAGTCTACTTTTTTGAATATTTGTAGTTAAAATCACAATTGCTCCCAAAATAATGACTCCCTTTTATTGTGCTTAAATAGGAATAAAACCGCTTGCACACATTAGGATGGTGATGAGAATGGGTGCTGTATGCTGGCAAAGATCCCATCGACATTATTCTGTAGTCCTCTCAGGAAAGAAGGATAGCATGTGTAGGCAAAGACGTACGTACTTGAAGACTCCCTCCATTAAACTTGTTCAAAATAACTCTCCTTCACCTTTACTAATTAAAGACTCATTTGGGTTATCAAGCTCCTTGTATAAAATGCAAATGGAGGGTTGTGCCTCATTTGTACCTTAATCGATTGTAATACCTCACTGAGGGCTTTGTAGCTCTGAAAAAAATGGGATCTCTACTTGAGGTGGAAAAAATTGTGGGAGGCACTTTTTATGTGGTGACAAAGGGTGGGAGTGAGGGTGTGCTTGGAAGGCCCGGGAGACAGCTAGAAAGCAGCATAAAGGCATAGAGGCACTGAAGTTTCAAATTGAGGGAACAGGAGAGCCACACAGAGGTGGAAGTGGCAAAGATAAATTTTGTCTAATTTACAGTAGCAACAATACACATGTCATTGAAACTGTGCTGTAGTTTGGAGAAGACTGAATTAGGAATTCTAAAGAAATTTTTGAAGCCTTTAAATATCAGCTTTGTCTAGGCTAATAGCCATTCCGTTAAGGCTTTCTGCTTTGGCTTCTTCAATAAGTCTACTACTACTACTAGATTAAACTAGCAGACAAGTGATAATGTCACCTATCTACCTTTGTCACAACATGCTTTGGGAAGAGAATTGATAGAGCAAGAGAGAAAAAAAAGGTCAAAGAGAAAAAGTAGACACAGATATGCATCCCTATTATCTCTTGTTAGCTTAGTCACCGTTTCTCAATTTATAATGAGAGGAATTTTCCTGTTCCTGGGGTTTGTAACATAATCCCCTCAAATATGGAGAATGCAGTTTGTTAAACTTCATGCTCAAGTGCTGGAGAAACATAAAGGACAGGGATGTTTCGAGTGTGTTTCACTGAAAAGGGGCCTTTCATATCGCAAATAAATTGTGATAAACGTGAACTACTTTAATTGAAAGGAAGTAATTTAGCAGCCAGGGTATTAGAAGACAGGAGAACCATATGAGCAAATACAAATTTGAGTGCTGTGATAAACTACCTCGTAAGTACCAATGAATTCACATATCTAAAGTAGAAGAATTATTTGAGTGGCAAAGAAATTTTTAAAACAATGGACAGGTAAATGTGGCAGGACAGGAAGACCTTGGATGTCAAGGTGTGGAATTTCTATTCCATAGTATAGGAAAGAGGGAATCAGTATAGGTTTTAAAATCAGGATGAGGGAGAGTGATGTGGTGCTATCAAGATAGAGGCTTGAGTTAATCCAGCCATGAAAAATAGGGTTATCATGGTAAATGTTGAAATGTAAAAGTATTGAGTAAATTTAAGAGATACTGCAAAAAGAGAAAAGTTCATGTCGAAACAAAAGTGAATTTGTTGTGGTTAAGAAGGAAAAGAAAAAAGTTTATAAAAGAAATCCTCCCAGATTGTGAGCCTGAGAAAGAGAAAAGAACGCATTGACAGTATGTGAAATGAAGAAATAGAGTAAGATTCTCTCCTGTTTGTGGCTATAGTTGCATTGCTCTGGCATCAAAAGACAACAAAAATATAGAGATAATTTGAGCAACGGGACATAAAGGAACACAAAAAGGATCGAAAATCAGGACTAGAAATGGAGATTTGAGGGTTGTACAGGGAACAGAGTTGCTGAGAGGATAAACTCAGTCATGTTCTCCCATTTCATAACTCTACATTTATATTAAGTTTGCAACGACTGCTTCGCTCTTGTGGATATATTGCTTTATCTGGTATAATTTCATTATGTTTACTTCCAAAATAGTCTGTAAACTTTCTGGAATATGGAATGTATTTTGTTTTGGTGGTTATGGTGATGATGTAGGGAATGTATATATAAACCACTTGGGATGGGGATCTGCCTAGTCAGATGCTAAACTGAGGTTTTCTACTAAAAATTTATTACTGAATCTTCGAGATTAGAAACGACTTGAATGTACAAATGCACTGATTTTTCACACTTATTCTTAAAATAATAACAACCTTTGTGCACTTTTTTATTGTACATGGCCTCATCCATTCAACTGCTTAGAAAACTCCAAAGTTTGATTTTATTCACCATCGCAAAATAAACTCATCATTTGACCTGCAGAATTCACTCCTCTGTTACTCAGCAGGGTATCCATATTGCTAACATACGGACCCTTTAATCACTATCTCCACCATGCTGGAATACAACTTGTGCAAGAGATGTTGGTGTCCTGGGGTAATGAATGGTGAAACAATCACAGTGGGAGTTTTGTTTTGTTTTGTGTTTTCGTTCACAGCACTGGTCTTATTCTCTTCATTAATTAGCAACATTTAACATTCTGCAAGCATCTGTGGCAATGCTAGCTGTTCTTCTCCTTGAAATCAGTCTATTTAGAATATGCAAGAGCATTTCATCTTAGAAGTGGAGCATACTAGTTCTTTTAGGCACTGAAAAAAAAGAAAATGAGTTATCTGTTTAGATAACTAATTATTAGTGAATAAAGCCTACATTATAAAGTTTAGGAATGTTTATGCAACATTAGTAGCAACTTCTAAGAGATATTTAGATGGCACTTTTAAGGTTGATATCTCAACCTTAATCTGAGTATGTTAATATAATAAAGGTAGAGATTTCTCTGGAAATTTGTGATTGCTTTAGCACCATTTTCAGAGCTAATTGGAGGAAGGGCTTTCATTTTTCTTTTTATAATTCACTTACATGATCACAATTTGAAACGAAAAATAGAAGGATGTTGTTGCTTTCTATTTTCCACATGATATAGTCTCCTTTCTCAAGCTATGAATTCATTGGTTGAAGTCATTATTTTTATATAAGACTAGAATTTTTAGTATAGTTCTTTCTCAAAATCATTATTTGAGTTTGTTTTTGTACAAAATGTAAGAAAATAAAATAGTTTCTATAATGGAATCTAACACTTCTTCTTGGTTTGGCAGGTTGGTTGGCTGTTCTGGTTTTGGCAACTAATATCATATTTATAGGAGAGAAATGATTTTGCTGACTCTGAATTATCATACATAAAATTATTTGTTGCAGATAGAATATACAATAAGTAAAAATTGTGAAAGAATTTGTCACTTTCCTACCTATTAACAAATAACTGACCTTATGTATCATAGTCCATATAACCATCACAGAATTGTATATAATTGAAATATTTTCTAAGTTTAATTACTAGTCAGCATTACAAAAGGAAATATTTATAAGTCAGTGTTCATGCTTTACTTTCCATGAGACCATGTAAATGAATGAGATTAAGTGGGAACATATCTTTTGGTAACATCATTTTTGAGTGTGCTCTTTTCTTAACATGTGATTATATATTCACTGTGCCCCCTTTAAAGAAACAAATGTAGCTCACAATAACCAGATTAATTTTCATTTGGTGGAAAGTGTTGTATTTGAGGGAAACATGGTTTTGCTTTTATTATTTTCTGAATTTTATGGCAAATAGCCCTGGAATTTAGTAGTTCAAAACTATTGCTTTCTGACTCACGTGGATTTTCATAAGAAACACTGTGAACATGACTGTGACATTACAAAGTAATACTCACTATGTTAAATAATTCATTGCTCAGTTCAGTGCATAAATTTAAAGTTGACATTCTCTTTTATAATATGCTCACAGCGTGAACAAAAATTGTGAGAAAGAGAACATTCATATGAAAGCAAAGAATAAACAAGAGTGGAATACGAAGAAATCTACTTTCAAAAAAGTAGTTCATATAAATGCTGCTATTTGTTGTACACTTCATCAAAATGACAAATTGCTACTATTATTTCTGAATTCAAGTGATAGCTAATGAACAATTTTACTGCTTTTACCAAAGGTTAAACTTTATTTTTAACTAAGAAAATATTGGATTCTATCTTTTCAGAGTACTCCATGAGCTTTGCTTCATAGTATAGCTGTTTAAAAGGTGAATATTTTTAGTTCAATAATTAAAGTATTAAGCTTGTTTATAGTCTTTATTGCATTATATTGTATACCTTTTCATAATAATATTTCACACTATGAAGTGTAAACTCTCCTTATTTAAAACAGTAGTAATATGCTCCTTTGAGTCCCCTCAGAAATCATAACATTGGGCCCATAGAGAAGGAAATATAATTCTATAATATTACTTGCCTCTAACAAACAAAACTTACATAATTGTAGTGTCATAAAGGCTGCTTATTGGTTTTCAGTTAGAATATATCTATAGACAGAGAAAGAAATATTTAGTTATAACTACAGACCAGAATGTAAATGGTATCAAAATAAACATCAATATTGACAATACAAAGTAAATTACAGCTGACAGAAAATGGGAGATGTGAGATGGGAAGAAACAATGGAGAAAAGATTAGAGCTCTGATATTCTTTCTTACATTGTATGGAGTTGAAAGAACTGTCTAAAGTTTAAAGAAGCAGCAAATATGTATTAAGAATTATAAAAGTAACTGGTAGAAAAAATGCAAATAATAATACAACTATCAAGAATTGGAAGTGGAAAGAAAAAGAGATGGGAATAGTGCTATTGATCTAAGTCTCTATTTTCCATAGCATAGAATCAACAGATAGTGTCAAGAAATAATTATGTGAATGCATTTAGAGTGCAGAGGTAACTGTTAAAAGAACTATACCCAGAATTGACTAAAAATGGTTTCCTTTGGGGAGTAAGAATATAGGTGTGAACTGATTTTCCATTACAACTTAATCTGTGTTATATATCATTTTGTAACATGCCTTTAATACATGAAAAGAAAAATTAAATAAAATAAACTGAAAAATAAAATAGAAGTGAAAATAATGATAACTAAGGTTTATTGGGAACATACTATGTGACAGATATTTAAATATATTTATGATTTAATCTTCTCAGTAATACTATGAGTTAGTTACTATTATTACCTCCATTTTATATGTTATAGAAATGAAGCTTAGAGAAAAGATCAGCTAAGAAATAGTAAAGCCAGGACTTAAATCTCCAAGGCTCAGAGCTGTCAAACGTCGCATTATATTGCCTTTCCTCCACTATTATCATTATATGTTTGCCAGACCCCTGATTTACTCAGTGTGGTGGATGGAATTTTGACCCATGTGACAATTATCCCTTGTGTTACTCCTGTGGTTATGCTGTAAGTACATGGCACAAGGGACTTTGAAGATGTAATTTAAATTACCATTCAGTTGATCTTAAAATAGAGAGATTATTTTCCATTATTCAGTGGGCCCAATTCAATCACATGAGCCATTAAAAACAGAAGAGGAAGTCAGAAGAGATAGAGTAGAAGGGTTAGTTAGAGATATTTGAAGCATGAAAACAACTCAATGTGTCATTGCTAGCTTGAAGACGAAGAGGCAACGTGGAAAACATGAGAAGGAAATAAATCCTGTTGGCGGCCAGTGAGCTTGGAAGATCCCAAACTCCAGATCTGCATTGCAATCCTGGTCAATACCTTGATTTCAACCTTGTAAGACCTAAACAAAAAATCCAGCCAGTCTGGGTTGGACTTCACAGAGCAGTGAGTTAATAAATGGGTGTTAGTTTAAGCCACTGAATTAGTAGGTAATTTGTTATGTCACTGATAGAAAAATAATATAGCTAGGTATATTTTATTATAATTTTAGATTACAATGAATATCTTATTACATATTAACATTTATTTCAGGCTTTTCATCCTTCAGCTGTTTACCTTTATGTTCATAATACTTTTAAGCAGCAGGTCAAACTGATAAGCTTACAACATTTTTGTTTTATTTTATATTGTTCTTAAATTCTTATCTACTGAACCACATATGAATTAACAATCTCTTTTAGGGTTCAGTGGGATAAAATATTCCCTAGATTTTAATATTTATTTCATGCTTAATGTGCTAGAAATTGTTGGGGAAGCAGCAGCCATTGCAGGACCTGCTGCCATCTCTGGGATTGCCCAGTCAGTGCTCTGGGCCTGGAATATTTCCCTATGTGGGAACCAAGTGCTGAGCTGTCACTTGGCCCCAGATTCTTCTTCCTTGTTAGGAGACCTTCCCCTGCTCTGAGTATACAGTGAAATTCTTTGTATTGGTTAAGCATGTGTGTTATATGGTCTCTGACCAGCCACACCAGTATATTTGACACACTGAAGGATGGGCATTGTGTCTTCAAGAGGGATGCATGAGGTCCACCCCAGGGAGGGACCCTCTGGCCATGGGAAAATGGCACACACTACAAACACTAATCTTGCTGTGTCTCTTCTCCATTTTATGAGTAGAGCATCATTCCATCCAGTGCCTGGTATGTTGAGTCTGTCTTGGAGACTCCAAACCCATAGAAGATGCAGTAGGCTGAGGTCTGTGGACTCCTATGTCCAGTGGTTGACATTGTTATGACCTTTGCTATCTTCCACACTGTGAGAGTCCTCATTTGGGATTGGTCTCTGAATCTGCCTGCTTGACAGAAATGTTTTTTATTTGATGAAAGATTAATGGGAGGGAGGGAGCCAAGATGGCAGACTAGAAGCAGCCTGAACTTGCTGCTGTCATGGAGAGGATCAAAAGTTGTCGGTGGATGTTCACTTGCAGATAGATCTTCTTGGAGAGAGCATGTGACCCATCAGAGAAGTGACTGGAGACACCTAAAGAGGGAAGGGAGAGGTGGGGTGATATACTTGGCAATATTGGAAGGTACTTGGGGGGAAGCATCCACACATAGGGAAGGGTTAAAGGAGAGATCCCTGGTGCTCTACACTCCCCTAGTGGACACTTCAACTCAAGCTGTGAGGGGGCTCCCTCACCACAACAGGCCTCCAAACTGATCAGGGAGCTGCTTGGGGACTGTGCAGCAGCATTGCATCAGAGAACAGGCACAGTAGGGTCCCTCCAGCTTCTGGTGTCAGGTTGCTATGACAGATGCCACTCTGTGCTCTCAGCCCAGAGAACCCAGTCTGCAGAAGGGCAGACTCCACTGCAGCCAACTCCTCATTACTCTGGCCAGGTCAGAGAGGGAGCAGGGAGGGCAGATACTCTCACATGCACTGTTGCTGGGTGGCCTGGGAACCAATCCACCATTCTGAACAAATATCCCCCAGCATTCATATGGAATGCGACAACCACAGGGAAATGAGATGACACAAGAGAACAGCTGCATTGCACTTTCCCAGCGTATCCACTCCGCTCACACTGGATCAATCCTTCAAAGTAGAACACAAAAGCACTATCTAAGGACCTCTCCTGAAAAGAACAGACGTGCTGCAAAACTATCAGCCCTGAGTTGGGAGAAGAGGTTTAGGATAAAAAGAAACCAGCAAAAGAATTCTGGCAACATGAAAAACAAGCCAGTTCAATACCCACAAAGGATCATGGTAGATACATAGCAATAGACTCCAAACAAAAGGAAAGTTTCAAAATGTAAGAAATGGAATTCAGAATACGGATGGAAAACAAGATGAATAAGATTGAAGAGTAAGACAAAAATCAACACAAAATAAAACCCCCAAAATATTTCTGGATGTGAGTAAAAATATGAAAAACTCACTAAAGAGATAAACATAAGAAAGGATATAACAGAACTTACAGAAATGAAAGAGTCCTTTAGGGAATTACAAAATACAACAGAAAACTTCAACAATAGGCTAGAACAAGCAGAGAAAAGAATATCAGAGCTTGAAGAAAAGGCTTCAAACCCAGTCAGTCAAAGATACAGAAAAAAGGATAAAGAATAAGCAATCACTCAGAGAAATATGAGACGACGGGAAATGAGTCAAGATACAAATTATAAGTATCCCTGAGGGAGAAGAAGAAAAAGCAAAGCACATAGAAAACCTATTCAAGGAAATTATTGAGGGGAACTTCCCTGGTCATCACTTATAAAACAATACCAGAAGAAGGAAACCAAAACAAGAAGGTATCCTCTAATATGATGAACAGAGCAGTATCCCACACATCAGTACTAACGCTGAACATGAATGGTCTTAATTTCACAATTTAAAGACATAGACTTGTCAAATGGATGAAAAAACACACCCCATGTATACACTGTCTATAAGAAACACTACTAACTCACAAGAACTCACACATACTCAAGGTCAAAAGATGAAAAAAAAAATCCATTAAAATGGAAACCAAAAGTGAGCAAGTGTAGCCATTCTCATATCAAATAAAATAGACTTTAAATTAATTATGGTTAAAAAAGACAAAAATTCTCATTGTATAATAAAAAAGGGATAAATTCAGCAAGAAGACTTAATAATTTTAAGTATATATGTACCTAATAAAGGAGCTCCCAGATTGATAAAGCAAATTCTACTAGATCTAAGCAAAGAAATAAACAGTAGCATCACAATTCCCTGAGACTTCAACACCCCACTGACAGAACTGTATAGATCGTTGAAGCAGAAAATGAATAAAGAAATACTGGACTTAAACAGGACTCTAGAACAAGTGGACCTAACAGACATTTACAGAACATTCTACACAAAAACTACTAAATATACCTTCTTCTCCTCAGCATGTGGGACATTCTCCAAGACAGATCATATGCCACAAAACAAATCTTGGCAAATTCAAAAAGAGCAAATTTATACCATGTGTCTTCTCAGACCACAGTGGAATAAAACTGCAAATAAACTCCAAGATAACACTCAAATATACAAAAACTCATAGAAATTAAACAACCTGCTGCTGAACAATCCTTGGGTCAGTGATGAAATTAAGATAGAAATCAAAAGATTCCTAGAACCAAATCACAAAATGGGACAGAAGTTTCAAAGTCTATGGGATACAGAAAAAGCAGTCCTAAAAGGAAAGTTCATAGCCTTAAATGCCTACATCAAAAAGACAGAAAGATCACAAATTAACAACCTAATGTCACATCTCAAGGAACTAGAAAAAGAAGAATGAACCAAAACCAAAGCCAGCATAAGAAAAAAAGTAACAAAGCTCAGAGCAGAATTAAATGAAATGGAAACCAAGAGCACAATATAAAGTATCAGTGAAACAAAAAGTTGCTTCTTTGAAAGGATAAACAAAATTGATAGACTATTAGCCAGATAACCAGAAATAGAAGAGAAAGGACTCAAATAAGCTCAGTGAGAAATGAAAAAGGAGACATTACAATTGATACAGCAGAAATACAAAATATTATCTGTGAATACTATGAAAACCTCTACACAAACAAATTAGAAAAACTAGAGGAAATGGATAAATTCCTGGAAAGACACATCTCCTGAACAGACAAAATAACAAGTAGTGAGATTGAAGCAGTAATAAACAACCCTCCCCCAACCAAAAAAAAAAAAAAAAAAAGCTGCAGACAAGATGGATTCACAGCCAAATATTACCAGACCTATAAAGAAGAACTGGGACCTATCCTCAAGAGAATTATTTCATAACATTGAGATTGAGGGAATCCTCCCTAACTCATTCTATGAAGCCAGTGTCACCTCGATACAAAAGCCAGGATAGGGCACAACAAAAACAGAAAACTACAGACCAATATTCCTTATGAAAATAGATTAAAAAATCCTCTACAAAATACTAACAGTCCAAATTCAATAACATCAAAATAATAATTCTCCATGATCAAGTGGGTTCTATTCCAGGAATGCAAGGATGGTTTAACATATGCAAATCAATAGTTGTGATTTACCACATAAACAGAAACAAAAACAAAGACCATATGATCATCTCAATAGATGCAGAAAAAGAATTTGATAAAATCCAACACCCTTTCATGAATAAAACCCTCAACAAACTAGGCATAGAAGGAACATACTTCAAAATAATGAAAGCCATATGCGACAAATCCATGGCCAACATCATACTGGATGGGGAAAAGTTGAATGCATTTCCCATAAGATGTGGAACAAGACAATGGTGCCCACTGTCACCATTTCTATTCAACATAGTATTAGAAGTCATAGCCAGATCAAGCAGGCAAGAGAAAGAATTAAAGAGAATCCAAATCAGGAAAGAGGATGTCAAACTATTTCTGTTTGCTAACCATATGATCTATTATCTAGAAAACCATAAAGACTTCATCAAAAGACTCCTAGAATTGATAAATAAATTCAGCAGTCTCCAGTTACAAAATCAACGTGGACAAATTAGTAGCATTGCTATTTACTAATAATAGTCAGGCTGAGAATCAAATGAAGAACTCAATAGCTTTCACAATAGTTACAAAGAAAATAAAATACCTAGAAATATACTTAACTCAGAAGGTGAAAGATTTCTACATGGAGAACTACACAACACTGATGAAAGAAATTGCAGAGGACACAGACAAATAGAAAAATGTCCCATGGTCATGCATTGGCAGAATCAACATGATTAAAATGTGTATACTGCCCAAAGTGATTTACAGATTCAACAAAATTTTAATCAAAACACCAATTTCATATTTCACAGATCTAGAAAAAAAAGCCTAAGCTTCATTTGGAACCAAAGAAGAGCTGAAATACCCAAAGCAATCTTTAGCATAAAGAACAAATGTGGAGGCATCACATTTCCTGATTTAAAATTCTACTATAAAATTATATTAACCTAAATAGCATTGTACTTGTGTAGAAGTAGAGACATAGACCAATATAATAAGATAGACAATCCAGAAATAAAAATATATAGCTATGACCAACTGATCTTCAACAAAGTATACAACAACACACACTGAGGAAAGGAAGCTCTATTCAATAAATGGTGCTGAAAAAATTGGATAGTCACATGTAAAAGAATGAAACAGGACTCCTACCTTGCCATTTACAAACATTAATTCGAGATGAATAAAAGACTTAAATGTAAGTAATGAAATCATAAAAATTCTAGAAGAAAATGTAGCAAAAATTCTCTTCTAGACATCAGGCTAGGGAAAGAATTTATGATTAAGATCCCAAAGGCAAATACAGCAACAATAAAAATAAATAAATTGAACTTAATTAAGTTAAAAATCTTCTACACAGGAAAGGAAATAATCAACAGTGAATAGACAACTGACAGAATGAGAAAAAATATTCACAAACTGTATATCTGAAAAAGGACTAATATCCAGAATCTATGAAGATCTCAAATAAATCAGCAAGAAAAATATTAAAAAAACCACCAAAAATTGGGCAAAAAGACATGACCAGAAGTTTTTTCAAAGGAATATAGAGAAATGGCCAACAAACATATGAAAAAAATGCTCAATATCTCTAACCTTCAGGGAAATGCAAATTAAAAGTACAATGAGATACCACCTTACCCCTATCAGAATGGCCACTATTAAAAAGTCAAAAAAACATAGATCTTGGTGTGAATGCAGAGAGAAAAGAACACATATACACTGTTAGTGGGACTACAAATTAATAGAAACTCAATGGAAAACAATATGGATATTCCACACAGAACTAAAAATAGACCTACCATTCGATCCAGCAATCCTACTGCTGGGTATATACCCAAAGGAAACAAAGTCATTTAATCAAAAACATTAATATACCTACACTCAACAATTGCAAAGATGTGGAATCAACCTAAGTGCCCATCAGTTCATGATTGGATAAAGAAAATATGGTATATACTAATATATACCATGGAGTACTGCTCAGCCATAAAAAGGAATGAAATAATGTCATTTGCAGCAACATGGATGGAACTGGAGACCAATGACCTAAGTGAAGTATAATATCTCAGGAACGGAAAACTAAACACTGTACGTTTTCACTTATAAGTGGGAACTAAACAATGGATACACAGAGGCATAAGAGATATAAAGGGCACTGGAAAGCAAAAAGGGGGGAGGAAGGAAGGGGATGAGGGATAAAAACTTACCTATTGGGTAAAATGAACACTATTCAGGTGACAGGCACACCGAAATCCCTGGCTTAAGCATTATAAGTACCCCCTTAACATTTTGAATTAAATAATAGTCAATAAAGATAATGACCCTACCTGGAAAATCCCTTTCCCTAAATAGCAGTGATGTCATCAAAGAGAATGTACAGAAGGGAATGAAAATAACTTGAACTGAGTTCACAATACAGGGAATTCAGTGTATTTCAATCACTTTTGCTCTGCCAATGAATGAATAATGGAGAGTGCTTCTGGAAGTGGGGGAAAGGTGGTTGCAAAATTTAGAGGACAGAACAAATCAGAACTCAGTTTTAAAACAGGAAGAAACTTGCTTCAGGCTTAATGCCATGCTAGGTCCATATTACATACATCATTAATATTTACATTGTCATTAGAGAGGCCAAGATGGGAGGCAGGACAGAATAGTGGAAATAAGAGTACAGACTAATTCCAGTCCAGAAGCTTGATTATCATTGTTTAGTAACTAAGTAAGTTGTAGTGCAGAAAACCTGAGCCATTCTGACCCATAATTAGATTAGGGTTGAATTAGAAAATAATAGAAGCAGAGAGTAAAATGGTGGCTGGGGGGTGGGGGTATTGAGGTGATGTTACTCCAAAGATACAAAATTTCTGTTAGACAAGAGGAATAAATTCAAGAGACCTATTGTGCATCAGTGTGAATATAATTAATATATTGTATATTCAAAAACTGCTAGGAGAGTAGATTTCAAATGTTTTCACCACAAAAAAGATAAGTATGTGTGGTAATACATATGGTAAATAGCTTGATTTTGCTATTCCACAATGCATATATATATCAACACATCATGTTGTATTTCCATAAACATATACAATTTTATTTGTCAATTTGCAAAAAAAAAATAATTCTGTATAAAATTCATCTGTTCATAGTTTGATATTTCATAGTTTATTGTTTTTCTTTTGACAAGACCCAGTTGTCTTAAATGGCACAGTTAATATATTGACATTCTTTTTTAATATAGTAAATTTTAGTTTTAAAAATGAAACAATATTTGTCATATACATCTAATCATCCTCTGCTCCAATATAAGCTCTCAAATTTGTCTAAACCCTTAGAGTTCCCAATAGAAATGGAAATTTTCTTGCCTTTGTCACTGCTATAGATGATACCTCCTGCCACTGGCATTGCTTCCTTGTGATGGACACTGAAAGTTCAACTATGAAAAGTCCACCATGTGTTGAAACAGCTCTATTAAAGTAGAAGGAATTTCTTTAATAGCACACACATTTGGTGTACTACTGTGGTCTGATTGTGTCCTTTTAAAATTTGTGTTGAAAACCAATCCCTATTGATGGTATTAAGAAGTGGGCCTCTTGGAGATAATTAGATCATAAGGGCTCCACCCTCATAAATGGAATATTAATCCCTAATTAAGCCCTTATAAAAAGGCTTAAGGGATTCTGTTTCTCCTTCCTCCATGTGAGGAAACAGTAACAAGACACTACCTTTGTAGTCTAAGGTATTTTGTTATAGCAAATAGAATTGATTAAGGTATTCCCTAACAATCCCATAGTTCTTTTTTTTTATTGTTATTTCAGCGTATTGTGGGGGTACAAAAGTTTAGGTTACATATATTGCCCTTGCCCCCCCACCCCCCTGAGTCAGAGCTTCAAACATGTCCATCCCCTAGACAGTGCGCATCGCACTCATTATGTATGTATACACCCATCCGTTCCCCCACCCACATCTACCTGACACCCAATCAATGTTATTCCTAAATGTACTCTTAGGTGATGATCAGTGAAACCAATTTGATGGTGAGTACATGTGATGCTTATTTTTCCATTCTTGGGATACTTCACTTAGTAGAATGGGTTCCAACTCTATCCAGGAAAATACAAGAGGTGCTATATCACCATTGTTTCTTATAGCTGAGTAGTACTCCATGGTATACATATGCCACATTTTATTAATCCACTCATGTATTGATGGACACTTGGGTTATTTCCACATCTTCTCAATTGTGAATTGTGCTGCTATAAACATTTGGGAGCAGTTTGAAAGCACCACTTCTGCTTCTATTACATCCTCCTATTTCTGAATAATCAAACATGAGTATCTAGGGGGCTGGCCAGAGGAATAATATCTAATCCTCTGTGCTATCCTTCAAAGAGCCCTACTGTGGAAGCACACCAGTATCACAGCCAAAACCTACCCACCTGCCTCTGTTGCTTATCATCCTCAGCTCCTCCTAGAATCCTGCAATCAGCTTATTAGCCATGAGGCTTGTGTTTCACTTTGAAGATTTGATACATGTGGTGAAACTTTATCAACATGATTTTCAGTGTCCATTCCCTAAAATTATTTCAAGTAACATACTAAATTGCATATGAAATACATTATGGACTATTTATATAGGTGTAGGACCTAGATATCAGGTTCCTTTCCAACTCCCCAAGTGATTATTAGGCCCAGTGAACTTTGAGAATCATGCCTCTAATTAAGACAGTTCTTCTCAAATTTAAGATTTTCTTAAAATACAGATCTTGATTCAGTAGGTCCTTGGCAAGGACTGATATTATGCAATTCTACCAACCTCCTATATAATGCCAATTCTGCTGGTCTGTTGGTCACACTTTAAGTAGTAAAGAGCTCAGTCAGTATGTCTAGATTTCAGACGTCAGTATTAATTGGCAGAACCTAGGTCTCTATTGTTATTAATTTCCCCTTCTCCATGTTTCCGCGTGGCAGTGTTCATTTCCAGTAGAATTAGAGTATTAGAAGGTAGCTTCTATCCTTCCTTTCAATCTTATTCAGATTATCCCAAGGATGAAAGAGTAATTTATCTTATTGGTGAGATTGGAAAGAGAATCCAAACATGCTTGCCTGAACTAATGTTCATTTGTTTTTTCTCATTTGGAATAGTCTTCCCTTGGAATCTGAGATTCTCATGTATGTGATAAATGGCTGTGGATTCTAGTGACAGTGTAGATATTAACTCTGACAGGGGGCCAGATTCTGGCCTCAACTACATTCTCAAAACAAACTTTACCAGTGATTATTTATTTGACAATTTGATATTCTATCTGACCCTTGTGTTTATATTTCTCAATTAATTGCATGCTTGGAATATGCAAAATTTACTGGAAATCAGGGACATTTTTTACATATGAACATGAAAAAAGGAAATATAAATCAATAGCAAGGAAGAGCAAAGTGTGGAGAGTACCAGTACACTTGTATGTGTATACACATATTTTTTCTTACTGATCTTTATTAAAAATTGAAGTAATTCTTTAGCTCAGTCTTTTTGACTTTTTCCTTACTTTTTAAAAAATTCTTACATTTCAGAACTGTTTATTTTGTTTTGTTTTGTTTTGTTTTACTTTAGTTAGCCTGTGCTAATAGTATATAGGGCTTGTAAGGCAAAATTTGCTGGTGTGAGTGCTGTATAATTCAGTTGTCTTTATATAAAACTGTTTTACAACTTTTGCCCTAACCCTGAATAACTAAGTCCCAAATAAGGGTCATGGGTCGTAATCAGATCATGGTGATTGAAAATTCTTCATCATTTTATTTAAAAGGTGTGCAGTTTATGTTTTTGCATCATTTTATTATGTCCTTTAAGTTTGTGGTCCCCAACCCGGGCCATAGACTGGTACTGGTCCGTGGCCTGTTAGGATCCAGGCTGCACATCAGGAGGGGTGAGCTGCGGGCAAGTGAGCTAAGCTTCATCTGTATTTACAGCTGCTCCCCATCGCTCTCATCACTGCCTAAGCTCCACCTCTTTTCAGATCAGTGGAGGCATTAGTTCTAGGAAAACAAGCTGAGGGCTCCCACTGATTCTGTGTTATGGTGAGTTGTAGAATTATTTCATTATGAATTACAATTTAATAATAATATAAATAAAGTACACAATAAATATGATGCACCTGAATCATCCTCAAACCATCCCCCTCTCTGGTCTGTGGAAAAATTGTCTTCAATGAAACCGGTCCCTGGTGCCAAAAAGGTTGGGTACTGCTGCATTAAGTCATAATATTTAGTAGACTTAATTTTATTCTATTTAAATCAATAGGTTAATGAAGAACTGGGCTTTGCTTCCATTTTTGAATACCTCTCAGACATCATTTATAAGTAGCAATGGAAAATTATCTTAACTCACTAATAATTTTTTCTCTGATTTTCAGAAAAGAACCAACACACACTTGTGCACAGATGTCTCAGGGATCAGAAGATTCAATCGCTAAAAAGTCACAACTCCAAACCTGTGCTTTCTGACCATAAACAAATGGACTGAAACTGCCTGTACTGAGAAATATATACATTGTTTTAAATGCTACATTTCAGTTGTATCCTTTTATTTGGCAATCATTAATTAGCTATTACCTCAGAATTCATACGAATGTTTTAGCATTTTGCAGTAGATGTTTCTATGACGACTAGCAGATAACATTTAATTTTATAAACCTAGGTGAGTCTAAGACATGTGTATAAATTTGGAAAACATTCCACTTGACTCACCACAAAATAGTCTATGGTTTAATTTATTTTTGTCTACATTTTTTTCCCTGCAGAAAGACTTTCTGAGATCTCTTAGGCCTTTATCATATGTGTATTGAAAAAAAAAAACCCTAAATATTATGTACAAAAGGAGAAATGAGGAGCATTACTTAAGTGAGATTTTTCTTCAGGAAAGACACTGTGCTTGACGTCAAGGAAGGGGCATGGGAAGAGTACCATGTCTATGCAGTAAGTTTTTTACCTGAATTTCAAAAGGAAATTTTAAAATGCAGAATTACCACTTAAAAGAGTATCTTGAAATTCAGGAATACACTAAGGTCATTTGTGTCAATTAGAGCAAGTTCTTCAAGTGCTCTTTAAAGCATTTCTATGACTGTTTTGCTTCAGCTTCACCTTGGGAATCTTTATTCCTGTCTTTGTGGAAAAGCGTTGTATTAGACAATGATTCTTAAGGGCAAGGACATTGTTGCAGAAGAAAGATTCGCCTGGGGAGCTCATTGAGACGCTACCACTGTAGGAGTTTTAGAGCATGGCAGATTAGGTGTAAAACGAAAAAAACCTATCTTGTGCCAAGTGTAAGAAATTGGTTAAATAATTCTCATCAAACCTAAGCCTGTAATTTGTAAGTTTGTTTGAATTAGAGCAAAAATATGTCATCTTCTTCAGCAATCCACACCCCCTGCATTTCTAAATTCAAAGCATTGAAACAAGTGTTGTTCTTGCTCCTATATTTTCCACCTAGAATCATGGGGTTTTTTTCTTGAAATAACAGCATGTACTTTGAATGCAGTTGTATTTAGAACTTAGTGGATATTTTCCAGTCTATATATTTTGTAATTACCATTTTTTTCAAAGAATCACAAAAGGTGTTTTGTAAAGGTGCATTAAGGCTTCTCCCCAGTCTAACTGACTAACATCATCTTTGCAGAAAACTCTGCCTGTGTTTAAGAGGGGATTATAATGAGAAAACATTTTACTACTAGCCAATACCTAGGAGTTTCATATACTTTTATGTATATCTTAGCAGGAATGATACATTTTAAAAATTTTGTTCTCACTTATAGGAGAGCGTGGCTGGTAGAATGGGGAATAATGAACGAAATATGCCTCTTACAGAGTGATGAGAAATGCTAATTTAGCTATATAAGATGAGATAAGAGGCCACCTCTCTTATATGTTTTTTCCTACTAATTTGGATTGATATTCGTTTTTAAAATAGATAACCCTTCACTTTTTCATTATAATTCCCACTTGGCCTTAGAATCACATAAGAGACTCAAATAACTTTTCCAATTAACTACAAAGTATTTTCCTAGTATATGCTAATATTTAGCCCATGTTTTTACAGACCTTTATTTTTTTCAGATCAGTGATTTAACTCTTTCTTTTTGAGAGATAAATAAAAAGAATGCTTCTTTCCATATAGTTAATACATGACTCTATGGCAAGATTTCCCAAACTTTGTTCAGTGGGCTAACAATGTGTTTCTAAGAAAGGGAGAAACATTGCATGACAGAGTTAAACAGTTCTTTAGCACAGACTACTTAAAGCATTTAGGATGCTACTGAGTATTTTGCGGAGGGCTATAATACATGGCATGCAATCCTTCTCTTTTTTTCTTGGAAGGTATGTTAATATTTGGGGGGTCACTAATGTACCAGGGAGCAATCAGCTCATTAATAACAAGGCATGAAGACAATATGTCTTAGTTTATTTGATCTTGTAGTTTTTTTATCTGTTTGTTTTACTTCTGGTTTTGCAACAGTCATTGAAGAACCAAAGTAACTCAGGAGAGGTCTACTTAAACAGAATTTGTAGGCAGCATTAATGCCAATTTGTCTTGTTTTGCTTGAGTCCTGGTAGTTTATCTCCACACTTAGCCCTCCTACATTATAACATTTCTTTAAAAATGGTTTGAGAAACATCTAGGACATATGTAAGAGAATACCGAATCTATGAAACTTCAGTATTAGGTGTAGTACAAATATATGAGAATCATAGATTTGAAAATCACTCATCTTTGTTAAGAATTTAAAATCTAATATATTAATGATTGTGCCAAAAGGAGAAGGTTATATGGTGGTAAATTAATTAAACCCAATATTTGGGCAACTTGTTCCCTTAGTGTGGCCATCAAAAATGCCTCCTTTGAGTATTTTTATGGAACTTTCTTTGATAGTCTTTTTGTATCCTCACTTCTTTACATTTCTATCTGGAGTAGTTCATTTTGAATAACTGCTGCTTCTGCTTGCAATTTTGTTTATGTGCTTACTTCTGCTCATTTGAATCTCTGAACATCTGGAAGAGATAATTTTTAAAATCCTATAATCATTTGGTTCTATTGTAATACTCCAAGTCACCTAATTTCATCCATAGTGTAGAGAAGGGTGCTTGATGAGAGAAATGTGAAATAATTTCTAGGTCAAATGCCTATAACTTTCTCTATTGTCATCCTTCCTTTGGCAGGCAGGTAACTGTGATTGCCACTAAATTTCTCTTTCTTGTTAACCTAAGATTATATTCCTTTTACAAAACCTATTCTAAAGCATAATGTACTGCATAAACATCTTTTGAAAAAAACAAAGAAACACTTGACTGGTATTGCAGTGTGGGAGTGAGATCTAAGGGGCTCCTACAGTACAGAAAGCATCCAATTCTTTTTCAGAAAGAAATAAAAAGCGTATTGCTTTCTGTGCTATATACCTTTGATACAAAAAAGAGCAACTGTTAACCATGATGGCAATATAGTAATGATTTAAGTTGCTGCAATATGAAAAAAAACTGCTTTGATTTCCTTTATGTCTCAGCTGACCTCTTTCTAAATCAAAAATGAATATAAATAATTAATTATAAAACTCTAAAATTATTAAAAATCCTTTATGATTTGCTTTAGAAGAATATGCAATTATATTTCTGGTAAAGTGAAAGAATGATATAGGACTTATTCTAACAAGTACCCAACCCTACTAGAAGAGAAAATTCATACACACACACACACACACACACACACACACATATATGAAATGTGGCCTTAAAGCAGAGAAAATAATCAATGACAAAAAATAAAGTTCAAAAATAGCCCCATGCTTTTATGGGCATTTAAAGTTGGAAGCTTGGACTATTCAATACATTTTTGGAAACACCTTGATAGTCATTTGGGAAAATAAACTAGATGCATATATACATAAAAATAATTCCAGGTGTTTTAAATATGTAGACTTTTAAAAAACTATTACACACATATAAGAAATATTTGTAATGTTGGAATGGGAAAGCTTTCATAATAACAATACAAAACTCAGAACTTTCATAAAGAAAAAGAATGACATATATGTTTGGTTACATAAAATTATAGAAGATCTACCCAGCAAAAGATATTCTATGTAAACAGAAGATAAGTACCACACTGGGGAAAAGATTTGGAATATAGATATGTGCCAAAGGGTTCATGTCTTTAATGTATAAATATCTCCTACAAGCAATTCAGAAAAATAAAAAAGAGAAAAAAATGAAAGAAAGAACAGGCAATTTATAAAAGAACTGCAATATCTAATAAACATAGGAATGCATTCCCAGTCTCATTTTTGATAATAGAAATATACATAAAAAGATAAAATGTTTCACCTATCAAAGTGGCAAAAATAAAAATTATAATAATATTCAGTGCTAGTTATGGTGTGAGGAAAGGAGCACTATTAATGTTTTGGTCAAAATGAAAAATCATACAATATTTTCAAGGACAATTGGACAACAAAAAAAATTTTAAAAAGCATTACCTTCTGAGCAAAGTTCCTTCTGTAAATTTATCCACTTGTACAAATAGTTAAGAATGAATGTGCAAGGATCCTTACTGCAGCTTTACTTGTCCATGTTAAAAATCAGAGACAGAAGAGATGAGGCAAAGCAGAAGGACCAAATAGAAACCTCCAGCAATTGTCTCTCTGCACAAACACCAAATCAAATTCAACAAGTATCCATGCAAGTAAACACCTGCAGAAGAATCAAAAATCAGGTGAGTGATCATAGTACCTGGTTTTTACATTATATCAAGAAAAGAGGCACTGAAGAGGGAAGAAAAACGTCTTGCATTGCCTATGCCACCCCTCTTCCATCATTCAGCAATGCCGTGCTAGTGCAACTAATGGAGAGAATCTGTGTGCCTCAGGTAAGGAGAGTGAAGTGATTATGAGACTTTGCATTGCAACTGAGGGCCACCCTGTCAAAGGGGAACACAGCACAGGGCAGAATTTTGCTGGCACCCATGGAGGTTATTACTTAGACCAGCCCAGCCAGAGGGAAATCCTCTACCCCAGAAGCTGAGTTCCAGGTAGCCCAGACACCAGCTGAAATAAATGTGCCTTTGGGCCTGGAATAAATTTGTAAATCAGTCAGGCCACAAAAGCTGTAGTCCTTGGACAATTTGTACAGCAATGCTGGTTCTGACCTGGTGGACTTAGGGTACATGAGACCAAGTAAGACACCAGTAGTGGCAGCCAACCCAGGGCCTGTGTCATCTCTACCCCACCAAATACCGGCAGTGCAACTGAAGGAGAGTATTTTTTCACTTGGGGAAGGAAAAGGAAGAGTTCAGAGGACTTTGTTTTGCAACATGTGTACCATCTCAGCCACAGTAAAAATAAAGTACCAAGCAGAGTCCTGAAGCCACCAACTTCAGACCTTAGTTCCTGGATGGCATTTCTAGACCCAATCTGAACAAGAAGGAAACATGCTGCCTTGAAGGTAAGGAACGAGTCCTGGAAGGATTCACTACCTGCTGACTACAGAGCCATTGGGTATTGAATAAACATAAGAGGTAGCTAGGCAACAGTCACCACAGGCTTTGGGTGAAACTAGGCTGGCTCCAGGTGTGACCTGGCACTGGTGACTGCAAAGGAGTGTCCTTATCACACCTCCCTCAACTCCAGCAGTGTAGCACAGACAGTGAGGGAAGAGAGTGAGAGATTTTGCCTGGTAATACAGGGAATTCTCCTGTATCTTACCCAAGTCCACCAAGGCAGTGACACCAGAAGTCTGCAAGAGTAACAGTATTACTGGGCTTTGGGTGCCCCCTGTGTTGATATTGCTGCAGTGACCAAAGACTTAGATCACAATACTCAATTCCCTTTGAATATCTGGAAAGCCTTCTCAAGAAGGGTGTGTTCAAATAAGCCCAGATTGTGAAGATTAAAATAAATACCTAACTCTTCAATGTCCACACATAAACAAATATTCACAAGCATCAAGAACATCCAGGAAAATATGATCTCACCAAAAAACTAAATAATGTAGTAGTGGGCAATCTCAGAGTGATAGACATATGTGAACTTTCAGACAAATAATTCAAAATAGCTGTCCTGAAGAAGTTCATGAACTTCAAAACAACAGAGAGTAGGAATGCAGAAGCCTATTAGAGAAATTTAACAGAGACTGAAATAATAGAAAAAGTGGAAATATTGGAGCTAAAAAAATTCAATTGACAAAACTGAAAAATGCATCAATCTCTCAACAGCAGAATTGTCCAAACAGAAGAAAGAATTAGTGAGCTCAAAGACAGGCTATTTAAAAATACACAGTCAAAAAGAAAAAATGAAACATGACTACAAGAGCTAGAAAATGGCCTCAAAAGGGAAAATTCTAAGAGTTATTTGCCTCAAAGAGGTAGAGATTGGAGTATAAAGTTTATTCAATGAAATAATAACAGAGAACTTTCCAAACCTAGAGAAAGATATCAATATTCAGGTAAAAGAAAGTCATAGAACACCAAGAAGACTTAACCTGAATAAGACTACCTCAAGACATTTAATAAAGCTCTCTAAGGCACTGATAAAAGGTTCAAAGGGATGCAAGAAAAAAAGCAAAGACAGAGCTCCAATGTGCCTGCAACAGATTTCTCAGTGGAAACTTTACAGGCCAGAAGAGAGTGTCATAAGATACTCAAGGTGCTGAAGGAAAAACTGTTAACCCTAGAATATCATATCCTGAAAAAACATCATTCAAACTTGAAGGAGAAATAAAGACTTTCCCAGACAAAGAAAAGCTGAGGGATTTCATCAACACCAGACCTGTCCTGCAAGAAATGCTAAAAGGAGTTTTTCATCATGAAAGAAAATTATGTTAGTGCACAAAAAGAAATCATCTGAAGGTACAAAGATCACTGGTAACAGTACTTTCACAAGTACAGAATGCTGCTGTAACTGTAGTGCATAAACCACTTATGTCTTGAGTAGGAAGACTAAAAGATGAAACTTTCAAAAATGATAACTACAAAACTTTTTGAGAGATAAATAGTATGAAAAGATATAAATGGAAACAATAAAAAATTAAAAAGCTGGGTGGGGAATATAGTTAAAGTCTAGAATTTCTGTTAGATTTTTCTTTGCTTATTTGTTTCTTTGTATGCAGTATTAGGTTGTGATACATTTAAAATAATTGGTTATAAAATGTTTTTTGTAAGCCTCATGGTAACTACAAATTAAAAAAACCTACAATAGATACACAAAAACTAGAAATTAAAACACGCTATCAGAGAAAATAATTTTTACACAAAGGAAGAAAAGAAAGAAGAAAGAAAGAGAGGACCACAAAACCACTGTAAATCAAATAACAACACAATAGCAGTAAGTCCTTACCTATTAATAATAACATTGAATGTGAATGGACTAAACTCTCCAGTTAAAAGGCATAGAGTGGCTGAAGAGATTTAAAAAAACACAACCAATTATATATTATCTGCAGGAAACACACTTCAACAATAAACACATATATACTGAAAATAGAAGGATGTAAAAAGATATTTCATGCAAATGGAAATCAAAAAAGAGAAGGAATAGCTATACTTATATAAGATGAAATTGATTTCAAAACAAAAACTGTAAAAAGGGACAAAGAAGGATATAATATGATGATAAAGAGGTCAATTCAGCAAGAGGATATAAAAATTCTAAATATATATGCACCCAATAATGTAGCACCCAGATATACAAAGTAAATATTGTCAGAGATAAAGAGAGAGATAGATCCCAGTACAATAATCTTTAGAGACCTTAACACTCCACTTTAAGCATTGGACAGATCATCCAGGCAGAAAATCAAAAAAGAAACATTAGACTTAATCTGCATTATAGACCAAATGGACCCAATAGATATTTACAGAATGTTTCATCCAAAAGCTGCAGAATACAAATATTTCTCCTCAGCTAATGGATTATTCCCAAGGATAGAGCTTATGTTAAGCCACAAAAAAGTATTAAAAAAATCAAAGAAATTGAAATCATGCTAAGTTTTTTCTCTGACCACAATATAATAAAACTAGAAACCAATAACAAAAGGAACATTGCAAATCATACAAACACATGGAAATTAAACAATATGCTCCTGAATGACTAGTGGGTGGCTTAAGAGGGAAATTAAAAAATTTCTTTATTTTTTTCGTTGCCATTGTGAAGAGTATTGAGTTTTTGATATGGTACTCAGTTTGACTATTGTTGGCACATAAAAATGCTACTGGTTTGCGTACATTGATTTTGTAACCTGAGACTGCTGAATTTGTTTATCAATCCCAGTAGTGTCATGGCAGAATCTTTGGGGTTTTCCAGATACAAGATCATATTGTCAGCAAAGAAAAATAGTTTGACCTCTTCTGCACTATTTGGATGCCCTTGATTTCTTGTCTTATTGCTCTGGCTAGGACTTCCAGCACTATATTGAATAGAAGCAGTGGTACAGCACAACCATGTCTTAGTCCAGTCTTGAGTAGGAATGCTTTCAATTTTTCCCCATTCAGTATGGTGTTGGCTGTGGGTTTTTCATATATGGCTTTTATTATTTTTGGGTAAGTCCTGTCTATGCCTATTTTGTTAAGCATTCTTATCATAAAAGGGGATTGAATTTTGTCAAATGATTTTTCTGTGTCTATTGAGAGGATCATATTGTCTTTCTTTTCACTTCTATTTATGTGGTGAATTACATTTATAGATTTGCATATGTTGAAACATCCTTGAGTCTGTGGGATGAAGTCCACTTGGTCGTGAGGGATTATTTTTTTGATAAGCACCTGAATTCGGTTTGCTAGAGTTTTGCTGAGAATTTTTGCATCTAAATTCATAAAGGATATTGGTATGTAGTTTTCTTTCTTTGTTACATCCTTTCCTGGTTTTGGTATCAGGATGATGTTGGCTTCAGAAAACAGTTTGGTAAGGATTCCTTCCTTCTTGATGTTGTGGAATAATTTTTGCAGGAGAGGCACCAGTTCTTCTTTGCAGGTCTGGTAAAATTTGGGTGTGAAACCATCTGGTCCAGGACATTTTTTTTTTTTTAGGAATGATTTTTATTGTTGCTTCAATTTTGATACTTGACACTGGTCTGTTCAGGAATTCTACTTCTTCCTGATTGAGCCTACGGAGACTGTGTGTTTCTAAGAATTTGTCCATTTCCTCCAAATTTTCAAGTTTATGGCACAGAGGTTTTTATAGTATTCATAGATGATATTTTGTATTTATGTGGTATCAGTTGTAATTTCTCCTTTTTAATTCCTGATTGAGATTATTAGAGTCCTTTCTTTTCTGCTTCTCCTTAATCTACCAAGAGACATGTCAATTTGGGGTATTTTTTCAAAGAACCAACTTTTTGTTTTATTAATCTTCTGTATAGTTTTTTTGTTATCAATTTCATGTATTTCTTCTCTGATCTTTGTGATTTCTTTTTTTTTTTCTGCTGAGTTTAGGGTTGGTTTGCTCATTCTTTTCCAGTTCTTGGAGATGATTCATTAGATTGTTTATTTGTGGTCTTTCTGTCTTATGGATACAGGTATTTATAGATATAAATTTTCCTCTCAGGACTGCTTTAGCTGTGTCCCACAGATTTGATAACTTGTATCTCCTTTATCATTTAGTTCAAAGAATCTTTTGATTTCCATCTTAATTTCCTCCTTAACCCAATAATCGTTCAGCAGGAGGTTGTTCAGTTTCTGGTGAAAGACCTCTACAGAGAGAATTATGAAACACTGAGTAAGGAAATATCACAGGGCGTAAACAGGTGGAAAATCATACCATGTTCATGGATCGGCAGAATGAACATTGTTAAAATGTCTATAGTACCCAAAGTGATCTACAGATTCAATGCAATCCCTATTACAATAACAACATCATTTTTCAGAGATCTAGAAATAATAATTCTATGCTTTGTAGGGAACCACAGAATACCCTGCATAGGAAAAGAAATCTTAAGCAAAAAGAACAAATTTGGAGGAATCAATTTACCAGACTTTAAGCTATACTGCAAGTCTATAGTAACTAAAATGACATGGTACTGGCACAAGAACAGAGATATAGACCAATGGAACAGAATTGAGAACCCAGATATAAAATCGTCCTCATATTGCTATCTTTTCTTTGACAAAGTAAATAAAAACACGTAGTGGGGATAAGAACCCTTATTCAATAAATGGTGCTGGGAAAATTTGATAGCCACATGTAGAAGACCAAAACAGGATCTACACCTCTCACTTCTCACAAAAATCAACTCATGGTGGATAACAGACTAAACCTATAAAAATTCTAGAAGAAAATACTGTAAAAAGTCTTATAGATATTGGCCTAGGCAAAGAATTTATGAACAAGATCACAAAGGCAATCACAGCAGCAACAAAAATAAATAAATGGGACCTAATCAAATTAAATGGCTTCTGCACAGCCAAGGAAGCTATCATGACAGCATCAGACAACCTATAGAATGGGAGAAAATATTTACATGCTACACATCTCATAAAGGGCTGATAACTAGAATCTAAATAGAACTCAGAAAATCAGCAAGAAAAAAATCAAACAACTCCATTAAAAAGTGGGCAAAAAACATGAACAGAAACTTTTCAAAAGAAGATGGACTAATGGCCAATAAACATATGAAAAAATGCTCAACATCACTAATCATCAGGGAAATGCAAATCAAAACCACAATCTGATATCACTTTACTCCAGTGAGAGTGGCTTTTATAAAAATTCTCAAAACAATAAATGTTGGCATGGCTATAGAGAGATAGGAACACTCATACACTGCTGGTGGGACTGCAAACTAGTACAACCTCTATGGAAAGTAATATCAGGATATCTCAAAGAGCTACAAGTAAAATTATCATTTGATCCAGCAATCCCATTACTGAGCATCTACCCAAAGGAAAAAAACACATCCACACTAGAATGTTTATAGTAACACAATTCACAATTGCAAAGATGTGGAAACAATCTGAGTGCCCATCAGTACATGAGTGGATTAATAAAAAGTGGTATATGTATATCATGGAGTATTACTCAACCACAAAAAACATGGTGATCTAGTACCTCTTGTATTATCCTGGACAGAGCTTGATCCCATTCTACTAAGTGAAATATCAGAACAATGGAAAGCAAGCACCACATGTTCTCATAATCAAATTGGTATTAATTGATTAACACTTATGTGCACATTTAATAGTAACATTCATTGGGTATTGTACATGTGGGAAGGGGGTGCAAGGAAGGGTATACTCACATCTAATGGGTGTGGTGTGCACTGTCTGGGGGATGGACACCCTTGAAGCTCTGACTCGGGTGGGGCAAAGGCAATATATGCAACCTAAACATTTGTACCTCTGTAATCTGCTGAAATAAAAAATAAAAAAAATCTTGAAACAAATGAAAATGAGAATATAAGATATTAAAACCAATGGGATAAAGTACAGCAGCACTAAGTGGAAAATGTAGCAGTACGTACCTAAGACAGAAAAGTAGAAAAGCTTCGAATAATCAAACTAATGATGTATCTTAAAGAAATAACAAAAAGGAGCAAACCAAATCCAAAATTAGTAGAAGGAATGAAATAATAAAGATCAAGGCAGAAATAAAGAAAGTTGAAACAACAACAACAACCCCCCCCACAAAGATCAATGAAATAAAAGATTGGATTTTGCAAAAGATAAAATTGACAAAGCTTTAGTAAGACAAAGAAAAAAGACAGAAGAACCAAATAAATAAAATGAATAAGATGAAAAAGGAGACATTACAACTGATACTGCAGAAATTCAAAGGATCATTAGAGACTCTGATAAGCAACTGTAGGCCAATAAATTGGAAAACCTACAAGAAATGTTTAAATTCCTAGAGACGGCCGGGTATGGTGGCTCACGTCTGTAATCCTAGCATTCTGAGAGGCTGAGGCGGGAAGATCACTCGAGGTCAGGAGTTCGAGACCAGCCTGAGCAAGAGCCAGACCCCATCTCTACTAAAAATAGAAAGAAATTAGCTGGATAACTAAAAATCTATATGGAAAAAATTAGCTGGGCTTGTTGGCACATGCCTGTAGTCCCAGCTACTCAGGAGGCTTAGACAGGAGGATTGCTTGAGCCCAGGAGTTTGAGGTTGTTGTCAGCTGAGCTGACGCCATGGCACTCTAGCCTGGGCAACAGAGTGAGACTCTGTCTCAATAAAATAAAATAAAATAAAATAAAATAAATTCCTAGAGACATACAACTTGCCAACATTGAATCAGGAACAAATCCAAAACATTTTCACCCTTGTAATATTCTGAAATAAAAAAAGAGGGGAAAAAACCTGGGAAAACCAATAAAAAGTAATGAAATGGAACCAATAATAAAATGCCTCCCATCAAAAATATCCCAGGACCTAATGGCTTCACTGCTGAATTCTACCAAGCATTCAAAGAAAAGCTGACATCAATCCTATTTGAACTATTCCAAAAAATAAAGGAGTAGCAGATACTCCCAAACTCATTCTGTGAGGCCTGTATCTCCTTCATATCAAAACCAGACAAAAACACAACCAAAAAGAAAACTATAAGCCAATATCTCTGATGAACATAGATGCAAATATCCTCAACAAAATACTGGCAAACAAAATTCAACAACACATTAAAAGGATTATTCATCATGATCAAGTGGGATTCATCCCAGGGATGCAAGGATGGTTCATCATATACGAATCAATCAATGTGATACATGTGATATATCATACAACAGAATGAAGAACAGAAACCATATGATCATTTCAATTGATGCTGATAAAGTATTCAGTAAAATTCAATATCTCTTCATGATAAAAAAAAATTCTCAAAAAAAATGGGTATAGAGGGTATGCTTATTACCTAAACATAATATAAGTCATATATGAGAGACTCACAACTAGTATCATACTGAATAGGGAAAAACTGAAAGCTATTCCTCTAGGATCTGGAACAAGACAAGGATGCCTACTTTCACCACCATTATTCAACATAGTACTGGAAGTTCTATTAATAGCTAGAGCAATCAGACAACAGAAAGAAATAAATGCATCCAAATTGGAAAAGAAGAAGTCAGATTATCTTTGTTTGCAGTTGATATAATCTTATATCTATTGAAACTTAAAAACTCCACCAAAAATCTTCCACTGACAAACAAATTCAATAAAGTTTTAGGATACGAAACCGACATACAAACATTGGTAGCATTTCTATATGCCAACAGTGAAGAATTTGAAAGAAAATCAAGAAACTTATCTCACTTATAATAGCTATAAATAAAATAAAATATCTTCAAGTAAATTTAGTGAGTGAAGTGAAAGATATCTACAGTGAAAACCATAAAACATTGATGAATGAAATAGAAGGGGCCCCAAAATATATAAAGGTATTCCATTATTATGAATTGGAAGAATCAATATTGTTAAAATGCTCATACTATCCAAAGCAATCTACAGATTAAATGCAATACCCATCAAAATGCCAATAACATTCCTCACAGAAATAGAAAAAAATAATCAAAATCTATATGTAATCACAGAAGACCTAGAATAGTCAAAGCCATCCTGAGTAAAAAATAGAACTGGAGGAATCACATTACCTGACTTCAAATTATACTATAAAGCTTTAGTAACCAAAACATCATATTTCTGACTTAACACATAAATGAATGAAACAGACTATCAAACCCATAAATAAATATACATATCTGCAGTGAACTTATTTTTGAAAAAATTTCTAAGAACATATATAGGGGAAATGACAGTCTCTTCAATAAATGGCACTGGGAAATCTGGATACCCACATGCAGAAGAATGAAACTAGACCCTTATCTCTCACCATATACAAAAATAAAATCAAAATGGGTTAGAACAGTGGTCTCCAACCTTTCTGGCACCAGGGACTGGTTTCGTGGAAGACAAATTTTCCATGGACCAGGGCAGGGTTGGTTTTGGGTTGATTCAAGTGTATTACATTTATTGTGCACTTTATTTGTATTATCAATATATTTCAATCTATAATGAAATAATTATACAACTCACCATAATGCAGGATCAGTGGGAACCCTGAGGTTGTTTTCCTGCAACTAGATGATCGCATCTGGGGGTGATGGGAAACAATGACACCTGAAGTGTGTTGCTTATGTCCATTCTACCCTGTAATGTTGTTTTGGTTGCTGTCACTGCAGAAACCCCTGCTTCACAAAGATAGGATGTTGGAAATGGAAGTAGACTTTTCAGTGCTTTTGTGGCAATCTCAGGATATTCCACCTTGACTTTAATCCAGAACATATGGAGATTTGAAGTTGTCTCAAACATACTTTTAAGGCCACTATCATTTGTGATCTCAAGCAGTTGGTCCTTTTCTAGCACAGACAAAGTTGATTCACCTGGTTTATTCACAAATGGGTCATGGATCCATTCCTTCCAAGTTCAGGGGTCTTTTGTGGTTAGGAAGTAAAGCTCAAACTCTTTTGAAAGATGAGATAGGTTATCATGCACCAGCTGGGAGAAAGAAGGACCTGGCTCAGTCTCCTTCAAAATCTCTGCTAATGTTTGAAATGTCAAAAATTCCAATGTTCACTTGTCATCCCCATAATTCCAGCTTGGCTTTGAATGCAGCCACTTTGTCTTCCAACTTGAACACAGTTGTCATTCTCCCCTGAAGTGACAGATTGAGTTTGTGAGCAGGCTGAATATATCACACAAGTAAGCAAGTTTTGGGAACCATTCTGTGTCACAGAAACGTGCTGCCAGTGGTGACTGTTCTTCTAAAAGAAATCTCTGGAGTGACTCTCATAACTCAAAAATTCTGGCCAGTGATCTACCTTTAGAAAGCCATCTCACTTCTGTGTAAAAGAGAAGATGTGTGTGCTCTGCATCCATCTCCTCAAAGAGCTGTGAGAACAGGGGTGAGTTAAGGGCATGCACTTTAATGTGGTTGATAATTTTAATCACATCCTCCAAAACATTGTTTAGTTCAGGTGACATTTTTCAGTTAGCCAGCATTTCTCTATGGATGACAGTGCATAGACTCACATTAAGAAGCAGCCTCCTTGACCCACGTAGTGAAACCAGAAAGCCATCCAATCATGGCAGTCGCTACTTCCATGTATATACCGACAAAATGATCAATTCAGTTTTCCTGATATGTAATCATTCAAAGACTTGAATAT
Organism: Eulemur rufifrons; assembly: GCF_041146395.1. Classification (NCBI taxonomy): domain Eukaryota; kingdom Metazoa; phylum Chordata; class Mammalia; order Primates; family Lemuridae; genus Eulemur; species Eulemur rufifrons. The sequence goes on from NC_091012.1 coordinate 73,546,822, forward strand.
TTCTGCAGCTGTGGTGTTGGTTGGCAACAAAAGTGCACATAACAGATCTTCATGCACATGCTCCTAAAAAATATATTGCACAAAAACTAGCATTGTTGCCTTGTCAACATTGGTAGACTCATCAACCTGGATTGATTACCATGATAATTCACTAATCCTCTCTAATATTTGTGCCTCAATATCCCCTGCTATTTCATCAATTCATCTAGTTATGGAGCTAGCTGAAGGAACATAGGACACCTTTTAAACTTCAGTCTCTTCTAAAAGTTTACAGCAAATGTCCTTAGCAGTTGACAGGATCAACTCTGGGCCAATAGCAAAGGGCTTCTCAGCTTTAGCAATGTGGTTCGCCACTAAGAATGATGCTCTAGGTGCAGACACATTTGATGAAGTGATGGCTTTCAATAATTGCTTCTGTTCTTCATGTTTTCATTTGTTTTCTTTTGAAAAATTCCAAAATCTTGTCTTTTAATGCATGTGCTTGGTCTTCACGTGGCGAAGCAGTTTTGAAGGTTTCATGGCTTCATTGGATAGCCGGTCACCACATACTATACAAAGTGGATTTGGAGAATGTGAATCACCTGTTGCAGTGAACCCATAATTTAAGTAGGACTCTTGGCATTTTCCTTTAAATGCAGCCTTCATTTTCTTGGCAGTCTTAGAATCTTCTTCTGTCTTGTCATTGGGTCTTTCCAGGTTTTCAAAGAAGCTCTACAACAACGTTTGTTTTTTACTCATTTTCACTTAGGGTTAGCTTGTGGGCTTACCAGAACTGTGACTGAGACTAGTGCACAGTGCGGGAAAGAGGCATGGATGGAAGTGGTAAATAAAATAATGGCTGGGCCATTGTACAGACTAAAGTAAGTGTCGGATTCTAAATTAAAGCCTGCCACCAGATGCAGCTGTACAAGTGCAGTACATCAACTCACCTGCCACTAAAAAGCCTGCCACAAGATGCAGCTAAATTGTCATTTGCCATTCATTGATAGAATTTTGATATGATTTTTTAAGCAATTGATTTATTATGGTCTCTGTGCAGCCAAACCTCTCTACTAATGATAATCTGTATTTGCAGCCACTCACCAGCACTAGTATCACTGCCTCAGCTCCACCTCAGATCATTAGGTGTTACATTTTCATAAGAATTATGTAACTTAAATCCCTCTCATGTGCAGTTTACAGTAAGGTTCACAATCCTATGAGGATCTAATGCCGCTACTGATCTGAAAGGAGGCAGAGCTCAGGTGGTGATGTGAGTGATGGATAGTAGCTATAAATATAGACAAAGCTTCCTTTGCTCACCCACAGTGCTCACCTCCTACTGTGTGGCCTGGTTCCTAACAGGCCACAAACCAGTGTTGGCCTGCGGCCAAGGGATTGGGGGTTAAAGACTTAAATCTAAGACCCAAAACTGTGAAACTACTAAAAGAAAACTTTTGGGAAACAATTCAGGGCATTGGTTTGGGCAAGGACTTCTTGAGTAATATCCTCAATGCACAGGCAAGCAAAGCAAAATTAAGCAAATGGGATCACATGAAGCTATAAAGCTTCTGCACAATAAAGGAAACAATCAAGAAAGTGAAGAGACAATCAACAGAATGGGAGAAAATATTTCCAAGCTAACCATTTGACATGGGATTATTAAGTAGAATATATAAGGAGCTCCAACAACTCAATAGGAAAAAAAATCAATTTGATTTTACAATGGACAAAGGATCTGAATTGACATTTCTCAAAGAAAGCCATACAAATGGCCAATATGTATATGAAAAATGCTCAACATCATTAGTCATCATAGAAATTCAAATCAAAACTACAATGAGATATCATCTCATCACAATTAAAATGACTTTTTTATCAAAAAGACAATAACAAATGCTGGCAAGGATGTAGAGGAAAGGAAACCCTTGTACACTGTTGATGGAGTGTAATTTAGTGTAATCACTATGGAGAACAGTATGGAAAAGTTCCTCAAAAAACTAAAAACAGAGCTACCATATGATCCAGTGATCCCACTTCTAGGTATATATCCAAAAGAAAGGAAATCAGTATAATGAAAAAATATCTGCACTCCCATGTTTATTGCAGCACTATTCACAATAGCCAAGATTTGGAATCAACCTAAGTGTCCATCCATGGATGAATGGATAAATAAATTGTGGTACATATAAACAATAGAATATAAGATACCTATAAAAATGAACTCCTGCCATTTACAACAACATGGATGGAATTGGAAAACAATATGTTAAGTGAAATAAGCACAGAAAAACAAATCTCACATGTTCTCACTCATATGTGGGAGCTAAATTCTAAAACAATTTATGTCATGGAGACTGAGAGTAGACTGAGTTACCAGAGACTGGGAAGAGTTTCAGGGAGGGAGGGATAAAATAGTGACAGTTTATGGGTGCAAATATATAGTTAGATAGAATGAATAATATTTGATATTAATAGCACATAAAAGTGACTGTAACAAGGATAAGTTAGGGTATGCTTTAAAATAAAAGAGTGGAATTGAAATGTTCTTAACACAAACAAATGATAAATGCCTTAGGTGATGGATATCTCAATTACCCTGATTTAGTTAACACACACACATGTATCCTATAAATATATACAACTATTATTAATATATACCCATAATAATTAAAAATTAAACTTTTTAACAAAAGAAAATGAGAAAGAAATCATAAAATAGAAGCATGAGGGAGAGCTGATATGCCTTGGGATTCTAAGGAGAGTGGGTTTGGTCTCAGTCATCCAGACACCTGTGTTGGGGGTGGCAGATCAGGCACGGGGCCCCCCACAGCAGCAGAGATGAATGTAACCCTCAAGGACACATGAGACACCAGTATTTAGCAATGCCATTGAGAAAAAAAAATCAGAAAGTCACGCATCTTTAGGCCTATCAGTCAGAAGAGAAAAAAAAGTTACAGTAGCCTCAATTTAACTGAAACATTTCATTGTGTTGAGGAGCCCAGCCACCCATGTGAGAAAGGCACACACAGGAGTCCTTAGGTCTCAAGAAATGTGATGAGGCCTGAACCCCAAGACAGGAACCATTGGTAATCAACTGGAAATGTTCAAGCGTTTAGTGGATTTTATAGATAGTAAAATTTAAGCTATCAATAAGGAAGTAAAAGGACAGAATGGGCCAAGAAAAAACTTTGTAATCTATGTTAAAAGAAAAAGCAAAATATTTCCTATTTGTTCTTTTAATTTTTCTTAAATATATCTAATAAAATGTTGTACTGCATAAGGGTAGTGATGATTTTTTTTTCTGTTGCCATTTACCGCGTCTAAAAAAAAATCAGAGACAACCTAAAATGTCCATTTAAGTGATAATTATGAATTAAAATATGGTAGACACAAACAATAGTATACTATGCAGCTCTTTAAAAAGAATGAAGTGGAACATAATGCACTAAAGTTGAAAATATGTTAATTGTATGGTGTATATGTGTATATATTCACTTATAAAAGAAAATTTTAGAACAGTGTGAAGTATAATTGCATTTTCAGGTTGAACCTACACACAAATACAGAAATGAATACATCCAAACTTACATATATAAACAAATCTGGAAAAATATACCACATTTGGGGAATAGGAGCTGGTAGAAATACATGAAGAGGGAGATTTCACTAATTAAATAGTGGAATTTTGTAGAGTACAGTTTTATTTTAATCATCCAATAACAGTCTTTTCTTAGCCTAAATCTATTGAAGGAAATGTTTAAATATGTTAAAAATTTGACATTAAAGTTTATATTTTCATAAACACTACAAGTATGTTTTTATTTATCTTTTCCCATGAGGTAAATTTTTCATCAAGTGAAATCTGTTGACCTGAAGGATATAGTTCAATAAGCTTTGACTAAGGTATACAAGTGTGTAACAAATACCCTAATCAAGATATAGAATATTCTCCATCACTTTAGAAAATCCTCTCATAGTCCTTTGTAGCCCAGCAGTCCCCAACCTTTTTGGCACCAGGGACCAGTTTGGTTTCATGGAAGACAATTTTTCCATGGACTGGAGTGGAGTGGATGATTTCAGGGTGATTCAAGCGCATAACGTTTATTGTGTACTTTATTTATATTATTGTTACATTATAATATATAGTGAAATAATTATACAACCACCATAATGCAGAATCTAATGCTGCCACTGTTGTGACAGAAGGCAGAGCTCAGGCAGTGATGTAAACAATGGGGAGCAGCTGTAAATACAGATTAAGCTTCACTTGCTCACCCGCCACTCACCTCCTGCTATGTAGCCTGGTTCCTAACAGGCTGTGGACTGGTCCCAGTCCATACCCTAGGGGTTGGGGACTGCAGTTCTAACCAATTCCAACTAAACTCAGAACTATTCCTAGAAAATCACTATTCTGATTTTATTTTAAAACCACTATTCTGACTTTTTGCTGGAGATTGATTTTGTTCATGAACTTCATATAAATCATGCATTATATACTCTGCTGTCTTGTTTATTTCTCTCAACATAATTATTTGATATTCATCTAAGTCACCTGCATTTCTGCATCTTCATTCACATTAATGTATATTATTGCTGCAATGCTGAGTGATATTATAATGCACAAACACAACAAAATGTGTGTATCTACTTTCCTGTTGAAGGACATGTGTATGGTTTCCATTTGGGAGCTATTATGAATGAGGTTGCTATAAACATTCTTGTTCAAAGCTTTTTGTGGATATGTTTTCATTTCTCTTGAGTAAATACCTCAAAGTGGAATTGCTGGATTATATGGTATGTGTATGTTTAGTTTCCTAAGAAATCAACAAATGGATTTACAAAGTTGTTGTATCATTTTATATTCCTAACAATTCATCAGAATTCCAATTGTTCCTCATCCTCACTAATATTGGGGATTTGTGAAACATTCAAATTTAGCTATTATAGTGGTTGTATGGTGATATCTCATTGATTTAGCTTGCTTTTTGTGATGACTAATGATATTGAACACTTTTCATGTGCTTATTACCATTAATATATTTTTTGTGAAGTATACATTGAAGTTTTTTTCTATTTTTTGAGTTGTCTTCTTAATTATTGAGTTGTAAGCATGCTTTATAGATACCATCTAGAAGACTTGTCAGATATATGCTTTACAAATATTTTATTTCATTCTGGTACTTGTCCTTGCATTTTTAGAGGTACATATATTAGTCAATGTTCTGCAGAGAACAGAAAAAGAAAAAAAATATATATGGAGATTTATAATAAGAATTGGCTCACACAATTATGGAGGCTGAAAGGTACTAAGATCTGCAATTCAAAGGCCTTAGAACCAGGAGAGCCAAAGGGATAAGTTTCAGTCTATGTCCAATGAATGCCTGAGATTCAAGAAAGCCAATGGTGTGAGTGCTGGTCCAAGAAGGAAGGCAGGAGAAGACTGATGTCCCAGCTGGAAGACTGTCAGCTAGAGAAAGTTAATTCTCTCTTGTTTAGTCATTTGTTCTATTTAGGCCTTGAAAACATTGGTTGTTATTTACTCAATCTACCAATTCAAATGTTAATCTCATACAGAAACATCCTCACAGATATACTCAGAATAATATTTGACCAAATATATGGGTACTCCATGGTCCAGTCAAGTTAACACATAAAATTAATCATCATAGTATATTTTGCTGAATACAAGTTATTTTAATTTTGATAAAATCTAATTTATCATTTAAAAAACAATGATTAATGATGTTTATGTCCTCTATGAGAAATCTTTTCCTACCCCATGGTCATGAGGATATTGTTATGGATTCTTGTAGATGCTTTATGGTTTTAGCTTTTAAGTTTAGGTCTGAGATCCATTTTAAATTAATACTGTGCATACTATGAGGTAGAGATCTGTACTAGTTTACTAGGGTTGTTGTAGCAAATCACCATAACTGGGTATCTTCAAACAGCAGAAATGTATTCCATGATAGTTCTGGAAGCCAGATGTCTGAAATCAAGTTATCAGCAGAGCCATGCTCGCTACAAAGACTGTAGTGGGGAAGCCCTATTTGCCTCCTCTTAACTTCTGGTGGCAGTCAGCAATCATTGATATTCCCTTCCAATCTCTGCCTTCATTGTCACATGGTATTCTCTGTGTGTGTCTCCTCTCTTCTTCCTATAGGAACACCAGTCATGTTGGATTTAGGTCCCACCCTAGTCCAGTACGACCTCATCTTAACTAATCAAATCTGCAAGCACTATATTTCTAAACCAGGTCACATTTTAAGGTTTGGGATAAACACAAATTTTGGAGGTACAGTATTCAACTCAGTATAGGGCCCAGTAGAGGGTCAATGTTCAGTTTTTCCATATGTTTATCCAGTAGTTGCAACACTATTAAAAAGACTTCCCTTCACCACTCTCTCATTTAATTGTCATGATTTCTTTGTTGAAAATGTTCACTATATGTGTGAAGTCCTATTTGTGGGATCTGTGTTATGTTTTCTAAATATATTTTTCTATCCTTACATCAATGCAACCTTCTCTTGGCTACTCCAGCTTGATAGAAAGTCTTAAAATCAGGTAGTGTAAATCTTCCAACTTATTCTCTTTTTTTTTAGAAAAAATACATTTGAATATTCTAGATCTTTTAAATTTTAATATAAATAATAGAATTATTTTGGCAGTTCCTACCAAAAATGAAACTTTGATAGGATATTAAGAATGTCTTTAATCTATAGTATAATCTCAGGAGAATATGATAAATTAATAAAAATGAATCTTTCAAATCATGAACATGAAATATCTATCTATTTAGTTCCTCTTTGATTTCTCTCAACAATATATTGTAGTTTTCAGTGTAAAGGTGTTACATATTTTTGCTAAGTTTATTCTAAATATTTCATTTTTAGTCTATTACATATTAAAGTTTAAAATTTTATTTAAAATTATTCTTATTACTATATACTACAATATATTTTTATGTATAGACCTGTTATATCTATTTTCTTTCTATATTCACTCATTAATCCTGGCAGGGTTTTGCATAATTACACTGTCTAGGATCTCCAGTGTAATGTTGAATAGAACTGGCAAGACAGGGCATCTCTTCTTTTTTCCTATGTTACTGGGAGAACATTCATTGAGTCTTTCACCATTAAATATGGTCTTTGCTCTGTTTTTGTAGTGACCCTTTATTACATTAAAGAAATTTCTTCTATTTCTAATATTCTGAGAGATTTTATCATGATTGGGAGCTGAATTTTATCAAACACATTTTCTGTGTCATTGAGTGGTCATTTGACATTACTCCTTTATTTTGTTAATGTGGTAAGCTAAAATTATTGATTTTCAAATATAAAAGCAATATTTCTTTCCTCAGATAAAACTCATTTTCCCAAATCATCCATTTTATATTTTGGCGGTATATGTATATCATGGAATACTACTCAACCATAAAAAAACAACGGTGATCTAGCACTTCTTGCATTATCCTGGGTAGAGCTAAAGCCCATCCTTCCAAGTGAAGTATTGCAAGAATGGAAAAACAAGGACCACATATACTTGCCATCAAATTGGTACTAACTGATCAACACTTAGGTGCTCACATGGAAGTAATATTCATCGGGTGCCAGGTGGGTGGGAGGGGCATGGTGGGGATGGGTAAACTCACATCTAATGGGGGTAGAACGTACTGTATAGGGGATGGGCATGCTTGTAGCTCTGGCTTGGGAGATGCAAAGGCATTATATGTAACTCAAATGTTTGTAACCCCATAATATTCTGAAATTATAAAAGCACTGTTTTTCTGTATATCCAAAATTTTAATATGGAGTATTTTCATTTTCATTCAATCAAAATATTTTCTACTTTTTCTTATGGCTTCCCCCTTAACTTATAAATTTAGAAGTGTACTGTTTAATTCACAAATATCTGGAGTATTCTCTGAGTTTTATCATTATTGATTTCTAATTTAATATTGTGTTTTTCAGAGATTATACTCTGTAGGTTTTCAATATTTTGATATCAAGATTTGATTTATGGCATCTCATTTCAATAATCTTGGTAAATATTCCATGTGTGCTTGAAAATAATGCATATTCTTAAGCTGTCAGGTGGAATGCTTGATAAATGTCATTTAGATCAGATTTGCAGCTACAATTGTTCAAATGTTACATCTTCCTCCATCTTCTGAAAGTATTTACAATTAGTTTTATTTCTTCCTTGAATGTTTGATAAAACTCACCATTGAAAATATCTGGACCTGGAATTTGCTGTGTGAGAAAATTTTTATTACAAATAAAATGTACTTAATTGATATTATACTATTCATAGTTTCTATTTCATCTTATGTCTTATGTCAATTTGGGAAAGTTGTGTGTTCCAAAGAATTTGTCCACTTAATCTAAGTTCTTTAACTTATTGGAATATAATGTCTCTTAATATTACTTTAATATCCTCTTATTTTATAAAGAATATGGAATGATATCTATTTCAAATCCTATTATAAATCCAGCATAACCCTGATCCCAAAACCTGGTAAATATATTAAGTTTATTCCTAAATATTTCATTTTTAGTCTCTTATATATATATTTTTTATTTCAGCATATTATGGGGGTACAAAAGTTTAGGTTATGTATATTACCCATGCCCCCCACCCCCCCCGAGTCAGAGCTTCAAGCGTGTCCATTCCCCAGATGGTGTGTGTCACACTCATTATGTAGGTATGTTTAAAATTTCATTTTCAATTTATTCTTAATACTATATAATACAACATATTTCTATATCCTTACAGATTTTTATTTATTTGTTCTGTATATACTGAGAGAGAATGGTAAAAATCCTTTAACTTTGATTGTGGATTTGTCAATTTCTCCATTCAGTTCTATGAATCTTAATGAATTTTGAAGTACTGTTATTATGTGCATACACATTTAGGATGCTCATGTCATCTTGATGAATTGGCCCTTTTATATTTATGGAATGTGCCACTTTATCCCTGGAAACATTTCTTGTTCTGAAGTTTATTTAGAATGATATTATAGCAGTGACTCCAGCTCTCTTATGTGTAGCCTTTGCATGGATTTTTTCTCCTTTGTTTTATTTTCAACTTGCCTATATCTTTTTGTTTAAAGTATATTTCTTATAGATGATACACATTTGTCTATGATATAGGTATTTTCTTTTTTTCATATCTACATATTTTATTAGTGTAAGACATATGTCTTTATAAAATCTATTTCATAATGTTCCATGTGTTGACTTGATTACCAAGAGTAACAACAATTTGTAAAAAGAAAATCATGCATGAGTCACTGCCACCACTTGAGAAATTAAATATCAAAATCCTTTTGAGTTTGTGTATAACTTCAATTCCCAGTCCTTTTTTTAAAAAAAGCATCATAATTTTATACTTGTTCAAATTTAATCTCTCAAGGATTGTGGAGGAATAATAAGTCAGTTTTGTGTTTTCAAACAGAATGAAGAACATCCCTCTAATTTCTTAATAAAAATTGCATTTCCTAGGTGGCATAAAAAGTTCATTGATCTAATTATTAACTATGTAAGAAAGCAGTAAATCGTGACTACTTTTTGAACATTACCTGTTAAAATGACTAATGTTAATTTAAATAGCTCTTGTCCTACTTATTAGCCATCAGAGTGTTTTTAATAATATGTATGTGGCATAGAGGTAAAATCTCTGCCTATTATTTGAATAAGCAATCAGCATCTTTATGTAAACATACACACACATGCACAACTATTTTTCTCAAAAATGCACCATATTTACAGATTCAAGTAGACCTACCATTCTATCCAGCAATCCCATTATTGGGCATCTACCCAGAGGAACAAAAGTCATTCTATAAAAAAGACACCTGTATCCAAATGTTTATAGCAGCACAACTCACAATTGCAAAGATGTGGAAACAACCCAAGTACCCATTAATACATGAGTGGATCAATTAAATGTGGTATATGTATACCATGGAGTATTACTCAGCTATAAGAAATAACGGTGATATGGAGTCCCTTTTGTTCTCCTGGATAGAGTTGGAACCCATTCTATTAAGTGAAGTATCCCAAGAATGGAAAAACAAGCACCACATGTACTCACCAGCAAATTGGTTTCCCTGATCATCACCTAAGTGCACATTTGGGAATAACACCAATTGGGTAACGGACTGAGGTGGGGGGGGGTGGGGAGACGGGATGAGTGTATAACTACATGATGAGAGCGTTGCGCACCATCTGGGGAATGGTCACACTTCAATGTTCTGACTCGGTGGGATGTGGGGTGGGGGGAGGGGATGGGGGTATAACTACATGATGAGTGCAATGCGCACTGTCTGGGGAATGGACACGCTTGAAGTTCTGACTCTGGGGGATGGGTGGGGCATGGGCAGTGTATGTTGCCTGAACTTTTGTACCCCCATGATGATAAGATGTAATAAAAAAAAAAAAGAAGAGGTGTTTAAGGGCATCACAAACTTAAACACATATAGAAGAAATATAAAATTATGAGATAAAATTTTACATTTGTTTGAAAGGAATAAGTAGAAAAATTGTATATGGAATAGATTCAATTGAAAGTCAAGAGAGATATGTACTACTTTTCTTCAAATAAGAAGTTGTGTCACATGGAGGATGTAGTCTTCATTATTCACAAAATGACTATGATCTATATTTGAGCCTAATGCATTTGGGAACATTTGGGGCTGATCATGAGAAAGAAATTTTCTGACAGATTAATACAGATGAATAACTTAATTTCTTCATAAAGTTATGCTTCATTCAAGTCTTTCAACAATATTAGGACAGATATTTTGTAAAGATATTTTGGAGTGCCTTCAATCAACCAAGAGCAGTTAGACCTGGGCACATTGAATGTACCTTCTCCTTGAAGATTAAAAATCTGTCTTGCCTATGATCAGATTCTACATTAAAACAAATTATATATATATATATATATACACACACACACACACACACACATATACACACACACAACTTATAATTTATAGATTCATTGGTTAGAAAAATGAAAGAATTGTGTTTACTTAAAAATCATAGTATCCATTGGATATAGGTATTTTCTTTTATCCAGACTGATATTCTTCCCTTGAAGTGCTTAATTTATTTTGTGGGATTATTATTACAGTTGGGTTTAAGTATCCCATCTTACTATGTGTTTTCTAGTTCTGTTTTTGGTTCCTATGTTATTCCTTTTGTGCTTCTTTTGAGTTACTTGAATTGTAATATTTACAATATCACTCTCGAGAGAACCCCTCTCACAAACCCCTCTCACATTACCTCCATATATTTCTCTCGTTGTCTCTTAACTGCTGAGTGTATAGCAATCAATGGCCTCATGAACCTCATCACATCTTGTTAGGCCCCACCTCTCAGCACTGTTGCATTGGGGATTAAATCCCCAACACATGAACTTTGAGGAACACATTTAAAATAAAACATTTTGTTCTGCCCCTGACCATCAAAATTCATGTACTTCTTACATGCAAAATATATTCATTCCATCTCAATAGTCTCAAAAGTCTTAATTCATTCCAGCATCAATTCCAGAGTCCATAGTCCTAAGTCCAGAATCTCATCTAAATCAGATATGGGTAAGACTCAAGGCACAATTTATCCTGATGCAAATTTCTCTCCAGGTATATGCCTGTGAAATTAAACAAGTTATCTACTTCCAAAATACAATGGTAGGATAGGCATAGAATAGACATTTCTATTGCAAACAAGAGAAAAAGACAAGAAGAAAGGAGTAAAAAGCCCCAAGTAAGCCCAAAACTCATAAAGAAAGCAACTTTATTTCTTAAAGCTGGAGAATAATTTCCTTTGACACCATATTCTGCATCCTGGGGACAATGGGTTGGGGATTGGGCCCTCAAAGCCTATGGAAGGTCTACCCCTATGGCTTTGCTGGGCTCATTCCACTCAGCAGTTCTCACAGGTTGGAGTCTCATGCCTTAAGCTTTCCCAGACTGGAGTTGCACACTGGTGGCCCTACAGTTCTGGGGTCTTCGGGGCTGTCTCTCTCCCATGACTCCACTAGGCATTGTCCTAGTGCAAACACTGTTGTGGCTCTGCCCCTATGACAAGTCTCTGCCTGGGCCCCCAAGCTGTCCTTATCATCCTTTGAAATTTAGGTCAAGGCTGCCATGGCCACACAGCTCTTGCATTTGGCATGCCGGCAGAATTAGCACAAGAAGGATGTCACCAAGGCTTATGGCTTGTACCTTCTGGAGAGATGGGTCAAGATACACCTGAGCCTGATTTACTATGGCTGGGGTGGCAAAGAGGTGTTGTGCCAGAATTTGCAGAGCAGAGTCCCAATGCAGCTCAGGGCAGCTAATGGTGACATTTCATGGACACCTCTGGAAACTTTGCACTCAAGTACCTTACTTATCTGGATCTCTGAAATGCCCTCAGGGTAATTTTCTCATTATCTTGATCAATAAAACCTGGTTTCCTTCTATCCATGGTAGCCTCTTTACCGAAGAGTCACTTGGCCACATCCTTAGCATTGGCTCCAAAATACCCTTTTTCATCCTTTACATGGCCGGGCTGAGAGTTTTTAAAATCTTTCTGTTCTAATTCCTTTTTAATTATAAATTCTGTCTTTAAATTACTTCTCTCTTCTCTCATTTCACTATAAGAAGACAAAAAAGCCATGCAGCACCTTAGATGCTTTGTAGTCTAGATATTTCTTCTGCCAGATATCCTAGTGCATTGCTCATAGATTCTGCCTTCTACAAAGTCTCAAGACACAGACACAATTTCACCAAGGTGTTGCAACTAAATAACATGGTTGATCTTTACTTTAGTTTATCGTGTTTGTTCCTCAGTTCTTTCTGAGACCTCATCAGAATGGCCTTCAACATCCATATTTCTACCAACATTTTGATCACAGCTGCTTAAGTAATTTCAGAGAAGCTCCAGATAATCCCTACATTTTTTGTCTTCTTCTGAGCCCTCACAGAAATTGCCTTTGATGCTCTATTTATCTCAATCTAAGTTTTTTCCAGCCTGCTTCTCCAAATACTTCTAGCCTCTACCTGTTACTCAGTTCCAAAGCCACTTCTACATTTTCAGGTATTTGTTTCAATAACAGCCCCACTTCTTGGTACCAATTTTCTCTTTCAGACCATTTTGTGCTATAATATGGAATATCACACAGTGGATAATTTATAATAAACATAAATTTATTTCTCATAGTTCTAGAGACTGGGGAGTCCACAAGGATGGTGCCAGCATCTGAAGAGGGTCTTTGAGCTGTGTAATCCCATGGTGAAAGGTGGAAGGGCAAGAAACGGTGAGAAAGAGAAAGTGAGAGTGAACTAAGCTTGTTTTTATAACAAATCCATTCCCACAGTCACAGAACCATCATGATGTAATTACATCTTATTAGGCCCCACCTCCCAACACTGTTACATTGATGATTAAGTTTCCAACACCTGAATTTGGAGGGACACATTCAAAGTACAACAAATATTAATACACTCATGATAACTTCAACCCAAGTGCTAAAGACACAACTGAGGTCACAATAAGAGCCCCTATAGCTTAGTAAGTTATAGATAATGCCAATAATAAACATACTGATTTTAGAAGGCATTTGTAAAACACATATATGGAGCTCTACTAAAGAAAAAAAACTGTGTTCAGCAAATCAGAAGTATGCAGGATTTTGCAGCAAGTTGGTATGGATACTCGAGAATGCTGCACTGCCAACAACTCTGATTAAAATGTCAAGTGTTAAATGGATATAATCAATCTTTATTTTTTTTTTATTTCTTCTACTTGATTTGTATTTGGCTGAGGGCAATCATTGTGTATGCATATATGTGTGTCTCCACTGCTCTTTATTTTATCCCATAAAAGAATGAGCATTCAATACCCAAATTCTACCCAAATGTCACAAAATGAACAAAACAAACTAACAAACAGAAAAGTTAAACATTTCTCCTTGTTGCCTGTAATTTTTTTAGGAATAAATCTTCTGATCAGTCATGATTTACAAATCTCCTGCAGAGTTATATAAAAATCACCTAGAAGATTGTTTTTAAAATGCAAAGTCTTGGGAAATAAGTCCTCTTGACTCAGTAGATCTAAAGTACAGCCTGCAAGAGGACAACTTTAGAAAATATTCAGGTGATTGTGATGGAAGTTGTATTGCACTACACTTTATCACACAGTGTCCTAGAGTGATTAGGTAATTATGGGCTGGTAAATGGAAAAAACTGAAATCAGTCATTTATTCCTTTATTCAATAGATATGGCAGTCACTTTTTAGGTCATTAAGAATAAGTAAAACAAAGTTATCAAGGAGTTTACATTCCAATGAATGAACTGACTGAAGTTCTATCAGTTATTATGGCTTAGTAGTTCCTCTCTCTGAATATTATATTCACTAATAGTGCTTATTTCACTCACTAAATACTCAAGGTTATGGAGATGAATGTTTCTGGCTTGCTAAAGTGGTCTGACCTCATACTACTTCATAAGATCATTTCATATACACCTCATATATTCAGTTATGACTAAATCAGTGGTCCCTAAATAACTCTCTATATACAGATTGAAGAGAACATGGTTGCTTTTATAAATTCAGAAAGAGGCTGCATATTAAAAATGATGCTTGGCCGGGCGGGGTGGCTCACGCCTGTAATCCTAGCACTCTGGGAGGCCGAGGTGGGCGGATCGTTTGAGCTCAGGAGTTTGAGACCAGCCTGAGCAAGAGCGAGACCCCACCTCTACTAAAAATAGAAAGAAATTATATGGACAGCTAAAAAAATATATATAGAAAAAATTAGCCGGGCATGGTGGCGCATGCCTGTAGTCCCAGCTACTCGGGAGGCTGAGACAGGAGGATCGCTTGAGCTCAGGAGTTTGAGGTTGCTGTGAGCTAGGCTGACGCCACGGCACTCACTCTAGCCTGGGCAACAGAGTGAGACTCTGTCTCAAAAAAAAAAAAAAAAAAAAAAGATGCTAAGATGAATGCACATATACCAGTACATATATATCTAAATAAACAGATAGCTGGACTTTTCTCTTTGATTTTTGCTTATTTATTTTTCATGTTTTAGGCCTCTATAACAGTATTATTATATTTAAAATAAAGTTAATATATGGAGCTTCTCTGAAAAATTTAAGTTTATAAGGCAGTTCAGCTATATATGTGTATAACTATATGTTAAACTATATAATATATCATCTATAATACATATGAACATATAAATAATTAAAGTACTATAAAAGAAACATTAATTAATATCCTATGCAACTAGGGTAACAGCTATTGAAGTAAGCAAAATAAAAAATTTAGTCAATATGCAGTAATCATATAGATTTGGAGTGCTTAGCACTGAAAATATACTTGTTGCTGTGTATGATTCAAAACACTTTTATCTACACAAATATATTCTTGTACAGAGACTATCTCTTTACAGTCAAATGACCTAAGGTCAACTCAACAAGTATCTACTGAGTCCCAGTGTTTATTGTACTATGAAAATCGCAATAGGGATATGAAACTAGGCCTTTCCCTCAGGAAAGTAATGATAATTCCTCATAGCACAGTTAAAATATATATGTATAAAATTGATATTTGAAGCCATGGAGCTAGATGAAATCAACCAGGAAAAAAAATGTGAATTCCGTATTTCAGGAATTGCAAAAAAAAGATGAATTGATGATGAAAAGCATTAAGTGCCCACTACATAGCTCTGTTATAGCATGTGTATCATACTAATTTCCTTGTGACTAACTTCTCAGTTAGATTCTGAGCAACACTGGCAGGAAATTTTGTTATTAGTAGCATCATTTATTGAGCATTTTCCATATGCTATGTTCTGTTCTAAATACTTCACTTGTACTATTAATAATTAACCAATTTGTTTTTCATGACAAATACATCTATAATGCACATCTATAATGCACACTATTATTGCACCTATTTTACCTGTGAAGAAACTGTTTATAGAGACATTAAGTAGTTTAACCAATGTTACACAGTTGTGAATGCTAGAGTTGGCATGTGGGCCCAGGCAGTCTGCTGCTGGTGTCCATGCCCTTAAGTATTTCACTGTACAGCCTCCCATCGTATTCAGTTTTGTATCCCCCAACATCTAACATTATGCCTTACATACAGTAGTTATTCAATAAATAGTTGTTTGATAACAAAGAATAAAGTGAATAAATGGAGTTTTCAGAAATTGAGAAAATACTACGATGGTAGAAGCCAAGGAAGGAATAGCCATGTATTATGAAAAGAAGAAATATTTACAAACTGCTAATATATTGATGATATATTGAATTGCCATAAATATGAAATGAGAATTGTAATTGTATATTTTAAAAATTATGCTTACCTTAAAAATTGATTAAAGAAAATATAAAGCAAAAATAAAATTACCATTACCCAACTCTAGTAAATTCATATTAAAACATATTCCACTTCAATCATTTTGTGCAGCCTGGAGTGGTTTGGGGCAGTCATAGTCACTGTTACTAGCTGAATGTCCCTATGGAGTGAGGATTTAAGCAAAAATGTCATGATGGAAAAGTTTATGGGGCAGATGAAATACATATGGTGCAGTGTACTGGTTATTTTTTCACTTCTACCTGATTCTTGAGCATTATTGTTCTAAAATTTTGCATTTAGAAAATAATAACATTCACTCATTCATTTACTCTAAAGGTATTTATTAATCATTTATTATTTATTAAATAATTTTATAGGGCATGTGTGTGTCTGAAACAACCAAATACTCTAAGCACTGTCTTTATAATTTATAAAATTATTTCACATGTATACTCTCCATTTATCAATGTAATAACCATGTGAGAAGAACTCCTTTTTACTTCCAGTTTGCTTTATTCCTTCAGGAAACTATTAATTATCATTTACTTTACAAATCAGTTTGCCTTTTTATTATGTGAGATTTTTGAAGGAAAAATGTGATTTACTCCTCTTGGCAACCCTTTCAATACACACACACACACACACACACACACACTCGTTCCTAGTACAATCTCTGCAAATAAGAAGTAGTTAGTATTACAATAAAATCCAAAGTCCCTATGGTGACATGAAAAGGAATATATAAATTTGGATCCTTCCTGCTCCTCCATTCTCTCCTATTATATTTTCTATGATTACTGTACTACAGATATAGTCATCTTTCTCTGTTGCTTATTTATTTACTCATTCACTCATTCATTTAGTAGACATTTATTTCGTATCTACCATTTCCCAAGTATTGGTAACAAAGCAGTGAATAAAGCTTGTGAAATCTGTGCCCACATGGAGCTTACATTTTATTAGAGGAAGACAGATAATAAGGAAATATAAAATGTGTCAAGTGGTGATGGATGGTAAAAGGAAAGCAAGGATATTTTGTATAGGAGGGCCAGGAAATGCATCTGTGAGTAGGTAAGAGGTGTGTAGAGAACTGAATGGAGTGAGAAGAGAGCCATCTGGGGTGGGGGAGTGGGGAATGGCGATAAAGTGTAAAAGCTCTAAGTAGCAGAATGCTTGGTGTATGTCAGGAATAGATAGGAGGTCAGATAAGTAGTGGAAATGAGGACCAGATCACAGAGGGATTTACAAAAATAGAGAAATTATGGACTGCTGCAAGGTTTAGCCTGGGCAATGGTAGAGTGGAGTTACCATTTACTGAGAAGGGTTAAGTGATTAACGAATATAGCAAAGTCTCTGGCTACAAAATTAATATACACAAATCAGAGGCATTTATATATGCCAACAACAGTCAATCAGAAAACCAAATTAAAGACTCAATACCCTTCAAAATAGCAACAAAGAAAATAAAATATCTAGGTATATACCTAACTAAAGAGGTAAAGGACCTCTATAAGGAAAACTATGAAACACTGAGAAAAGAAATAGCAGAACTTGCAAATAGATGGAAAAATATACCATGCTCGTGGATCGGAAGAATCAACATTGTTAAAATGTCTATACTACCCAAAGTGATCTACAGATTCAATGCAATCCCTATTAAATTACCAACATCATTCTTCACAGATGTAGAGAAAATAATTATACACTTTGTATGGAACCAGAGAAGACCCCGTATAGCAAAAGCAATTTTAAGCAACAAAAACAAAATGGGAGGTATTAATTTGCCAGACCTCAAACTATACTACAAGGCCGTGGTTCTTAAAACAGCCTGGTACTGGCACAAGTACAGGGACACAGACCAGTGGAACACAACAGAAAATCCAAATATAGAACCATCCTCATATAGTCACCTAATTTTTGACAAAGCGGGAAAGAATATACTCTGGGGACAAGAATCCCTATTCAATAAATGGTGCTGGGAGAATTGGTTAGCCACTTGTAGAAGACTGAAACAAGACCCACAGCTTTCACCTCTCACAAAAATCAAATCACGGTGGATAACAGACTTAAACCTTAGGCGTGATACAATTAGAATTCTAGAAGAAAATGTAGGAAAGACTCTTACAGACATTGGCCTAGGCAAAGAATTTATGAAGAAGACCCCCAAGGCAATCACAGCAGCAACAAAAATTAATGAATGGGACATGATTAAATTAAAAAGCTTCTGCACAGCCAAAGAAACAGTCCAGAGAATAAACAGACCACCTACAGAATGGGAAAAAATTTTTGCATACTACACATCAGATAAAGGACTGATAACAAGAATCTATTTAGAACTCAGTAAAATCAGCAAGAAAAAATCAAGTAACCCTATCAAAAAGTGGGCAAATGACATGAATAGAAACTTCTCGAAAGAAGATATAAGAATGGCTAACAAACATATGAAAAAATGCTCAACATCCCTAATCATCAGAGAAATGCAAATCAAAACCACAATGAGATATCACTTAACCCCAGTGAGAATGGCCTTTATCAAAAAAACCCAAAACAACACATGTTGGCGTGGGTGTGGAGAGACAGGAACACTCATACACTGCTGGTGGGACTGCAAACTAGTGCAACCCCTGTGGAAAGCATTATGGAGGTATCTTAAACAGATTCAAGCAGACCTGCCATTTGACCCAGCAATCCCATTACTGGGCATATACCCAAAGGAAAAAAGGTCATTCTTTAACAAAGACACATGTACCCGAATGTTTATAGCAGCACAATTCACAATAGCAAAGATGTGGAAGCAACCCAAATGCCCATCAATACATGATTGGATTAGTAAGCTGTGGTATATGTATACCATGGAATATTACTCAGCTATAAGGAATGATGAAGATACGACATCGCTATGGTTCTCCTGGAGAGAATTGGAACCCATTATATTAAGTGAAGTATCCCAAGATTGGAAAAACAAGCATCACATGTACTCACCAGAAAATTGGTTCCCCTGATCATCACCTAAATACACATCTGGGAACAACACCAATTGGATGTCAGACTGAGGTGGGGGGTGGGGGAGGGAATGGGGGTATGCCTACACAATGAGTGCATTGTGCACCGTTTGGGGAGTGGTAACACTTGAAGGTGCTGACTCGGGAAGGGGGGGGTGGGGAAGGGAGGGATATATACCTACATGATGGGTGCAATGCGCACGACCTGGGGAACAGACACGTCTGGAGCTCTGGCTTGGGGGGAAGGGCGGAACAGGAGCAACGTATGTAACCTGAAATTCTGTATCCCCAATAACAAGATGAAATAAAAAAAAAAATCATAATCTTGGATCAGAATTTGGGCTGGAGTGAATATAAAGAAAAAAATAAAAAACGATAATGATTTGTTAGGCAAAAAAAAAAAAAAAAAGAGTACAGTTTTAGAGGGGAGAACTCAAGAGATCATTTGGACATATGTCAAATTTGAGATGTCTACTAGACATTTCAGGTAGAAATATCAAGTCAATAGTTAAATGAAAGTCTCGATTTCAGGGAATAAATAGGGATGAAGACAAAAATGTATGTGTCACTAGCATATATAGTATGTAAAGTAATACGCTGTATGAACTAACATAGGAAGTGAATGTAGACATAGAAAGGAGAAGGTCTAATGTCTCAGCTCTAGGGCACTACAATATTTAGGGTCAAAAAGATAAGAAAGAATAACCAGCCAGTAAGGTAGAAAGATAATTGAGAATGTCCAGGAGGCCAAAGAAGACAAATATTTCAAGAAGAAAAGGCTTACCCTGGTCAAATGCAGCTAAAAATCTGAATAAGATGAAGACCAAAAAGTGACTGTTGGGTTAGGCAGCATGAAAGTCATTAGTGACTGTGAGGATAGTAGTTTCAGAGACATGGAAGGCAAAAAAGCCTGACTGGAATGAAATCAATGAGAATATTCAAGAAAAATAAAGACAGCACATATAGACAACACTTTCTAGGAGTTTTGTTGTAAGAGGAGCAGAGAAATGTGGCAGCTAGCTAGAAAGGTATATGGGGTCAAGGGAGTATTTTTTAATGATGACAAAAATTATAGCCTGTTGGTATGTTGATGGAAATTATTCAATAGAAAAAAAAAAGAACTGATGAATCTGCAGAAAAAAGAGCCAACTGTAGGAGCCATGTTGTATGTGCAAGTAAAGGGAGTTGCAATCTAGAGAATAAGGCTAGTATTTGGTTTAAGGTAGAAACATCAATGGTTCATTCATCCAACAGGAAGAAAGGCAGGGTATAATAGGTAGAGATGTAGGAAGGTTGGCATACCTGATGATGGAGGAATGTGGGATTTTATTACTTTCTCATTGCTTCTATTTTATTAGAGAAATAGGAAGGCAATTAGTGGAAAACAAAAAGGGAGAAACAGATGTGAAATAGTCAACATGTAGGAGAGTGGAAGAATGGATTAACTAAGAAATATAGTAGAATTGTTGAGCATCTCTAATTTCCTACTTTATGTGAATGCACATTAATATAAAAGCAAGGCCGACATCATGGTTATATATTTTTCTCCACTCACTTTCAGGTGCCCTCTTGCAGGTTGGCAGAGAGTTGGTGGAGGTAAATGTAGCTAGTGTTGAAGTTTTGCTGGGTGAGCACAATGAAAGGCAAGGGTCATAGATATTGATGATATTTGCAAATTACCAATTATATTGTGTCATACTAGCTGCTATAATAGGCAAGCACTGAAAAATCATTGATTTAATACAAGTCTCCTCCTCATCCATGTGAATTCCACAGCAGATATCCTTGATCAATGGAAACCATCCTCTGCTAGAGCATAAATCTATGAAAGCACAGATCTTTTTGGATTTTAACACTGTTCTAATCCCAGATTGTCTAATAGCACCCTGAACATGGCAGGTACTCAATAAGCATGTGAAACCCTGACTACAGATAATCTTCAATGTAAATAAACTAAAAGAGGACAGTCTTTGCAAAAGTGACAAATTACAGCATCGACTTTTGCTTTACAACAGAATTTGTCCACCCTATTTTTTATCCTAAACTTTCCATTGGGTACCTAAGCATTTAGATGTAAAGTTTTTATGTATATATTCAAATAACATACTGCACTAGGCAATATGTATTGGAAAACATTTAAAATCCAGAGTTCCTATAGCTGGATCATAAGGCTAATCTTCCGAGTATTGAGAAGAAGAGACAAGAATCAGAAATGGAAAATCAAGAATCTTGTATAATACCTGGCACATAATTAAACATGAGAAATTAACTGTAATTTTAAGTTGGCAAAAATAAAATTACAAATTAAAAAAATCTTTTGTGAACAAGAAGTTGTGTTTTCTATTGAATCTGTATCAAGAACTAAATATAAAAAAGTTGTGAATTTTAAAGCCAAACAAATATGAGACAGTACAGGTTGAGTATCACTTACCCAAAATGCTTGGGATCAGAAGTGTTTCAAATTTTTAATTTTTTCAGATTTTTAAATATTTGCATATACATAATGAGATATCTTGGGAATCAGATTTAAGTCCAAACATGAAATTCATTTATGTTTCATATATACCTATACACATAGTTTGAAGGTCATTTTACATAATATTTTTAATAATTTTGCTCATGAAAAAAACTTTTGCCTGAACTTTGACTGTGACCTGTCACATAAGGTCAGGTGTGGACTTTTCCACTTGTGGTATCATGTTGGTGCTCAAAAAGTTTTGGAATTTGGAGCATTTTGGATCTGGATTTTTGAATTAGGGATGTATAACCTGCACTTAGGAGAGAGTGCATATAGGGGTATTAGAAAGAAAACATATTCATAATGCCAGATCCTACTTTTTTATCAGGATTTTATCTATGTGCTTATGGGAAGGCACATGCCTAGAGCTACTATTAATCCAATTATTCTTTATATCAGGGTAGCAAAGCTTATGATTCTCTTTAGTCAGGAGAATAGCAAAGATATTCAAAGAATCTGATTAAATTGATCATTTTTTTTCCTTCTTTGAAATCCAGGTGATCTTACACTGATGAATATGGGATTTATTTTATTGAAGTTTGAAAAATTGTATATATCAGATAGATTTATTTGATTGCAAGCCACAGCAGCAGAAACATTGAAATTATAGGGGAGGAATAAATAATTATTTTCAAGTGTATGGAGATAGTTCAGAGACGTGAAGGAAAAGAAGGCCTTGGGAAGGACAGAAACCATGGCAGCTTTGAGGATCTAGGTAACAGTGATTCCTTTTTATCTTTTTTCCTTTTTCTAAATTCTTTTACTTTAAACCATTAGTGCATTTATATTTTACAGAATAAATATGGTCACATGTTACTCTGCTTTAACAATTACCCTTAATTACTGAAATATTTGGTTGCATTGCTTGAACACATTCAGAAGGGTTTATTGCTCACATTATATGCATCTTTACCGCTTAATTGTTGTCATGTAAAGATATGGATATTTGATCGGCATGATACCTACCATGAACACTATGTAATGGGACTGAGTGACAGCTAAGTGAGCTACTAGTAAAAGACCTAAAACAGAAAGCCATAGAACAATGCTAATTTAAGACAGTGAAACAGACAATGTTTGGAATGCCTTGCGGGGAATGTGTCAGGGGATTTGAGTAGCTCGTTATTTGTGTAACTTCAGAGTCTACATTGCTAAAAAGCATATCTGTCCAAAATATGCATAACTAGTTGCTTTCCTTTGACTATCATCTAATCACTCAGCAATTTTGAAATGGTACAAAAATCATTGCCAGGAATACTTTTTCTCATGCAAAAGAACAAGTAGCCACATTACACTGCATTCGTTTTGATAATCAAGCAACACTTTTTCCATGCTACCCAATGCAATCACGAAGCTGATTGGCTTATACTCTAATTATAGTTGTGCACACTTTCACTCAGCACATATGCTAGGCCTTAGGCAAAATATTGTATGTGCTGTCACAGGGAAGGTTTATTGAACTGAATCATTAACTGTATTCTCAATTACAGCATTATCAGCCTCAAGTTTCAGCTCTTAAATTGAAAATGTTTATATATATTTCTATGCTGCTTTCTTTGCTTGGTGAATTCAAAGAAAAGATTTATATGGATAATGAATTTAATATTTCCCTTAAGGCATTCTGTTGATTTACAGCTAAAGATTGAATTCAATAAATGTGCATTAAGAATCCTGCTTAAGAATGGCAGCATTTTGGAAAATTTATCTGACAGTGACTGAACCCTAAGCAACACATACAGGAGACAGTTACCTTATGTTCACTGTACATTTTTAAAGATTTGATCTGCATGATATCTACCATGATCGCTGTGTAATGGAGATTTGCTTCAAACCAAGTATTGAAAAAGATGGTTCCATAATCCCATGAATGTTTTTTGAGTAGAACAACAAGTTGTATAGCTAGAATTACTTATTTGCTATTAATAAATTAATTTAGTTTCTCCAGAAGTCTCATTGTCAAAATTATAGCTGTAGAATTCATTTTAGTCATATGTTAAATAAAGTTTAGATACTTAAAGAAGTACATTGATATTTGTTTAAAATCTGGTATTTTGAAAAGAGTGGTGAACATGAGACACTGAAAAGTGTTTTGTTTTGGTTTATCTGTGAATTTATCCTGATGAGGAACCATCTTGAAGCAACCCCTAAAAATGAACCTGAATGCTCTGCTCACACTCCAGATCTAAACGATTCAGTCTCTATCCCTAGTGAGGTTAGCAAATTATACACTCTTCCTTATACTGCCTTTCAGCCTAAATCCCATCATAAAAGTATATTAGCAAATAGTTTCTAGAAATAGAAACTAAAGTAGCAACACTCCTGTACTTTTCCCATAGCATCATTTAATAACTTCACCTTCTCCATCACATAAACTCCCTTTGGAAAACTATGACTATAAAGCATGCAAAGAAATTATCTATGTGAATCGGAAGGAAAGTATCATCTTGCTTCCCTTGCAGTTGGGCTATTAAGAACATGAATAACAAAACAGATTTTTTATATAGTCTATCATAAAGTATGTTTTCTTTTCTTTGCTCCTCTTAATACCCTGATTTTCCTAGATGGAATTTGTACTTGAAAAGTAATTTGAAATTGGCAAAATAAGGGTCTAATTACTACCCTGACCTGTTTTTAAATAAGAACAAAAATTAACTTTGAAATGACACTTGATATGAAAATATCTCAGTCTCTTCTTACTAATTTTAGTGACTACTAAAAACATTGTTACAGGATCTAATGGATGTATTATATATCTTTGAAATCTCTGTTATAGCAGTTTTCAGTGTTCTATTTTTTCCCCAAAACACAGTACAAAATACGTAATAATGGTGTTTGGACTGTCAGCATCAGCAAAGTTTGTTGCTCACAGTTACAACAAATATACTGTAACTTTATTGACAAATTGGTGCCATTAATTTTCATTCATTGCTCCATCTAGCAACCTTTTGAGGAAAATTACATTGGCCATTATAGCTCTATTTGGTATTTTCATAGAGAAGGAAGCATTACCACTAATTAGTGTTTCATAGTATAAGTGAGTAATATCCTCAACACTATGCAATATCATATTCTGCAGAAAGTACTAGAAGGACCTTTCGACAGATTTTAATATTTGTAAGTAATGTAGATGTCTTTATTTCTAAGAATACCTGAAATAATTAACAAAGGTGGTATTTGAATCTTTATATTCTCAAAATGCAGATTAAAATTGTGTCTGTGATCTGAAATAAAGATTATCTGCACACATCACCCTGTCCCGGAACACATATACACCAGCAAATATGCTTAATCATTTTTAAATCAGACTTATCGTTTAAGCAAGATAATTATAAAATAAAATTATCTTTTATTTCAAATTGAGTGATGAATGTATTTAGCTAATTTTGTAAGTCTAAATATTTTAAATGTCTTTCCAACATTTCAAAATATAGCTTTGCTTCATTTTCTTCACGTTAGGTATACTCTATTACCCATATTTAAATTTCAAAATATTAAGGGGTACAAATGTTTTGGATTACATGGATCATTTCTGTAATGCTTGAGTTCTGGCTATAGGTATGCCCATCACCCAAATAGTGTTCATAGTACCCATTAAGTTAGTTTATTCCCCTTCCCTCCCCCTGCCCCCCTTGTTGCTGTCCAGTAAGTTTTAGTTCCCTCTGTACACTCCAGTGCTCATTGGTTACTTCCAATTTAATAGTGAGTACATGTGGTTTTTGTTTTTCCATTCTTGCAATACTTAGGAGAATGGTCTCCAATTCCATCCAGATTGTTGTAAAAGGTATTAGTTCATCTTTTATTTATGTGAATATTACTCCATGGTATACATATGCTACATTATTTCATCAACTCATGAATTGATGGGCACATGGGTTGATCCCACATCTTTGCAATTGTGAATTGTATTGCAATAAACATTCAAGTTCAGGTGTCTTTTTGATAAAGTAACTTCTTTTCCTTTGGGAAATACCAAGTAGTGGAATTGCTGGATCGAACGGTAGGTCTATTTTTAGTTCTTTGAGGAATCTCCATATTGTTTTCCATAGAGGTTGTACTAGTTTGCAGTCCCATAAACAGTTTATAAGCATTCCTTTCTCTCTGTATCCACATAAGCATCTATTGTTTTTGGACTTTTTAATAAAAGCCATTCTAACTGGGGTAAAGTGATATCTCATTGTGGTTTTAATTTGCATTTCCCTGATGATTAGTGAAGTTGAGCATTTTTCATGTTTCTTGGCCATTTGTCTGTCTTCTTTTGAGAAGCATCTGTTATGTCTTTGGTCCACTTTTTAAAAGGGCTGTTTGCTTTTTTTCTTGCTCAGTTGCTAGAGTTTTTTGTAAATTCTGATTATTAGCCCTTTATCAAATATGTAGCTTTTGAATATTTTCTCTCATTCTGTATGTTGTCTATTTGCTCTACTGATTGTTTCTTTAGCTGTGCAGAGGGTTTTTAGTTTAATCACATCCCAGTTATTAATTTTGTTATTGCCATGATGGCCATTAGGATCATGTTCATACATTCTTTGCCTAGATTCATATCTAGAAGTGTTTTTCCTACATTTTCCTCTAGAATTCTTATGCTTTCATGTCTTAGATCTAAGTCTTTTATCCATCTTGAATTAATTTTTGAGTGGTGAGGGTAGGGGTCCTGTTTCATTCTTCTGCATGTGGCTATCCAGTTTTTCCAGCACCATTTATTGAATAGGGCTTCTTTTCCCCAGAGTATATTGTTGTCTGCTTTGTTAAAGATCAGTTGGTTGTAGGTAGATTGTTTTATGTCTGGGTTCTCTGTTTTGTTTCATTAGTCTATGTCTCTATTTTTGTGCCAATACCATGTTGTTTGGTTACTATAGCCTTGTAATATATAATAGTTTGAAGTCTGTTAATGTGGTGCCTCCAGTTTTGTTCTTTTTGCTGATGATTTCCTTGGCTATTCGGCTTCTTTTCTGGTTCCAAAAAAAAAATTTAGAATTATTTTTTCTTGATCTGTGAAGAATGACTTTGGTGACTTGATGGTAATTGCCTTGAATTTGTAAATTACTTCGGGTGGTATGGGCATTTTAACAATGTTGATTCTACCTATCCATGATCATGCTATGCTTTTTGTTGGTTTGCATCCTCTATGATTTCATTCCTCAGAGTTTCATTGTTTTCCTTGTAGAGATCTTTCACCTCCTTGGTTCAGTACATTCCTAAGTATTTTATTTTCTTTATAGATATTGTGAATTGTATTGAGCTTTTTATTTGACTTTCAGTTTGACTGTTATTAGTATATAGAAATGCTACTGATGTATGTACATTGGTTTTGTATCCTGAGACTTTTCTGAATTTATTTATCAATTTCAAGTGACTCCTGGTGGAATCTTTGGGTTTGTCTAGATTTAAATAAGATCATATACTCAGTGAAGAGTGATAGTTTGACCTTCTCTTTCCTGGTTATATACCCTCAATATTCTTCTCTTGGCTGATTGCTCTGAGTAGGACTTCCAGTACTATGAATATGAGTAATAACAGTAGAATATGAGTAGTAACAGTGGGCAACCTTGTTTTGTTCCAGCTCTTAGGGGAAATGCTTTCAACTTTTTCCCATTCAGTATTATGTTCGCTGTGGGTTTGTCATGTATGGCTTTTATTATTTTGAGATATGTTCTTTCTATGCCTATTTTTTTGAGGATTTTTATCATGAAATGGTGCTGGATTTTGTTGAATGCATTTTCTGCATCTAGAGAGATGATCACAGAATCTTATCTTTGTTTTTGCTTTTGTTTATGTGGGGAATCACATGTATTGATTTATGTATGTTGAACCATCCTTTCATTCCTGGGATGAAGCCCACGTGGTCCTGGTGGGTTTTTTCTTGATGTGCTGTTGAATTTGGGTTGCTAGTATTTTATTGAGAATTGTGGTTTTCTTTTTTTGCTGTGTCTTTTCCTAGCTTTGGTATCAAGGTGATACTGGCTTAGTAGAATGAATTGGGAAGGATTTCCTTCCTTCTCAATGTTATGGAATAATTTCTATATTATAGGTCTCAGGTTTTCTTTGTAAGTTTGATAGAATTTGGCTAGGAATCTATCTGGTCCAGTGCTTTTCTTTTTGTTGGGAGATTTTTTATTACTGACTGAATTACACTGATAGTTATTGGTCTGTTCAGGAGCTCTTTTCATTTCCCGTTGTGTCTTGGGAGGTTATGTGTTTCCAGGAACTTGTCCTGTACGTTCTCTAGTTTATGTGCATGGAGATTTACATATTGTCCATGGATGATGTTTAGTATTTCTGCAATATCAGTTGTAATGTCACCTTTTTCATTTCTGTTTGAGCTTATATGGGTCCATTATCTTCTGTTCTTGATTAATATACCAAGAGGTCTGTTGATTTTGTTTATCTTTTCAAATAAAAAACTTCTTGTTTTTTTAGTCCTTTATATTGTTCTGCAATTCATTTGGTTCAGCTCAGATTTTTGTTATTTCTTTTCCTCTGTTCCCTTTGGGTTTGGTTTGTTCTTTCTTTTTTTATTTCAGCATATTATGGGGGTACAAAAGTTTAGGTTACATATATTGCCCTTGCCGCCCCCCTGAGTCAGAGCTTCAAGCGTGTCCATCGTCTAGATGGTGCACATCACACTCATTATTTATGTTTACTCCCATCCCCTCCCCACTCACATCTGCCCGACACCTGATTAATGTTATTCCTAAATGTGCTCTTAGGTGATAATCAGTGAAACCAATTTGATGCTGGGTACATGTGGTGCTTATTTTTCCATTCTTGGGATACTTCTCTTAGTAGAATGGGTTCCAGCTCTATCCAGGAAAATACAAGAGGTGCTATATCACCATTGTTTCTTATAGCTGAATATTACTCCATGGTATACATATACTACATTTTATTAATCCACTCAGTTATTGATGGACGCTTGGGTTGTTTCCACATCTTTGCAACTGTGAGTTCCGCTGCTATAAACATTCAAGTTCATATGTCTTTTTTATAGAATGACTTTTGTTCTTTTGGGTAGATGCCCAATGATGGGATTGCTGGATCAAATAGTAGGTCTATTTGTATCTGTTTAAGGTATCTCCATATTGCTTTCCACAGAGGTTGCACTAGTTTGCAGCCCCACCAATAGTGTATGAGTGTTCCTATCTCTCCGCATCCATGCCAACATTTATTGTTTTGGGACTTTTTGATAAAGGCCATTCTCACAGGAGTTAATTGATATCTCAGTGTGGTTTTGCTTTGCATTTCCTTAAAGACTAGTGATGCTGAGCATCTTTTCATGTGTTTATTGGCCATTTGCATATTTTCTAGAGATTGTCTATTCAATTTTTTTGCCAATTTTTAAATTGGATTATCTTTTTGTTGTTGAATAGTAAACATTTTTAACAAGCCCCTTATGAAATATATAATGTGTAAGTATCTTTCCCATTTCTTAGTCTGTATCTTCACTTTGTTAGCTGTATCTTTGAAGCACAAACATTTCTAATTCTGATGAACTCCAATTTACCTCTTTTTTTCTACCCTAGCTTCATGTGCTTTTCATGTTGTATCTAAAAAAAAAAATTCCTAAATTCATAAACATTTATATATGTATTTTCTTTTAGTAGTTTTATAATTTGGGCTTTTATATTTAGGTTTGCTTATTATTTTACCTTGTGTCTCTTATTCTAAACTGTTGCTTCTGCAGGCAGAAAAAAAATAAAACTAGTTTATAAAGTGTAACTGAGTATATTATAGCTTAAAATTAACTCTAATTTAAGTTGGACTGGTGGGGGCAAATGTTCAGTTAACTAAAAATTCAAATATACTATCAACTGTTTCTCTTTTCTCAAAAGAAGTCTTTCTTCTTTCTCAAGTTGATGTGTATACATGAGGAAGAAAAGAATTACTCCTACTCATGCTATTCTTAAGATCTTCCTTACCCTGCAATATGATATGGCAGGTCCAGTCTACACTCATTCCAGAATATCAGTTGCTTGTGCCCACATATATTTTACTATACCACCTAATTATTTTAGGCCTAAAGTTGATTTCCATAGCTCCGGCTACACCTCTGATTTTGAGTTCCCATTTTTTTGCAGTTTACCCATCTAAATCCCAATTCTCTCAGCACTTCTGTGATATCCTCATTAAGGTCATGAGAATATCTGTATCCCAAAGGCTAAATTGTCTATTACATTATTTTATTCCCTTGAACTTACACATCTTCCTCAACCATTTCTACTCACCTACATAGGTGCCATGGGCTATACAGTGCTATTATGGATCTTATAAAAGATAATGTATCTGGAGAAGTGAAAACTTATCCTGCTCTGAGATAATATAAGGCTTAAAGGGAATGGTCATGAAGCTCAAATCTCACATTCTCAATATTAACCCCCTCTCTCTCTCCATGGGGAACACTTTCTTCTTTCTTTTCAAGTCTCATGGAAAGTTATTTTTCATCACATTCCCCAACACTTCTACATTGAAAATATAGAAAAACTACATGTTTTTAATTACCAAAGTTTAAACCTTATAAAAAGGAGATCTTGTTATTTAAAAATATAAGAGCTTTATCACACGAATATATGCACTCTCTTTTTTGTGAAGAAATAAGTATAGATTAACCTTACTGGCTACATGATTGGAGAGAAATAATCTACCTTACCAGTAAGGGAAAATATATGAGAAACCATTTCAAAATATCCTCGCCAACCCCAAGTTTGTCAATACTTTATCTTGAAATAGTACAGACATTATAAACAAATCTGAATGGCAAATTTTAGAACTTATATAATTTTGCTCTGGGTGATCTAATATGTTGTAACTTTGCTTCTATTTTTTCTTATATATGTATTTTTCCTTCACAGATTTTTTTATTATAGTAAGAACCCTTAACATTATATTTACTCTCTTAACAGATTTTCAAGTGTAAAATACAATATTGTTATCTACAGGCACAATAATTTATAGTAGGTTTCTAGAATTTATTTATCTTGCATAACTGAAATGTTATACCCATTAAGTAGCAATTCCCCATTTTTCTTTCCACCTAGTCCCTGGAAACCACCATTCTATTCTTTAATTTTATGAGTTTGACAATTTTAGATACCTCCCATAAATGAAATCATGCAGTATTTGTCTTTCTGTGAGTGGCTTTTTTCACTAAGCATAATGTTCTCAATATACATCCATATTGTCACATATTGCAATATTTCCTTCTTTTTAAGGCTGAATAATATTCTGGTGTATGTACATACAATTTCTTCATCCATTCATTGGTTGAGGAACATTTAATTTGTTTCTACCTTTTGAATATTGTGAATACTGCTGAAAAAAAGGAGTCATAATATCTCTTCAAGGTCTTGAATCTAAATATTTTGGATAAATATTCATAAGTGGGGTTGCTTGATCATATAGTAGTTCTATATTTAATTTTTTGTAGAACCCCCATACTAATTTCCATAGTCACTGCATCATTTTTATTCCCACTAACTGTGTACAAGTTTCCAATTTCTTCAGTTTTTATAACACTGATTGTCTTTTGTTTTTGGTTTTCGTTTTGGGGTAGTAGCCATCCTAACAGGTATGAGGTGGTATCTCATTTTGATTTTGATTTGCATTTCCCAGACAATTAGTGACATGAAGTACCTTTGCTTGTACCTGTCTGTCTTGTTATATGTGTGGAGAAAAATATCTACTCAAATCCTTCGTATACTTTTAAATCAAGTTATTAGGGTATTTGCTATTGAGTTCTTGAAGTTCTTTATAGATTTTGGAAATTACTCCCTAAATAAATGTATTGTTTATAAATACTTTCTCCCATTGTTTAGGTTACCTTTCACTGTATTGGTTGTTTTCTTTGCTATGTAACTTGATGTAATCATACATTATTTTTGGTTTTGTTGCCTGTGCTGTTGGTGTCATATCCATGAAATCATTGCCAATAACAATATCATGAAGCTTTCCTCTAGGAAACAAAAGATCTCTCGGGGTTTTATAGTTTCAGGTCTTATATTTAAGGGTGTAATCCATTGTGATTGATTCTTTTGCATGCCAATTTTCCCAACCATTTGTTGAAGAGATGGACCTTTCCACATTATATATTCTTGGCACCCTTACCACAAAACAATAAAGGCCATATATGAAAATCCCACAGCTAATATCATACTCAATGGTGAAAAACTGGAAGCTTTTATTCTAAGATCAAGATGAAGACAAGGATGTCCACTCTCACCAAGTCTATTTAACATAGTACTGGGAATTCCAGCCAGAGCAATCAGGCAAGAGAAAGAAATAGAGGGCACCTAAAGCAGAAAGGAAGAAGTAAAATTATCTCTGTTTGCAGATGACATGATATTATACATAGAAAACTTTAAAAAAACTGTTAGATTTAATAAACAAATTCACTAAATTAGGATACTAAATTAATGTAGATTTTCTAGACCAAGACTTTACTGGATTTATTTATCAATTACAGGAATATCTTGGTTGAATCATTGGGGTTTTCTAGATATAAGACATATCATCAGCAAAGAGCCAAAGTTTGACCTCTTCTTTCCCCATGTAGATATCCTTGATTTCCTTCTCTTGTCTGATTACTCTGGCTAGGACTTCCAGCATTATGTTCAATAGAAGTGGTGACAGTGGGCAACTTTGTCAGGCTCCAATACTAAGCAGGAATGCTTTCAATTTTTTCCTGTTCAGTATGATATTGGCTGTGGGTTTATGCCTATTTTGTTAAGAGTTCTTGTCATAAAAGATTGCTGAATTTTGTCAAATGCTTTTTCTGCATCTATTCAGAGGATCATATGGCTCTTGTTTTTGCTTCTACTTATGTGGTGAATTACATTTATAGATTTGTGTATGTTGAACCATACTTGCATCTCTGGGATGAAGCCCACTTGGTCATGGTGAATTATGTTTTTGATGAGCAGTCGAATTTGGTTTGCTAAGATTTTACTGAGAATTTTTGCATCTATATTCATAAGAAATATTGTTCTGTAATTTTCTTATTTTGTTGAGTCCTTTCTGGCTTTGGTATAAAGGTGATATTGGCTTTATAAAATGAGTTGGGGAGGATTCATTCCTTCTCAATGTTATGGAATAATTTCTGCAGTATAGGTATCAGTTCTTCCTTGTAGATTTGGTAAAATTTGGGTATGAACCAGACTGATCTGGGACTGTTTTTTCTTGGAAGATTTTTTTTATTGCTGCTTCAATTTCAGTGTTGAATATTGGTCTGTTCAAGATTTCTATTTCTTTCTGACTGAGCCTAGTTTGGGGTTGTGTGTTTCTCAGAATTTATCCATTTTTCTTCACATTTTCAAGTTTATGGGCATAGAGATTTTTATGGTATTCAAAGATGATGTTTTGTATTTCTATGATATTAGTTGTGTTTTCTTTTCTAATTGAGCTTATTAAAGTTCTTTCCTTTCTGCTTCTGGTCAACCTAAGAAAAGGCCTGTCAATTTTGTTTATATTTTCAAAGAACCAATTTTTTGTTTCATTAATCTTCTGTGTAACTATTTTGTCCTCAATTTCATTTAGTTCTACTCAATCGTGGTTATTTCTTTTATTCTTCTGGGTTTAGGATTGGTTTGCTCTTCCTTTTCCACTTCCTGTAGATGATTCATTAGATTGTTGATTTGTGATCTTTCTGTCTTTTGGATGTGGGCTTTTAAGGCTATGAGTTTTCACCTCAGGACTGCTTTTGCTGTATCCTACAGATTTTGATAAATTGTATCCCCATTAAATTATCATTTAGTTCAAAGAATATTCTGATTTCCATCTTTATCTCCTTCTTTATCCAACAATCACTCAATAATAGGTTGTTTAATTTCCATGCATACACTTGCACTCAAATGTTTATAGCAGCACAAGTCACAATCACAAAGATGTGGAATCAACCCAAATGCTCATCAATACATGAGTGGACTAATAAAATGTGGCATATGTGTACCATGAAGCACTACTCAACCATAAGAAAATGGTGATCTAGTATCCAAGGGAAATCAAGTACAAGGGAGAGGGAAGGAGGGGATGGATAAGTTCACACCTAACGTATACAGTGCACACTGAGTGAAGAGCACCCTTATAACTTTGACTCAAACTGTACAAAATCAAATTATGTAACCAAAAGGTGTGTATCACCATAAAATTCTGAAATAAAAAAAACATAGACATGTCATTTTTCCAGACATTAATAATGAAATATGTGAAAAGAAAAGTAGGAAAACAATCCCTTTTACAACAGCACCAAAAAGAATGAAACTAGTTAGGAGTAAATTTAAGGAAGTAGAAGACTTGCACAGTGAAAACTACAAAGCACTGATGAAAGAAGTTAAAGATAAAAACAAATGCAAAGATATCCTGTGTTCGTGGATTAAAGATAATATTTTTAAAATGTCCATACTACCCAAAGCGATCTGCAGATTCAGTGCAATCCTTATCAAAATTCCAATGTCATTTTTTACAGAAGTAGAAAAAAATTCTAAAATTTATACGATACCACAAAAGACCCTGGAAAAACCAACGGTCAAAATAATCTTTAAAAATAGCAAAGCTGGCATCATCATGGTTCTTGATTCAAAAATATATTATCAAATAAAACCATACATTATTTAAAATAGTATGGTACTGGCATAACAACAGACATATAGATCAATGCAACGGAATAGGGAGCTCAAAAATAGACCTGTACATATATGGTAAACTAATTTTTGTAAAACGTGTCAAGGATATACATTGGTGAAAAGACAATTTATTCAATGAATGGTGTTGAGAAAATTGAATATGCACCCATCAAAGAATGAAATTGGACCACTATCTCACACCATACACAAAAATCAACTCAAAATGGATTAAAGACTTAAACATAAGATCTGATACCATAAAACTCCTACAAGAAAACATTGGTAAACACCTTCTTGACCTTGGCCTTGGCAATGATTTTTTGGATATAACACACAAAAGTACAAGCAACAAAAGCAACAAGTGGGATTATATCAAATTAAAAGGTGAGATTATTTTTAGAATAAATTTTAGTATGAAAAATCCTCTTTACAGCCAAGGAAATAACACAATGAAAAGGTAACCTACGAAATGGGAGAAAATATTTGTGAACCATATACCTGATAAAGGGTTAATATACAAAATATATAGGAAACTCCTACAACTAGTCAAAAAAAAAACAACAAGCTTTATTAAAAATTGGGCAAAGGACATGAATAGACATTTCTGCAAAGAAAACCTACAAATAGAAAATACGTATATGAAGAAATGTTCACATCACTAATCATCAGGGAAATGCAAATCAAAACCACAAAGAGGTAACATCTCTCCCCAGTTAGAATGGCAATTATCAAAAAGACAAAAATTAAATGCTGGCCAGGATACAAAGAAAGGGAAACACTCATACACTGCTGATGGAAATTTAAAATGGTGCAATCACTATGGAAAACAGTATGCAGGTTCCTCAAAAAATTAAAAATATAGTGCCCTATTGTCCATCTATCTCATTTCTGGGCACTTATTCAAAAGAATTGAAGTCAGAATCTCAAAAAGGTATCTGCACGCCATGTTGATTGTAGCATTAATCATAATATCTAAGATGCAGAAAAACCTAAATATCCATAAAGGAATAAATGGATAAAGAAAATGTGGTGGATATATATATACGATGTAATATTCTTCAGCCTATGAAAAGAAAGAAATCTTGTGATATGCAACAACATGGATGAAACTTGAGAACGTTATGATAAGTGAAATAAGTCAGTCAAAGAAGGGAAAATAGTGCATGGATCCATTTATGTGAAGCATCTAAAATAGTTAAGCTCATAAAAGTAGAAAGTAATATGGTGGTTGCTAGGGACTGGGAGGGGGGTGAAATAGGGATTTGCTGTTTAACGGGCATAAAATACATGATTAAATTCTAAGGAGCTGCTGTACAACACTGTGCTTAAAGTTAACAATACTGTACTGTACACTTACACATTTGTTAATAGAATAGATCTGTTGTTATCTGCTTTTATCACAATAAGAAAATAAAAAACTAATAATTTAGAGTACCAATGATTTTTTTTAAAAAAATACTCTTACTTTAAAATGAAGCCTCTGATTTGTGTGTATTGAGTTTGTATCCTGAGACTTTACTGAATTCATTGATAAATTCCAGGAGTCTCTTGGTTGAATCCTTGGGTTTTTCTAGATATAACATCATATCATCAGCAAAGAATGAGAGTTTGATCTCTTCTGTCCTATTTGGACTCCTTTAATTCTGCTCTCTTGCCTGATAGGTCTCGCAAGGACTTCCAATACTATGTTGAAAAGTAATGGGGACAGTGGGCAGCCTTGTCTGTTTCCAGTTCGAAGTGGGAATGCTTTCAATTTTTCCCCATTCAGTATGATGTTGGCTGTGGGTTTGTCATATATGGCTTGTATCATTTTTAGATAGGCCCCGTCTATGCCTATTTTGTTAAGTGTTCTTATCATAAAAGGGTGTTGAATTTTGTCAAATGCTTTTTCTGCATCTATTGAGAGGATCATATGGTCTTTATTTTTGCTTCTATTTATGTGGTGAATTACATTTATAGATTTGCATATGTTAAACCATCCCTGCATCTCTGCGACAAAGCCCACTTGGTTGTGATGGATTATTTTTTTGATAAGCACTTGGATTCGATTTGCTAGGATGTTATTGAGAATTTTTGCATCTATATCCATAAGAGATATTGGTCTGTAGTTCTCTTTTTTTTTTTTGTTGTTGCATCCTTTCCTGGTTTTAGTATCAAAATTATGTTGGCTTGGTAAAATGTGTTGGGGAAAATCTCATCCTTCTTGATGTTGGAGAATAGTTTACGTAGGATGGGCACCAGTTGTTCTTTGTATGTGTGGTAAAACTTGGGTATGAACCCATCTGGTCCAGGGCTTTTCTTTTTGGGAAGGTTTTTTATTGCTGTTTCAATTTCAGATCTAGATATTGGTTTATTCAGGAATTCTATTTCTTCCTGGTTGAACCTGGGAAGGCTGTATGTTTCTAAAAATTTGTCCATTTCCTCCACATTTTCCAATTTGTGTGCATAAAGATTTTTGTAGAATTCATAAATGATATCATGTATCTCTGTGGCATCGGTCGTGATTTCTCCTTTCATGTTCCTGATGGAGGTTATTAGGGATTTTTCTTTCTTGCTCTTGGTTAGTCTTGCCAGAGGTGTGTCTATTTTGTTTATGCCAATAACAGTCAAACGGAGAACCAAATTAAGGACTCAATACCCTTCAAAATAGCAAAAAAAGAAAATAAAATACCTAGAAATATATTTAACTAAGGAGGTAAAGGACCTCTCTAGGGAGAACTATGAAACACTGAGGAAGGAAATCGCAGAGCATGTAAATAGGTGGAAAACCATACCACGCTTGTGGATCGGAAGAATCAACATTGTTAAAATGTCTATACTGCCCAAAGTGATCTACAGATTCAATGCAATCCCTATTAAATTACCAACATCATTTTTCACAGATACAGAAAAAATAATTTTACGCTTTGTATGGAACCAGAGAAGATCCCATTTAGCAAAAGCAATCTTGAGCAACAAAAACAAAACGGGAGGTATTAATTTTTGAGACTTCAAATTATACTACAAGGCTGTGATTATTAAAACTGCTTGGCATTTGCACAAGTGCAGGGACACAGACCAGTGGAACAAAACAGAAAATCCAAATATAAAACCATCCTCATATAGCCATCTCATCTTTGACAAAGCAGACAAAAACATACTCTGGGGAAAAGATTCCTTATTCAATAAATGGTGCTGGGAAAACTGGATAGCCACATGTAGAAGACTAAAACAAGACCCACAGCTTTCACTTCTCACAAAAATCAAATCACGGTGGATAACAGACTTAAACCTTAGGTGTGAAACTATTACAATTCTAGAAGACAATGTAGGAAAGACTCTTACAGACATTGGCCTAGGCAAAGAATTTATGAAGAAGATCCCTAAGGCAATCACAGCAACAACAAAAATAAATCAATGGGATCTAATTAAATTAAAAGGCTTCTGCACAGCCAAAGAAACAGTCACGAGAGTAAACAGACAACCTACAGAATGGGAAAAAATTTTCACATACTACACATCAGATAAAGGACTGATAACGATAATCTATTTAGAACTCAGGAAAATCAGTAAGAAAAAAATCGAACAACCCTATCAAAAAGTGGACAAAGGACATGAATAGAAATTTTTCAAAAAAAGATATAAGAATGGCTAACAAACATATGAAAAAATGTTCAACATCTCTAATCATCAGGAAAATGCAAATAAAAACCACAGTGAGACATCGCTTAACTCCAGTGAGAATGGCCTTTATCAAAAAGTCCCAAAACAACACATGTTGGCATGGATGCGGAGAGACAGGTACACTCATACACTGCTGATGGGACTGTAAACTAGTACAGCTCCTGTGGAAAGCAATATGGAGATACCTTAAACAGATTTAAGTAGACCTACCATTCAATCCAGCAATCCCATTACTGGGCATCTACCCAGAAGAACAAAAGTCATTCTATAAAAAAGACACCTGTACCCGAATGTTTATAGCAGCACAATTCTCAATTGTAAAGATGTGGAAACAACCCAAATGCCCATCAATTCATGAATGGATTAGTAAAATGTGGTATAGATATACCATGGAGTATTACTCAGCTATAAGAAATAACGGTGATATGGCATCACTTTGGTTCTCCTGGAGAGAGTTGGAACCCATTCTATTAAGTGAAGTATCCCAAGAATGGAAAAACAAGCACCACATGTACTCACCAGCAAATTGGTTTTCCTGATCATCGCCTAAGTGCACATTTGGGAATAACACCAATTGGGTATCGGACAGAGGTGGGGGCTAGGGGGAGGGGATGCATGTATACCTACTTGATGAGTGCGATGTGCACTGTCTGGGGAATGGACACGCTTGAAGTTCTGACTCGGGGGGATGGGGGGTGGGGGGCAGGGATGGGTGTATACCTACATGATGAGTGTCATGTGCACTGTCTAGGGAATGGACATGCTTGAAGCT
The DNA here is from genome assembly GCF_041146395.1 of Eulemur rufifrons. Taxonomy (NCBI): domain Eukaryota; kingdom Metazoa; phylum Chordata; class Mammalia; order Primates; family Lemuridae; genus Eulemur; species Eulemur rufifrons. The sequence goes on from NC_091012.1 coordinate 73,585,735, forward strand.
CAGACTCAGGAGTATGGGGGAGCATGGGCAATATATATAACCTGAACTTTTGTACCCCCATAATAAGTTGAAATAAAAAGAAATAAAAATAAAAAAATTAATTTGAGCACAAAAAAATATTTTTAAGTAATGAAGCTTAACCTGGAACCTCAATATTAAACCTGAAGAAAAATGGAATTGCTCTAGTTGGAGTGGAGTTGAAAAACTGGAATCCCTACATTGTTGGCCATTCTTAGCTCCCCAGGGCTCAGTTATGAAAACAACTAACATACATGTTCAATTATGTTCTGCCTCAAGCTTTGATTATTTAAATTGAATGAAAAGAAAAAAATGAAAACTTTTCTTGGGCTGGGCTAAATTTTGAGATAGGGACCTAAATAAAGAACTATAAAAGCTATACAAATGGTATAAACAAAGTACTATGGGAAGTTAGTAGAGGATAGAATTGTGTTGGCTTGGGAGAATAAATAGGACACTCAGGGAGAACTACAGAGAGAAAATTACTAATTCCATAATAGAATTATAGTTTTGTACTTATCCACTCTGTCTTCCTCCCTAGAGCTGGAATTGGTATTGAAGAAAGTCTAAGTTTCTTTTTCTATAGAAATAGAAAATTAAGCCTAGTGGGATTAAACAACTTGCTTAAGGTGTAACAGCAAGTTAGTGAGTAGACAAAATTTAAATAAATGATTATTTTTCTGTATCATGAAATCAAACAAAGGTAGATGCTATTGGAGACAAAGGAAGAGATTTAAAGCCAAGTCATTAGTAAAAAAAAAAAAATGCTTGATTTTTCTCATCTGTGAGGGAGATTAACATGCTAAAAGATTTCTTTGAAATGATGTCATCATGTACATACCTTATGTGCTCATGCACACACACATGCACACAACAAAAAACAAACTTACTAAATAACAAATCTTATTAAACAAGTTGGAATATAATCAAGTAATAATCAGTTGTTTGACTAAATTAAATTATTTTCCATCTGGATTTTATGTGCAGACATAGCTTAGAATAAGATCACCTCATTAGGAGCAACTCCATTCTCTTGGACAGTGATTCTCAACTAAGGTCAATTTTGCCTCCCAGGGGACATTTGGTGACGTCTGGAGACATTTCTGGTTCTCAAACTAGAAGGAAAATGAGAGTACTATTGGCATTTAGTGAGTAGAGATCAGGGATTCTGCTAATCATTTTACAATGCACAGGGCACATTCTAAAAAAAAAAAGTGTCATCCAGTCCAAGACGTCAAAAGGGTCAAAGTTGAGAAACCTGCTCTATCATAGGTATAGCTACCATATACATATTTCAAAACAAATGATAACATTGTCCTTTTTTACTTCTATGGTAGAAACTATTTTTCCCTATAGATAAGTACGTTTATTTATTTTGAAAGTAATCATTTTTTAAATATGACTTATACAGAAGATAACAAAGTTAAATTTGTTCTAAATTGTGGTTATTTTTTTCTTGACTTAAAGTTTTAAGTCTTTGTACCATCAGCTTATTCATCATGAATAAAAATGTGGACATATCATGTCTCTCAATTTGCATTTTGTCAAGTTGCACATTACAGAGACACCAGATGGCGTTATAGTGGCCTTAATTCATATTACGCATATATTTTCTGCATAGTTATACCCTTTGAGCTCTCCAGTGTACAATAAAGGCACCTGTCCAAACCCAGAGATGGCTGAGCTCTCAGTTTTAGACAGTGTAGCTGGTGGATAGTAGTTTTAAGCTTCTGCAATGACTAGCTATGAGGTGGACACAAGAAGGTCTTGAAATTATGGGACATGCATAGAGCATGCTCTGTCTTCCAGTTTACTAATACCCATGCATATTAGTCCTGTTTTTGCACCTGAGGTTAATGACTGAAATCAGAAGGGATGTAGATACCTTCAAACTGGTAAAACTTGGAGAACATTAAATAATCCCACCTCCCCCACCCCAACTTTCCACCCTCACTTCTTTCACTGGATAGCATATGTATTTCAGTTTTCTCCTCCTCTTCTGCTTCCTCCTCATACTCCTCCTGCTTTTCTATCTCTTCATCATCTCCCTGGAAGAGAGTATGTTTCAAATTTTGCCACTGATTTCATTGTGCCTTAGAGTAATATGTTATTGCTTACACAGGAAAATATGAACAACACTAAGAATCAATATGTCTGCTACCCCTTGCATACATTATCTACGCAACTAATAAAAGTGGTTGAAAATCCTGTGGAAAATATATCCTGACAGAAATCTTCCTGTAGCTCAACATTATAATTATGGAATAACCTTTTTAATAGCTTTATTATACAGGACTAAAATATTTATAATTAACAGTATGTGTAGTATTATTTGGAATTTAGCATTTTGTCTAGATAAGTAAATATTTAGGTATGTGGAATAAGAGGATATTGTAAGAAATATAAATAAATTTTATAACTGCCTTCATATATGCAGCAATACCCATTCTGACTCTTAACTATGTAAGAAACAGAAAAGCATTTTCCACTGCCACCTGAGTGCTTTAAAAAGATTTCCTCTGAGCTTTCAAACAAAAGGAATGTTATCACAGTAATTGGATATAGTCTGTGACAACATGTTATAATTTCTTTATTAATTATGATTCCTAATGTAGGGAAAATGAAATCTCACTGTGTTTGAATTCAGTTTCCCTGCCAAAGTTAATTGCTCCTCAAGAGATGCCAACCTTGGGATGTGCTGGGAGTGTGAAAAAGAACAACTGCTGACTTTAGTCTCTTACTTTCCAGTAAGTTAACATTTTTCATGTAATTAGCCCCAGTGTTCTTTTTAGATTAACAAATCCACTAATAGTATGTTATGTTTTAAAAGAAGCAAACAACAGCAAAGTGGGAACATAACAAGGAGCATATTTAAAGGGCACAGACTCATTACAATAAAAACATTTAAACAATAATGCCAGCTGAACCTTTACAAAAGTATATTTACCTTTTTATGTACTATCCAAAATAAGTACAGCATCAAGCTTAATATACTGTAGTTTGACATATGCTTAAGTAATTTGTATGGCTTATTAATAACAGGTAATTTTGTATTACCTTTCAGATTATATTTTATGCATAATGTAATCTATATAATAAAGTTATTTTAGTAAAAACAACTAAAATTACTAGACAATTGGTATCCAGCTCCTGATAAAAGTGTGCTTGAGACAACTGATACTCTAGAACAGTGGTCCCCAGCCTTTTTGGCACCAGAGACCAGTTTCATGGAAGACAATTTTTCCATGGACCAAGGTGGAGGGTTTGGATGGCAAGAAGCTTCACCTGTTTGCCCACTGTTCACCTCCTTCTGTGCAGCCCAATTCCTAACAGGCCAGGAACTAGTACTGGTCCACAGCCCAAGGGTTGGGGACCACAGCTCTAGAAGATTAGATGGTGTATGGGGCTTCCAAACCATTTCTTTCTCTAACCTGAATTCTGTAATATCTAAATTTATCAATTAAAATCATCAGAAATCTATGTAAGGGTGGAAAATCTCCACCTTCATCCTCCTGGATTCCCAGCTGAGACCAAGAATTAAATGGTCATAACATAGATTAACAAGAGAAAAAAATAATAGAAGTTTTACATGCCACTGGAGCCCTCATAAAGAAATACCTGAAGAAGGAGTTAGAGTCACTTACTTATATATGGGATTGGAGTAAACTGTGAAGATGTGATAAAACAAAGGGGCTTGGGCTAGGGTAGTTAACTGGGTAAAGAAGTAGCTAGGAAGATAACAGTTAGTTTAACATGGCTTGTTTGTACAGAATTCCTTTGGCCTCAACTTTCTTGTCCTTGATGATAAGGATGTTGCATCTTTCTAGTGCAGAGCAGGTGTCTTTCACATGAGAATTTCATCTTCTGCATTTAAGAAACAGCACAAAGGTCAAAGTCATCTTCTTACACCTGTTATTTTTCAAGTGGCCATAACTTAAATAATCAATATGCCAGAATAGCTTATTTTAAAACCTTAACCTACATACTTTAGGTCTAATGTGATAATCCCCTATAGAAATGATTACATTGATTTACAATTTTAGCACCATTACTACCATTTTTATTTAGAGTCACTAAAAATGTGTCCATTTGATGTGATTTGCTACAATTTTTGAAAAACAACTTTATATTATTTGATGCTCTTATAATGTACTCATACAATAAATGTATTTTTAAAGTCACTATTAAAGGGAAAAAGTTCTTTATCTGGCTCAAGTGCTATATTTCATTTAACTGGATAATGACATGCATGTAGCCTGACATATTTCCAATTTTTGAGTGAGCAGAGTTTGGGTAACAGTAACAAAACCCATACAAATTGAAGACATTAGACATTCTATATTAAATATTTCAGTATAGGTCAAATTTTTGTGGTACATTTAATTGACTCAGATTTAGATTTCGAGGAACAGAGAGAGTGAAGGTTGGGGTGAAAGTTAAAGTAACAAATTGTCACATAATTAAATCAATGATTAAAATAGCCAGGTTAAACTCATAATAATCAATTCATATCAACCTTCTTAATGAGACTTAAATCTACCAGCTGCTCACCTATTTAATTCTGAGATAATTGACCTCTATGCATACAAAACCCATTCTCCCTCTACAACTCTGTAATCTTCCCTCCACCCCCTAAAAAACGCTCTACAAAACAGAATTGTCTGCATAGAATTTGTAATCAGACACTACAGACACACTCAGAGAATTGTGGAACTGGGAGATAGTTCCAAAACTTGTTCTACCCAAAGAAGTGGTGTGCTGGTAAATGTTTAACCAACACAGCTTTCCAGAAGTATAAAGTCCTGATATATACTGTTTCCTGATTTCTGTGGTACTAATACTCCCCTCATGGCTAATTCCAAGCTACCAATATGTCACTGGTCATTGAACACAGAATTAGGAGAGGTGAGTGCAGTTGGCACTCAGGAGCCAGTATTCCAGCTCCAGCACATCACCGGACCAAAGTGATCACCATTTAGTCTATGGAGTAATTAAAATGATGGCAGTGAATAGTGGTGGCTTGGCAGCTTGTTCAACTGTGAAGTCATCTCTGCAATTGTGTTCTTTTCCTCTAACTGAGCTCTTGTCATAATCTAAGATAATTTAATTTTATGTTACTTTAAAATGAAATTTGCCTTTGACTGTTTCATAGTATTTTTTATATTCAGATTTCCTGCCTTTGAAAGTCATTAAGTGATTTTTCAGCATTTCCTTTTGATGTACACAAATGATTCTGCTTTTGTTTTTCTTTAAAGCCTATATAGTACTTTCTATCTCTCATAATAAAGTTTGTTCAAGTTTTACTAGTTACCAGATCATTCACTGGTACTTTTCTCAACTGTAAGTGCAAAAAAATATTTTCAATTTGTTTTAATTTTCTTGTTTATCTTTGGTTACATATTGGCCACATCCTATATGTTTCGTCCTCTTCCTTGGGCTTTCTAATTCTCATCCTTTCCTTTCCTGCTTTTAATTTTTTTTTTATTTTCCTTTATTTTATGTACTTGTCTCTATCACTGACTCCCCCAAAAAAACTGATTATATTTTTTCTATTAATAAACAATACATCAACTCTACATACTAAGATGACAGTGCTAACATGTGACAGTATTGGTGGTAATGAGCACAGAATTCAAAGTTAGATAAGCCTAAGTTCAAATATCCTGGTAGCAGTGGATCTTTGGATAAATGGTTTAAACACATTGAAGGCTAATTCCCTTCCCTGGAAAATGTGAATAATACATACATTTGGAGGTAGTTGTGAGAATGAAATAGCATATGTATTTTCCTAGGCATATTATAAGAGGTGAATATGTGATAACTACCAGACACAGTGATAGTATTAGAATTATGGCTCACAATGTATTATATTTAAGCAGTAGAAATGAATGTACATTATATTAGCTTTCAAAATATATCACATTTTTCTTTCTCAGTCACTTATACGACCTGTAAGAACACATTTGCTAGAATAATGACAAGGGTTATGGATATATATTCTCTACGCAACCTCATTAGTACAAACATTTCAAATTAACCAATTATATTTTTTATTTCAAGAAATACGGGGGTATGATTGTTTTTTTGTTACATGGATGAATTTATAATGTTGATGTCAGAGCTTTTAGTGTACCTATCACCAGAATAATATATATTGTATCCAATAATAATTTTTTTTATTTCAGCATATTATGGGGGTACAGAAGTTTGGTTACATATATTGCCCATGCCCCCTCCTTCCCCCCCGAGTCAGAGCTTCAAGCGTGTCCATCCCCCAGACGGTGCGCATCGCACTCATTATGTATGTATATACCAATAGATGGATTTTTATGCCTCACTCTCCCCCCGACTTCCCTCTCCTTACATTTTAATGTCCATAATGTCCATTATGCTACTTTAATACTATATACACCTCTCATTTAGCTCCCACTTGTAAGTAAGAATATGTATTTTTCCATTCCTGAGATACTTCACTTAGGATAATTGTTCCCAGTTCCATCCAAGTTGCTGTAAAAGACATTATTACATTCCTTTTTGTGGCTGAGTAGTACTTTATACACACACACACACACACACGCACACACACGCACACCAATTTCTTTATCCACTTATCAGTTGATGGGCACTTAGGTTGATTCCATACCTTTAAAATTGTGAGTTGTGCTGATTGTGCCGCTATGAACATTTGGGTGCAGGCCTCTAGTTCTACTTTTAGTTATTTGAGGAATCTCAATACTGTTTTCCATAGAAGATGTACTAGTTTACATTCCCACCAGCAGTGTAAAAGCATTCCCTTTTCAATACATCTGTGCCAACATCTGTTTTTTTCTGACCTTTTGCAAATGGCAATTCTGACAGGAATAAGGTGGTGGTCTGAAGGTCTTTTAGTCCTCAATCCATCTTGAATTAATTTTTGTATATGTTAAGAGACAGAGATCCAGTTTCATTCTTTTGCATGTAGCTATCCAATTGTCCCAGCACCATTTATTGAACAGGGGGTCTTTCCCCCAGTGTATGTTTTTGTGTGCTTTGTCAAAAAGCAGTTGGTTGTAGTTATATGGCTTTATATCTGAGTTCTCTATTCTGTTCCATTGCTCTATGTGTCTGTCTTTATGCCAGTAGCATGCTGTTTGGATTACTATAGCCTTGTAGTATAATTTGAAGTCAGGTAATATGATGTATGCAAATATATTCCTTTTGCTTAGGATCGCTTTTACTATTGAGGCTCTTTTTTAATTTCATATGACATTTAGGGTTGTTTTTTCTAGATCTATGAAAAACGATGTTGATAGTTTGATGAGAAATTCTTTGTATCTGTAAAACACTTTGGGAAGTGTGGACATTTTAACAATGTTGATTCTTCCAATCAATGAGCATGGGATATTTCTCCGTCTGTTTGTGTCCTCTATGAATTCTGTCATCAATGTTTGTAGTTCTCCTTGTAGACATCTTTCACCCCCTGGGGTAAGTGTATTCCTAGGTACTTTATTTTCTTTGCAGCTACTGTAAATGGTATTAAATTTTTAATTTGACTCTTAACTGTTATTAGTGTATAGAAATGCCACTGATTTGTGTACGTTAATTTTCTAACCTGTCTCTTTACTGAATTTGTTTATCAACTGTAAGAGTCTTTTGATGAAATCATTAGGGTTTTCTAGATATAAGATCATATTGCTGGCAAACAGGGATAGTTTGACTTTTTCTTTTCTGATTTGGGGGTCCTTTGTTTCTTTCTCTTGCCTGATTGCTCTTTTTAGGACTTCCAGTATTATGTTGAATAGCAGTGGTGACAGTGGGCACACTTCTCTTGTTGCAGTTCTCAGGAGGAATGCTTTCAACTTTTCCCTATTCAGTATAATGTTGGCTCTGGTTTATCATATATGGCTTTTATTATTTTGAGACATCTTCCTTCTATTCCTAGTTTTTTGAGGGTTTTTATTATGAAGAAGTGCTAGATTTCATCAAATACTTTTTCTGCATCAATTGAAATGATAATATGATTTTTGGTTTTGCTTCTGTTTATGTGGTGAATCACATTTGCTTTGGATATGTTGAACCATCCTTGCATCCCTGGGATGAAACCTAATTGATCATGATGAATTATCTTTTTGATATACTATTGAATACAGTTTCCTAGTATTTTGTTGAGGATTTTTTTATCTATGTTCACGAGGGATATTGGTCTGTAGTTTTCTTTTTTTGTTGTGTCTTCCTTGGCTTTGGTATTAGGGTGATAGATTCCCTCCTAAATCTTCTAGAACAGTTTCAGTAGGGTAGGTTCCAGTTCTTCTTTGTATGTCTGGTAGAATCCACCTATGATTTCATCTGGTACTCGGCTCTTTTTCTTGGGATTTTATTATTACTGTTTCAATCTTGCTACTTGTTATTGGTCTGTTCAGGATTTCTATTTCTTCCTGATTCAAGCTTGGGAGTTTATATGTTTCTAAAAATGTATCCATTTCCTCTAGCTTTTCTAGTTTGTGTGTGTAGAGGTTTTCATAATAGTCTCAAATGATATTTTGCATTTTGTGGCATCAGTTGTATCATTTTTTTCATTTCTGATTCAGCTTATTTGAATCTTCATTCTTCTATTTCTGGTTAATCTATCTAGTAGTCTATCAATTTTGTTTATCTTTTCAAAGAAGTAACTTTTTGTTTTGTTGATCCTTTATAATTTTTTTGTTTCCATTTTGTTTAGTTGTGCTGTGACCTTCATTATTTCTTTTCTTCTGTTAGTTTTGGGTTTGGCTTGTTCTTTTTCTAGTTCCTTGAGGTCTTACATTAGGTCGCAATTTGTGATCTTTCTATCTTTTTGATGTAGGCATTGAAGGCTATGAAACTTCCCTCTTAGCACTGCTTTTGGTGTATCACAGAGATTTTGGAATCTTGTGTGCCTTTGTGATTCACTTTGAGACAATTTTTGATTTTGATCTTGATTTTGCCATTGACCCAGCAATTGTTCAGCATCAGGTTGTTTAATTTCCATGTATTTGTGAACATTTGAGAGTTTCTCTTGGAATTTATTTCTAGTTTCATTCCACTGTTGTCTGAAAAGATACATGGTATCTAAATTTTCTGAGACTTGTTTTGTGACCTAACGTATGATCTATTTTGGAAAATGTCCCATGTGCTGATGAGAATAATGTATATTCTGTAGTTTTCTGGATAGAATGGTCTGTAAATGTCTGTTAGGTCAATTTATTCTAGAGTTTTTTTTAAGTTTATTGTTTGTTTGTTGATTTTATGACTCAATGATCTGCCAAATTCTGTCAGTGGAGTGTTGAATTCCCTGGCTTTTATGATGTTGCTGTCAATTTTATTCCTTAGATCTAGTAGGATTTATTTTATGAATCTGGAAACTCCTGTGTTAGGTACATGTATATTTAGGATTGTTATATCTTCTTGTTGAATTTTTCCCTTTATAATTATGTAATGACCATCTTTTTTTCACCATTGTTGATTTAAACTTTATTTTACCTGATATGAGAAGAGCTACTCCTGCTTGCTTTTGGATTCTCTTTGCATGGAATATTTTTTTGCATCCCTTTACCTTGAGTCTATCAGAATCTTTGCAAGTTAAATGGGTTTCTTGGAAGCAGCATATGTTTGGCTTGTGTTTTTTATTCCTTCAGTTAATCTATATCTTTTAAGTGGCACAATAAGGCCATTTACAGTCAATGTTGGTATTGATATATGAGATACTGTTCTGGTCATCACAGTGATTGTTACTTAGTTGCTTTGTTTTGTCCCTTGTGTTATTATTTTATAAAAGTTGTGAGTTTTAACTTTCAGGTGTTTATACACTGGCTGATATTGATTATCCTCTTCCATGTATAGAGCACCTTTAAGCATTTGTTGTAGGGCAGGTCTAGGGTTGACAAATTTCCTTAGTGTTTGCTTGTCTGAGAAAGACTTTGTTTCTCATTGATTTATGAAACTTAGTTTTTACAGGATACAAAAATATTGGCTAAAAGTTATTCTGCTTAATAAGACTAGAAATGGGAACCCAATCTCTTCTTACTTGTAAGATATCTGCTGTGAAATCTGCCAGTAGTCTGATGGGTTTTCCTTTGTAAGTTACCTGATGCGTACATTGAACAGCTGGTAGGATTTTCTCCTTTAATTTGACTTTGGCCAGACTGATGACCATATTCCTTGGTAATGTCCTATTTGCATTGAATCTTTCAGGTGTTTGCTGATTTTCCTGTATTTGGATGTCTAAATCTCTACCAATATCAGGAAAGTTTTCCTTCAATATTCCCTCAAATAGGTTTTCTGTGCTTTTTGCTTTTTTTCTTCTCCCTCACCAATATTTATGATTCTTATATTTGTTCATTTTATATAATCCCATATTTCTTAGAGAGATTGATCATTCTTCTTAATTCTTTTTCTTTATTTCTGGCTGACCAGATTAATTCATAAGCCTTGTCTTCACGTTCTGAAATTCTTCCTTGTATTTTGTCTAGTATGTTGTTAAAACTTTCCACTGTATTTTGACATTTCCTAAATGACTCTTTCTTCTCGAAAAGTTGGTTTTTAACTTTCTCATGAATCCTATTGATCTTATTTGCAATCCATACTCTGAATTTTATATCTTATATTTCAACAATTTTCTTTTGACTGGAGTCCATTGCTGGACAACTAATGTTATCCTTTGGAGATGTCAAAAAAGTCTGTTTTCTCATGTTGTCAGAGTTCTTATAGTGTTTTCATCTCATCTGGAATATCTTCTCTCAGCTCAACAGATAGCTTTGTGGTACACCCGTTCTCCTCTGCTGGGAAATCTTTTGCTTAGTGAGGAGAGGGTGAAGTCCCTGGATGACATTATTTAGTCCTACTCTGGAAAATTGACCAGGCAGGAGAGGGTCAGATGCACTGTATGTCTTTTACACTGCTACTTTCCTGTATTTCCCCATGCCCCTGTAGTGCCATGGGCACACTGGGCATAGTGCGCTCATGGCAGGCATGTGTGGGGCAGTCAGCACATGGCAGGTACATGGCAGCCTTTGATGCATAGTGAGTGGTTTGTGCATGTTGGCCTGGCTGTTCACTCAGCCCAGGTCCAGCACCACTGAGCCTTCTTTCCAGAGCAATGCTGTTACACAGTCTTTAGTCATCTCCCTGTATCAGACTGCTGTCCTGTTGCATGGAGGGGCCTTCCAACCTCTCCCATTGCAATGTCTTCTGGGGAGTGTGGTGCCCTGGATTTCTCTTTCCTATCCCTTCCCCATGTGTGGGTGTATTCCCCAGGTTCATCTGATCCTGATGAGCAGGTCATCCTAATTCCCCTTCTTCACTTAAGGCTCCTCCTATTGCCTCTCTGTTGATTTCCAATGCTCTCTCCTAGACAATCAATCTGAAGGTAAATATCTACTTGCCACTTTCAATCCTTTTTATGAAAGTGGTATTTACGGGCTGCTGCTAGTCTGCCATCTTGGCCCCCAACCTCCAAATTTATGGTTTATTAAGAATCTTCAAAATACTAACTAAGGCACTTTTCAATCCATAAAGGTGGTACATGTTTGCCCTCAGAAACTAAAAATAATTTAAGTCATTGCATCATCATTGTAGCTCTAATTACACCAAAACACTACAACACTACTGACACTTTCACTGTGTGCTTCCTTACATTGAGAAAATATCCTTCTAATAATGGGTGCCTCATTGTAGTTTTTCAATACATATTGCTTTGGTGTCCATATGTACTATTTTGCATGTGCTACCATGTGCTATAGTAAATTAAGCAGGTCATTTTGGATACTATTTCTTCCCTGTAAAATTCGGGCCTAATTAGGTTTGCTAACAGATTTTCAGTATATTTCCAGATAAGTAATAACACATTTTTTTTATTTAATTTATTTTCAACTGACAAAATTTGCATATATCTATGGTGTATATCATGATGTTTTGATATGTGTGTACATCATGGAATGGCTAAATTAAGCTAATTAGCATATACATTACATCACACACTTATTTTTTGGTGAGAACATTTAAAATCTTGACAGTTTTCAAGTATATAATACATAATACCACCTAAAAATTTTGGCTCTCATTGAGCCCAGTATCACTTGCCCTTTCCATTGTTTCTTACAGAATGTTTCAAAAACCTATGCCATTAATAAGATAATAAAGCCACCCTGGAAGGCCTGATTTCCACTTCAGGAATTGCTTCAGGCTTGTGCCACTCTCCCGACCCTATTTTCCCTACCCTGAGCACTTTTTAACACTTCTTTTTACTGATAACCAGTTTCTAGATTTGTATCAAGATTGTATTTTGTGCAAATACTTCTTACATAGTAACACTGAATTTGGCCAGTCAGATTTTGAACCTACTGTTTCATTTGTTCTAGGTTCAATTTCCTAGTTAAATTGGAGCACTTGGTGAATTAAATTTTGAAATTTTCCCCAAATCAGCTTCCAGAAACCTTAGAATTACGTTCTTGCATTTGTTGTGATCATTAATATACACAGACTTGAAATACTTATACAGAAGTTTAGAAAAAAGGATACAACACAAACTAACAATAAAAAAATACTGTGCTACTTTTCCAAGTAAAATTTACAAAACATAAATAGCATAATTTTATTAAAATCTCTGTGAAACCTGTATTTTGGCCATAAAGATAAATATTTGAGAGACCAATATTAATCTCATTATTTGAATTGATGATTGATAAACATTAGCTCAAATTATGAAATTGTAAGAACATGCTCATATTGGATTAAAATGTCAAATTATTTGGAGGAACAAAAATGCATTGAATGTATATATGTTTTTGAGCAGCAATTTTATCACATTTGATGCAACACTTGTTAAGAAATGGTCAAATTCATAGCTTGGCATGGTGGCATGTGGCTGTAGTCTCAGCCACCTAGGAGGCTGAGGCAGGAGAATTGCTTGAGCCCAGGAATTTGACGTTGCAGTGACACCACTGCATTCTAGTCAGGACCACAATGCAAGACTCTGTTCCCTGCCCTCCACCAAATAAAAAGAAATAGTCAAATGCAAAGTTATTTTTAACAAATGGAAAGAATACTTACCAAAAGAAGTATTTATAACAAAAAAGGATTTAAACTTTTTCATATAGTTCTGAATTTTTCAGTTTTCCTCTACTGCTACTGATTTATAATTTCACTGTACTATGTTCAGAAAACATACGAGGTATGACTTCAATATTAAATTTGTCAAGATTTGTTTCATGACCTAACACGTGATCTATCTGGAAAAAGATCTCTGTGTACTTGAGAAAAATATTTATTCTGCTGCTATTGTATGGAGTATTTTGTATGTCTGTTGGGTCCATTTGGTTTATAGTGTTGTTCAAGCCCTATCTTTACTTACTGATCTCTTATCTAGATATTCTGGTCATTGTTGAAAGTGGGGTACAAAGAAAGGCCTAGAAATAGATGACATCACTGATGAATTTTATCATACATTTAAATAAGAATTAATATCATTGCCTCTTAAACTCTTCTCCAAAATTGAAGAGGAGGTAACACTTCCAAACACATTTTAAGATTCTAGCATTACACTCATACCAAAGCCAAAGACACTACAAGAAAACTATAGGCAAATATCCCTGACAAATACAGATGCAAAACCCCTAAACAATATACTAGCAAACCAAATCCAACAGCGTGTTAATGGATTATACACCATGACCAAGTGGGATCTATCCCTGGAGTGCAAGGAAGGTTCAACATATGAAAATCAATTAATGTGATATGCCATGTAAACAGAATAAATGATAAAAATCACATTATCATCTCGCTAGATGTAGAAAATGCATTTGTAAAATTTAATATTCTCTCATGATCAAAGCACTCAACAAAAAATTAAAGGAAATTATCTCAAATAATAAAGGCCATATATTAAAAATCTAAAGCTAACATCATACTCAATGGTGAAATACCAAAAGATTTTTATCTAAGAACCATAACAAGGCAAAGATGCCAATTCTCCCCACTTCTATTCAACATAATACTGGAAATCCTGGCAAGAGAAATTAGGCAAGGAAAAGAAGTAAAATGTATTTTACTTCCCATGTTGGAAAGGAAGTAAAATTGAAACTTTTTTGCAAATGGCATGATCATATATAGAAAAAACCCTAAAGACTCTGTAAAAAACTGTCAAAACCAATAAGTAAATTTAGTAAAGGAGCGGGAAACAAAATTAACATACAAAAATCAGTTGTGTTTCTATAGACAAACAATAAACTATCATAAAAGGAAGTTAGAAAAGCAATCTCATTTATAATAGCACCAGAAAAAATACTTAGGAATAAACTTATCTAAGGAGGTGAAAAACTTGTATAGCAAAAACTACAAAAGAAAGATGAAAGGAATTTAAAAGGACACAAACAAATGGGAAGACATCTTTTGTTCATGGACTGGAAGATCTTATATGGATAAAATGTCTGTACTTCCCAAAGCAATCTACAGATTCAACACAATCCTTATCAAAATCCTAAAGGCATTTTTTACAGAATTAGAAAAAACAAATAAAAATTTCATATGAAACCACAAAATGCTAGGAATAACCAAAATAATCTTGAGAAAGAAGGGCAGAGCTAGAGGCCTCACATTTAATGATTTCAAAGTACATTACAAAGCTACAGTAATCAAAAATTACATGATACTGGCATAAAAGCAGACATATAGATCAATGGAGCACAATAGTGAAATTAGAAACATATCCACACACATATGGTCAATTAATCTTTGACAAGGGTGCCAAGAATATGCAATGGGAAAAGGAAAGTCTGTTCAACAAATGGTATTGGAAAAACTAAATATCCACATGCAAAAGATTGAAACTTGATCCTTGTCTTACACATATATAAAAATTAACTCAAAATAGATTAAAGACTTAAACATAAGTTCTGAAACTTTTAAACGTCTAAAAGAAAACATAGGTGGAAAGCTTTATGGTATTGGTCTTGGCAACGATTTCATGGACATGACACCAAAAACATAGGCAATAAAAACAAAAGTAAATAAATGTGATTACATCATACTGAAAAACTTCTGGACAGCAAGGAAACAACCAAAAAAATGGAAGGCAACCTATGAAATGGGAGAAAATATTTGCAAGCCATGTATCTGATAAGTTATTAATCGCTCAAATATATAAGGAACTCCCTCACTTCAACAGATATAATTAATAATTAAAAAATGGACAAAGGACTTCAATAAACCTTTTTCTCCAAAGAAGGCATAAAAATTACCAACAAGTATTTGAAAAGGTGTTCAATGTCTCCAATCATCAATCATTAGGGAAGTGCAAATCAAAATCGCAATGAGATATCACCTCACACCTGTTAGGATGACTATAATATTAAAAAAAAAAAACAGAAGATAACAAATGTTATTGAGGATGCAGAGAAATTACAACCCCTGCACACTATTGATAGTAATGCAATTGGTACAGCCACCCAGGAAAACAATATGGAGTTTCCTCAAAAAATTAAAGACAGAACTACCATATGATTTAGCAATCCTACTTCTGAGTATTTATCCAAAAGAATTGAAATCAGAATTTCAGAGACATATTAGCACTCCCAAGATCATTGTAGCACTATTCACAGTAGCAAAGATGTGGGAACAACTTTAATGTCCATCAACAGATACATGGATAAAGAAAATGTAATATGCACATAGAATGGAATACTATTCAGCTTTATAAAAGAAAGAAATTCTGCAATATGTGACAAACATGGATGAACTTTGAGGACATAATGCTAAGTGAAATAAACTAATCATGGAAAGACAAATACTGCTCGATTATACTTATATGAGGTACCTATAACAGTCAAATTCATAGAGTCTAATAGTGGAATTGTGGTTCCCAGCAGGAGGTGTGGAGAAATGGAAAGTTACCAATCAGTGGACATAAAGTTTCAGTGAAGCCTGATGGACAAACTCTAGAGATCTGCGG